>NW_011495071.1:9072036-9103452 GCF_000754665.1 Bison bison bison
TCAGTCGTGTCTGACTCTGTGCGACTCCATAGACGGCAGCCCACCAGGCTTCCCCGTCCCTGGGATTCTCCAGGCAAGAACACTGGAGTGGGCTGCCATTTCCTTCTCCAATGCATGAAAGTGAAAAGTGAAAGTGAAGTCGCTCAGTCGTGTCTGACTAGCGACCCCATGGACTGCAGCCTACCAGGCTCCTCCGTCCATGGGATTTTCCAGGCAAAAGTACTAGAGTGGGGTGCCATTGCCTTCTCCGACATATATATGTGTATGACTAAATCACTTGTTTGTATACCTGAAACTAGCACCATATTGTAAATCAGCTATGCTTCAATTTAAAAGAGACAGAAGGGCATCCTCAGTTCCTGAGGACTGAGGCTATAAATTCCTTGGACATGAATAAATGAGAGAGGGAATGGGGCTTCTCTCTCCCTGCCCCACCTTGATGCACCAGCCACCCCTGCTCACCTCCAGGCGTCCTGGGGCTTTCAAAGTTGCTGGGGTGGCCTGGGGGGATGGGAGGAGCACGACTGCCCAGCGCCACCTAGCGGGCGTGGGCCCAGGGAGAGCTCGTCTTCCCGGGACTGTGGGACAGACGACTGCCTCCGGAAGACAGGGAAACTCCAGCCACTGCCCCTGACTGCCTTATCTTGTAAGTCCAGAGGTATGGAGACCCTTCTTGGGAGCCCTGGACCCGAGGGTAGCAAGCTGGGGTCGTGTGCTCCCAGGCGCATATAATGTGGCTTCCCCCCACCCACACCCTACCCATACCTTCTCAGCCACAAAGAGGCCGTTGATTGGGAAGAGTAGCTGGGTTGTGGCAGGGAAGGTGGAGGGGATGTGCAGCAGACACACACACACACACACACACACACACACACGCTCCGCCTCCTGGAGAGTGGAGACTGGTGCACTGGTCCTCAGGGAACGCTCTCTGCATCCTTGGGAGGCTCCTTGTCCCCTTCCTGCTCTGCCTTCTCCTCCCTCCCTCCCTTCCCCCACCTAATTTTTGCATCTACTTTTGGACCAGGGCGGGAGCAAAAGGTTCATCCCAGGCTGACCCAGTTCCTCATTCCCCCCAGTGTGTGGTCTCCTCTCCTAGCAAACTGTTCCTGGCACTTAGGGGCCCTTTTTAATACCAGGCGAAGCCAGGATTGTTAGGAAGGAAGAACTGTTGCAGCTGCTGCAGACAAATAATATACAGCAGTGCATCCTGGGCTGATAGGAAGGTTTGAATGTGCTGCTGCTCTGATTTATCTGCACTTGGCCCTCTGCACAGAATGGCTAATGGATGGCACACAGCACCCAGGGGAAGTGTTGGGGGACTGTGTGAGGTGGGGTGCTAGTCAGAACAAGGCAGGGGTAAGAATAGGTTTGGCTGGAAGGGGGGTTGCTAATCTGTTGTTGTTTAGTCACTCAGTCGTGTCTGACTCTTTGCGACCCATGGACTGCAGCACACCAGCTTCCCTCTCCTTTACTGTCTCCTGGAGTTTGCTCAAACTCACTGATGCCATCCAACCATTTCATCCTCTGTTGCCCCCTTCTCCTCCTGCCCTCAATCTTTCCTAGCATCAGGGTCTTTTCCAATTCTAATCTGACCCTCCTACAAATTCTTTCTTCATTCCTTCTGCCATAGGGAAGTCCTTACCTCTTGTAGCATCCAAATTTTGTGGTGTTGGAGAAAACTGTTGAGAGTCCCTTGGACTGCAAGGAGATCCAACCAGTCCATCCTAAAGGAGATCAGTCCTGGGTGTTCATTGGAAGGACTGATGCTAAAGCAGAAACTCCAATACTTTGGCCACCTCATGCGAAGAGTCGACTCATTGGAAAAGACCCTGATGTTGAGAAAGATTGAAAGCGGGAGGAGAAGGGGACAACAGAGGATGAGATGGTTCGACGGCATCACCGACTCAGTGGACATGAGTTTGAGTAAACTCCGGGAGTTGGTGGTGGACAGGGAGGCCTGGCGTGCTGCAGTCCACGGGGTTCCAAAGAGTTGGACGTGACTGAGCGACTGAACTGAACTGAACTACCTCTTGCAGCATCCAAATTCTATACACCCTGGTGCTTTAGAGGCCAGAGTTCCCAGGACTGCCCTAGCTTCCCAATCAGTCCTCCTACATCAGAGGTAAAATCAACACCCAGTTACCTTGTCCCACGCCTGGCCACCTGCTCCCACGCGCTCCCTTGGAGCTGGCCTGCTGTAGGGGCGGGGAGGTTGGCAGTGGCTGCCTGTAAAAAGACAACTGGGAGTGGTAGGAAACAGGTTTGTTGAAATCCCACTCAGCGCCTCCCTGAAAGGTCCTGCCTGCCACCTGGCTGCTGTGTGTACACAGGAGTAGGTCAGGTGCTAGGGGAGGGGCTGGCTGGGGACGCTGGCTTGCCTGGTGTAAGATACTTCTTTCTGGTCCCCAAAGTCAGTGTGGAGAGTGCACCCTTGAATGTATGCCCTCATTTGTATGCAAGGCTGTGCCTATGTGGGTGCCAGGAGATGCACATTTATTCTTATATTCATAGTCTTTTGAGCTTGGAAGGGACTTTGGAAGAGACCCCTCCACCCCCACCCTACTTCTGCCACATCCATGCCAAATGTTCATCTGGATTCCACTTGATTGTTCCTGGTGACAGGGAGCTCACTACTTCTTAAGGAAGTCCATCTCTGCTTAGACAATTGGAATACTGAGTTGGGAATTGTTCTAGGCAGCCTGGACAATCTCCTCCTCCCACCCCTGCCCACCTAACACTGTAGGAAAACAGGGCCAAGACAAGGTGTCAAGAAACAGCACCCCAATATATATGTTACAGTCAATGTTTACTGCATGCCTGCTATCAATCAGGCACTGCATTAAGCGTTGCCCATAAATTCACCCTTATAATCTTCAGAAAATTCTTTGATGTCATGTTTGTCGTTAGCCCATTTTACCGAGGAAGAAACTGAGACACAGGAAAGTTAAGTCCTCTGCCTGAAATTTCATAGCCAGGTAGTGGCAAAGCCAGGATTCAGAACCAGGAAGTCTGGCTCCAGCTGAGGTTAATCACCATGTTATACTGCAGGCAGCACCCAGGGAATGAGAGAGAGCAAGAGGGAGAGTGCACTGTGCACACGCAGGGGTGTGTATCCTCACCACCATTTCCCTGAAGCACAGCTCAGTCATATGACAGGCAACTGGAATCCCAGGACAAGGAACTAATGCATTAGGGACTGCTCTTCATCCTTTTCTTTCTCTTCTTCTGCCAACCCCCTTCCTCCTTTCCTCCTCTATCACCACTGCCTTCACCTTGGTCTAAATGAAAAGTCATCTTCTGAGACCTTGTATGTGTATAGGAGTTCTCCAGAAGCAAGAAATTCATTTGGGAGTTCCCATGCTAAGACAGATGTACTAGCCTAAACAGACATTCAGGGACATCCAGACAGTGAAGTAGCCTAGGATAGATGAGGTTGTAGACAGAGAATAACTGGGGAAGAGCTATATTCACGTTGCACCCCAGCCAAGGGTTAGGTGGTACACGGTTCAGAGAGTTTTATGTTCAATTTTATGTCTAGACAGAGTTTGGGATGAGGTTATCACTTCTCCTCTAATTAGTGCAAGAAGGCTTCCCCAGGCGCTGCTCTCAGGAGCTCTCCTGCTGTTTCGGCTCTGCCATCTGTCCTCAAGAGTGAGAACTGGATAGAGTAGGGGGAGGGAGAAGCCCTAGACTGGGAGTTGGGATGCCTGGATCTTTGGTCTTGGGTCTGCCTCCAGCCTGGTGTGTGACCTTGGCTGAATGACCCTTCCTTCCTGGGTCTGTACTTCCTCACTTGTGAAATGAGAGGTTAAGACTTGTCTATTAGGCTCCTTCAGTGGGTGTACTCCCTGAAGTCTAATAGCTCTGTGCGGGTGGGCAGGTTGTACACTGTGCAAGGATTCTTAGTGAAGAGGTGGACAGGGGCTGAAATCCAGCCTGTGCCCTTCTCACGGCCATACACCGGGGTGGGGCCTGTGTCTATTTGGAGAAAGAGGCACCTCTTTTCTCCTTTGCGCAGAGGCATCACGCAGATCGGCAGTGACCCGGCAAGAGTGGGCTCAGGTGAAGGCCTGGGTTGTCCTGCACCCCGAAGGACTCTGCTCTACTGGCCCAGAGCCCCTGGGAGCCAGCTCACCAGGCCGACAATTCCTGCCATCCATCACGGTGGGGAATGGGCCCTTGGTGAGCCTGGGACCTGCAAATCATGGAAATTAAGATCAATTAGAGGGGAATCAGCAGCCCCTTGGCAGGGCTTGGGGCCTCAGAGGCGGCTCGGGTACTTTATGGATGTTTCCTCCTATTTTGTGGTCCAGCTGGGAGGTAGAAACATGCCAGCTCAGCGCAAGGCTTCATCTAGATGTTTCTAAGCCACTTGGAGGGAGGGCAGGTCCTCAATAGGATCTGTAGCTCCCACCCCAACCCACACCCCAACCCACACAGGCCCTGCTTTCCTGTCCATGGGGGCCATTCAAGTCAGTAGCTAGTCCATGGGGTCCTCTCTGCCTCACGCAGCGGCTACTTCCTCTTCATCTCTGCTCTGTCCTCCACACAAGACCTCTGGAGACTCAAGCCGGGGGCCGGAGGAGGGAGAAACAGCAGCAAGTGGCTTTGTGGGGCTGCGGGCAGTTTGCCGCCCTGCCCCTGCTCCCCTCCCTCTGTGCTCCCACATCACCTGGCCCTCCTGCTGACAGGGCTCCCCTTTTCCCACGGGGGTAACCCCAATCAAGCCCTTCTGTCTTCAGGAGGCTGAGCTCCCAGAAGCCATGCAGAGCCAAGAAGGAGGGCCCCGTGGCCCTGGTGGTACTGGCAGGATGGTGCCACAGATGCAAGGACAAAAGTAAAAAGAATTCTCCAGCTCCCCAGGTCCTTGGTACCTTTAATCCATGCCCTCTCCTTTCCCTGGTTCATCACCCCATGCTCATCCTGTGATGAGGATGGAGGTGAACCTGTTCTCCGGGGGGAGGGCTGGCCCTGAAGGGCCTGAGAAGGACAGAGACTTAGCTGGAATGGAGGAAGGGGTACCCAGGAATAGGAAACCTGGTTGTCTGAAATTCCTCAGGCTGGGAGCTGTGACATTGCACGGGGCACCCTTTGCCCCTGCTCTGCCTGGGGTTTGTTTTTTTAGTATAGGCCCATTGCACTTGGTTGAGGTCACCTTCTGGAGGAAGAGACCAGAGTGGTGTGGAGGGGCCATCCTGCCCTGAGGCCTCTGAGCCCGCCATCAGCTGACCTGCTCTGCTTCTTCCATCACTATGGGCAGAGCAGCCCTGGACTCGCAGCCTCACCGGACTGAGTTACTGATAGAGCCTTGTGATGGGGACCCAGGGCCAGGTGGTGAGTCCCGTGCACAGAAGGGAGACAGAGTTGGATGGGGTGGTATCCACATCCTGGCTCACACGGGTGAACCAAGGAGAGGGGAGGAGACAGCCAGGTCCCAAGGGAAGCCTAGACATGCATCCTTGGAGGCAGGTGGGTGAGAGAGGCTGCAGGGGGCAGAGATACAGGCTCTGCCCAGGTACCAGCAGCTCCACCGCAGCCGTGAGCTCATCCCTTCCTCCCTCAGGCTCTGCGTAAGGCTGCTAAGCTCGTTACACTCCACCATTCTGCGACCCTCATCATGATTGACTTGACTTTATGACTCATCTAAATGGACCTGGGCACACAGCTTAAGCTCTCTGGGCCTTGGTTTCCTCGCCTGTAAAATGAGAATAACCATAGCATCTTCCTCATAGGGTTATTGTGAGGGTTAAATGATGTAATGACATTCAGTGTATAAAAGGGTACCTATCACATAGAAAATGTTATATAAGTGTTAGCTATTGTATTATTACTCATGCTATTGAAAAAATCATACTATGCCTTTTTAAGACTTCAGATCTGGAGTCAAGCAGACTTAGGTCAGGGTCCTAGCTGTTCCAATGAATAAGCTGTGTGACCTTGGGAAAGTGATTTAACCTTTCAGAGCCTCAGTTTCCTTTTCTGTAAAATAGATCTAATAATAATAATACCAACTTCATGAAGTTGTTGTGATAATTAAAAGAGACAACTGAAATACATTTGCTAAATGAATTGTAATGTTCCTAGCACAATACTTGGCTTCATCTTCCTGACTAGATATTAGATTTACGACAGTTTCTAAGGGAGCAGGTGTTGTTCAGTGGCTAAGTCATGTTTGACTCTTTGCGACCCCCATGGACTGCAGCATGCCAGGCCTTCCTGTCCCTCACTATCTCCCGGAGTTTGCCCAAGTTCATGTCCATCTCATCTGTCGCCCTCTTCTCCTTTTGTCTTCAATCTTTCCCAGCATCAGGGTCTTTTGTGAGTTGACTCTTCACATCAGGTGACCAAAATACTGGAGCTTCAGCTTCAGCATCAGTCCTTCCAATAAATATTCAGCGTTTATTTCCTTTAGAATTGACTGGTTTGATCTCCTTGCTGTCCAAGGGACTCTCAAGAGTCTTCTCTAGCGGGTAGGACCCCTGACTGATAGTCATGACCTTCTGAGCAATTGCTCTTGACTGGACACTGTGAGCACCCAGAGCAGGACTTTGGCTCTGCTCAGAAGCAGGTCCAGAAATGGGGTAGTGGTGGTAACAGGCAGGGTGATGGGTTCTCAGCCTACCTGGGCTTCTCACGCAGAGAATGAGTGCTAGGCATGCTTGTGGCCAGAACCGTGAAGGGCACAGATGACCTTTGTCCTTAATGGGTGCCTGCCAATGGCGATGGCACCACCCCCCAACCCAGGATGGTCAGAATGAGCAGGGAAGAATGAGAGGAACATCAGACCCCAGATAGCAAATTTGTTAGTCCCCCATGTGCTCTCATAGCTCTCTATCTTTGTCTTTAACAGCTCTTATCACAATTTGTAAATATGTAAATTTTATTAGTGATTATTGAATGTTTGTCTTTCCCACTAAAATGTAGTCTCCTGAGGGTAGGGACCACGTCTGGATGGCTCATCATAGGATTCCAGAGTTCAGACCAACATCTAGTACACAGTCAGTGCTCAATGACTTTTTGATGCTTGAATAAATAATACTTTGTACTAAATACACTTGTACTAAATAAGTACAGTTAGTACTTATTTAGCTTTTATTATGTATTGGCCATTATCCTAAGTTCTTGACATTCATTGACCTGTTTAAACCTCACAGTGTTCCTATAAGGTAGTTATTAATATTATCCCTATTTTGCAGGTGAGGAAATGAAGGTACAAAGGGGTTGAGTTACTTGCCCGAGATCACACAGCCATCAGCTGATCAAGCCAGGCAGTTTGGCTCCAGAGTCCTTGCTTCCAAGGACGACTACCTACTTCTCTAAAGGAAAGAATGAATGAAACACGTTAGATGTTTGTCACGTGTACTACATTTGGACAAATGAGTTTTGGAGAAGGGAGTGAGTGGTGTGACCCTGAAGATTAGGCTACATGGTCCTGATGAGTAGGACACAAATGGCCTGCAAAGACTCCTTGGAGGAAATCTCCTTTCCATTGCTCAACCTCTCCCCAGCCAGTTGCTGAAGGGTAGGCAGTGACTGTGCACTCAGGAGTCTCTAACTTGCCCTGGTTCCTGGCTGCCTCTCTCTAGGATTAAGGAAGTGCAAGAACAGACCTGGGCTCAGGAACCTGAATTTCCTGTCCTGACCTCCACCTCCTCCCAGGGCTCCTGTGTCCCTCCTGCTGTTGGGGTGGGGGTGGGGGACTGCTTTGTCACTGCAGGAGGGGGTGAGGAAGGTGAATCTGGCAGTGCTTCTACTTTTTGGTTCCAAGTTCCTGCCACATGGGTTCCCCAGCTGTACTCCTTTCCCTGGTTTCTGCCACATCCATCCCCCCCGCACCTCCTTCAGCATTCCCCTTCCCCCTTGCTTAGTTTCCGGCATGCCTTGCTCTTCTTGTGGACAGACCTCAGCTTGCTGCACTCACCTCCTGCCCATGCACTAGCCTCTCCCAGGAACCTTCCCGTCCTGGGTGATGAGCAAACACAAGGAGCATGACTGCTGCTGTCCTCTTGGGAACCAGCCTTCAGCTCCTCCCCTGGGCCTCCTGTCCTCCAGGGAGGGGCTGTGTTTCAGCATCATCCTGTCTTCCTCAGCTCTGGGGGTCCTTATCATGACTGAAGAATGATAAGAACACAGAGCCAGATAAAGAGACAGATGTGGGGCTGTTGTGTGGAAAGTTTTACTTTCGTTTCAGGTTCAAAGGATTCCTTAACAAAAGAAACCACTCATCACACACAATAAACAGTTTCAATATTTAATAGAGGATTAATTGACTTAACTTCAACATACAGTCATTAAAAGAAGAAAAATGTAGAAACAGTAGTGAAAAGTAACAGCACATACATTACCAAATAGGGCCAACCAACATCCAGACTTAAACAGTGTCCTGGGAAGCCCCTCATTAACAGCAATCTGGAGTCCCAGTTGGGAAGAGGTCCCAGGCGGGGTGTCCACCCCACGGGTGAGACTTCAAATTGCAGTTTTGGGGGCTCCCTGCTTATAATCTCAGGCTACAAAGTGACATCATCATCAGTTTGTGTGAAAAATGTAGCTCTGGTTTTACTTGAACCTTCTTACAATGAAGGGCTTCTTGGGCTTCCCTGGTGGCTCAGAGGTTAAAGTGTCTGCCTGCAGTGCAGGAGACCTGGGTTCGATCCCTGGGTTGGGAAGAGCCCCTGGAGAAGGAAATGGCAACCCACTCCAGTACTCTTGCCTGGAGAATCCCATGGATGGAGGAGCCTGGTGGGCTACAGTCCACGGGGTCGCAAAAAGTTGGACACAACTGAGCGACTTTACTCCTCTTCTCTTCTCTTACAATGATGTTGTGTGTTTCACCTCATGAATCATAGGGTTTCATTAGACCCCATGGGCTTGGCCAGACCCCCAGTGGCTCAAGAGTTCTAAGATCCACTCCCACCTGCCAGTGCAGGAGACATAAGAGACACAGGTTTGACCCCTGGGCTGGGAAGATCCCCTGGAGAAAGGCATGGCAACTCACTCCAGTATTCTTGCCTGGAGAATCCCATGGACAGAGGAACCTGGCGGGCTACAGTCCATGCGGTCGAGCAGAGTCGGACACGACTGAAGTGGCTTACAACACACGCATTCCCTTTCTTATCTAAAGTGTTGCCTAACTCGCTGCACTTGCAGGCAGGCATGGAATCCAGAGAGTGTCCAGGCAGGTCAGAATCACGTTAGAGGCCTGCTCTCCGACAAGACTTTCTCCACTTTAATTTACCTAACAGGGGTCTGGAGAGAGAGGCAGCTGCCTGGCATTGTGGGTCTGTGCTACAGAAATATTAAGAAGTGGAGAAGCCTGCCATGACCTTTCAAGGAGGTGTAGGTAGAAGAAACCCTTTGATTACTTACAATGGATGGGGGGCAGTTAACCCCTCAAGGGACCACATGAGACAGATCATGAAAGCTTCTTCTAAGTGGGAGTGAGGGAAATGCTGAGGGGATCCAATTCTTTCCAGAGCTTTGGCTTTGCTAATGGGGATTGCAAGTTTGGGGCCAGAGCTGAATTGCTAAGGACTTGAGGGGGACGTGGCTCTGTCCTGCAGAGCCCTCCCTCTTCATCCTCTGTCCCAGCTCACACCTCAGGGCTCAGTCTCACCTCCAAACCAAGGGGGTGTAAACCTTCCAAGAACATCACTGTGAATATCCTCTGGCTCTGGCTAAAGGGAGAAAGCTGAAAGTTGGTGGTTGTCAAGCAGAGGATCTGTGTTCTGGTCTCAGTTCCATTATTGATGTAAGTTACATGTCTTTAAGCCTCGTGTTTTCACTTACAACAAGGGATGAGGTGCTTAGACCACATGACTTCTAAGGTCACTTCCAGCTTTAGGGTTTCAAGGTGTTGGGGCTGCTTGGGAAGTCCCTGTGGCTTTGAAACAAAACCCTTACCCCTGGGAGCATACATTAAGAAGCTAGAAAGGGAAGGTACTTTGCGGTTGGCACAAGGCAAGGGGCTTCACGTGGGTTATCTCATGTAATCCTCACAAGAGCACTATTCTTTTTTTCCCCTCTTCTAAACAGAAGAAACTAGAACTTAGAAAGGCCTAAATATTGCTCAAGGTCACACAGTATAAGAGGCAGAGATAAGATCTGAAGTCGAGGTTGTGTAACTGGAGGTCTGTGCTGCCCTGCTGGGAGACAGAAGCGGGTGGGAGTGGGGGGTGGGTTGGGTGTGGGCAGGGATTTCATGGTTGCTGGCAGAGAGCAGAGACTTGTCCCAGACTGGAGACTATCATTTTCCGGGGACATTAACTCCTGGGGCGGAAGGAGGGGACTCCCCCGCCGAGGGCTGGGGTGCAAAGGGAGGCGAAGGTGGAGAGGACATTCACAACAGCTGAGGGGGGCCGTCGCAGGGTCCCAGGGAAGGGGACACCGTGTGGGGGCTGCCTGGCCCCCAGAAGTATGAGGGCGCGTGTGTGCAGGGCATCGGGTGCTGTGGGCTGCCCGCCCTCCCCGCTCCCTCTCCGGGTCCCTGGGGCGGGCTCCACCCTGTCCACATGTACAGACGTGCCCTGACATCCTGTGTCACACACTTCATTGCGGACACAAACGGCCTGCATGCTGGCTCGCTCCAACAGCTCTTCACCTCCTGGCCTTACCCCAGCTCCCCTGTTCCCAGCCCCACACACATCCAGTCTATGTGTGTGTGTGGGTGTGTGTGTGCGAGCCTGCTTGCATATGTGTTCCTCCTCAGCCTGCAGAACGTGCTGCTGTCTGTTGATTTCTCTTGGGTTTGCACAAACACATATGCACAGTCTGATAATCTGTTGTGTGTCTTCGTTACACGCATGCACACAGACACACACTTACACACCCTCTTTCTGTTCCTCTGCTTCTCAGCTGCTTGTCTGCTGATCTTTAATGTCTCTCCAATCCACACACAACTCTGAGTTCCAGAGAACCCCATGAATCTTTCAAAGGCCTGGGTGGTTTCTTCCCATGTTTTCCTCCTCTGTGCTCTCCTCGAAGGCTCTCCCAGCCCCACGGCAGGGTTGGGCAGTCGCCCCCTGGAAATGGCATCTCTGGGAGCAGCTGGCCAAGGATGGCGATGTGGGTGGGGGCAGGCAGGGCTGGGAAGGGATTTGTTTGCCTTGGAATCCTTTTGGTGAACATTTTTGTCCATTTGCCACGAAGTTTCATTGGTTTCAGCTGACATCATCCTGGTGCCTGAGAGAGGCTTGACGTCCTTGCAGACCGTGTAGGTGGGGGTGGGGTGGGGTGCAGAGCCCTGACCCAGGAGCCAGGAAACCCTGGTTCTAGCTCTAGAAGAACCTCAGTTTCCTTATTGGATATGCAAGGGGTTTGGAACTGATGGTCTTCAGTGTAGTTGTGGAAGGCTGAGATTCTAGGAGACCTCTGCTTTGTTTAAAATCTGTCCACACCCTGATCATTTCCCATCTCTCTCTGTAGCTCGTTTGTATGCACAGGCATCATCCATGCAAACATGCAGATACACGCATGCACCACCGTACCCCATCCGAAAGCAGCTCCACTGCGTTTTCCAGGAACTGGCCCCAGGCTCCTTTTCAGGGTGGGGGTTGTAAGTAGAGGAGCATGTGTGTGTGTGCTTGTGGGCTTGTGAATGTGCATATAAATGTATGCACATGCATGCACACACTTGCACACATGTGCACACACTCACATCACTTTGAGGTGCATCTCTGTGTTGAAATGCACCCCCCCATGACAATGACCTCGAGATCCCAGCCTCGCCGCTCATCCCCACATCCCCCGCAAGAGTAAAGACCTGAATCTACAGTCTCGTTCCTACTGTGGTCCCCAATCCCTTTGACTGTAAACAAGAAAAAAAGAGGTGAGAGAAGCCCAGGAGAGGTGTGGAGTGAACACAGGGGCCTGGAACATCGCAGCTGGAAGGGGCCACATTGATCACTAGTCTAGTCGGCAAGTTCCAAACATTTCACTTAAAGCATGAAAACTTGATTCTGGCTAAACCTTACCTGGGCGTACAAACAAACACCACTGGTTAGAGTCGGACTTCTGGGGCTGGGGTCTGGGGGCCAGCCTACTCAGCGTCCCCCACCCCCATTCCCACTCCTACTGTCTCTTGAGCGAGTGAGCTTCCTGAAGCCCCAGGGAGCTTTGATAAATATAGCTTAAAACCCGTCCATCCAGCCCACTGCTTCTCCAGTATGGGCCTTGGACCAGAAGCAGCAGCAACAGTTGGAGACTTATTAGCAATGCAGGTTCTCAGGAGTCCCCACCCCAATCCTGCTGAGTCAGAGATCTGGGGTGGGCCCAGCGATTTACGCTTAAACCCTCCAATGATTCTATGGCAGCTGCAGTTTGAGAAGCACTGGGCTAGTACAACCCCTTGTTGTAGACGACGAACAGAGGCCCAGAGAGGAGCCTATCCTTTTCAAAGTCTCAGAAAGTACCATGAGGTCAGGTTGACTCTTGGCCAGATGACCAGTCTGTGGACATGTATGTGGGGAAGCCCTGAATGCGCTTCCCTTGTGGCCTCTCCCCCGCCTGGGGTGGGTTGGAGCTCTTTCCTGCAGGAGCACTGTGCTGAGTGGTAGGCAGTGAGCGCAGTCTGGCCTGCCCCCATGAAGAAGGGTGAAGGTAAGGGCCCCCTAAGGGTGAAAACTCAGGGCGTGGCTGGTCATCGTGTGTGCGGTACATCTGGGGAGGCTTCTTGGAAGAGGCAGATTCCAGAAGATAAGACTTCAGGAAACAGAGGTCGTGTTTGACACAGACCAATGCAAAGGAGTGGGGAGGGCGAGCCCAGGCATGGAGGAGACCCTGGAGGACCCAGGCTGGCAGGGGCGGGGACTGCCTGTGGGAGAGAGTAGGGGGAGTGGAAGTACTCAGCTCGCCAGCCCAGCTACGAGTTCCTCGGATGCATGGGGACTTCTCCGGTGAATTAAGGAGCATTTAACATCTCCAGCTAATTAGCCACTGCATGCTACCGAGGAAGGAGAGAGGAGTTTGGAGCCAGGCAGCTTTGAAAGGCAATGCCGCTCCTTGACAAAGCCGGCCTGGGGAGGTTTCAAAGGCAACTTCTGAGCGGCCTGCATGTTTCATGTTCATTAGATCCTTGCTTCCCAGGCTCCAAAGACAAACAGTGGGATTTAAGGGTTTTCTTTCCTTTTTGGAGACATTGCATTCTGAGCTGTGAGCTTTCAGCTGGGGAGGAGGCAGAGTCGGCTGAGATTCTTGCTCCTCCAGATCCAGAGCCTAAGCAGAGCCTGGATCCATCTTTTCTGCACACTGGAAGCTTCCCAGGGATTCCAGAAACTCCACACCAATCCCATCCTGCAGCCTAGCTGAGCAGGTACCCATGGCCAGTGGGGCATGGGCTGTAAAAGGGTGCAATCCAGGTGTTGCAGGACACAGAATTCTTGTTTATCATTATCTCCCCAGCACCTAGGGATTCCCAGGTGGCTCAGTGCTAAAGAACCTGCCTGCCAATGCAGGAGACATGGGTTCGATCCCTTGGTTGGAAATATCCCCTGGAGAAGGAAATGGCAACTCACTTTAGCATTCTTGCCTGGAAAATTCCATGGCCAGAGGAGCCTGGCGGGCTACAGTGCCTGGGGTCACAAAGAGTCGGACATGACTGAGTATGCATGCACCTCAATCCCCAGCACCTACTGCTCAATAAATGTCTACTGGGTGAGTGAAGTGAAGTGGAGTGAGTGATGAAATGAATGAGCATGCTGGTCATTTCCTTGTTGTTCCCAGACCCATGTCCAGCCTTTCTCTGCCCTAATTTGTGGCATAAGGAGCTACATTTCCCATGTACCTTTAACTGCTGGTTTCTGGATGGGTTCAGCCAATCGGAAGTGCTGGAGAAAGGTAGAGCGTGGGAGGAGGGGGAAAGCCAGGATATTTTGCCCCTTACTCTGTTTCCAGCCAGATCTCTGTGACATCCGTGTCTCTTCTTTGGCTCCTGCGGAAAAACCCCTTCTTGCATGGCCCAGCTCCTTCTGGCAGGCCAGCAGCTGGTCCAGTTTCTGCTTGGAGGCCTTGGCTCCTGGGCTCCTGAAACATTGCCCCCTCTATCCAGTGCTAGGAAGGTGGTGGTTTCTTGCTGATCTCTGGGTTGTCCTACTCAGACAGTAAAGAGTCTGCCTGCAATGCAGGAGACCCAGGTTCGATATCTGTGTTGGGAAGATCCCCTGGAGAAGGAAATGGCAACCCACTCCAGTACTCTTGCCTGGAGAATCCCATGGATAGAGGAGCCTGGTGGGCTACAGTCCATGGGTTGCAAAGAGTTGGACACAACTGAGCAACTAACACTTTCACTTTGACCTATTCTCCAGCTGTACAACTAAATCCCTAATTTAAATGCCTCTGCTTGAAAGGCCTGGTGTGGTTGCTGCTTTCTGTGAGCTGAACAGGGTACATGAGTGACTGTGCTGAGTATTCCCTGCAGAGAAAAGCCTGTGTACCAGCAGCAGGTCCGATTGGATTGACTGGCCTGGGACCTGGAGGCCTACAGCCATGGCTGCCTTGTTCTGGGCAAGCCACCCCATCCCTCTGCCGGGGCACGTGCCCCGGTGCTGCCAGAGCCCAGGGCTGCCTCCCTCCTATCCCAGGATTGTTCATTCCCTCGAACTCTGCTGCAAAAGCCTAAAACGTGGCACAAAGGAACAGCGAGGTACAAAGAGGAGAAAGCTTTCTACCGCCTGCCAGACCCCGTGTGAGCCTTTAGTCTTTGCTCCGAGAAAGCTCACAATGACCCTGTTGGGTAGATCATCTTATCCTCATTTGATGGAGGAGGAGGCTGAGACTCTAAGAGCTTAAGTGACCTCTTTCCTCAAATGGTCACTCAGTCCGTTCATTTGGTCTCACTTTTATGCCTTGTGCCTCCCTGCCCAGACCCACTGTTTCTGTCACTTTAAACCCTCACAGTCCTTCTCCAGTCTCTGGGCTGAGACTGGGCTGCCTGCCCCCAAGCTCACCATCCAGAACATCCTCCACACCCTGCCAGGGCCATTTTCTAAAATGAATTGAACCACATATTCCACTGCTTAAATCCTGCCAGAATCCTTACTGCTTAAGGAATAAGGTCCGACCTCCTTGGCACAGCAGCAAAACCATCTGAGATCTGGTCCATTCCCCTCCCCAGCTGTGTCTCTTGTCTCCCTCTCACTCACACTCTACCCATAATTCAGCCTCACGAAGCCACTGGGAGTTTCTCTAACAAAGCTGATGGGTCATACCTCTGTCTTTCCCAGGCTGTGCTCTCAGCTCTAAGGACCTCCCCACCTTGCCTCCCTCTCCTCCAGCTCCCTGGGAAGCTCTGGCTCTTTCTTCAAGACCAGGCTTCAGGGGGCTTCCCTGGTGGTACAGTGGTTAAGAATCCACCTTGCAATGCAAGGGACACCGGTTTGATCTCTGGTCTGGGAAGATCCCACATGCCGAGGGGCAACTGAGGCCCTGTGCCACAACTACTGAGTCTGCACGCCGAGAGCCTGTGCTCCACAACCAGAGAGGCCCCCGCAATGAGAAGCCCATACACTGCAACTAGAGAGCAGCCCCTGTTCGCTGCAGCTAGAGAAAGCCTGCACGCAGTGATGAAGACCCAGCACAGCCAAAAATAAAAGTAATAAATATTTTTTAAAAACACAGGGCTTTCGCATCTCCCTTTGTGGGATACCTTGCTAGTTCCCCTGCTCCAAGTGTGTCTGTTCTTCCTGCTCCCATACCCCTTTGTCTTCTTATTCCTATCCTGCATCCATCCCACTGCACTGCAACCATGGGTTCACAGCTCCACTTCCCTGGCTAGAATGCAAGTTCCTTGAGGGCAGGAACTATGTTTCACTCATTCACTTATTTAAAAATGCTTATTGAGTGTCAACTTTACACTAGGCACTGTGTCTGATGCTGGGACCCTTGGCTAGTACCATGGAGTACATGGTATAGTGTGGAATAATCCATCACACCAATAGCACTAACAATATTTAATAAGTAATCACACCAATACATATATGATTATAGGTTATGATAGAAAAGTAAAGGATGTGATATCTCTGGGGTCTGATACCAGGAGGTATTCAGTAGGTGCTACTTTTCTTCACCAGTTTCATGCACGAGGATGTATATTTATTGTTGTACATGTAGCCTGGCTCCCGCAGTTGGACATTGCCCACCCAATGGGTTTGCAAGCTTTTTGGGGGCGGGACGCTGTCTGTCTCCAGGACAGACTCCAGCTCTCCAGCTCCTGTCTCCAGACTCCAGACTCTCCAGCTCCTGTCTCCAGGAGCCGGCACATAGTAGGTATATGATATATGTGGGTTGAGTTTAAAGTGGAATTGCGTCTCCTTGTGTGAGTCAGGGTAGCCTTACTATCCAGAGGAACCCAGGCCACTGGGCAGTGAGGTGGGGGCTCTGGACATGGCTGCCCTTCCTCTTCTTGAAGACTACCTCCCCCAGGGCAGTGGAAAACAGGAAAAGGAGAGTCCTTGCAACTCTGTTACTTACTAGTATGTATGACTTTGGACAAGTCACAGAGCCTCTCTGAGCCTCAATCTGCTCACCTGTATAATGGAGCTGATAATAGTACCGATGTCATGATTGCTCTGAGGAGGCTTCAGTTAACACACAGGAAGTATGAGAGCCATGCCTGACATAGCACAGTCTGGAGGGCTGCACCGTTTTTATTATCATGACCATTGCTACTGCAGAACCGCAGAAAACGGCTGACTGTCCCCTGCATGCCTCTCCCCGCCAGCTCCCACGCCCAGCCCAGCCCCCTCTGGCCTGGCATGCAACTGGAGTCCCATCCTTTCCTCTTGCTAGGAGGCTGTGGATAACTGGGGCTTAATTAAGCATGTTTGACTGGGGTGTGATTAGCGGCTGCTGTGAATCAGCATTGGGCCAGAGTTGCAGACAGGACCAAGGGGATGCAGATAGAGCAGAACAGAAGGCTGCTGGTGCCCGGGGGTGGATTTCTAGGCTCAATCAACTTGCTTTGTTCAACAATTGTGGGGGACAGGGTGAACGCTCCTCAGTCTCGCCAGCCACCCCACCCTAGCACCAGAGCTGTAGCTCTGTAGTTACTACTACTCATTCATTCATTCAGCACATAGTGCGTGCTTACTACTGCCAGGCATTGTCCTGGGTGCTGGGCTGGCAGGGTGGACACCATGGATGGATACAGGTCATTGTTCCCAAGTAATATACAGACTAGGAGGAGGGGCAGAGAGAAGTAAATAGAGGTTAAAATACACTGTGATGTCTGCCATCGTGAGGGGTGGCAGCCGGTGACTCCAGGAAGATGTGGCGGGTTTCAGTCTGCTCTGAGCATCTTATCCTGTATAGCCTCCCATCAGGCCTTGAGGTGACCTTATTTCCTCACCTGTCTACCTCCCCACCAGCTGTAGGCAACCTGAAGGCACAGACTATATGACATCATTCTCTGTACCTCCAGCTCCTGGCATAGGGCTTGGAACTTAGCAGGTGCTCAAAAAATTGTTTCGTTGAATGAAACCCAGCTCAGGAAGCAACTGGTTGTAGGATCTCTTAGAACAGGGACTGGCCAACTATAGCCTGTGGGTCCAATCCTGCCTACAGCTGGGCTATTTTGTATAGCCCTCAAGCTAAAAACAGTTTCTACATTTTTTAAGGGGTGAATTGCTTAAAAAAAAAACAACTCAAAGAATCATATGCTGCAGAGACATCTGTGGCTGCAGAGCCTAAAATATTTACCCTTGTGTTTTATAGAAAAGGTCTGCCATCCCTTGTTCTAGAAACTTCTGTCTTCCTTTCTCCATCTATGGAGTGAGGAGCTTGGGTCAGATACCACAAAGCTTCCTGATGTGAAGTCATGGAATTCTGTCCTCCATGGTTTTTGTCTCTGGTTTTGAGGGTCCCATGTGGCACTTAGATCACCAGTGGCCCTCACAGCGCCTGCACAGTGGTGGGTACTCAGGTGATGTCACCTGGCTGGTGGTGTGGTGTCAGGAGAGAGAAGCAGCTCAGAGCCTGGCTCTGTCGCCACACAGCTGTGTGAGTTAGAGCCTCAGTATCCTCCCTTGCAAATGGGGATAATAACTTCGCACCTGCTTCCTAGGGTGGCAGTAAGGTTTAAAAAGCAGGTCATTACAGTGGAGTTGCTTTGTAAATTCCACCATACCGTTCAAATGCTAGAAGCTATTGCTACTCTTGGGGCTTCCCTGGTGGTTCATTGGTAAAGAAACCACCTGCGAAGGCAGGAGATGCAGGAGACGTGGGTTCCATCCATGGGTCAGGAAAATCCCCTGGAGGAGGAAGTGGAAACCCACCCACTTCAGTATTCTTGCCTGGGAAATCCCATGGACAGAGGAAGCATCCTGATGGGCTACAGCCCCTGGGGTTGCAAAGACTGGGACACAACTGCCTGACTGAACATGCACACACATGCACATTGCTACTGTTACTATGGGATATATCTTCTTACTTTGTCCCACTTGAGACAATGTAACTCATGGGTTTTTGAAGGTCAAGGTGGATTCTAAAGCTGCCCATCAGAAAGCCCAGGGTGAGTGAGCTCAGATGGGGTTATCTGTGTTCTTGGGGGTCCCCAGTCTGATCTTCAGACTGTGGGAAGGGGTAGTTGATTAAGACTTGGGTAGGGTGAACCCTCAGAATCTTGATTCCTGAGGATTTCCTGGGGCAATGGGTGGAGCCAGACCCATGCAGAAGATCACCTCTGTTTCCAAGAGGGAGAACTTGACTTTCCTGCCTAGCCTGGTGGCCCACCCTGCACTCACTGCCAATGGATCTAGCTTCATCTTTCCTTAACCTTGATTGATCTTTGCTCAGCATTTTCCTTTCAATGAGCTCCCCCATATGTATCCACTTTGTTTTCTGCAAGATCCCTCTGTAATAGAAATATTGCTCTCCCTTTTATCAATGAAGGTGCTGAGATTCAGGGAGGTTAAGAGACTTGACCAAGTGAGTGTCCCAGCTAGGATGAGACCTGGATGTCTTACTTCCAGGGCTCTTTCCGTCGCACCAAACTGCCTTTATTCACCTGCATCAGATGTACCAACGCATCTGTCTTCTCCCAGCCCCTCTTCCACTCCTAAACTGTTGTTTCATCCTAGCTGACTCACAGGCCAGGGAGCATCCCCTTCTATCCACCTCCATGCTGGTGTAGGGGCAGGCTTGCCCTGCAGAGGAAGCCTGTTGTGATAACAGTGGGGCTTGGGGCCCTCCCTGGCCTGGCCCTGCCCCTGGTGTGTCTGAGGGTAGAGTTGGCTGGGGAAGGCACACACCAGGAGCGCCAAGGAGCAGATGTCAGATTCAGTTACCATGACATGGATATTTATGCTGCCATGGGGTCCTGGGTGTCACACCACATTAGGCAGGCACTCAGGACCTACTCCTGCCAGCCAAGGGATCAGCTGCCTGGCCCTCTTTCCCTTCCTTCTCCTGGGTGCCATGCTTGGTGGCATTCCTGACCCCTTGGGATACAGTTAGGGGCTTCTGGGTGCCCAGCCTTTGGGAGATGCCACATTTTAGGGTCTGAGTGTTCAGCAAGGGACAGGGAGCCTTGTTCCCTCAATAGTTCCATCTAACCTTCCTCAGGGGCAGGCTCTTTTCCTAGCTCCTGGTTTGATGGGCAGCATCCAGGCTTTGAGGACCCCACAGCCCCTCTCTGTGGGCTTGGCCCAGATATGGTACCCTACAGACTCTTGGATGCAGCGGTAACCTGTGATGCAGGAGATCCTCAGACCTTACCTCTCCCAAGAGAGTACCCTGATGAGCTTCCAGGGAGACCTATAGCCCCTCGCCCCCAGTGCTGCTTCCCTTCTGCCTTGCCCATCTTCAGCTTTGTGTCTGCCACTCTCAACCATTCCCTCTGTACCCAGCAGTAGGTTGAGGATGGGGAGGGGGTCATGGACAGTGAAGGGAGAGCAGAGAGGGCACAGGTCCACATCCCTGAGGAAGGAACTGCTTGGGGGGCACGTGGCTTTGCAGGTATCCAGCCTAAGGAGTGAGGAGTTGGGGATAAAAGGCACAAGCTGGGCCCCAGAGCACTGGGGCTGGCCGCATCCTCCCCTCCTCCCCTGACCTTCCTGACTGTCCCCTAAAGGTCTGGCCTGAGCCTTCCCTTCCAGCTTCATCACACATGTGCTCCCCACTACTCCGCCCCACCGTCTTAAGTCTTCCCCATGCTCTGCCTGCAGCCTTACCACCTTTATGCCTCCATTGCATCCATCAGGCTGCAAACATCCCAAAGACTGACCCCTGCCAGGACTGACCTCACCACCTAGAAAGAGTCTACCAATCCTTCGCATCTCTTTTTAAGACCCACCTCCACTGAGAGGCCTCCCCTGGCCTCTGCTCCCCCTGGAACACTGCCCAGTTGGGCACATCTCCATTGTAACTGCATCTGTCTGCATGTGGATTGGTTGTTGTCTCTGCCTGACTCTTGACAGTGAGTGACTGAGGGCTGGGACAATGTCTTTATCACCTCGGGACCCTCAACAGTAGCTCTATGCTTGGCCTACATTGCTGACATTTAAAAACTGTTCAGAACATGCTTGGGTTAGTCAGTTGATCAATGACAAGGACCACGGAAGAAGTGCTCAAGGAGTTGTCTCCACCCCCTGTTCCTTCCCAGTGTCCCCCGGTCCTCCCCATGGGACAAGGAGAGTCAAGTCTCGGAGCCCACAATCCGGACCCCCTAAAAGGGGTTGAAAACCCAAGACTGGGGTCCCAGGAAAAGAGTAGCATCTCCAAAGAGGCTCCTCTGGACGGGTCCCCCACCTCATTCTCAGATAGCCCCCTGGACACTGCTGTGTCCAAATATCTGACATTCAAAGCTGACTCCAGCCTCTGAGCTCAGCATGCTAAGCCCTGAGGAGCTTCACGCTGGCTCATCTACCTCGGCCGGCTCCAAACTAGGTCAGGCCCTGCTGCTGGCTGGCAGGAGTTGGCCAGCACTGACTGCCCAGCGGCCTGGCCACGTGATTGCTGCTCCTGGGGAGTGAGAGCGGGGAAGCAGCTGGAGAAGGTGGGGGTAGAAGCTGGGATGGGTGGGGCAGGGGGTGGGGGACAAGGTCTGACACCAAGGCCAGGGCAGGTTGCAGTGTTTTCCTTGCTCCACTCTCATGAGCGAATTTGCTGATTAGACATTTGTTCTTTCGTTTATTTATTCCACAAGTGTTTGCTGTGTGCTCGCCTTGTGCCAGGCACTGTACTGGGTGCAGAGGTTGGAAGAAGAGTTCCTGGGCCAGACACATACCAACCATTGTAAGACATGCCAGAGCAATGCCAAGGTTTGTACCAGATGCTGGGGGGCTGCCTGGGGGCAGAAGACGATGGGGGAGGTCTGTGGAAATCAGAGAGCTAATGGGCCCCGAGTGCCAACAGCTCACACCGACTCCCTTTGATATCTACCCACCGCCTGCCCCCACAGATAAGGTCTAGACCAGAGCTCCAGGGTAGAGACCAAAGGCATCCTCCCCATGTACATGGCCACCACACTAGTCCAAGCTTCCTCTCATTTGGCAGCTGCAGCTGCCTTTTAATGGGGCCCCTTTTGCAATCCAGCTTCCATGTAACAGCAAAAATGATTTTGTTCTAAGTATATATTTTAGCTTTACTAGGTAATACATGCCTTTAGTACAAAATAGATTAGCTTTAAAAATGGGAGTCATGTCACTCTTTTGTTTGTGATCTGACTTCTCATATACAAATCCGCAGTTCTCTACCTGACCTATGAAGCTCTCCCTAACTTGGGACCTACCTGCCTGTCTGATCCCACTTTGCATCACTTGCCCCCTCCCCAACAGTGGACCAGTCTCCTCCTCAAACAAGCCAGTCTTCCTGCCTCCCAAGGCTTCTGTGTGCTCTGGTCCATCTGCCTACAATGCTCTTCCCCAGACCTCTCTGCTCTGCTGCTGCTTCTCATCACTCGATTTCAGCTTAATACCACCTCCTCAGAGAAGCCTTCTGTGATTGCTAATCTCTAGCAGCCATGAGATATTCCATCCTACCACTATATTTTTAAAAAAGCAGCTTTACTGAGATATAATGTTCAGTGGATACATTTTGACATATGTAACATGGGTGAAGCCATAACTATTGTCAAGATAGTCAATGTATCCATCATCCCCAGAGTTTCTTGTATCTTTGAAATTCCTTCCTCCTCTCCTTCCCAACCTTTTCTCTCCTACCCGGTGACAACCACCGATCTGCCTTTTGT
The DNA here is from genome assembly GCF_000754665.1 of Bison bison bison. Taxonomy (NCBI): domain Eukaryota; kingdom Metazoa; phylum Chordata; class Mammalia; order Artiodactyla; family Bovidae; genus Bison; species Bison bison. The sequence goes on from NW_011495071.1 coordinate 9,094,214, forward strand.
CACTGTGGATTAGTTTTCATTTTTAAGAATCTCATATAAACGGAATCATATAGGATGTACTCTTTTGGGGGGAAAGTCTGGCTTTTTTCACAAAGCATGATGATTTAGAGAATTATCCATGTTGCATGAATCAATGGTTTATCCCTTTGTACTGCTGAGTAACACACCATTGTACAGGGCAGCCACCATTAGTTCATCTGTTCACCTGTTGATGGACTTTTGAGTTGTTTTCAGGGATTGGCTGTTATAAATTCAGCTGCATGAACATTTATGTGCTAGTTGTTTCTCTTTTGTAAATACCCAAGAACAAAAGGGCTGGATCATATTTAACTTTTAAAAAAGTTATACAAGCTCTTTTCCAAAATGGTTGTACCATTTCACATTCCCAACAGCAGTGAATGACAGTTAAGTTCTTCTACATTCTTGACAAAAATTGGTGTGGTCAATCTTTTAATTTGTAGCTACTTTAACAGCTATGTAGTAGCTGTCCATGGTGGTTTTAATTTGCATTTCCCTAATGGCAATCCACTCCAGTACTATTGCCTGGAAAATCCCATGGGCGGAGGAGCCTGGTGGGCTGCAGTTCATGGGGTCGCAAAGAGCTGGACACGACTGAGCAACTTCACTTTCACTTTCAATGATGAATTAATATTAAGGAATTATTCTTGTTCTTCTTTGACATTTGTAGATCTTCTGTGGTAAACTGTCTGTTTAAATATTTTACATCCATTTTCCAAAATTGGGTTGTTGTTTCCAAATTGGTTGTTTATTATTGAATAGTGCAATGTACTTTTTAAACTCTAGATACAAGTGCTTTATCATATATGTGATTTACAAATGTTTTATTCCAGTCTCTGGTTTGTCTTTTCATTCTCTTAGTGTCTTCCAAAGAATAAAAGTTATTAATTTTGCTAAAGCCTAATTTTTTAATATCCTTTGTTATGGATCATGCATTTTGGTATTATATCTAAGCCGTCTCTGCCTACAAGATTAAATTCTAGAAAGACAGAGACTCTCATTTTATTTTTGTACTTGGTACAGAATATGGGCTTAATTCGTAATGGTGGAATAAGTAAATGTCATTTTAATCTTTGTAAGAATACTGCAACACGGGTGTTCCCATTTTATAGCTGCATAAACTGAGTCTTGGAGAGATTAAGTAAAGTGCCCAGTACGTACCACATAATCCAATAAATGAACCAAGATATAATCTTGTTCTTACATAGTTTTCTCCCTGGGTATCCACCTGGTACCAGGATATGAGTAATGCTGGCAAAGAAACTAGACAATGGGTCTCAAACTTCAGTGTGCATGCTGAAGGCCAAGAACCTGCAGCTCGAACAAGCCCCATACTTGGAGAGGCTCCGACCCAACCTATACAGAGGTAGGAGAGGCAAAAGGTCTGCTCTGTTCAGAGGAGGGGTTACTTGGTCTAATGGCAAGCCACTCCAGTACTCTTGCCTAGAAAATCCCATGGATGGAGGAGCCTGGTAGGCTGCAGTCCATGGGGTCGCTACGAGTCGGACGCGACTGAGCGACTTCACTTTCATGAAATGGAGAAGGAAATGGCAACCCACTCCAGTGTTCTTGCCTGGAGAATCCCAGGGACGGGGGAGCGTGGTGGGCTGCCGTCTATGGGGTTACACAGAGTTGGACACAACTGAAGCGACTTAGCAGCAGCAGCAGCATGGACCCAGAAGCACTAGAGTGAATGGTTGTGAATTTTGAGTGTTCAGGAACTCAGCCTTGGAGGATGGGCCTTTGTAGATATGTACCAACAAGCCCCAAGGACTAAATCAAACACAGCAAATCCTTTTTCAGAGCCAATGGCTTCTTGATGAGCCAGTTTCTTTTCTCTCTATTCCTATGTTTCTCAAGTTTCTATAGACAGGGACTATTTCTTTGCTTTTAATAAAATGACAAACTGTAGGGGTCTTTCAAGCTCTTCTGGGAGGAGTCTTAGAAACTCTACCATGGCTCCATTTCTCACTTCCTGCCTGCTCCAAGGGGAAGTAGGGACAGGGGCATGAAGGAAGGAAGATAGGGAAACAGAGAAGTTCAGGGGGGCACTTTTCAGGGAAAGAATTAATCAACAGGGACTTCTATTCAGTGACTTGGGGGAAGCTGCCATTTTGGCATGTTGAGGCAAAAGCATGGGGAAAATCAAGAGACTCTGGGCCCTGGGACTGCACCACAGGACTTACTCATTTCCAGAAGTTCTCCTGGCTCAACCTCAACCTGTGCAGATCAGGGAAGGAGTAAGGCATCTGTAGTGGGGGTAAGAGGAGGGTGGGAGGGGCACTTGGATAAGGGGGGTGGAACCTCTGCTCTACTCTCATCCCCTGAGTCTTGGTATGGCACATTCCAAACCCTCTGCTGGGTTCCCTGTCCTTCTGCCCTCTGGTGTCACTTTGGATAAGGCATCTGCTGCAGTAAGGCAGAAGTGCCAGGCAAAGGCAGTGAGCACTGGTATCCCACGGGGCAGGAGGGAGCACACAGGAGGAGGAAGTACAGAGGGCAGGCATCAGGACCAGGTGCCAAGGTGCTATGTTATGGGAGGTGGAAGTGGACATCCTCCTAGAGGCAATTTACATAACACATGGCATGGCCAATCAATTGCCCTGGGAGCTAACAGAGTCATTTGCATGCTATCACCAGATTGGCTGGGAGAAATAGAAGGGCACTTGTCCCCTGGGGTGGTCTCTGCCATCCTGTGCTGGCACTGCACTGGACAGATGTCATAGCCTTCATCTGGGAGAAGGCAGCATCTCCCTGGGTAGCACAGCCATCTTTGCAGCCTAGTCTCAGTGACTGGGGTCAGAGGGAAGGTCTTAATCAATTCTCAAATAGCAGAGAAGGTGAGCCACACTTGCTTGGCATTAGAGTCAGATACAGGCAAAATCCTATTAAGTAGTGTTAGTGAGTGGAGTTTTATTTATTAGATATTTGTATTCATTTTCAATTGCTGGGTAACAAATCATCACTAAACTACCAGCTTAAAACAACATGCATTTTATCATGTCCCAGATTCTGTGAGTCAGGAGTCCAGGGCCAACTTAACTAGTTCCCCGCTCAGGGTCTCACAAAGATGAAATTTAGGTGTCGGCTCACCTGGATCTCTTTGTGGAGTGAGATCTTCTTCTAAGTTCACGTGGTTGTTGGCAGAATTCAGTGCCTTGCAGCTGTAGAATTGGAGTCCCATTCTCTTGCTGGCTGCGATCCAGGGACCTCTCTTGACGCCTAGAAGCACCCAGTTTGCTGCCCTGTAGTGGTCTCATAGGCTCGCTTACCACATGGCAGCTACATTCTTTAAGGTCACCAGGAGACTGTCCTTGCTCAGGAAGGGCCAGTCCCTGTTTAAGGGCTTTCACTGGTTAAGTCAGGCCCATTCAGGATAACCTTCCACTTAATTAACTCAAAATGAAGTGATTTGAGACCTTAATTACTTCACTCCATCATCTTCATGAATCCCACCCACACTGCAGGGAAGAGAATTACATAGGGTGTGTGCAAGAGGAGGAAGGAATCTTGGGGCTACCTTAGAATTGTGCCTATCACAATATTTTACTGAGAGAGAGAAATTGGATATTTAAAGATAGGAAAAAGTGGTAGGTATAGAACAAAAGGGTTGCACAGACCCCACCTGCAATTCTGTTCTGCTCTGTGCTCCCCTTTCTTGCTTATAATGAAAACAGTTGATAATTCAAAATTTTAATTATAAACAGTGACTGCCACATGGATAGGAACCAAAAAGAGCATTTGCTCTATGTGCTCATTTCTTACAGGGAATTGGTGGGAACCGGCTCAACCAATGACTATTGCCTTTGGCCATCTGCTGGGACACACACATAGCTTATAGAATCAGAGGATTACAGGCTGCTGGAGCCAGCGGGGGCTTTGGGGATCTTGTAATCCAACCCAAACATCGCACAGAGGATGGAACCAAGGCCCAGAGAGGAGACGTGAGTTGTGTGAGGTCACACAGCTAGTTGGTGGCAAGGTTTACTGGGAATCAACCAAAGGCCTCTCATTCAGCCAGCAGGCTCCATGTGAGGATTGGGAGGGGACGCATGTGTCCTAGGCCATCTCTTGCACTTTCCACTATGCCAGGTTGCCTCATTGCACAGTCCTTGCCCCTCTGATGGGACTGGCTTCCTGGAATTCTTACGTGTAAAATACTAAGTAGCAGTTGCCTTCCTTGTCCTGCTTGGCCAAGGGGAGTAGACAGAGGGGCTGCAGCCTGAGCACAGATGGGGTGGCAGCAGGAGGAGGGGGCTCTGCAGCCTGCAGAATGGCAATGTGTGTGTGTGTATCCAACTGAGATTAAACCCTGAAAGCAAGACTCACTCCTACCTCCTCCTCCCCCAGGCAATCACATCCTGTCTGTGACTATGTCACCACCATCCCTCCAGAAGCCTTTATCAGTATCACAGATGCTGATTCACAAGATGCAGGTTGCCAAGAAAGGTGATTAATGATGGCAGCTGCTGTCCCCCTCACTCTCCCAGCCTCCCTGACCTTGTTCACCCCCCTCCTTTTTCCAATTTCCCCCTGTCGTCACCATCCTCTAAGAAAATAGATAAACATTCCAGGCATGAGAGGGGAAGGAAGGGGAATTGGGCCCTTCTGCAGTAGCTGCAATGGGTCAGGCACCGTGCCAGGTTCTTGCATTTGTTACTTAACAATGTACATAGAGAGATCCTGTGGGCTGTCCTGGGATGCAGGGGAGGGCTGTGTTCTTTCCATGTCCCCATAGAGGGCAGTGCCAGGCTGATTTCCCACAGACACAATTGCCATCCTTTGGCACATATGTTGTTCATGTTGGCTCTGATGTGCATGTTGTCAGCATGCCAGGCTCCAGAGGACAAACCCATGTAACCCTGGAGCCTTCAATGTCGAGGCTGTCAGGGACCTCTGCAATCATTCACTTTCCTAGAAAGGGTGAGATGCAGGCCCAGAGGAAAAATGACTTATTCAAGGTCATACAAAGCTAACCTTCCTTGGATCCTGCTCTACTGTCTGCTTTCCTATCTAGCTTCTATTTTTCCTGCTGTACTTTTATTCTCTGGAAGCAGGGACAGTCACTAGATGTTCAGAACTGCAGGGCAAAGGGTAAAGAGGGATCAAGGACTTTGGTGAAGGAGATTTAAGGCATGAGGATGGCTCCTCCCTATTTCCACCTCTGAGCAGCTTCATCTAGCTCCTTCCTTGAGTGATGGCCCTTGTCATAATGACTGGAATGGGCTGCCAAAAAGCCTACTGACGGGGCCAGCAATGTGACAGAGCCTTTTACACTGAGGCAGTCTCCATCCAGTGGGCTGTTTTCTTAGTTCTTTTCTTTGTGTCCATGTATGTGTGTGTGTGTGGGGGGGGAGGGGAGTGGAGTCAGGAAGGGCCATTGAATATACACTAATTGTGCACATATTGTATCAGTATATGTGCAGAACTCTAAGCCCAATTTCTTATCTGTGGGATGACACTAGGATATTCACTTCCTCTTGTTTAGGCGAGAGTCAATGAGTCATGTTAATGGGTGACAGAATCCAACTCAGGAAAGCCAAGGAATGCTTTGTTCCTGCATCTGTTGGCTTCCTCTGGGTCAGGCTGGAAGGTTTGGGAGAGGGCTGGGCCTGGGCCTCATCTTCCTACCTTCTGCAACTTTGTCTTTCAGTGAACTTGGCTGAGAGATGGAGAGACAGGACTGAGAATTCAAGTCTGGCAGATCTGAGAACATAAGCTAAAGTCCATGCCCCATTTTCTTGAGGAATGTCTGATTGGATAGTAGAGTCAAAGCAGTGTTTTCCCCCTTTGGAGAAGCTCAGTAAATTCAGCACCTTGGACAGGGCTCATGGCAGGGCTGCGAAGGCAGTATGGCCCTTCATGCCCTTTGGTGCCCCCACCAGGCCTGTGGGTTGAGTGCTTATGGGTGCCAATGCTCAGAGCTCCCAGAAGATCCAGAACTGGGGCCTGAAGATACTGGGTGAACTGGTTTTTCATGACTGGACTCTCAGAAAGCTTGACTGCCTAGGACTGGTCAGCAAATGCAATGGAGTGCTGGGGTTGGGCTGATCCTTCAGTGGGGGGACTCATGGACATGTTTCCAGGACTACAGGTGCTGGAACTGGGTTTGCAGAGGTCACGCTCTGCCTGTTTGATGTCCCAACTGTAAACTCCTTGAAGACAGGAATGGAGAAGAAGATCTTGTTCACTGCTGTGCCCCTAACACACAACAGAGTGCCTGGCAGGTGGTAATACTTTTCAGTGATTAATTTATTGACCCAGTTTTGAGAAAAGAGGCCACAGAGAGTGAAGTTTGGATTGGGATCCTGACACAAAGACAGGACCTTGGATGGGCTTCTGTTGGGAGCTATCATTCTTGCCCTGGTGAATTTTCTACTGTCTTCACAAGGAACCTCTCTCCCCAACCATGCTGGTCTGCCAGTGCACCCCACTTCCCCACCATGTGGGTCTCTTTCTCTTAACATCTGTCCACCTCTGATTCTTCCATGGCCACCTCATCACCCCTCCCTAACCCCTTCCTCACACTGCAGTGAGCTTTCTCTTTCCTAAATTCCTGGGCCACTGATTCTCTGGACCCCTTAACACTAACAAGGAGTTCATATTCTATGTGTGTGTCTTAGTTCCATTTTGGCATGCCACAACTTAAGCAGTTCTTCTTCTTTTTTTTAAAATAATATATGTAACCCAACAGTATCATTTCAATATTTAAAAATATTAATTAGATATCCTACACTCTTCTTTTCAAAATCTGTGGCAGATTTTATACCTTGAGCACATCTCATTTCACACTGGTTACATTTCCAGTGCTCAGTAGTCCCAGGTGGGGTGGGCAGCACGTTTCAACAGCTCTAAGTGCTGAGAACAGGCCATCTGAGTGCACGTGGCATACACGCCACCCCAGGCCTCATTGCTGGGTGGCAAGGGTCTAGAAAGCCCATGGGAGCCCAAAGCTTGGGTTTAGGCTCCATTGCTCCTGTTCTTCACTCTGTAACCAGCGGGGACTGGTCCTCTGTGCTTCTGTCGCCTGCTCCTGCAAAAGTGGGGGATCATTTCTGCTTCCTCTCTATAGCACCAGAAGGCTCTAACCTTGCTTTCTCAGGTTTCCCACAAATAGAAGGTGCTATATTTCTTTTTGCATAAAAGATTTCAGCCTATATGACCCTACATTCTATTTTGCATCACCTTTCCCTCCTCTCACACCCCCACCCCCAAGCTGTTCTAGAATATTGAAAAGCTCTTATTCTAATGGAATTGCCCATCCAATGCTGGAATAGGTGACTTAAGCGGTACTGAGCTCTCCCTTACTGGAGGTGACCAAGGGAATATATTCTTGCAGCTGGGCTGATGCAAAAGGGAATGCTGCCTGGATGAGAAGTTGAGCAGGAGAACTTCAGGGAGTCACTTTCCACTTTGAGATGCCATGATTCCGTCAAGTACTCGGAGTGGAAATAGATAGTAGGGTGTCTGAAGAAACATAAAATACAGTCTCTGGCCTCAAAGACTATATACAGTTCAGCTGGGGAGACAAAACAGATACACAGGAAATTTCTAGAAAACTTAGGAGCTGGCATAAGTCCTCTAGGGGATTCAGACAGTTTAGAGAGCAAGAGTGCCCTGGACACAGCACAGAGTGGAGGTGAGTGAGGAGAATCCAAGCTTTCTCCTACAGAGTTGTGTTCTGTCTCCGTGACATTTCCTGATGCTCCGGGCTGCTGCCTTGGATCACCCGGCACTGATTCCACCAGTGCCTACAGGATAGGCAGCCCTCTGCCTGCTGCTCTAGAATCTCCTGTGTGCTAAAGAGGACAGCAGGTGGGTTCCCTTCTCATTTCTCTCCACTACTGTTTCTGCACAGCACTGGTGACCAGCTTTATCCTCTCTACAGAGCTGATTCTTAGTTATAAACCAGTGTTTCTGAACTGTGGGTGCTTGCTTCCTCAAGTCCATGAAGCACGTCCCTGCACAGGACCCTCAGTTGGGGTGATGCCACTAGAGAGAGGCAGATGCAAACAAGGAGACATGGGAAAGACTGAGAGGCATGCAGGGTCTCCCAGGCAGACCCTGAGAGCTGCTCGAAGGATGGACCAAGAGTAGAGAGGGATGGAGGGAGAGGTTGAGAATGGAGTCGCTGATCAGTGTCTCTGCCTTTCTAGAATCATGGAGTCAGAGCCAGGAGAGACCTCAGGGACCTTGTGCAGGTGAAGACACTGAGGCATTCCCACCCCCATCTCCCACTCTCTCCTTCTCATCCCTTTCTGTTGCACTGCCCCTCCTGAGACCTCCTATCTCTCAGCTCTGACTGTTACATGGCTTCGAGGGTGGATGCTCCTCTTTCTTCTTGGGAGAAGTCGCTGTTCCCTTGGCTGTTTTTGGAGAGATGCCAATCTTCTTCATGCAGTTTCTTTCTTTTCACCCTCTGCTGCATCTCGGCTGGCCCCTCTCTTGGTCCCACGTAGTCAGCTGCTTTGGGGGGACTTCGAGCCATCAGCAGAGAACCTCCCAAGACTCAGAGAGGGCAGTGGCCAAGCCTGCTGCTGCCCAGCAGGACAGCCCCAGGATGGCGGAGCGGCACTCGGCTCTTCCCTTGCTGCTGGGTGGGCGGGCATCACCCATCTCCCAGGCTGAACAGCAGTGGCAGCAAGAGAGCCAGTCGCCCCCTCCCCCGACTTCGCCCAGCCATCTGCAGCGGTAGGTATGTGACTGAGCCTTCTGCAGGCTGTGGGGCCTGAGGCTGTCAGACAGCAGATTCTCATCCCGCCTTCTGAGGTGTTGAGGAAACACGAGATGCACCATCAACCCACTCCATAGTGACGTACATGGCTCTGCCATATGCCAGCCTTGGGTGCTTGAGTCTGCATGCCCGGGGGGGTTGGGTATCCACCTTCCAGGTGGGAGGACATGATGCCTGTAGGGCAGTCAGAGACAGGTGGGGAGCACTGGGGTGTTTCCTCCTGCCACTGACTCCGGGAGCACAGGTCACTGCAGAGAAGGCAGCCGGGGGGCTTCCTGCGCCTGAAGGGGGGCTCATCCAGCTGCCGAACATCTGCAGGGCCCATCAGCCCTGGAGCACATTTGTCTAGGGCAGTCCGCGAAGAAGATGCTGACGGGGCATGGCTGCCACCAGGGGAGTGAGGCAGGGTGATGGAAGGAGTGACCTGTCAAGGTGCCTCTTCATGTGAGGTGCCTGGCTTGTCAGGCCTGAATCCGTCCCACTGAAG
>NW_011495071.1:9103969-9140840 GCF_000754665.1 Bison bison bison
CCGCTTCGTTTCCTGTTCTCTCTGCATCCCCACAGAGCCCTCTCAGCTCCCACTGGGGCAAGATCATGATGCCAAAAGTATCCCAGTATGACTGGTCCCTTGGGCTCTGGGAGGAGGCACCGAGAGTCCCAGTGTCTTGTGGGGCCCATCTCTATCCTGGCCAGGAGTCCTCTGCTCTGAGATGGGGGAGGAGGTGTGATCAGAACCCCTGAAGAATCCATCGCTCTGCACCCAGCCTGTTGCCAACTCAGAATATGGGGTGTCTATGTCTTACTCCCACTTAGTCATTTTACAGATAAAGCCATGGTGGCCAGAGAGAGGAGGCTCTTGCTTGAGTCCCGAAAGCTATCACAGACAGAGAGAAGTGGCTCCAAACCCAGGCCTCCTGGGTCTCAGTGTGATGAACACACTCTCCCAGCTGCTTACTACAACACCCCGCCCTGGAAGGGACACTGTCTTGGCTGGGGCTCCCTGTGCAGTTCCCTTTCCTATCAGAACAGAGAAGTGAGTGGCAGCAGAGGCAGCAAGAGTTGGTCCCCCCTGTTTTAGTGGACACGATAGACCCCCTGTGTCCTGCGCTGTCCAGCTTCCTCGGGGTTCCTCCATCCTCAGGCCCTGAGCATCCCTGGTCTGTATCCCCTCCCCCTTTCACCCTCGGCTCCCCAGGCACCTGCCCTTGGCGTGACAGACAAGCCTGCTGGGAGAGGGCAGGTACTGATGCTAACGGTGGGGTTGCTGGCACAGTAAACAGCCGGAGTGAAAGCAGTGCTTTGGGGCAGAGGTCTAACTCCTGGATGCTTCAGGAGCATCACAGGTGGGTCTGGGACATGAAGGTATGGGACGTGTGACCTCAGAACCCCAGCCTGATCTGGGAGGCTGTTCCCCTATTCCCCCTCGCCAGCTCGAGGGCCAATAGCTTCAGATGTCACAGCTGCTGCCCTGCCGGGTGCCCCTCGCCCGCCGCAACTGATTGCAGCGTGTGCCGTTCCATTTTTAACAGCCCTGCTCGGCCCAGGCTGCCTGAGCCGATCCAGAGGCGGGCCCTGTTGTTGATTGCAGTGCTAAAAATACCGGCGTGGTTTCTGATGAGAGCAGGGGCTTGGCTCCCCCTTTGCCCAGCACCTTGGCTCTCTGCTGCCTTCCTGCAGAATGCTTTGTGGGGGACCGTGGGGGCTAAAGGCAGAGAAGCCAAATTACTCCCCTGCCCTTTGCAAGCATTTAGATGAAAAGCAGAATGGCTTTCCGGATATTTGGGGACCAGATAGCAGCCAGGGGCTTTCTGACTGTTTTGAGTCGTCCGTATTTTGTGCTATGTAGACAGCCTTATGCTGTTCTGTGATTTGAGAGGTATGATTTGCTGGATCCACGCTGGGAGGAAAGCTGGAACTTTCCCAGGCTACCTCCCTTTTCTCCCTGTCCATGGCTTCCCCCTTCTAGACAGTGGCTAAGTCCTGTGGGTTCCTCCTCCTGTAGAATCTCGCCCATCTGCCCACTCCTGCCCCTTTCCATCCCCTCTCCCTCTGCCTGGGGAAGACCCTCTCCCAGCTGCTGGGGCCCCCTTCTGCCCTCTGACACTGGGGCCTCTGAGTCTGTGTCACTCACTGCTGTCAGCATATTTTCCTAAGCTCATCTCCCATCAGCCACCCCCACACTCTGAAACCCAACTCCTCAACCCAGCATGTAAGACCTTCCATGATTTGACCTTGATCGATTGCTCTGGTCTAACTTCCCTCCAAGGCACCATCAGCAGCAGTCACGCTGGGCTATTCTGTGTTCCTGGTATAAGTCCCAGGGTCATGCTGCCCGTGTTCCCCTAAGGTGGTCAGGGCACCACCATTTCTCCAACCATTTCAGGGAAATTGCAGATTAACATAATCACAAAGTGTATTGTCCCCTTTGCTGAGGAGTGGGCTTTGGAACAGAGCAGTTATAGATGTTCTGGGAGCCTGGTCATCCAGTGAGAATGTGGTTGAGCAACCTACTGGTGTCTTTTTTGCTCTCAAACCCATGTGAATGACCTCACCACACAGGGTGAACACAAGGATGTCCTCCCTGAGGGCAACTGAACCTTGCCAAGCTATCAGGGGTTCTTGGCCACAGAGCACTTCACTCCTGGACCCTCACCTGAGGGGCTAGCACCCAGAATCCACCCCCTGTTGAATTAACAATGTGTTCACAGAAAGAAGGATGAGGCGGAGTCTTACCAGATGGGGCTCCCCTGGCCTGGACTAGGGGCAGTTGCCCATCTGGCTCAGGCAAGCTGCCTAGAAAACCACTGAACAAAATCAAACTGTAGAAACTTTCCTCCCAACTTCCCCTCACCCCCCAGCATCTGCCACCGTAGACTCTCCAATGCCAGCGCTGCTAAGTCAAGCTCCCTTGTTGACAGATGGGAAACTGAGGCCCAGAGAGGGGAAGGGGTTTTCTCGGTTAATGACAGAATCAGAACTACACCCCAGGCCCCCTGCATCCTTGCCACAGATTTCTCCTCACCGCATCCTGCTCGCCCCTCCAGTGCCTCATTCATGATGATGTCTTTCCCATGACAGACCCTGCCCATTCTTCATGGCCTGACCCTTTCCCACGAGCTCTGAAAGCTCTATCATGAGTGTCAGTTATGAGTGCTCTCTACCTCTCATCACTCCTCCTGGGCTGTGAGCTCCCTGAGGTCAGGGATTGGCTTGGTTTCAAGTTTGTATCTGGTTCAGGGACTTCCCTGGTGCTTTAGTGATTAATCCACTTCCAATGCAAGAGACATGGGTTTGATCCCTGGTTGGGGAACTAAGATCTTGCATGCCTCAGGGCAACTAAGCCCATGTGCCACAAATAAAGTAACATGTGCTCTGCAACAACTGAGCCTGTGTGCCACAAGGAAGACCCAGCAGCACAGACAAAAAAGAGTTTGCACCTAGTTCAGCTCAGTTTGGTCGCTCAGTTGTGTCTGACTCTTTGCAACCCCATGGACTGCAGCACGCCAGGCCTCCCTGTCCATCACCAACTCCTGGAGCTTGCTGAAACTCATGTCCATCGAGTTGGTGCTGCCATCCAAGCATCTCATCCTCTGTCATCCCCTTCTCCTCCTGCTTCAATCTTTTCCAGCATCAGGGTCCTTTCCAGTGAGTCAGTTCTTCTCATCAGGTGGCCAAAGTATTGGAGCTTCAGCTTCAAGATCAGTCCTTCCAATGAATATTCAGGACTGATTTCCTTTAGGATGGACTGGTTGGATCTTCTTACAGTCCAAGAGACTCTCAAGGGTCTTCTCTAACACCACAGTTCAAAAGCATCAATTCTTTGGCACTCAGCTTTCTTTATAGTCCAACTCTCACATCCATACATGACTACCGGAAAAACCATAGCTTTGACTAGACAGACCTTTGTCAGCAAAGTGATGTCTCTGTTTTTAAATTATGCTGTCTAGGTTTGTCATAGCTTTCCTTCCATGGAACAAGCATCTTTTAATTTCATGGCTGATCACCATCTGCAGTGATTTTGCAGCCCAAGATTTCAGTACCTAGTTCAGGGCCTGACAAATAGAAAGGGCTCAATAAGTGTTTGCTGAATGAGGCGATGAATAATTCAAAAGTGTCTTCCACTTAACTCTCATTTGAAGATGGGTGTGGTTATTGTTGCAGAAATTCACGTTGCTTTAAGGCTGTGTATTGTCACCCTGCTTATTTAACTTATATGCAGAGTACATCATGAGAAATGGAAGAAGCTTCTTGGGCTGGAAGAAGCACAAGCTGGTATCAAGATTGCTGGGAGAAATATCAATAACCTCAGATACGCAGATGACACCATCCTTATGGTAGAAAGTGAGGAGGAACTAAAGAGCCTCTTGATGAAAGTGAAAGAGGAGAGTGAAAAAGTTGGCCTAAAGCTCAACATTCAGAAAACAAAGATCATGGCATCTGGTCCCATCACTTCATGGGAAATAAATGGGAAACAGTGGAAACAGTGTCAGACTTTATTTTGGGGGCTCCAAAATCACTGCAGATGGTGATTGCAGCCATGAAATTAAGACGCTTACTTCTTGGAAGAAAAGTAATGACCAACCTAGATAGCATATTCAAAAGCAGAGACATTACTTTGCCAACAAAGGTCCGTATAGTCAAGGCTATGGTTTTTCCAGTAGTCATGTATGGATGTGAGAGTTGGACTGTGAAGAAAGCTGAGTGCCGAAGAATTGATGCTTTTGAACTGTGGTATTGGAGAAGACTCTTGAGAGTCCCTTGGACTGCAAGGAGATCCAACCAGTCCATTCTGAAGGAGATCAGCCCTGGGATTTCTGTGGAAGGAATGATGCTAAAGCTGAAACTCCAGTACTTTGGCCACCTCATGCGAAGAGCTGACTCATTGGAAAAGACTCTGATGCTGGGAGGGATTGGGGGCAGGAGAAGGGGATGACAGAGGATGAGATGGCTGGATGGCATCACTGACTCGATGGACATGAGTTTGAGTGAACTCCAGGAGTTGGTGATGGACAGGGAGGCCTGGCGTGCTGCGATTCATGGGGTCTCAAAGAGTCGGACACCACTGAGCAACTGAACTGAACTGAACTGAACTGAAGGCTGAATGATGCAATCTCAGGGAAAGAGGAGACATGAATAATGAAGGAAGTAGCTTTCTAAGGCACTCTACCGGTCCCTCTGTTTCCGCTCTCCTTCCCACTGGCTGTTGGCATCACTGCCCAGGACAACACCAACACCATCTACGTAGGGCCACCTTGTCTGTAACAAGGGCCATACTGTCTTTCCAACACCTGCTGCTTAGGACCATATTGTCTTTTCTGTTCACCTCAGCCCAGAAGGAACTTGGAGGGGAATCATCTGTCAGATTTTATTTCTCATTGCTGCTGGGAACCAGCCATGGGAAGAGTAAGGAGGAACACAGGGAGGTGGTGGTATTGGAAAAAAACATCAGCGTGAGAGCTGAGAGGTGCCATGCTTTGTTTCTCTGGATTCCCTGGGCTTCAAGAGTGTGTGTGTGTGTGTATGAATGTTACACTCTTACCCAAAAGTCCTTCGTGGTGGTGTTGCAACCAGGCCACAGTCCTATTTCTTCCCCCTCCTTCAGGTCTTAGACAGGATTGTTTGCCTAAAAAGAAACCACTTAAGCTTGCTTCAGTAGCAAGGGATTTAGCACAAGGATGCAAGTGTGCCTCATGAGACCCACAGCCAGAACACCCAGGTCTCAGGAGAGCTGAGAAGCACCTGGGCACCGAGTGAACTGCCCTTCCTGCCTGCTCTCCCCTCTGATGCCACACAGTGAATCAGCCCTGATGCTCTCCGTGCTCCGTTTTCCTGCCTTACTTTGCAGATCAGCTTTCTTCGCTTGCTCATCAACACATGTTCCTAAAATAGCTGCTCCAGCCTCCCCCCACAGCCTGCCCTAATTGCCTGACCTCCAGCTCCAGGCCTTGCCCCAGACTAGCTCCTAGACTCTGGGCCCTTAGTGCCAAATATCATAAGAGAGGTTATCTGATTGGCTGCTGGTCAGCCAATGACTTGTCTCTTGCTGGGTCAGGGTGTCTACTTTTCATCCAATAGTATGAGGCCAGCAGGCGGTGGGTAGGTGGTATAAGATGCTGGCTTCTCAGGATTTTAAGTGGGCAGGTTTGTTAGAAGGGGGAGTTGGGGACCCTAAGTTTTTCCTCTAAGCCAGCCAGGATCCAGTGGAAGGCAGATTCCTTTCCATACTGGTGAGCATTGTCAAGGGTGTCCTTAGAAATGTTCCTGTTACCCAGGCAGAGTAGAGATGGAGCCCTCCCCCGTCTCAGCTTCAGGCAGGGTAGCCTGGGGCCAGGATCGTGAAGTACCCAGTCTCTCCTCCCCTTACGTGCTCAGGCTTGAGTGGAGGTGGCCTCCACCAGATCCTGGAAACTCTGTCCTCCTCCATCTCAGCAACTGCCCTGGGGCTCCTGGTCCCCTTGATCCAGGGTAGCCCAAGTTGTGTGGCAATGAGGACAGGAGTCGGGTGCTCTGGCTGGGTGGGGGGTCCTCCTGGTGCTGCTGGGAGGGCCTCCAGCCTATTGGTCCCAACCTGCAGGTTGTCTCCTGCACCTGCCCCGAGCACACTCTGCCTATCTGAGAGTGGTTAATCCTTTATGGTGGTTTAAAATATGTCCACACATTTTCAGATGCTCCCTTTAAAGGGGGGAACCCAATTCTCCTCTCCTGAGTGTGGGCTGCACTTTGAGATTTGCTTCTAACAAATAGCATAAGGCAGAAGTGATGGTATGTGACTCCTGTGACTAGGTCATAAAAAGTACTGTGGCTCTTCTGACTCTGGGGAAGCAGCTACCATGTCACAGCACTCAAGCAGCCCTTTAGGGAGCTGATGCAGGGATGAGCTGAGGCCACCTGCCCACACCCATCTGAATGAGCTACCTCGGAAGTGAGTCTTCAGCCCCAGTAAAGCTTTCAGATACTCAAGAACCAGCTAGCATCTTGACTGTAAACTCATGAGAGAGCTTGAGCTGGAACCAGCCCACCAAGCTTCTCTCAAATTTCTGACCCCCACAAACTATGAGATGATAAATATTTTTTTTTGTTTAAGTTTTGGGATTATTTGTTACACCGCAATAGTTAAGGAATGTTAATGAATATGCTCCTGTATCTATTGTCTTCCTCAAGCATTTGACATTTTGTGGGAAAGGATTTTAATTCTCTTTCAAATTTCTGCTAGGGATGTGCATGGCAAAGTGGAAGTCTCCTGGGGAAGAAAATCGAGACCAGAAGTCAGGAGGTTTTCATTCTGGTTTTGTATACTCACGAGTTCCTGTGGAATTTGCCCAATTTGTTTATGCTTTTAGGTCACTGTTGTCTTGACTATAGAATGGGGCCAAGAGTGTTTGTCCCATGTGCTTCTGGGATTGTTACAAGGATGAAATGAGCTCATAAATGTGAAAGTGTTTCATAAATAATGAAACTCTTTGTACATATGAGGATTAAAATGTCAAGATTAAACATGGACTGTGATAGAATTTAATGTACATTCATCATATGAACTATCATTCTTTGGAGTGTTTACTTTCTTTAATCCTGACAAGTGTTAGTTAGGTTCGTGCTTCTGTCCCCATTTTGGGATTAGGGAATGAAGGTTCACCCGGAAGTCCATGCTCTCACATTCACGCTGTCCCCACTTATACCCCAAGAATCCAGAGAATTTCTGACCTTCATGAATAGCCCTGGGCTCTCGCTGAGTTTCTCTTGCTGCCCCATTCATCTGCTAACAACCCTTCCAAGGCTCCAGCAGCTCCAACAGTCAAGATCCTGACTGCTTCCTTTGCGGCATAAGCCAGGCTAACAGGCTTTATCTTGAGTATGTCCTAGGAAGGAATGGGAGCAAGGGGTCTGGGTTGGGGGATGGGGGTGACTCACTCTGACCACCTCAGGAATGATAAACCAAGCCCTACATGAAGGAGAAAAGGTTAGAGAACTGCCGAGGGAGATCTGGTCGGTGAGAAGCTAAAAGCCTGATTTGCTTCTGTTGAGCTCTGGGTGATGACCCCATAGGGAGGTCCTCATCCATTAGCACTTGTGGCCCTGCAAAGCCTGCAGACCATTTCCCCATTGGTTGAGAGACTGCCCTTCCCATCTAGATTTCTTGTTTAGGGACAGGGGAATTGCTTCAGTGAGTCAGGCTACACAATCGGAGCCAAGAGGCCTTCTGCCTTACGGACAGGCGCTGCCTCTATACCTGCTCCTGAATCCACCCTCTCTCCCCTTTGTGGGCCTGACTTCTCCATGTACAGCAGACGATTTCTGAGACTTTCCCCCAGGCCTGCCTTGCTCATGTCCAAGGTGTTCTTGCCTGCAACCTCATCCTGGTGCCTTGTGCTGGGGCCAGCCATTCATATCCCTTTTGCCTTTTGGGAAAAAAGGTTTCTTTGCATTTAAGTGGTCCTGGGAGGAAGCCATTCTCTCTTTCCCGGTCTCAGAGCCACACACAGCCTCTGGGGTGAGGTGGGGACAGCCACCTTTGGGGAGCTTGGAGACAAGGACGCAGCGGCAGAACCTGAGGATGGGGAGATTTCTCTCAGAGCCTGAGAAATCTCTCTTGTTACAGCTCGTGGGCCAAGGCAGATGTTCTCCCAGCCCTGGGAGTACCCGATTGCCATCCCCCTCTCACTGGGGCTGGAGCATTTGTCCCTCACAAAGGGAAGGTCAAGAAGCTGCTGAATTGCACTTTCCTCTCCCCATGCCATGTGTCTCTGTAGATGAGTCATTCTCTTTCCCCCTCCTGCTCTCCTCTGCTCCCTCCCTCCCTTCCCCACCAGTCATTGGATCATTGGATCCGGGGTGATATGACTGCCCAGCCTGGCTGCCTGGGCCTCTCTGTAAGGGGTGGGCTTCCAGTCTCCTCAGTAGGGCAGGGAAGCTCCACCCTAGGCCTGTGGGATTCAGGCTTCTTAACTGAATTCCCTGGAATATCTTTTGAGTCACTTGTATATGTCAGGTCCTGTGCTAGACCCACAGGGAATGTGCATGATTTCTGCACTCACAGGACCTAGAGTGACTGGAAGGGAGGAACTTTAAACATGAAATTACACATCCTACACATAATCATATGTAAGAAACACGATGATGTGTGTTATAAGCAAAAAAGCACAGGAAGCTTTGAGCAGGCATGAGGATCACCACAGGAAGTTGAAGTAAGGAGTGGTTAGGAAGGCCCCCCTCTCCCCATGAGAAATGGATATTAAGATGAGACCTGAAGAACAGAAGAGTGGAAAAAGCATCTCAGGAGCAGAACCAGCACATACAAAGATCCTGTGGTCAAAAGAAGCCTGGTGTTTTGATAGAACAGCAAGAAAGAGAGTGGTTGATATGCAATAAACAAGCGAAGGAGGGAGGGGAGATGGGACTGAAAAGAAAGGAAGACCAGGGCATGTAGGGCCTTGTTCAGGCTAAAGAATCTCAGAATTTGTCCTAAGGGCTAGTGGCGGTTTCTTATAGCATTAAAGGCATACTTACCGTATCTAGTGTTTCTATTTCAATTTCTGTGTTTACCCAAAAGAAATAAAAATACATATACACGAAAAGACCTGTAGGCAATACTCATAGAAGCTTTATTCATAAATAGCCTCTAAACTGAAACAACTCAGACACCCGTTAACTGGTGGACAGATAAACAAATGGTGTATCCATACAATGGACTACTACAGAACGAGGAAAAGAATGTATTAGTGACTGACACATGGAGCAATGGAGGTGGATCCAACACCGCCGTTACCCGGGGTCAAGGAAGCCGGGACAGAAGAGTGCACACTGCGGCAATTCTAGAAAAGGCAAAACAAATTAAAAACGACAGAAATGGGATCAGGCGTGGGAGGGGGCTAGGGGGTTGTCTGGTCAGAGACATAAGTGAACTTTCTGAGATGATGGAAATGGAATGGGCTGGTGGTTACCCAGGTGTATATTTGTCAAAATTCATTACCTATACCCTTAAAATGGGCTTCCTTGGTGGCTCAGACAGTTAAGAATCTGCCTGCAAAGTAGGAGACCCAGGTTTGATCCCTGGATTGGGAAGATTCCCTGGAGAAGGGAATGGCAACCCACTCCGGTATTCTTGCCTGGAGAATTCCATGGACAGAGGCCACAGTCCATGGGGTTGCAAAGGTTTGGACACGACTGAGTGACTAGAATGGGTGTATTTTGTTTTGTGTAAGTCATATGTCAATAAAGTTAGTATTTGAAAACAGCACATTGTTGTCCTGAAACGATTATAGTTTCCGTTACCCAAATAGATGTCCACACTGTTTGCGCAAACAAAACACAAACAGGTTATGATTAGATTTGTGTGTCTTTTAAAGCCCTCTGGCTCGTGCATGGAGACAGAATTGGAAGGGAGCAGGTGTGGAAGTGGGAAAGCACTGGACAAGTTCAGACAAGCCAGGATGTTGGTGGGGACTGTGGTAATAATGGTGGGGAGGAGAGAAGCAGGAGATGGAAGGACACTGTCTGTGTCCTTCCCAGGCTGGAAGGTGTCGCCCCCTCCCCAAGGTCAATGGACTGTCCTTGGCCTTCAGTCAGGCCTGGGCCTGGGGTGGAGCTGGTGGTCCCAGGAGGGGACTCATGTTCTTTGAGATGCCCGTCTGTGGGCAGACATGCTCCGCCAGCCCCACCCTCGTGCACATGTGAGCCCAGCTTTATGGACATATGACATATGACTTACATAAAACAAACTATGCCCATTTTAAGTGTGAAAGTGTTAGTCTCTTAGTCACTCAGTCATGTCCAACTCTTTGCGACCCCATGGATGGTAGCCTCTGTCCATGAAATTCTCCAGGAAGGAATACTGGAGTAGGTAGACATTCCCTTACAGCCATCCCGTCTGCACACTCACAGACACTCAGTCCCACCTTCCTGCACACACAGGCTCACGTTCATTGACTCTCAAGCCCCCCATACACCGCACGCTGTACATTTATACCGCAGAGCTTCTGAGGGGAGGACGGTTTGAATCCTGCTTCCCTTACTGGTTAACTGCGTGACCTGGGCCCAGGGGCACCCTCTTTGCCCCCATTTTCCTTATCTGGAAACTGGCAGCAACCGTGGGGCCTGCCTCCCAGGTGGCTGGGCAGACCGGCCATCGATGACGGGCAGCGGCCGGTTTGCGCTGTTCCCGCAGGTCACGTCAGTCCGCAGTGCTCCGTAGCGAGGACTTACACGTCACATTCACTCTCACTTTCATTCGCACCCCAGAATTAGCAGAAGGTGCGGCCAGAAAGGGTAATTCATTTCCTCATGCAGTCATTCACTGGCACACTGCCCCCCTGTCCTGTGGTCCTGCATCTGCTCCGGCCCCGCCTGCTGTTCTGACGGCTCTCTCCAGGAGCCCACACTCAGCTTGGTCCTCCCCTCTGCCCCCGCGTGGGCTGCCCGGCCTGGGGGTGCAGAGCACAACCTCTGCCTCTTGCAGCCTGGTTCCCTCCATCAGCCCATCCTGCAGCCTCACACCTGGTCCCCAGGAGCCAGGCCTGCTCCCGGCCCTCCTGGGAGGCTGAGGTAATTGGCTCAATTAATCAGCTCAATTAGCACCTTCTGGGTGAGTGGATCAGCTCAAAGCCTACCCAGCCTCTGTCAAGTGGGCTCTGCCTGTGCCAGCATGGTGCTAAGCACAATGGCAGGGGCAGAGGTCATGGGTAGAGGGGCTCTCTGCCCTGGACATGCTGGCCACAGGGTGAGGAGGTCAAGCTGCCCACAATAGGGCACCTGGACCTGTGTCCTTGCAGAGTGGTCCCAGTGCTGCTGGTCATGATCATGGTCAATGGACATGGTCATGGTCATGGTCATGATCAATTGCCTCCACCCTCTCCTCTCCTGCTCCTGGACCTGCACCTCCTTCCTGCTCAGGTTCAGACCCCCCTCTTTCCAGCAGCCTTCCCTGCTGAGTCCCCGGGTAATGCTTGCACCTACTCTGAGTGACTGCATCCAGAGGTCGGCTACAGTGAGAGAGGTGACTTGCTCCCTTCACTCACAGGTACCTTCCAGGTAGGTTTACAGATGTGATCCAGTCCTGGTGGGGGGAGGGGAAGCCAGCACCTGCCTGGGAGTCATGGTGAGTGGGCCTGACCTCTCAGACCCTTTCTGTTTCTGGGTGTCCCTTCAGAACTCCTGTCTCAGGTTTCGGCTTCTCGAGTTCCTCGCCATTCCTCCTGGTGTCAGTACATCCTTCTATCCCGCAGCCCCCGACTCCCCAGCATCTGCTGCGCTCACACGCTCCTGCCTCCTTCGCCCCCTGCTGCTGGTTTCTGGGCGCAGGCAGTCAGGAAGCCTGACTGTGTTTCTGAATGGCAGCAAGGGCAATTCTGGAGCTGCAGGAGGTGCCCCAGGTACCCACCCCAGCTGTGTCTCATGGGTGGAGACGCCTGTGTCCTCCTGTAGTATTTTCCAACTCAGTCTATCTTTTCCAAGAGGTCTCTCTTGCAAACAGGCTGTCTTTCTTCTAGATCAGAAAAATTCAGCATTTCCAGGGAAGTGGATGAGGAGGTGGTTGTGTGCCTGTGAGTGAGGTTAGGACAGCAGCTGGCTCTGAGTCACGAATACAACTATGGACCAAGAGCCTGGGGCTCTGTTCTCAGACACTGGGTGACTTGGGCCTCAGTTTCCTGCTCTGTCAAGTGGGGAGAGAGACTTGGGGTTGAGTGGTGCCTGAGGTCCCTCTGAGCCTCGTGTTCTATGACTCAGACCAGGAAAAGGAGTCTTCAGGGCCAGCCCTTTCTCAGACTCTCCCATCTCTGCAGTCCCCGGGCTACAGTTTCTGTTCTTCTGGCCCAGGGGTGTTGAGCATAAGCACAGGGCCCAGGGGCATCCTGTCCTCACTGAGGGATTTCTCTGTAATGGTCACCTTGTTGGGAGTGCCTACTGCTTCTCCCACCCCTACCCCCAGAGTTACAACAACCATGAGGCTAGTAATGACCATTTATGGAGTGTCTGGGCTTCCAAGTTCTTTGCATGCACTATCTCTAACGCTCATGACAACACAAGGTGGTCATTAACTGTCCGTTTTGAAGCTCAGAGATGTTTGGTGTCTTTCCTGAGGGCACACACCGTAAAGAACTTGCTCCTTACAACACACAGCTTCCTGCTCAACAACGTGTGCAAAAGAGGGTAGGGGTGAGGGCAGGAGCTGGCAGACTGGGAGCTGGGATGTTCCAGCTCTGGGTGGAAGCTGCCAGGGTCTCTGGTCAACTCCCACCAAGCACTGCCCACCTTGGGGAGGTGGGCTGCTCACTGCAGAGCTGAAGAGGCTCACAGACAAAGAGGGAGCTGGGGCCCCTGCCTGGTGGAAAGTGGGGGGCAGCGCAGAGGGCAGAGCCAGGAGGGCAGAGGCAGCTGATTCAAGGACCTCGTCCAGGGAGTCTTTGCTGACTGCTGCAGCCCTGGGGGCCCCCACGGAAGTCACCTTTGATGAACAGTGGCTGGCTACAATGGCCGCCACTTGGTGCCACTTCGGCATGGTGCTCCGGACCGGAAGTCCGCCGACTCTTAATCTGGTCTCCTGTCTCTCCAGCTTTGTTGTCCCCATTCAAGAGGCCCAGACGACCTCTCAGCCCCTTTCCTGCCTGACTTACATTCATCTCCACCTCCAGGCACTATCCCTAAGCTGCTAGCCCAGGGCCAGACGCACCACTGGGAGATCAGCTGGGCTGCCTCCAGATGCAAACCTCAGTCCCCAACTCTCCTGCTCTCTGGCCCATTTTCCTTTATCCAGAGGAGGGGCCCTGGACCCTGGGCTGGCTGAGAGGCCGTGCCTATCGGCCCTGGCCGCCTGGATGGATGGGTAAAGTGGGCAGTTGTAGGGTAGGGGAGTTCTAGGGGAGAAGCTGACAGTCCCCACCAGCGTGAGAGGCAACATGTGGTGGGGTGTGCGGACTTGGAGACGAGGCCTCCTGGGGCTCCCGCAGGAATGGCCAGACGTGTCCCCTCTGGCCCAGACGTGTCCTCCACCCTCAAACTGCTGAAGCTCCTTAAACCCTAGAGCTCCGCTCAGGCTTCAGGATCAAGAGGCAGAGCAGCAAGGCTGACCCGGCTTCTTTTTCCTTTTCCTGAGGGTGGGTGTTGTGTCTTCAGGCTTTCGCCTCCTGTGTCCTCAGGGCCCTGGAGCCAGGTGCCCCTGGGATATGTACAGCTCCCTCGGCTGCCAAGACAGCTGGGCTGAGCTCTGGGGAGCTGGGGAGCAGGGAGGGGGCCTCACGAAGCCTGGGTTCCTGATGACTGACTGACAATCAGGGGCGATAGCATCTCTCCTAGCCCTTCCCCGGGGAGCCTGCTTATGGAGAAGTTCAGCCCGAGTCATCTCTGCCATCAGTCCTACCTCTCTGTCTCGCGGAGATAAACTCATCACTCCCCAAGGCAGGCCGGGGAGGCTGGCGGACTGTCTGAGCAGGCGTGCCGGAGGCGGGGGGAGGGCGCAGCAGCTCATGCTTGTGCCCACATGCTCCTTGGCCCCTCGTCTGGCTCCTGGCAGGGCGGAGGTCTTGCCACCAGCACTTCCTTCTTCTCTTCTGTCCTTCACGAAGGGCCTGGCAGAATGGCACTGTGGAAGGAGGTGGGTGTGTTGGGGGACGAGGCTGTCAGCCTGGAAATGGAGGGAGAGGCCGAGACGGCTCAGCTTTGTGTGAGTCTTCAGGGCAGGTCCTCTGGTCTTCTCGGCATCCCTAGCCGAGGGTTTTAGGCTGTCCCCAGGGGAACCAAACTAAGGGGGGATCTTTTGGGGGTTTTGTTTTTCTCAGCTGCTAAATAAACTATTAAGGTAATATAATAGTTTCTAGCTTTCAGTTCAGTTCAGTTCAGTTCAGTCACTCAGTCGTGTCCAACTCTTTGCGACCCCATGAATCGCAGCACGCCAGGCCTCCCTGTCCATCACAAACTCCCGGAGTTCACTCAGACTCAAGTCCATCGAGTCAGTGAGGCCATCCAGCCATCTCATTCTGAGGGGCATAGATCCTTTGAAAATCTGGTAAGGACAACACCTCCTTTCCCCATCCATAAGCACACGTGTACACAGATGTAGACGTGAACGTGTGTGCATGCACATGCACTTCTGCCTGTTATTTGTGGGAATTCACAGGCCCCCCGGAGGGAGAGCTCACCATGTTCTCCAGATTTAGAAGTCCTAGACTTAGTGGCTTCTGGGCTGGCCACACATGTGTGCACCGTATGTGTGCAGCAGAGCAGACCTGGAGCCTGGGGAGGCCTATAGAAGTCTCTGGCAGGGGCAGGCATCTTGGGGTGACCCCAGCCCAGCCCTGTGTCTGCTGAGGGTGTCTGTGTGACCACAGGCTGGAGTAGACACTACTCTGGGGTGCTCTGACCTTTGCCACCAGGGCTGCCCCTTTTCCAGCTATCCCACCTCCAGCCCCTTCATGCTCTCTCCGGTGCCCTGTTAAATGACCGACAGGCTGCATGGTGTGCATTTGGGGAGTAGGGGTGGTCAGGGGGCAGCCAGAGCTGTGTGCACTGCCCTGTGCATGGGGAGGGGCTCTCTGAGGGGGCTACAGTGAGCTGGTGTGGGCACCGTCACTATCCTAGGCGTGTTCCAGGTCCCGGCAAGACAGAGCCTGCCCAGGCTTCTCCTGCCCTGCTCTGGAGTAGAGCCTAACACTGTCTGCAGACATGGGACTTTTAAAAACAACTCCTGGTTCACTGAGCTTGGATCTGCTCTCATCTGCACCATCTCCTGAATCCTTTACAAAGGAATATAATGGGAATAACTGGCACTGAAGGTTGAACTGTGATCTCATTCAACCTCAAAACTTGCTATGAAGTAGCTCCTATTCATGTCCCCTCAGCGGACAAGGAGCCCTGGAACAGAGATGGAGGGATGTGCCTAAAATCACAGAGCTGGACACTGAGTGGTAGAGGCAGACCCAGGGCTGTGCCTGATCCTGTCTCAGGATCCTAGGCAAGGACATTAGCAAAGAACCAAGGTCACCGGGTCATCACCCCACAAGCTAGTGTCCTCACACCCGTGCTGCCAGGGCAACAGAATGATGGCATCTGAAGCTGGAAACGGGGCGAGAGGTGGGGTACGCTCCTTGTGTGTGCGTGCATGCACAGGCGTGCATTTGTGTTTGCACATGAGTATCATGCTTGTATAATTCACTTGAACACATGAAGAAAGTGTTTGGTTAGTTTCCACAGCACATGCGGTGCAGCTTTGCCCCGTGCCAAGCAGTGGGAGAGGACTGGCTGAGGGAATCCAGGGAGGCTTCCAGGAGGAGGCATGGTTAAGCAGGGCCACGAGGAGCGGAAGAGGATCACCATGCCCTGGGGCTGAGGATAAGGTGTGACATCTCTGTGTGTGTTACAGAAAGGCATGTCGTGCACAGCCTGGCTCTGGGTCCTGGCTGACACCATTCCAGCTTCAGTCCCTTGTTCCTCTAATCCAGACCCTCCTCTTCCCTGGCTTTGTGTGTGTGCACAGGTGGGAAGGGGCGATGGTGAGGACAGACACGTGTGGGGGGACCTGTGGTTTCCATGCTGATGGGGCATGTATGTGGGGCTGGGGTCAAGGCCCCCCGCTGCCTGTTCCTGTCCAGAATGCCCCAGTTCCCCGATAGCAGGGGGGGTGGGGAGACTGCATGGTGCTCAAGATGTAACACAGTCCCAACAGCTGCCTCACTCACTGCCTGGACACACTTGTCCGCCTGCAGGGTCCGCCCTCAGTCCTGGGCAGAGACCAGCTTCCTGTTCTGGGGAAGCAGATCCTGGTGTGTGTGTGTGTGCGTGTGTGCACGTGCGCATGTGCCTGCAGGCTGTATGTCAGGGGGAGAGAAAAACAGGACTTGAGAGTGCCTGGTGTGGGGACGCAGGAAGAAGCATCCTCGGGTGAAGGAGACGCCTTGTGGAGGCGGGGACAGTTCCCCTGTGTTCTCTTGGTCCCTTCCCCTGGTTTGGACTGGGGGAGGGCTCTGCCCTGGGGCCCCTTGCTCGGTTGCTCTCCCAGGTCCAGCCTGGCCCCGAGAAGGCAACTCCCACAGCCCCAGGCACCGGCAGGACACTCCTTTAACTCAGTGATGTTCCATCACCCTCCCGAGGCGTGTACAGGAGACTGAGGGTGCCGGTAGCCTCCATGGAACTGACCTACCTGTCACAGCCGAGGAAGGCCTTCCCCCTGCAGGCGCTAGGATCCCAGAACTAGCAGCAAGGGTGGGGGGCTCCTGCCTCCCTGGCCCCTGGGTCTGCGCTGGAGACCGGGGTTGGAATGGCTTCCCAGCTCAGTGGGTGGCTAGAGTTACTCACGCTCCCAACCGAGAGCAGACAGCAGCGGCCCAGCAGGGAGGGCGGAAGGGGGCTGGCCCACCCTGAGCTGTGTTGCCAAATTTGTTTGTGTTTATTTTGGTTCCTTTGCACAACATGGAAACAAATGTGCTCTCCCCCTGCTGCTCTGTCTCTGATCTTCACGGGGTGGGGTGGCGGCGGTGGTGATGGGAGAGGGGTGTGTGAGTGTGAGTGTGTGTGTGTGTGTGTGTGTACGTATGTGTGTATGTGTGTACATGTTTGTGTGTGTGTGTGCGTGTGCATGCTCAGTCGCTTCAATCATGTCCAACTCCTTGCGACCCCATGGACTGGAGCCCCCAGGCTCCTCTGTCTGTGGGATTCTCCAGGCAAGAATATTGGAGTGGGTTGCCATACCCTCCTCCAGGGGACCTTCCCAATCCATGGATTGAACACAGGTCTCCTGCACTGCAGGTGGATTCTTTACCATCTGAGCTACCAGGGAAGCCCAAGAACACTGGGCTATCCGTTCTCCAGGGGATCTTCCTGACCCAGGGATCGAACCAGGGTCTCCTGCATTGCAGGCAGATTCTTTACCAGCTGAGCTGAGCTACCAAGGAAGCCTATATATATAAATATATAAATATAATATATGATATGTGGTAGGGGGCATGGATTAGCTCAGGCCTGCCCCTTTATCCTGGAGGATGTCCCTCTCTCTTCCCCCATTTCCAGTTCCCTAAGGAGAAGTCAGGGGCTAAAGGTGGGCAGAGGAAGAGAAGCCATGTAGGTAGGGCAGAGAAGGGGTAAGTGGCCTGGCACCAGGAGTCAGGAAACTTGGGCTTGGCTATGATCTTGGATAACAGGGGATATCATTTAATGAACAACTACTAAATGCTTTTATATTCTTTCATTCAAAGATCCTTACTATCAAAAACCTACTATAAAATGATGATTATACAACATGATAGAGATGTTGATTATTGCTACAATGGCAATCTTATTAGCATATATAAATGGATCAAGTCAACATGTACATCTTAAATTTATAAAATGTTATATATGTTGAATATATTTCAGTTAAAAAAAACCTACTTAATTCTTGGCACTGGGGATATGAAAAGTAAAGTGATAGTCACTTAGTCTTGTCTAACTCTGTGACCCTATGGACTGTAGCCTGCCAGACTCCTCTGTCCATGGGATTCTCCAGGCAAGAATACTGGAGTGGGGGTGCTATTCCCTTCTCCAGGGGATCTTCCTAACCCAGGGATCGAACTCAGGTCTCCTGAATCACAGGTAGATTCTTTGCTGTCTGGGACACCAGGAAGCCCTATCAGTAAAAAAAAAAAAAAACCAAAAAAAAAACCCTACTATAATTCTTGGCACTGGGGGTATAGCAGTAATGACAAAAGGAAAAATCCTCATCCTCAAGGAGTGTACTTTCTATGGATTCTACATTCTAGGTGTTCTCTCCCCATTTTATAGATGAGGAAACTGAGGCCCAGAAAGGCTGCTTTGCCTGAGATCACTCAGCATGCTTTGCTTCCTCAGTAGGCCCTGTACCCTCCTGAGCCTCCGTTTCCTCCTCTGTAAAGATGAAAAGTCAGATTAGAGGATTTCAAGCTCCTCCACCTCTGATGGTCTACACCAAGGGCGTGAGACTGGGACGGAGGAATTCCCTGGGGGACAGACCCATGCCCAGTGCTTGTGGGAAGATGGAGAAAATGGCTGGCGTTGGTGTGGAGTGGGGTGCGGAGGGCCGTAGGGAGAGGACAGCAATGCTTTGAGTCTGGGACATGGGCTGGTGGCTTGCTTTTCTGAGGCCCAGGCCCTATGATCGGGGGAGTTTCTCTCATCCTTGAATTAACGACAAAATACTCCAGGAGGAGAAACTGTGCCTTTGTTCTACAGACTATATCATCCTGCAAACCATTCAGCTGTTCGGGCTCAGGCCCTAACTCTGTCTCATGTGCTAGATCCAGAGGGAGGAATGGTCTTCAGGATGTGGTCAGGAGGCATCTCTGCTTCCCACCTCCGGCCCCAGCCCTCAACCCTCAGCCCAATTTCCAGAGCATCTTCTCTTGCACTGACCTGGTGCAGGGGAGCTGTCAGTGGAAGAGACACTTTGCTTGGAACCCCTAAGGGAATGGTATGTAAAAGTCCCCAGGTGTCCTGAGAATATTCATTGAGGCCTATATCCATCAGAGTCACACAGCTGAGGGTCACTGAGGGCCTGGGGAGGATTACAGGCAAAGTTTGAAGACCAGGAGGAGATAAAGCTTCTCCATCTGAGGCTGGTGGGGCTGAGAGGCTGGGTGGAGTGTAGAGGGTGGCAGGAGGCCCTGGAACATGAAGGCTCATCACTGACCTGTTCTGCAAAGTCAGAGCAAAGGAGTTGGTCAGAAGCCGTAGAAGACAGGCTGGAACAGAAAAAGGACTTCCCAAGAAAAACACTTGTCGTGGCCAATTCTCTGGAAGGCCTTTGCAGACCGACTAACCTCTGTACAAGCAATGATGAAAGATCAGCCAGCTGGCGGCAGAGCACAGGAATCGCTGACCCCAGGACTCTTTCTAACCCTGATTTCTAGAATCTAACCTCTAGATGCTGCTGCCTGCTTGTTTATCAGGAAGGCCCAGAGTTGGACAGTTGTTCCTGGTGTGATGGGATATGATGACCCTTCCTGTGCAGAGAAGACCCCGAGGGTCACTCTAACCATGACCCCTCCTTCCCACCTCCCCTGGTCTCCCAGCAGCCACACCTCATCCTCAGCCCTTCTCTCATCAGGTCTGCCGTTGGAAGTTCCTCTCCAGGTCTGTCCTGCCGCAGGCTCTGACGGGCCCACCCCTCCCACCAGAGGGGACCTTGGGAAATGGATTGCATGTGGCAGAGTGTCAGTAGGCTTGGCATGGCACGGCGGGCAGGGCTGACAGCGGAAATTGGAAGCTAGCTGCTGTTTGACAGGTATATTATTCCCGTTGCTCTTGATTTATTTACCAAACAGCATGCAGGGCCCCAGCAAGCTCCCAGGGAGAGGGTGGGAGTCGAAGCTGAGGGGACTCTGAAGGGAGGAAGTGGTCTGTGTGAGCTGACATTGGTGCCACGTGGGAAGGGGGCTGGGGAACCTCCTGGAGTGGGAGGCTTCTGTGGGACCCTCCTTCAGGACCCTGGCAGGAGGGGCTTCCTGAGCCAGGGTCTTGGGCCAGGGTCAGTGGTTTGGGGTCAAAGTCAAGTGAAGGTCTGCTCCTTAGAGGTGGTTTGGAGAGGGGCCCTGCCAGTGCATAGGGGAAAAAGGGGGACATGCTAGGGTCCTCAGAGGTGGGCGGGGGGATCAAGGCTGCCCAGCAGGTTTGTCCAGGCACCCATCAGCACTCAGGAGCCCAGCCAAGGAGGCGAGTGAGGTCTGACTTGGAGCCCACGCCTGGTCATTGAGGTGGGCACCCTGGCACAGGGCTCTGTCTGCCTGGTGGGGCACCTTTTCCTAGTACCTTCCCAAAGGTGCTGTGTGGGCTAGTGACAAGTCTATGAGGGTAAGCAGAATATCAGGTGTGGGACAGACAGGAATCCAAGTCCATCTGGGTTACATACAACCCACGTGACCTGGGACAGACAGGAATCCAAGTCCATCTGGGTTACATACAACCCACGTGACCTGGAAAGGCCTCAGCCTCTCTGAACATTGGTCTTCATGGTATGGCCGTGGAACCCGAGGCTCTCTGAGCTTTCATCTGCTCCTAGTAAATGGTAATAATAATAATAATAATGCCCCTTCTCGGGGCTATTTGAGGAAGAACTAAGATAATCTACATAACAGTGCTTTGTAAGTCTATATACATAGTTTTAAAAAAGAATTTTTAAATGAATGGAGAGAAAAGGCAGAGTGAGCATTCATCCCAAATGTCGGCTGGTGAGTCATGCCGTGGGGATGGGCATCTGCGTGTGTTTGGAGGAGTGGATGGCCGACTGTGGGTGTGAGACCGTGTCGGCTCAGCTGTGGATTTGTTCTCAGTGAGATGAGGAAGCTCTTCAGAGGAGCCCTTGGCTGCCGCTGGAGAGTCTGAGAGTGTGTGCCCAGAGTGCACGTGTGTGCCAGTTCCCGGGTGAGGATGTCTGTGACAGTGTGATGACCTCCCTGAGAGTGTGACTGAGTACTTTAGGAATGCAGGGCTATGTGTACACACATGTGTGTGTGCACATGGGAGTTTGAATGTATGGATGTGTGTGCACACACAGGAACATGAGTGTAGAGGAGTGTGTGTGCACACAGGTGTGTTTGTACGTGTGCACACAGGAATGTGAGTGTATAGGAGTATGTGTGCGCACAGGGGTGTATGCAAGGAAGTGTGAATGTATGGGGGGGTGTGTGCACAAGAGTGTCAGTGTATAGGAGTGCATGTGCACACAGGGCTGTATGCATGTGTGAGTGTGAATGTATGGGGGGGTGTGCACACAGACATGTGAGTGTAGAGGAGTGTGTGTGCACACAAGGGTATGCACATGAGAGTTAAGGGCTTGGCGTCAGTGTGTGCAGAATCATGCACAGAGAGGGCCCATGCATGCGTGCACACACACACACACACAGATCCCTCAGCACTACATGAAAGTAGCCTTGCAGCGTCTGCAGCACATCTCTGCCTGGGAACCTGATGCAAAATTCATGGAGCATCTGGTTTTAGAAGTGCAGAGATGGAGAGGAGTGGGGATTACATCCGATCCTGAGTGGTGGGTGAGTCGCAGAACAGAACGGTGCTCAACGGAAAATCCCTTCCTCTCTGACTTCACTGGGGCGTGGTGGGGGGACACCGACTATTTCTTCCCAGCTTCTGGTCTGTGGACTTTTTTGGCTTGTGATAATTACTGTCCCCACCCCATCTCCCAGCACACTGGCTGTCATCCTAGAAGCAGATCTGATGGGTCAGCCCAGAGGTTGAGGGTGGAGGCAGGGAGGAAGGGAAGCTCTGGGGGCCCAGGGGGTCCCAATGAATGTAACCCCCCGAGCCCTATGACAGGAGCCCCCAATCTCCAGGATATAATGCCTGATGATCTGAAGTGGACCCGCTATAATAATAATAGAAATAAAGGGCATGATAAAGGTAATGCACTCCAATTATCCCAAAACCAGCCCACCCCCAACCTCGCTCTGTGGAAAAATTCTTCTATGTTACTGATCCCCGGTGCCAAAAGACTGGGGACCACTGCCCTATGAGGGGCTTCCCTGGTTGCTTAGATCCTAAAGAATCTGTCTGCTATTCAGGAGACCCAATTTCAAACCTAGGTCAGGAAGACACCCTGGAGAAGGGAATGGCTACCCACTCCAGTATTCTTGCCTGAAGAATCCCATGGACAGAGAAGCCTGGTGGGCTACAGTCCATGGGGTCGCAAAGAATCGGACCCGACTGAGTGACTTAGCACTCACGTATGCCCTGTGAGGTCAGACAGCTCTGGAATAGTGGGCAGTGTGATCTGAGGACCACAGATGGTAGCTGGAAAGCAGCATTTCTGGGGTGGACAGTCTCCAGTGACCCCAGACAAACCTCCAGGCAGGTCCAGCTCCTTTCTCTCCTGGGAACTCAGGCTGTAATTCTGTAGAAGGTTCACTCACAGATGCAACTGGCCCCTTGCGAACTCATGAGGGTGAGGGCGCCCTGGCCATGGCAGAGCACAGGGATGCCAGGCTCCTTGCTCTGGGCCCTGACGAAGGGTATGAAAAGGCCTCACAGCACCCCGTCCTTGCTCTGACCCTGGCACCCAGTTTCTGGCCTGGATGTGGGTGGAACTTAAAGAGTCACAAAATGAGCCTGGGTGCTGACCCCTTGGAGGAAGGTGCTGTGGAGGTTGGCGAGGGCATGAGCACACCAGCTGGGAAGGAGACAGGAAGCCCAGAGGGACAGGAGCCCTGTCATGTCCACTTATGCTTTGTGTGCTGAAACTTGACCCTCCAGGGGAGGGGCGGGGGTGCAGTGGGGATGGCAGAGGCAATGCCGGAAAGGCTGGGGGTGCATCTGTCTCCCAGTCCAGGCCAAGATGTGCTCGTTGCCCACAGCTGTGTGGCCCTGCTCACCCTGGGTCCCCAGATCCGATCAATCATGGCTCCTTCTCCCTCTGGCCACTGCCTGACCGCAGGTGCCACCTCCAAGCTCTGTCGGGAGATTAGGCCCTCTGGCCACCCTGGACTCTGGGCGGTGTGTGCTTGCATTTCTGAATGCGCTCCCCCATTACTCTCCTTTCTTTCTGCTTCTCTGCCTCCCCCCGGCTCCTCTGGCCACATTCTCTTCCTCCTCTCCTCTGTCCATCCTCTTTCCTGTCTCCCTCCTTTTCAAATCTCTTCTCTGAGCATGATGTTCTTCCCCATCCCATCCTATCCCCATCCTCTCTTTAGATTGTCGGAGCCAGTGAAGGGCAGTAAACAAAGACAGAGGAATGGTCAGGCTGGACAGAGGCCAGGGAACTCACAGCCTTGGGTGCCACCTCTCCAGCTGCCCCCAGATGGATGTCACCAGCCCGAGAGGAGAGAGCTCCTCTGCCATGTGTGTGCACGCACCCACACTCTACACAACGTTCCATGCCTTTATGGGGGTCAGGCCTTTATGGGGGAAAGAAAGGAAGTCAGTGACCCCCATGCTTCCTGCATATCAGGGCAAAGGTTCTTAAAAGGGAGCCAGCAGATGAGGGGGGTGGACATGGGGAACATACACTGGCCTGAGCTTGTCTGGGCTCCACCTTCCTGCCAGAACCCCCAGGGAGTCTGGCTCTCTGCTCAGGCCTACAGACTGTCACCTCAGGCGGACTCCTCTAGGCCTGGGTCCTGTGGGTCAACCCTCCAGCCCTGGGGGCTCAGTGCTGATCCTTGGATGGAGCTCAAGACCCTTCACAGTCAGCTCCTCCATTCCAGTCACTCCTCTGTACCCATGCCCACGTGCTCTGTCTTTTCACCATACCTCCCTGGCTTAGGATGTAGTGCTAAAACCCCCAGCAAAACTTGAAGTAACAACAACCAAAAAACCCAAACAAAAAAGAGCTTGGAAACTGGACAGCTACATGGGACCCTGGGAGGGGCTGCTCCCAGATATGTGACTTGGGGAGGGTTATGCCCAACTGTCTTCTCTTTATTTTGGATAGTTGGCTCTGTTTTTTTTTTTTTCCTTTTCCCAGATTTTCTCAACTGTGTTGGCTTGATCTCCTATCTCCAAGGGAGGGTACCTGACCCAGACCTAGCCAATGAGAGCTTATATCATCCCTGCAATAGAGATTGGTCCAGAGTTGGGGAAGTCAGTTTTAGGATGTTTGTTGGAAATTTCTGAGAAGGGGCTCTTTCCCTTGGTATGGCTAAGCTGATTGAAGTGTGTCTGAAGTTGTCTGTCTCGGCTTGGGGAGACTGACTCTTCCCCAAAATAAACACAGGTTTATTTTATTATAAAAACAGAGGTTATTTTATTTCCCCAAAAACCAACACAGGTGAGCAGAACAAAATGATAGAGGAAACAGATACTCAATAACCTTGATTAATGGTGCCTGGATACAGCCATGCCTGAAATCCTGAGGCCATATCTATTCTTGAACAGTTAAGTTATGTGAGCCATTTGCTTTTCTTTCTTGTTTGCTGAATGCAGTTTGACTTGGGTTTCTGTCCTTTGCAAAGTAGGGAGTTGACCAATGCAGAGAAATGACATAACCTTTCTGAACATGGTTCCTCATCAGTAAATTTATTTCTCTTACAAATACTGATGGAATTGGTACTGAATGGCAACCCTCAGCTAAGATAGGGAGCAGCAATTATCAAAGACCTTGCCATTGTTAGCTCACTGACCCTTCTAAGAACTCTGTGAGGACGTTTAGGACTGTAGAGATTATACTTCATTTTCTGAGGTAGACTCTCATAACCAGGAATGTTACAGGTGCCAGAGAGCTTCTGTTTGCTCCATCTTGGGTCACTTTCCACCCTCTGCCCCAGGGAGGCTGGCCCTGTTCCTCTGGAATCCCCTCAGTTCTGTCATGGAGTCCCGAGCAGTTCATCTAAGGGCAGGGGGAAGTTCAAGATCTCTGTTCTCCTTTCTCTCCCACAGGGTGGCCTTGGGCTGGCCCTGACCCTTGACCAAAGGTATGAGCTCCCAACCTGTTCCAGAAACCACTCCCTCCCTTTGAGCCTCAAGGTGGTAACAGCTCTGCTTCCCCTATGCATTGCCAATGCATTTATAAAACGTCCCTTATTAAGTCTTTAATTTACCCTAATTTTTGCGGCCATTGGTTTCCCATGGAGACTGATATTGGTTCATCCAACCACATCAAGTATTTGGGTTTTTTAAAAATTTATTTAAAAAATTATTTGTTTATTTATTTGACTGAACCAAAGTCTTGCAGCATACAGGATCTTCAGTCTTCATTGTAGCATGGAGGATTTTTTTGAGTTTCATGTTTTGATGAAAGTTTTACTCTCGTTTCACATTCAAAGGATTTGTTAATGAAAAAAACCACTGATGACAATTTCAATTTTTTTAAAGAAGATTATTTAACTTAATTTTAGAAAGAAAATGAAAGTAGCTCAGTCGTGTCTGACTCTTTGCGACCCCATGAACTATATTTTTTTTGCCAAAATACTGGATTGGGTAGCCTTTCCCTTCTCTGGGGGATCTTCCCAACCTAGGGATCAAACCCAGGTCTCCTTCATTGCAGGCGGATTCTTTACCAGCTGAGCCACAAGGGAAGCCCTTAATTTTTAATACACAGTCACTAAAAGAAAAGGAATAGAAACAATAGAGAAAAGTAAAAACACATACATCACCATGTGGGCCAATCAACATCCAGACTTAGTGCTGGGAACTCTCAAGTAACAGCGACCTGGAGTCCCAGCTGGGAAAAGGTCCTAGGCAGTGTCCACCCCGTGAGTGGGACTTCTAATTGCAGTTTTGGGGGCTCCCGCTTATAATCTCAGGCTGCAAAACAATATCGTCATCAGTTTGTGTGCAAAAAATGCAGCCCTAGTTTTACTTTAAAATTTTTACAATGCTGTTTTATCTTGTGAGTCATAGGATTTTGTTAAACCCTGGGGCAGTTGGCCAGACCTGCACGTACTCAAGAATTCCAAGACCAAGTCCTTTTCTTGTACGAAGTGCTGCCTGATTTGCTGTGCTTGCAGGCAGGCATGGGACTGGGCAGTGTCCAGGTAGGTCAGAGAGAGGGTCAGAGGCCTGCTTTCATGCTTCTGAAACCTGAACAAGATTCCTTCTATTTTAATTTCCCTAACACTGTTGCATGTGAGATCTAGTTCCCTGACTAGGGATTGAACCCGAGCCCCCTGCATTGGGAGCTCAGAGCCATAGCCACTGGACCACAAGGGAAGTCCTGACATCAGCTATTTAAATTCAGATATGAATGTGCTATATCCTGTGCCTTTTGTATTATCCCACTGTCCTGGGACCGCACACCGTTCCTTTTCTTCCAGGGCCCGGTTGAGCCACATTTTCTCCATGAAACTTTCCCAAATCCCTCCCCTCCCATCTCCCATTCCCCTGTGCACACGATGTCAGAGCCTGCTGGATCTCTGTCTCCCCTACTCCAAGGGCACAGGCACTGTGAATTACTCTACTTATCTCTCCAGTGCCTGCCACCCTTTAGCTGCTCAGTCCCAGTCCGGGACCTGGTATATAGTAGATACTCAACAACTGTTAGTTGAATTCAGTGACAGATTCTAGAGTGGCTCCTAGGATGTGGCCACAGGAGTCTTTGCACCATCTTTGGCCTCTGTAGCTGATTGGGGAAAAACCTCCTCATTCTTAGAGACTCAGCTTGGGCATCACCTCTTGCAGGAAGTCTTTTCTTGCCCAGCAGTCCAGCTCCTGAGCTGCTTGAATGGTCCTCCAGCAGCTCTGACCCAGCTCTCCCTGTTTGGTCAGGAGGCCTCAAAGCAGGACTAACTGCTGTGACCAAACACTATGCTTGATACAGGCTGGATAGATGGCCACAAAGTGGATGGCAGTGACCATTTCTTTCATTTAAAAATATCTCTTCTTTGGGCTATGTGTCAATCCCTCCTGGACACAGTACGGGGTAGAACCAGTCTGGGTTCACTGGGAAGTGGTCAGATAAGATCATGTTGCCTGTGAGGGTGGGGAATATTTTCCCTAAAAGGGGGAAGACACCACTGCTGTTGCTAGTGTTGATTTAAAAAAATGCACAGCACAAGAGTTATGAATCAAGTTTTATTTGGGGCAAAATGAGGACTATAGCCTGGGACACAGCACCTCAGATATCTCCGAGAAACAGCTCCAAAGAGGCGGGGGGGAAAGCCTGTATATATGTAATTTTGTTGAAGGGGGAGTACATGCAATCAGCTGCATATTTTTTCGCAGAAGTTTTCTGCTAGTCACATGAAGGTTACTGCTAATCATGAGGAGCAGTTGTCATTATGAAGGATTTTAGTACTTTTCTAGATATGAGGAGATAAAAGAATTGGGCTCATAAAATCAGCTCCTGGAAATATCTGTCTGGAGACCTGTTCTGTCAATTTTCCCAGAGTGCTTCGTTCCTGCCCTCCACCCTGAGCTCCTTCCAAGGGGGTGTTGAAAGTTAGCAGCTGCAGCAGCTCACGATTCAATTCTCATAGAGGCAGATGGCAAGTGCTAATTTGTAGTTGGCACTGCTCATCCTGGTATATAGTATAGGAAGTATATAGAGAATAGGAGGACCCTCAGGCAAGTAACTGGAACAAAGAAGCCCCCCGATAGGCAGGAGTGACTCCTTTCCTGGATGGCAGTGACCAGCCCGAGTGTCTGGGAAGCATTCTGGACAATAGGGGTTAAAAGTGGCACCTGCTTTGTGGAGAACAGTGAGAGTCATCTTTAACTACGAATGCTCATGCCTGTGCATGGGGTTTAGCTCTCACCACATCGTTGTGGGTGGGGCTTCCCTGGTGGCTCCTCTGTAAAGAATCTACCTGCAATGCAGGAGTCACAGGAGACATGGGTTCCATCCCTGGGCCAGGAAGATCCCCTGGAGGAGGGCGTGGCAACCCACTCCAGTATTCTTGCCTGGAGAATCCCATGGACAGAGGAGCCTGGTGGGCTACAGTCCATAAGGTCTTGAAGAGTCAGACATGACTGAAGTGACAAAGCATGTACGCATATCATTGCTGCTGCTGCTGCTAAGTTGCTTCAGTCGTGTCCGACTCTGTGTGACCCCATAGACGGCAGCCCACCAGGCTCCCCGGTCCCTAGGATTCTCCAGGCAAGAACACTGGAGTGGGTTGCCATTTCCTTCTCCAAGGCATGAAAGTGAAAAGTGAAAGTGAAGTTGATCAGTCGTGTCCGACCCTCAATGACCCCATGGACTGCAGCCTTCCAGGCTCCTCCGTCCATGGGATTTTCCAGGCAAGAGTACTGGAGTGGGGTGCCATTGCTTTCTCCGATGCACATCATTATGGATAGGTAATTTTATTTCCATTGTTCAGATGAAGACCTGAGATTTAGAGAGGTGAAGTAGCTTTCCAAGAGCAACTAGTTAGGAAGAGCCAGGTTTCAAATTCCAGCCTGGTTCTAAAGCTGTAACTGCAGCTGAAGTGTAGGCAGAGAGGAAGGACTAGGATGGGGGACCGTGTAGGGCTCCCACTTTGACATGAGCTGCCACACTTCATAAGTCTGACTACCTGGTTACCTGTGATCAGGTGTGTGAGTTTTTCCTGGGTTGTCCTCGCACCACTGGGGCTGTGTAACTGAGCTCTAGAGCCCTAAGGCAAGGGTCACATAGCCAGGTGGGGGCCAGGGTTACAGGTTTCATTTATGCCCCCTCATCTTGAGCTCCTTCCAAGGGGGTGTTGAAAGATAGCAGCTGCAGTAATACATGATTTAATTCTCATAGAGGTAGATGGCCTGGCCTGAAGTCTGAGTAGGAGTCAGCTAGAGACCTCAAGGGGAAGGTGGAACTTGGGCACAGAACTGGGGTCGCTGCTTCCCCAGAACCAGCCTGGCACAGGGTTAGCTCACACTAGGTCTTCTTATGGCTCATTTCTCCTCCCACTGGCATCCCAGCACAGGGCTGCGAAGGAAAGAAGGCTCAGAATACTTGGGCTCAGTGCGGATCTGGAAGGACCCAACTCATTGTTCTAATCATAGAACTACATCCTGGATAAGCTTCCAGGCTAGGTTTCCTTTACCAGACCCTTGGGTACCGTCACACCTCCCAACTCCATGCACTGGTGACGCTGGAGAAATGCAAACACTTGACCCGAGCTGCTGAATAAAGGCGAGTGGTCTGTCCTTTGATCCCAGACCCATGGCAAACCACACAATTACAAACCAAATGGAAATAACTTTCTGAATTATCTATTTTAGCTCCTCTGTTCCACATGGAACTCCAAGCTGGTACTGGAGGAAGTGAAAGAAACTGAAAATGTTAGCTGCTCAGTCGTGTCCAACTCTCTGCCACACCATGGACTGTGGTCCTCCAGCTTCCTCCATCCATGGGATTCCCCAGGCCAGAA
The DNA here is from genome assembly GCF_000754665.1 of Bison bison bison. NCBI lineage: Eukaryota > Metazoa > Chordata > Mammalia > Artiodactyla > Bovidae > Bison > Bison bison. The sequence continues at coordinate 9,133,167 of NW_011495071.1, forward strand.
TACTGGAGTGGGTTGTCATCCCCTTCTCCAGGGGATCTTCCTGACCCAGGGATCAAACCTGCATCTCTTGCATTGCAGGCAGATTCTTTACAGTCTGAGCCACCAGGGAAGCTCCTGGTTCTGGAGGAGGGAAGATGAAAAAGAGAGCCCAGGACTGGCTCTGAGCTGGGTGGAACTCAAGTTGGGCCCCCACCCAACTCCCTAAGACCCCACAAGGACCCCAGTAAAATGGAAACAGCTCTCTTTCCCTCCCTCTGTCTCTCCTCTGGGTAGCCCAAGGGAGCAGCTCTGGACCCCAGTGGGTAACGCAGTATTGACAACTTGCTTTCTCTCTTCTCAGTAACCAGCTCAGTGCACAACAGATCAATTTGCAATCATAGCTGCTTTTCAGCCCCTGCACCACCATCAGTGCTAACTCAAGGGCTGGTATTGGGATGGCCACTGTCCGCTTTCCTGCCTGTCTTGCACAATACCCAGAGTTGAAGGCGGGCGGAGGTGGATTGGGAACAGGTGAGTACCTAGGACTCTCTGGTCAAACAACATGAGGTCTGTTGGGCCACATCTCCTGTGCAGGGCCCTCTCCTGGGGACAGGGTGATGGTCCAGAGGGTGAAGGAGCTTGGCTCTGCCCTAGAGGAGCACGGGGTTTGGGGACGCCAGGAAACAGACAAAAGGCTCTTATAGAGAGCATCTGAAAGGTACAGGATCTTTGTGTGGCAGGACCCCAGAGGCCATCCAGCCTGGCAGTTCTTGGCCACTGCAGCACACAGAGGGTGTGCCTCGCGCATGCAGATCCTTCCACATCATGCTCACTCCTCTCTCCAGCCACAGAAAGTACATCGTATGACAAGTGGTAGTGATGCTAAACAGGTACCGAAGCCTCCATCAACCTTCTGAGGTCACGCAGGTGTACTGAGCCAGAGTTTGAACCCTGATGTCTGGCTCCAGTGTCTACTCTAAGCTTTCAATAATAGACATCCAATAAATATTTGTTGAATGGAAGCCTAGGTACTTTGAAAAATGTAGATACCCCACCCTGGATCTTCTGAATCAGAATCTTAAGAGGGGTCCCTGGCATTTGAACTGTTTACAAAACGTCTGGGTTGTGCTAATGAAGCACATAGGTGCAGGAGCTGAGGGCAGAAGTGATCGCCAAGGCCACCGAGCTTAACGTTAGGATTGCAGCCTGCGCCTCCTGACACTGAGTGCTGGGTGATAACGCGAGCGATGGGGGTTCCGTGGGCTTGGGTATCCTGGAGGAAGCACACCTGAGCAGGGCTTGCAGGTAGAGAAGGGAGGGGGTCTCGTGCAGGGAAGAGGCAGGGGAGTTCCAGGCAGAGAGAAGGGCCTGAGCAAAGGCTTGACGTGGAACCAAGCACATTTCATTCTTCTTTGAAGAGAAACTGAACCCATGGAGAGGGAGATGCCCAGTACCATCCTTGGTTTGTGCTCTAGAGAGAGGCAGAGAGGTAAAGGGAAGTGGTCACCCTACAGCAAATCCAAGAAGGCTTCCTGGAAGAGAAAGAAGATGGATTTCAGGGGCTTGCTAAATAGAGGACAAGATGCTGATCAGTGGGCACAGGTGAGGTGGCTGGGTGGGAGTAGATTTGACATGAGAGCATCAGGAGTCGTCAGAACTGCTGGAGGCCTCATTCTGCCGTTTTCAGCCATTTAACCATGCCTTGCCTCAGCTTCCCCATTTTACAAATGGGGATAATAACACCAGTTCTCTTTCAGGGTGAGTAAAGAGAGGAGGAGATGGTGGCAGTGAACTGGCTTTTAAACTGGGAACTGCCACACAAACATAAGTGACTTGGGTGTGGGGTTTCACAGACCAGAGTCTGAATTCCTGCTCTGACACTTGTTAGCTGTGCAGTCCAGAGACAAGTTGCTTGAGGGTTGTCACCTGTAAAATAAGGATAACGAACCTCTGCATCGCAAGATGAATACAGGTTGCCAGCGAGAGAGCGTGTCTCTGGCACACAGTGGCTCAATAATGCTAGGGGGGTAGTGCAGCCTGGTGGAAAATGACATCCAGACCTTGCCCCTCGTCCACTCAGCAGCCTGATCTCGCCTGACCTCTGTGAGCCTCAGCCTCTGCAGGTAGGAAAGAGGAGGCGAACCTCACTGGGCAGCCGTGAGAATGGAGAACCTTGAGCAGAGGACTAGCATGGGGGAGGCAGTCAGTGATGGGACTGCCATCAGCCAGAATGACCAGGAAAAGGCAGCAGAGAATCAACAAGCCAGAGAGAAGAGAGGAGCGAGTTCGGAGGAACAGGAGGCAGGAAGAGGAATGAGAAGCCCAGGATTAGAAGTAGCAACAAGCCCTCAGCTCCTTGCTGAGGGCACTGAAGACTGCCAGGGCTGACCTTGACCCCTTGACCCCGCCCCTCCTCACACCTTGGGGACCTGCTCTGGGCGCCTTCTGGTCTGGACCCAGGCTCTGGACCCAGCCCCGAGGCCAGTCTCCAGTCTGCGCCACCTAGCACTGATGAATGCCTGGGTGAGGACTGCGAGGGCTGCAGCCACAATCAATACTCTAATCAACACCGCACGGAACCCGCCAGCGTTTTTCCCCCACCCCGAACTTGTGGCAAGGAGGGGAGGTTGGGAGTTGCTGAGAGGAAAGAGAGATTAACTCCAATGCTGAGAACTCAACTGGATAAATAATTGAATCAGTGGGAGAGGAGGAGGGACGGGCAGGGGAGAGAACACAGCCAAGGATGCAGAGGAGACTCTCTGCAAGGGGGTCTGGAGGCAGGGGCCATTTGGGCTTCGCAGGCCAGCTCAGGGGATTTGAGACAAGGATGCAGGCTCAGATGGCGGATGGCACCGTCATCTACTTTGCAGTCCTTCTGCCAAGACTGAGTCCCTGCTCGAGCCCTACCCTTTGACAGGACAGCTGTTATCCTCCCCAACCCCTCCCTCATCCTTCCAAGTCTTGCTCCAGACCCTGGATCTGAGGCTCCTACAAGGGCTCCAGAACCACCTTTCTTTCCACACAGCCCTGCAGGGTGAGATTAGGACCCAGCGAAGGGCGTTTGTCTGAGTCCCCTTGTGCATGTGTGTGTGTGTGTGTGTGTGTGTGTGCATGTGCGCGCGCTACTTCGCTTCAGTTGTGTCCAGCTCGTTGTGACCTTATGGACTGTAGCCTACTAGGCTCCTCTGACCATAGGATTCTCCAGGCAAGAATACTGGAGTGGATTGCCATGCCCTCCTCCAGGGGATCTTCTTGACCCAGGGATCAAGCCCGAGTCTCTTAGTCTCCTGCATTGGCAGGTGGGTTCTTTAGCATTAGTGCCATCTGGGAAGCCCTTCCCTTCTGCATCAGATCTCAGTTCTTCCTCCACTCCGGAGGCCAGAGCCTCTTGTCTGGGAGCCCAGAGCTCTATTCCAGGCCTTGCCTTGAGGGAGGGACTGGGTCATGCTGGCTCAACTGCAGCAGTGGCTTTTGTCCACCTCTGACCCAATTACTACATGCCAATTACTCTCTTGAGTGGCAGCACAGTGCTGAGCGCCCAAGAATGGGTCCAGGTCTTTGCTGCCCCTTAAGCCCCAGTGCTCTCTTGCCCATCTCAGGTTTGTGCCTTCACCGCCCGCCAGAAGGAAGCCTGGACACCTCCACCTGCCCCCAAGGCAGAGCCTTGCAGGCTGGGCAGCTGAACCCCATGGGGGTCACACCAGGGAGGAGACCTGGTCACAGTTATGGCTCTGCCAGGCTTGACCTTGGTGAGTTCGTTCATTTCACTGAGCCTGCCTTCTCTCAGCTTTACAAGGGGGCTGACTGTCTCTACCCTCCTGGCCCCCCTGGGGTTTCTATGGAGAGAAAATGTGATAATGCTTCCTGATGGCCTGGTGGAGAGGGGCGGGATGGGGGGAGGGCTCTGCCAGGAAGTGACGAACACGGTGGATGTGGCTCCGGCTGCTGACCCCAGACCACAGGACATCCATCCGCTGACCCCACGTGGGCATGATACAGGAGCAAAACCATCAGAAACACGCGGGGAGGCTTGTGACGAGTGGGGGATCGTGGGCCCTCTGTGGATGGGACCCACACTCACGGTTTGCTCCCTCTCACCCACTCTTGGGCATCAACCCCAGGTGTCTGTGCTTGAGCTCAGTGTCAGGGCTTGGGGAGAAGGAAGTGTGATCCCAAAGCCTGGCTGATCCCACCCTGGTCACATGACTTCCGCAGGGCCCTCACTTAGCAGTAGAGATTGTCCCTGGCCACTTTCCCTTATTCATCTCCCCAGATCACCTAGAATGTCACGGCTGGGAGTGACCTTAGAGACTTCACAGTTAAAATGGCCTGAACTGACTTTTGGCCACTGCTCTTTACACAAAGACAGGTGATTAGCTGACTGGGTTCCTGGGGGCCTGAAGGCTTGCAGGGACATCCTGGGGGTGATGGGGAGGGCAATGGGGGGCTGAGTGATCAAGTCTTTGCCTCCTCCTCCCCAGCTCCATCTGAGTCAGGGCTACTCCCTCCTTTTTGATCTGTATTTTATTTCTGGGTAAAATATATGAAAACAGCATTCTGCCGCAAAAACAAAACAAAACAAAAACTGCTTGCCCTGGACTCCACCACATTCTTGAATCCTGAGCCTAGCCCTGTGCCCCTCAGCCTCTCCCCTGGGACTGTTCTCATCTGTCCCTGGTTTGTTCGGGCTCTTCCTCCAGACCACATTCTCCTATGCTCCCTGTATGCTTTTCTCTAAAGTCAGAGTCAACCCTCCAACTGACCAAGCCTAATGACTAGTCTCGCTAAAGAGATAATGAAAGGGCCTTCCCAGGAATTGATGAGTATTTCAACAGGAATCTTCTGGAGACAGTGCCCTAATTTGCTTTAAAGGACTTGGGGGGCATCAGGGGAGATGTTTCTGGACAAGGAGGCCTTTGGGAGCTTCTACAGGGGGGCTATACTGGAGCACATGCTTAGCCTGTGTTCCTAGTGACAGGCAGGGTGGAAGTGGAGCAGTTACAACTGCCCAACAGATACCTTATACATCAGAGGTCCTTCCACACCCTACACTCCATCTCGCATCATCTCTACAGTCATCCCATCAGATATCACCAGTCAGCATCCCCATTTTACAGATGGGGAAATGAAGGCTCAGAGGTCTGTGACCCTCCAGGGTCTCACATTCTGAAACGCTGACTCTCAACCTCCTCGAGCCATACCTACACTGCTGCAGGGCTGCCTGGGTCTGGCCTTTCTGATGTCAGATTCACACCCAGGGCTCTCTGTGGTGGGTGCTGCTGGCCCCGAGGCTGCCGCTCCCTCCTGCAGCTCACACCCTCCCTGTCCCCTCTCCGTCTCTCCCCTATGTCCTCTTCTTCCAGGGCTTGGTCGGCTGAGCCACCACATCCCTCCATCTGTTCTGTTCATCCTCACTTTGGCTGGAGGGCCTGACCTAGTTTAGGGAAGGCTGTGTGTGTGTGTGTGCATGTGTGTGTAGGCACATGCTTACATGAGAATGAGTGCACAGACAGGAGTGTGTGCACATGTGTGCATAGCGCACACATTTGCATTTTGGAGTGTGTGAAACAGGCAGCTTGTAGTGGGGTGGAAAGATGACCAGATCCCTAGGGAGTGAGGCTGGGCTGGGGCACTTCAGTGGGCTCTGCCCCACGTTCTCAAACTAGCACAGTATCTGGCAGGAATATGTGCTCAATAGACGCTCACTGAGAGGATGCATTTGTCCCCATTACACACTCTGGGAAGCAGTGTCCTGGGCAGGGCTGGGGTGGGACTTTTCCCTTCCCAGGGCAAGGTGTCCTGTTGGTCGGTTGTGTGGCAGGGGCTGTCTGTGGGCAGAGTGTGCGGGGAGGGACCTCAGGCTTCCTGGCCAGTGTCTGGTGTGCAGAGCCTGTCCTGGACAGAAAAGCCCCTCCCTCTGCCCCGCCTCCTCAGGGGGTGCCGCAGTAGACACAGCCCAGGCCCTGGGCTCACACAGGCCAGGGATGGGTCCTGCACGGATCTGAACTTGTCAGTGCTGGGGGACCCTGGGTGGATTGTCTAGTCTCTCTGAACCTCACCATCCTCTTCAGTGAACAGAGGTGCCTCTTCTCTCCTGAAAGACCTCCAGGGGCTAAAAAGATGCAATGAGAGCATATGGGCCTTCGTATGTGGGGACTGTTCTCTGGCCTATAAAACAGGGATATTTCCCTTGACTTGGTAGAGCTGATGTGAACACTTGCAAGATGCCTCAGGTAGTCCCTCCGCATAGTGTGTGGCACCCAGCAGGAGTGCCCCAAGAGCAGCCACTTCGGTAACTAAATGGCCAGGCACCTGCTGTGCTGGTCAACTTGGCCGAGTGCTTCGTGGCCGTCGGCCAAACCCATGGCTCTCTGAGGGTCTCGTCTTCCTGGGCCTCTTTGTTCCAGGCAGTTCAGCCACCGACAGACTTCACTCAGGAGTGATGTCAGCCTGCCTCTGGACAAAGTGGGCCCTAGGACTATGTCTAGGGCTGTGAGCCTGGACTGGGAGAGGGACCCTCTGACATCTAGAGGGTTTGAAGTCGGCTCTTGTCTCCACCTGCTCCCTCATGTGGAGGTGAGGAGCTAGAGTTCTGGGCCAGGAGGCCAGCACCCCAGTGCCTGCTGGTCTGGGAGGGACGGCAAGGTGAGGGACAGGCAGCTTGGCCTCAGTGGAGGACTGGAGCCTGGGGTGGAGCCAGGCTTGTGAGTCAGGAGAGCCCAGCACCACCCCTGACCTGCACTGATGCCCACAGGCAAGGCCTGGGGTTCATCTGGGCATGGGTTTCCCCGCCTATGAACTGGCGGGATCCTGCCACTCCTCCCAGGATCCTCAAAAGGTGGATGAGACATGAGAGACGGCAGATCCCTCTCCCAATGGCAGCCGCAACCTCACTGGTCCTCTGGGCAGACTTCCAGACCTTGCCCTGACATCCTCTCACCCATGATTCTCTCCTTCACCCTGACGATGGGAAGAACAAGAGGATCAGGTGGTCCCGGGCCCCAGACCACGGCAAGTGGCTGATGGACCCTCCCAGTGCTCCCGGTGGCCGGGCGCTGGCCTCGCTAGGAGAGCACATTTCTGCTGCATTAGACCGGCCTGTGAAACGTGTGCCAATGTCCCTGACGGGAACAGAAGCCGCCAGCACATAAAACACGCAGAAAAGGAAGCACGTTTTCCTCCTGGGCCTGGTAATGGCCATTCCATTCCGTATCACCAGCTGTCAGAGCACGGGGCCTGGATGGAGGGGACCCCGGTTCCCATCACCGCCCATGGAGAAACAGCCTGGCTTGTGGTGAATAAAATGGGGAAGTTGAAATACAGTTTAGGTGGTTTAGTTCAAGTTGGATATTAATAGCTCCAGGGACAGGCTCAGAAAGAAGGAGGGGAGGGGAAGGAGAAGGAAAAGTGAGAACTGTGAACACTATTAACATCCAATTTCCTCAGAGAATCGGATCTGGGGAGGTAGGGGGCACTGGGGCGCTGCTGACACTGCAGGTTCCTGGGAAGCGGCTCCTGCTCCAGGGAGGCGGTGGCGGGCTGGGTGGTGCTCTGGGAGGGGAGGCCTGGCAGCATGGGGACCCCCGCCTTGGGCCTAGCACCTAACAGGCCTGGGCGCGTGTCTCCAGCTCAAAGCAAAGCTGCTCCTCCCACATGCAATGAATGGTGCGCTTGGCTTTCTGGGTACTCCCCCAC
>NW_011495071.1:9140940-9141030 GCF_000754665.1 Bison bison bison
ATACGGTAGTGACAGAATGTGGTCCACTGGAGAAGGGAATGGCAAACCACTTCAGTATTCTTGCCTTGAGAACCCCATGAACAGTATACT
>NW_011495071.1:9141130-9145796 GCF_000754665.1 Bison bison bison
CAGACGTCTCTCTACTCCTCCTGCAGGAGAGGGGCAGGCTTGTGTGGACGCTATTGTGACTCGTTCATCTGCAGCTGTGTGGGCGCAGGCCGCTGACTGCTCACAGCTGCCCTGTCTGCAGAGAGGGGAGTGATCCCAGCCACTCCTCAGGACAAGCCATCAGCCGACCAATGACAGGTCAAGGTGGGGTAGAAGGCCTGAGCCCTTTGCTGGGAGTGTGGTCTCTTTCTTAACTGATTTATGTTCCAGCACAGCCCATGCATCAGGTCAAAGGTGGCCCTGCCCTGAGACCCCACCCTCCTCTTTTCATTCCCTCCACTGCTTCCCTCACTCCTCTGGCTTAGCGTGGAAAAGCGCTCCCTCAGCAAGTCAGGAGCCTAGACCTTTGCCTCCGGCTCTGCTTCTGAGGAGCCCAGACCTCAGGCAAGCTGCTGGTGTGGAGCCTGCGTGAGCCTCAGCACCCTCATCCATGAAAGGGGGGTCATGTCTGCTCATGGGGTTGCAGAGACCACCACAGGCAGTGTTGTGGGTGGACTCCTTGTCCTCTGTGAGGTACTTGGATGAGGGTCCTCGCTCTTGTCACAGACTGCCACACATTTAGTGGCTTTAAACAACACACAGTTCAGGAGGTCCTCGCAAGTCCAACATGAGTCTCGCCGGGCTGAATTCAAACTATTGGCCGGACTCTCTTCCTTTCTGGAGACTCCAGGAGGGAATGCGTTTCCTTGCCTTTCCCAGCTTTGGAGGCCACTGCCTTCCTTGTCTCTGTGGCCCCCTCTCCCCGTCCTCAAAGCCACGAAGGGCCAGTGAAGTCTTTCTCACCCTGCGTCACTCTCATTCCAGCTCTCCTGTCTCCCTTTTCATTTACAAGGACCCTCGTGATTACATTGGGCCCACCCGGATAATCCAGGATAATCTCCCCATCTCAAAATCCTTAATTTAATCACATCTGCAAAGTCCCTTTTGCCATGTAAGGGAACATATTTCACGGGTTTGGGGGATTAGAATGTGGACACCTGGGGGGCATTATTCTGTCTTCTGCAGTCCCAGTGGACCCCGCTCAACATATATTTATTTTCTCTCCTTTAGGCATGTTATCTCTTTCCTTTGAGACACTTCCTGCCTCTTTAATTTAAAGATATTGTAGGATTAGACGGCATCATCAGGGTGAGGGAGATTTGCAAATGGGGCATATGGAAGGAAAGAGTCTTATGGGCCCTTTTATCTCCCAACACGGTACCCTCTCCGGATTCCACACACTGCCGTCCTCTCCTGTCTTCAAAAGCCCTCCTCCCCATTCTCCTCTGTGAAAGTTTTCTGGAAATGCTTGCATAGGAGAAGAACCTTGACCAGTTCTTGGGAGTCGGGTGGAGATGTTGGAGCTTCTGAGGTAGTTGTGGGAGAGGGTGGGGTGAGAAGGCCATTTCTGATTAGACCCTTTTATTTCTGATAAAAGCCATTTGCCCAGAGCATGCCAGCAGGAAGGGATGGCTGTCATGGAGAGGGAGGAATTGCCGCAGTGCCTGAGATTCTGTGGGGCATGGAGGCACTTGGGATTGTGTTGCTGGCCCTGGCAGCATCAGAAGCTTGTTCTGTGATCTAGCCTTCAGTGGGCTTCCCTGGTGGCTCAGATGGTAAAGAATCTGCAGACATAACTGAGTGACTGACACACACACACACCTAGCCTCCCAGTATTCTTTGTACTCCTTAACTTCCAGCAAAGTTGAAAAGGTGGCCCATGTTTGTTGCTCTGAGGAGAAGAGAGGCAAGGGATTTGGGTTGGAGGAACCCTTGGGCCAGGAAGTGGGGTGGCCAGGAGAGGGGTGGGGGAGGGGGACAGCAGAAGTGAAAGCGGGGCCTCCAAGGGGGAGACAAAGCTACGAAGGGTACTACGTCCTCCTGGAAGCAGTGTCCAGTCTGAACTGAGCACCCCTACTTTTCCATTACTCCATTGCAGGGATCTGGTCGGGGTCCCTGCACCCCACTGGACTGAGAGTTCCCAGAGGATGGGGTGATGCCATTTTCTTCCTGCTTTTCAGCATCCTACATGATACTTGGCACACACGTGCTCTGTCACCACTCACCGAGGAAGGAAACTGGATCGGGGAAGGGAGGCAGTGAGTTCACAGGCCAACACCCCAACTGCTTCTGGTGAGTCTGTCTTGGAGAAGAAGCTAAGTCAAGGCCAATGCCAATAGCCTATAATTGATATCTTGTAATAAACTACAATAGAAAAGAATCTGAAAAAATACATATTATATATACATTCACTATGTATAGGCATATAATTGAATCACTTTGCTGTATACCTGAAGTTAACACAACACTGTAGACAAAGTATACTTCAATTTAAGAAAAGAAAAAACAAGCTTAAGAAAACAAACAACAGCAAAAAAAACTAACGCAGAGTCTCCATAGCTCTCTGGGGATAGAGCTCAGCCTTCTCTATGGCCAATTAACACACTCAAAATCAAAGGTCCGTGAAGCTTTCCCTGTGGCTTGAAAACCACTATGTGCCTAGGGAGACGGGAGATTTGAGGTCAAGACTATTAGAATTCTCTGACAGACCTTGGACAAGTCAGTTTCTTCTTCCGGACTTTCCTTTCTTTTTTTCCCCCCTCCAGCTTTGCTGAGGTATAATTGACAAAGAAACTTTTAAGATATTTAAAATGTACATCTTCCTGATGTGATACACACATAGACTGTGAAAGCATTTCCCCTCTTAGTTAATTATTACATCCATCACATTCCATATTTATCTTCTTTTTGTGTATGAAGACATTTAAATTCTATTCTTTTAGCAAATTTCAATCACACAATTCAGTGTTATCAACTGTGTGTGGGTGTGTGTATGCTCAGTTTTTCAGTCGTGTCCAACTCTTTGCAACCCCATGGACTGTAGCCTGCCGGGCTCCTCTGTCCATGGAATTCTCCAGGTAAGAATACTGGAGTGGCTCGCTATTTCCTTCTCCAGGGGAGCTTCCCAACCCAGGGATGGAAACTGTATCTCCTGCATCTCCTTCACTGCAGGTGGATTCGTCATGGCTGAACCACCAGGGAAGCCCATTATCAACTATAGCCACCAAGTTATACAATAGATCTTCAGAACTTATTCATTTTATACCAAAAGTGTATACACTTTTATCAGTCTCTCCCTATTTATTCCATTCCCCAACCTTTGGCAAGCACTTTCCACTCTGTTTCTATGAATGTGACTTTTTCCCTAGCTTTTATCAAAGATTCCACATATAAGTAATAATATGCAGGATCTGTCTTTCTCTGTCTGGCTTATTTCAGTTAGCATAATGCCTTCAAGTTTCATCTATGTTGTTGCAAATGTCAAGATTTCCTTCTTTCTCATGGCTGAATGGTATTCCTTTGTATATATGTACCACATCTTCTTTATCTATTCATTTGATGATGGGCACTTAGGTTGCCTCCTTATCTTGGCTTCTCTAAATAATACTGTGATGAATGTGCATGTGTGCTCAGTTGCTTAGTCATGTCCTACTCTTTTCGATCCCACAGACTATAGCCCATTAGGCCCCTCTGTCCATGGGATTTTCCAGGCAAGAATACTGGAGTGGGGTTGTCATTTCCTCCTCCAGGGGATCTTCCCAACCCAGGGATTGAACCCAAGTCTCCTGCATCTCCTGAATTTGCAGGTGGATTCTTTACCACCACACAACTGGGGAAGTCCTATATATTGCGATGAGCGTGAGAGTGCAAATATCTCTTAGATATCTTGTTTTCATTTCATTTAGATATATACCCAGAAGTGAGATTGCTGTATTCAGCAATGGTAGTTCAACATGTCATACGGTAGTGACAGAATGTGGTCCACTGGAGAAGGGAATGGCAAACCACTTCAGTATTCTTGCCTTGAGAACCCCATGAACAGTATGAAAAGGCAAAATGATAGGATACTGAAAGAGGAACTCCCCAGATCAGTAGGTGCCCAATATGCTACTGGAGATCAGTGGAGAAATAACCCCCAAAAGAATGAAGGGATGGAGCCAAAGCAAAAACAATGCCCAGTTGTGGATGTGACTGGTGATAGAAGCAAGGTCTGATGCTGTAAAAAGCAATATTGCATAGGAACCTGGAATGTTAGGTCCTTGAATCAAGGCAAATTGAAAGTGGTCAAACAGAAGATGGCAGAGTGAACATCGACATTTTAGGAATCAGCAAATTAAAATGGACTGGAATGGGTGAATTTAACTCAGATGACCATTATATCTACTACTGTGGGCAAGAATCACTTAGAAGAAATGGAATAGCCATCATAGTAAATAAATGAGTCCAAATGCAGTACTTGGATGCAATCTCAAAAACGACAGAATGATCTCTGTTCGTTTCCAAAGCAAACCATTCAATATCACAGTAATCCAAGTCTATGCCCTGACCCGTAGCGCTGAAGAAGCTGAAGTGGAACGGTTCTATGAAGACCTACAAGACCTTCTAGAACTAACACCCCCAAAAGATGTCCTTTTCATTACAGGGGACTAGAATGCAAAAGTAGGAAGTCAAGAAATACCTGGAGTAACAGGCAAATTTGGCCTTGGAGTACAGAATGAAGCAGGGCAAAGGTTAATAGAGTTTTGCCAAGAGAACATACTGGTCATAGCAAACACCCTCTTCCAACAACACAAGAGAAGACTCTACA
>NW_011495071.1:9145896-9156941 GCF_000754665.1 Bison bison bison
GTGGCTCAGATCATGAACTTCTTATTGCCAAATTCAGACTTAAATTGAAGAAAGTAGGGAAAATCACTAGACCTCAGGTATGACCTAAATCAAATCCCTTACAATTATACAGTGGAAGTGAGAAATAGATTTAAGGGACTAGATCTGATAGACAGAGTGCCTGATGAACTATGGACGTAGGTTTGTGACATTGTACAGGAGACAGGGATCAAGACCATCCCCAAGAAAAAGAAATGCAAAAAAGAAAATAGCTGTCTGAGGAGGGCTTACAAATAGCTGTGAAAAGAAGAGAAGCGAAAAGCAAAGAAGAAAGGAAAGATATACCTGTTTGAATGCAGGATTCCAAAGAATAGCAAGGAGAGATAAGAAAGATTTCCTCAGTGATCAGTGCAAAGAAATAGATGGAAACAATAGAATGGGAAAGACTAGAGATCTATTCAAGAAAATTAGAGATACCAAAGGAACATTTCATGCAAAGATGGGCTCGATAAAGGACAGAAATGGTATGGACCTGACAGAAGCAGAAGATATTAAGAAGAGGTGGCAAGAATACACAGAACTATACAAAAAAGATCTTCATGACCCAGATAACCAAAACGGTGTGATCACTGACCTAAAGCCAGATATCCTGGAATGTGAAGTCAAGTGGGCCTTAGAAAGCATCACTAGGAACAAAGCTGGTGGAGGTGATGGAATTCCATTCGAGCTATTTCAAATCCTGAAAGATGATGCTGTCAAAGTGCTGCACTCAATGTGCCAGCAAATTTGGAAAACTCAGCAGTGGCCACAGCACTGGAAAAGATCAGTTTTTATTCCAATCCCAAAGAAGTGAAGTGAAGTCTGTCAGTCGTGTCCGACTCTTCTCGATCCCATGGACTGCAGCCTACCAGGCTCCTCCATCCATGGGATTTTCCAGGCAAGAATATTGGAGTGGGTTGCCATTTCCTTCTCCAGGGGATCTTCCCGAGCCAGGGATGGAACCCGGGTCTCCCTCACTGTAGGCAAATGCTAGAAAGGCAATGCCAAAGAATGCTTAAACTACCATACAATTGCACTCATCTCACACGGTAGTAAAGTAATGCTCAAAATTCTCCAAGCCAGGATTCAGCAATATGTCAACCGTGAACTTCCAGATGTTTAAGATAGTTTTAGAAAAGGCAGAGGAACCAGAGATCAAATTGCCAACATCTGTTGGGTCACTGAAAAAGCAAGAAGTTCCAGAAAAACATCTATTTCTGCTTTATTGACTATGTCAAAGCCTTTGACTGTGTGGATCACCACAAACTGTGGAAAATTCTTCAAGAGATGGGAATACCAGACCACCTCACCTGCCTCTTGAGAATCTGTACGCAGGTCAGGAAGCAACAGTTAGAACTGGACATAGAACAACAAACTGGTTCCAAATAGGAAAAGGAGTATGTCAAGGCTGTATATTGTGACCCTGCTTATTTAACTTATATGCAGAGTACATCATGAGAAATGCTGGGCTGGATGAAGCACAAGCTGGAATCAAGATTGCCAGGAGAAATATCAAAACCTTAGATATGCAGATGATACCACCCTTATGGCAGAAAGTGAAGAAGAACTAAAGAGCCAATTGATGTAAGTGAAAGAAGAGAGTGAAAAAGTTGACTTGAAGCTCAACATTCAGAAAACTAAGATCTAGGCATCCAGTCCCATCACTTCATGGCAAATAGTTGGGGAAACAGTGGCAGACTTTATTTTGGGGGGCTCCAAATCACTGCAGATGGTGACTGCAGCCATGAAATTAAAAGACGCTTGCTCCTTGGAGGGAAAGCTATGACAAACCTAGACAGTATATTAATATTCATTGGAAGGACTGCAGCTGAAGCTGAAACTCCAATACTTTGGCCACCTGATGCAAAGAACTGACTCATTGGAAAAGACCCTGATGCTGGGATAGATTGAAGGCAGGAGGAGAAGGGGACGACAGAGGATGAGATGGTTGGATGGCATCACTAACTCAATGGACATGAGTTTGAGTAAACTCCATGAGTTGGTGATGGACAGGGAGGCCTGGCCTGCTGCAGTCCATGGGGTCACAAAGAGTTGGACTCGACTGAGCAGCTGAACTGAGAACTGATGGTAGTTCTATTCTTAATTTTTAACGGGATTCTCCATACTGTTTTCCATAGTGGCCACACTAGTTTGCATTTCCACCAGTGGTGTAAAATGCTTCCCTTTCCTCTTGCCTTTTTGATGACAGCCATGAAGCAGCATCTCACTGTGGTTTTGATTCGCATTCCCCTGATGATCAGTGATGCCCAGCACCTTCTCATGTACCTGTTGGCCATTTGCATGTCTTCTTTGAAAAAAATCTCTATTCAGGTCCTCTGCCCATTTTTAATTGGATTTTTTACTTCTGAATTATATGAGTTCTTTATATATTTTGGATATTAACTTATCAGATTTATGATTTGCAAATATTTTCTACCATTCTGTTAGTTGCCTTTTTGATTTGTTGATGGTTTCCTTTGTTGCACAGAAGTTTTAAAAATTTTTTAAACTTATTTTTTAAGAGTTTTTTTGATATGGGCCATTTTTATAGTTTTGAAGTTGTTACATTATTGCTTTTGTTTTATATTTTGGTTTTCTGACTGTGAGGCATGTGGGATCTTAGTTTCCTGAGCAGAGGGATTGAATCTGCACCACCGTGCGTTAGAAGGCAAAGTCTTCATCGCTGAACTGCCAGGGAAGTCCCTGTACAGACACTTTTTAGTGTAATGCTTATTTTCACTTTTCCACTTGTTTATTTTCACTTTTGGTGCTTTTGTTTTTAGTGTCAAGTCCAAAAAAAATCATTGCCAAAATATCAAAGAGCTTGCTCCCTATGCTTTCGTCTATGCGTTTTATGGTTTCAGGTCCTGAATCAGTCTTTAATTGGTTTTGAGTTGATTTTTGTGAATATGGGTCCAGTTTCATTCTTTTGCATGTGGCTGCTCGGGTTTCCCAGCAGCGGTTACTGAAGAGACTAGTCTTTACCCATTGTGTATTCTTGGCTCCTCTGTTGTAAGTTAACTGACCATTTATGCATGAGTTTATTTGGGGCTCTCTGTTTTGTCTTATGGATCTATGTGTCTGTTTTTATGACAATGGCATACTGTTTTGATTCCTATAATGTTATAATATAGTTTCTAATCAGGAAAAGTGATTCCTCCAGTTTTGTTCTTTCTCAAAATTGCTTTGACTGTTCAGAGTCTTTTGTGGCTTCACACAAATTTTAGATGGTTTTCTTAAAAAAAAAATCCTGTGAAAAATGCCACAGGTATTTGGATAGTATGGACATTTTAACAATATCAATTCTTTCAGTCCATGAGCATAGAGTCTCTTTCCATCTATTTCTACCTTCTTCAGTTTCTTTCATCACTGTGTTGTAGTTGTCAGTGTACAGCTCTTTTACCTCTTTGACTAATTTATTTCTAGGTATTTTTTGTTTTTGATGCAATTGTAAATGGCATTGTATTCTTAATTTCTCTTTTGAATAGTCTGTTAGTGTATAGAAATGCAATTGCTTTTTGTATATTGATTTTTTATATCCTGCAAATTTACTAAATTCCATTATTTCTCCTCCTCTTCCTTCTTTTTCTCCTTTTTCTTCTTCAACAGTTTTATTGGGGTATAATTGACTCTAGGGCTTCCCTGATGACTGAGCGATAAAGAATCTGCCTGCAATGCAGGAAATGCAGGAGGCGAGATTTCGATTCCTTGGTTGGGAAGAATACCTGGAGGAGAGCATGGCAACCCACTTGCCTGGAGAATCCCATGCACAGAGGAGCCTGGGGGGCTACAGTCCATGTGGTTGCAAAGAGCCGGACACGACTAAAGTGCCCACAAACTGCACACATTTAGTGTGTCCAACTGGATAAGTTTTGACACATGTATACAGTTGTGAACCATCACCTGCCTCACCCTCACTGCAGATATTTAGTTGTGGCAGCCTGAGCTAATGCAACTAATACAACAGCTAATACAACACCCTTGAGTGACCTCCTCCCTTTGGGTGGGGCTGAACTTACTGACTCACCTCTAACAATAGAATACGGCAGAAGTAATGGGAGACCTGAGATTAGACCACGAAAAGCCCTCAGCTCTGTCTTACGTGCCTTCTCTTGTTCTCTTGCTTACTCTGAAAAAAGCTAGTTGCCATGTTGAGAGTTATCCCTTGAAGAGGCCCATGCAGCAGTAAACTGAGGGAGGCGTCTTGCCCAGCCAGCAGTAAATGTTTGTTGTTTTGAGCCACTAAATTTTGGGTTAATTGGTTACACAGCAGTAGATAACTAATACACTGCCAAGCTCTTTCCTAAAGGATTGTACTAATTTACATTCCCACTAGCAGTGACAAGAGTTTCAGTCCCTCTACATACTTGGCAAGACTTGGTTTGTCTTTCTTTTTTATTTTGGCCATTCTAGTGGGTATGTGGCAATGTTATATTACAGTTTTAATTTGCATTTCTCTGATGACTAATGAAGCTGAGCACCTGAAAATCATTTGTAAAGTGCTTATTCAAGTCTTTTGCCCATTTTTCTAGTGGATAATTTACCTGTTTTTGATTTGTCTGGAGGGATTCTTTTTTATGTTCAGGTTATGAGTTTTTTCTTGGACTTCTATATTGCAAATGACTTCTTCCATTTTGTGACTTGCTGTTTCACTTTCTATTTTTAAATTTGAAGAATTTCTTTTTCAAATTTACAGAAAAGTTACAAGACTAAAATTAGCACAAAAAGCCCTAGAATAGCTTTTACTTGGATCCACCTTTGGTAGCACTTCACCTCATTTGTTTTATCACTTGTACTCTTCTTACCACATACCCTCTTTCTCTAGACACACACATACGTGCATACACACACACAATACTTTCCTGAACCATGTGAGAGCAAGTTACATATATGACAGTCTTTACTCCCCAGTGGTTCAGTGTATAAGTGTATGCTTCTTTAGAATAGTCCCTTACATGATCACTACAGCTATTTCAACTTCAGTCGATTTAACACTGATTCACTATTTCTATCTCCTCTACTATCTGTATGCCATTTCTTTTCCAGTTGATCTACTGATGCCCTGTATAGCATCCCCCACGCTGATCTCATCCAGGTCAGGTATTGTTCTTAGGCGTCATGTCTCTTTAGTCCCCTTTAATCAGAAACATTTCCATAGCCTTTCTTTGTCTTTTATGACATTGACATTTTGAAGAATAAGTTCCTCCCCCTCTTCCCTTTTAAATAGAATCTCCCTCATTTTGTTTGTCTCATGTTTTCTTGTGATTAGAGGAAATACGGCACCACCGGCTGGAATAGGATATGAATGACGTGGTGTCCTTCTCCTAGTCTCACATCTGGAGCCTCACAATTTCCCTCTGCTCCTCGTTAATGACGTTAATTTTGATCATTTGGTCAAGGTGGTGTCTGGTTTCCCCACTGTATAGTTATGATATTTTTCTGTGAAACTAATGAGCAACCTATGGGGATATAATTTAAGACTATGCCAACTATTCTGCTTCTCATCAAAATTTCCCCCAGATTTAGCATCCACTGAAGATTCTTACCTGAACCAGTCTTTACTATAATTGTTACAAAAGGGTGATTTTCCACCTCTGTCTCTCCCTCCACTTTTACAAGCCAGCCGTCAGCATTATATTGTGAGCAGAAACCCTCCCTTTGAAGGTACCTTGATTTAATGGAGTCTAACTTATTGGTTTTCTCCTTTATAGTGAATGCCTTTTGTGTCCAGTTTTTAAAAAAAACTGCCTACTTCAACCTCTTGAAGATATTCTCCTATGTTTTCTTCTAAAGGCTTTATTATTAGACCTTTGACATTTGGATCTTTGATCCTTTTGGTATTGATTTTTGTGTGTCTAATGTGAGCTAGGGGTCAAGATGGACATTTTTTCCATATGGAAATCCAATTAAGTGAAATGCTTTTATTAATAACTTTTACTTACAGAAGAAATGAATAAATACTTCCCCCCCTTAAAAAATTCCAAGACATTACAGATAATGCTAAATTCTCATTTGACCCTCCTTGCCTGTCTTAATCATTTCCTCAGGGCCCTGGAAGCAACCATTGTTATCAGTTTATTAGATTCTTGTGGGCTTTTTTCCCTAAACATTTACATAGATGCATATACCTTCTCTCCCTACCCCCATAGTGTAAGCTTGTAGGAATCATTCTGCAACTTGCTTTTTTTCACTCAGCAATATGTCTTGGATGTCCTTTTGTGTTGGTACGTAGAGATCTCTACAGTTTTTTAAAACCGTTGCACTGGATTCTATGTTGTATATATCATATGTTACAGACTCTTACAGCACAGTTTGTTTTTCATCACTCATGGATTTTTACAGTTGATTCTAATTTTCAGTTTTGCTCTTCAGATGACTTTTATGCACACTGTATGAACCACTTACTGGGCAGCATCATGACAAAAATTGAGCCATCCCCAAAGGGAGCATCTGTTTCCAGAACCCCTGAGAAGCAGATGAAGATAAGAACTGAAATCTTGGAGGCACTGGACTCTTCCTGGATTCAGGACAAACTAGAAAGCTCCGAGTCTGGGTGATAGCCTGTGAGTTACAAAACCGGAAGTGAAACCTGTGTCTTGGGATGCTGAGCCCAGGACACAGCAGACCTCTCAGGTCACCCCGCGTCATCCTCCCTGTTTCCCCTCCCTCCAGAGCTGGACTCCGATAGGGGATATTATGAAGTATGGATGGGGGTCTGCTCATGGTTCCTCCCACCCCCTCCCCCAATGCTCTGTGGTCTTCCCAGAGGAGCCAAGCCTACGCCTCGACTGTAAAGCCTCCCTCCTCTCAACCTCCGACTGTTGAAAACTCCTCCGCCTTCCCAGGTGCCCTTGAGGGACAGGTAAGAACAAATTTTGACATGAGAGAAGCTGCAGCCCTTAAATCACATGTTGGGCAAAATAATCAAAGAATCTTCCCCAAAATTTGTCAATGGCAGCACTGGGCCTAGCTGCTCGGTAATGACTCGCACTTGATGACAGATCTCAAGAAAATGCGTTTTGGAAGCAATCAGTATATGCTGAATAGGATCCTATTTTACAAGCATTTTATCTACTCTTAAGGACATGGGAGATGAGGAAAACAGATAAGCCTCTCTATTAATATTGATTAGACCATTATATACCTCAAAAAGAGATTTTAGTCAGCGATGATTGCACCTCACCAGCACAGCCTTCCTTCTTGAATTGAATCATTTAATCTGCTATTCAGTGCTGGGGGTGTGGGAGGGAGTACCTGCCGGCTTTGCTGGGTGAGGAGGCAGGAGAGGGACTCAGGTGAGCGGAGCAAAAGGGCTTCCTTGCCCATCTACAGGGGCCCCGTAACAGGAAGGTAAAAGAGTTAGAAACAGCAGGAAGGATGGAGGTCAGACCTTCAGGAATGTCTGCTTATTTGAATGTGTTTTTTAATTATTGAGGGCTTTCCTGGTGGTTCAGATGGTAAAGAATCTACCTGCAGTGCAGAAGACCCGGATTCGACCCTTGGGTCAAGAATATCCCCTGGAGAAGGGAATAGCTACCCACTCCGGTATTTTTGCCTGGAGAAGTCCATGGACAGAGGAGCCTGGTGGGCTACTGTCCACGGGGTCGCAAAGAGTCAGCCATGACTGGGAGACTAACACTTTTATTATTGATCACAAAAGACTGATAAAGATATTCAGCCCAGCTAGTAGTCAAGTTTAAACAACAAAATATTACTTATGCCATCAGATTAGCAAAAAAATACGTTTTTTTTTTTTTTAAAGCATAATACCTCATGCTGGTGAGGGTGTGGTGAAGCTGTGCTCTCATGCGTTACTGCATGACTGGCGAAAGTGCAGGTGGGTACCACCTTTTTGGAAGACGATTTCATGTCATTTTAGAGGACCTATTTTCTGTTCAGCACTGGGTTAAGACCTGCATGTGCAGTACTGAATGAAATTAAGTTCCTGCCCTCACAAAGCATACCGTTTAGTGGGAGAAACTGAAAATTCACAAGTGAACACACAACCAAGTATTTACAAATTATGTAGGGCCTTGAAGAAAACACACAGTGAGCCAGGGAGGAGGTCGGGGAGATCAATGAAGATTTTTCCAAAGAGGGGACTGTGAGCTGAATCATGAATGGTAGGAAGGAGTGAGCCACAGGAAGAGGGGAAATGATCCCAGCAGAGGAAACAGCATATGCAAAGGTCCTGTGGTGGGAGAGATCTTTGATGAACTGAGAAGAGGCTGGGGAGGACACAGCAGATGAGAGGAACACAGTGAGTAGGCAGCTGGGGATGGGGTAAGTGAGTGACACGCAAGGGGAGCCCTGCTGAGACTTCAGCAGAAGTGATGCAGTCTGCTCGATGTTTGCTGAAGCGGCTCTGGCTGCTGTCACAGTGGGTTGAGGTGGGTAACAGAGGAAGCAGAAAGGACAGGTAGGAGCCTATGGAAACAGTGTGGGGAGGAGATGATGGAGCTTGGGCGAGGGCTGTGGCTGGAAGATTTATATCAAAACCTGACAAAGGTTTAAACCTTTAGACCAGGAACGCCTCTACAGAATTTATCTCAAGGAGATAATCAGGTACACCCAGAGACTTACATATAAATATAATACTTTCATTGGGCTTCCCAGGTGGCGCAGTGTTAACAATCCGCCTGCCAATGCAGGAGATGATGAAGGAGATGCGAGTTCGATCTCTGGGTCAGAAAGATCCCCTGGAGGAGGAAACAGTAATCCCACTCCAGAATTCTTGCCTGGAAAATCCCATGGACAGAGGAGCCTGGCGGGTTACAGTCCATGGAGTCACAAAGAGTCGGACACGACTGAACACGCACACACGCATAATACATTCATTACGGCTTTAGTCAGAAAGACAGAAAAAAAGAAAACAGCATAAATGTTCGCTCTGAGGGGGCTGGTGAAGTGACGGTACATCTAGACAAGAGCTGCCGTACAGTTATGAAAATTATTGTTTTAGAAGAATGTTTAATGATACAGGAAAATGCTTTATATTCTCTTAAGTGAAAAAAATCAGGATACCAAATTGAATGTACACTAGGATGCCAGTTTCACAAAACGTCGTGTCTGTCTTTCTTTTTATCTAAAATAAACACCAAAATGTTCATGGTAACTCTCTGGGTGACCTATGGACGAGTTTATTTTTTTCTACATTTCAGTGTTTCCTAAAATGTCTCACAATAAGCATATACTTTTGTAATTTAAAAAATACAAAAATCACTTGGAAATTATAAGCTATATCGCTCTAGAAGAGACAGGGGGAGGGTGGGGAGAGGGGCGGGAAGCAACCCCTCATGTGATGCATGAGTGTAAACTTGTTTCCAGCAGGAACACGTCAGTTACTCCCCCTTCTAGTCTGGGACCCTCCTGGCCTTGAAGACACCCCCTAAAGCCACCTCAGCTCTTCCCCTCCCCTGTCCGCACCTCTGCAGGTCTCCCAAAGGCTTCATTAGTATGGCCACTGTGCTCAGCCTGGCTGTGGTCAGGTCCTCTGGGGAGTGAAGAACGCAGATGCCAGGCTCCATCCACTGCTGGTTCCCATCCCGAGACATTCCCTGAGAGCCACCCCCTCCCACCTCCTAGTCTCCTCTATTTCTCTAAATGGCTCAGCTCTCCCCTCAATGAGGCCTCAAGTGTGTTCCCTAGGAGGGTGAATTCTGGAGCCAGACTGCTTGGGTGGGAACTCAGGCTCCAGCCCCTCTCTGCTTAGTTTCCAGACTCTCAGCTGTAAGCGGGGGAATAGAATAGTGCCGACTCTGCAGAGCTGAGGAGACTGGATGGGTGAAAATGTGCATCACCTTTACAACAGGGTCCCCCACTTGGTGGTTGGCTGCTACAGGAGTGAGGCCTGGTGTCATTCCTCCAGTTGCTCAGACCAACAGCCCAGGGGTCTGCCTGGATTCCTCCTCCCCTCATCGCAGCACACAAGTAGCGGCAAATGCAGACCCCTTGCATTTGCCTGTGCTTGCCCCCTGCACTGTGCCTGTTCGTTCCATTCAGGAGCCTCTGCAGGGCCTCCCTGCTTCCATTCTTGCCTCCCTCTGACTCAGCATGCTCATGCCAGCCAGAGGGGCTTCCTCAAATGAAAATCTGGTTCTGCGACTCCTCTCAGGGGTTACAATGAAATCCAAACTCCTTATCACAGCCAGCAAGGCCCCAGAGAATCAGCCAACAGAAAAGAAATGGAAATTTAAATAATGAAACATTATTTTTGCTATTAGATTA
This sequence comes from Bison bison bison, assembly GCF_000754665.1. NCBI lineage: Eukaryota > Metazoa > Chordata > Mammalia > Artiodactyla > Bovidae > Bison > Bison bison. Next base: position 9,156,142 of record NW_011495071.1, read on the forward strand.
GCAAAGATTTTAAAAATAGAAATAAAGCCCAGTGTTAGGTGAGGATGGAGTGAAACTGGGCTGTTAAGCGAGAACCTGCTCTTGCTCCGGCATTTTGAGCTCAGGGAGGGAAGTCGAGGAGGAGACAGAGGACAAGGTCAGTGTGGCTGAGAGAAGACCAAGAAGGGAGGCGCTGCAAGAAGGAAGGCGGCCTCGGGCAAAGGCTACTGAGGGCTCAGATAAGATAAGGATGGAGAACTGACCATGGCTTTGGCCAAAGTGGTTCCAGTGGAATGCTGGGGAAAGAAACCATATTGCAAAAAAAAGGCAGAGGAAGGAGAATCCCGTGAAGCAACAGTGTTTGTGTCTGTGTGGTGTGTGTATGGTGTGGTGTATGTATGTGTGCTTATATATATGTGTGTGTATGTATGTGTGTGGTGTGTGTATGGTATGGTGTATGTTGTGTGTGTGGTATGTGTGGTGTGTGTGTGGTGTGTGTGTATTTGTGTGTGGTGTATGTGATGAATGTGTGTGGTATGTGTGGTGTGTGTGTATGGTGTGTCCATGTGTGTGGTGTGTGTGGTTTGATGTGGTGTGTATATGTGCATGTGTGTGTGTGGTATGTGTATGTTGTGTGGTGTGTATGTGGTATGGTGCATGTATGTGTATGTGTGGTATGGTGTGTGCGTGTATGTGTGTATGTGGTGTATGTAAGGTATGGTGGAGATGTGTATGTCTATATGTGTGTGTGGTGTGTGTGATATGTATGGTGTGGTGCATGATGTGTGGTGTGTATGTGGTATGGTGCATGTATGTGTATG
>NW_011495071.1:9157041-9158875 GCF_000754665.1 Bison bison bison
GTGTGTGTGTGTGTATGGGTGTGGTGTGTGTGTGGTATAGTGCATGTATGTGTATGGTGTGTGTGTGATGTGGTGTGTGTGTGATGTGTGCATGGTATGATGCGTACATGTGTGTGTGTGTGGTATGTGTGTGTGCATGTTTGTGTGTGGTATGTGTGGTGTGTTGTGGTGTGGTGTGTGTGTGTATGCATATGTGTGGTATATGTGATGAATGTGTGTGTATGTGTGTGGTGTGTATATGGTGTGTGTGTATGTATATATGTGTGGTATGTGTAGTGTGTATGTATGGTGTGTCTGTGTATGTGTTCTGTGTGGTTTGATGTGGTATGGTGTGTATGTGTGTGGTATGGTGTCTGTATGTGTGCAACGTGTGTGTAGGATGGTGCATGTGTATGTATGTGTGTGTGTGGTGTATGTACAGTATGGTGTATGTATGTGTATATACAGATGTGTGTGTGGTATGTGTGGTGTGGTGCATGGTGTGTGGTGTGTATGTGGTGTGTGTGTGGTATGGTGCATACATGTATGTGTATGTATGTGTGGTATGTCGTGCATATGTATGTGGTGTGTGTGGTGTGTGGTGGGTGTGGTGTGTGTGTATATGTGTGTGGTGTATGTGATGAATGTATGTGGTATGTGTGGTGTGTATGTATGGTGTGTCCATGTGTGTGGTGTGTGTGGTTTGATGTGGTGTGTATATATGCATGTGTGTGTGCGGTATGTGTGTGTTCATATGTGTAGGTGTATGTGGTGTGTGTGGTGTGTGTGTATGTTGTGTGTGTGTATGTGTGTGTGGTGTATGTGATGAATGTATGTGGTATGTGTGATGTGTATGTATGGTGTGTCCATGTGTGTGGTTTGACATGGTGTGTATTTGTGTGCACACGTGTGTGTGTGGTGTGCGTGATGTGTATATGGTGGAGCATGAGGAGACCAGCCTGAGGAGAGCTCTAGAAGATAAGCAGGGCTCTCAGGTGGGAGTGGAGGGGGTTGGCTGGCAGGGAGGGTCCTAACAGCCCAGCTGAGGAGCCAGCAGGAGGAGGAGTCTCAGGAAGCTGTGGTGGCTGGTAAGGGCTCCGGGGGTGTGGGGCCCCAACACAATTCATCAGAAAAGACAAAGGAAAGCGCCTGAGCCTGATGAGTTGATTCTAGATGCCAATTCCTGCCGGAGCCCTCTTCACTTCCTTGGTAAGTCAGATCACTTGGACCACTGCCATGGAGGAAATGTAGTTCTGATAAGGGGCGTCTGTGTGATTTTGTATCTGTTTGGGGATTCTCCACGGGAGCAATGAAATGGTAATATAAGGGCCCCACAAAGGAGAAGACAGACACCTGTGTGTGTGTGCGCCTGCATGTGTGAGTGTGTGCGCCTGCATGTGTGAGTGTGCGCCTGCGTGTGTGAGTGTGCGCGCCTGCATGTGTGAGTGTGCGTGCCTGCATGTGTGTGTGTGCGCGCCTGCGTGTGTGTGTGCACCTGCGTGTGTGAGTGTGTGTGCCTGTGTGTGTGCACCTGCATGTATGAGTGTGTGCGCCTGCATGTGTTTGTGTGTGTGCCTGCATGTGTGAGTGTGTGCGCCTGCAGGTGTGTGTGTGCGCGCCTGCAGGTGTGTAAGTGTGTGCGCCTGCATGTGTGGTGTGTGCGCCTGCGTGTGTGAGTGTGCACGCCTGAGGTGTGTGTGTGTGCGCCTGCATGTGTGTGTGTGCACCTGCGTGTGCGAGTGTGTGCGCCTGTGTGTGTGTGTGCCTGCATGTGTGCACCTGCATGTGTGTGTGTGTGTGCCCGCCTGAGTGTGCGAGTGTGTGTGCCTGTGTGTGTGTGCCTGCGTGTGTGCCT
>NW_011495071.1:9158975-9159201 GCF_000754665.1 Bison bison bison
GTGAGAGTGCACGCCTGAGGTGTGTGTGTGTGCGCGCCTGCAGGTGTGTGTGTGTGCGCCTGCATGTGTGAGTGTGCACCTGCATGTGTGAGTGTGCACGCCTGAGGTGTGTGTGTGTGCGCGCCTGCAGGTGTGTGTGTGCACACCTGAGTGTGCGAGTGTGTGCGCCTGTGTGTGTGAGTGTGCACACCTGAGGTGTGTGTGTGTGCGCACCTGCAGGTGTGTG
>NW_011495071.1:9159432-9175450 GCF_000754665.1 Bison bison bison
GTGTGTGCGCCTGCAGGTGTGTGTGTGTGCGCCTGCATGTGTGAGTGTGTGTGCCTGCATGTGTGAGTGTGTGTGCGCCTGCATGTGTGTGTGTGTGCGCTTGCATGTGTGTGTGTGCGCCTCATGTGTGTGTGTGTGTGCGCCTGAGTGTGCGAGTGTGTGCACCTGTGTGAGTGTGTGTGCCTGCATGTGTGAGTGTGAGCCTGCATGTGTGTGTGTGTGCGCCTGCATGTGTGAATATGTGCATCTGCATGTGTGTGTGAGCCTGTGTGTGTGAGTGTGTGTGCCTGCGTGTGTGAGTGTGTGTGCCTGCATGTGTGAGTGTGTGCTTTTCCAGTTGCAGTTGGGAGGGCAGGAGTAGGGTCTCGGCCCTAGTGTCTGAGCCTACATGTTGAATTGTATACTCAGGTGAGGACAGGCTTGGGACTACTGTCTGGGGCTCAAAGACACTACAAATACTTTCAGTTTCGTCTTGAAGTGTGGGTATTCAGAGAGGATAGTAAGAAAATCCCTCTTTCTACGGTCCTGTGTTTCACTTTTCCTTCTAAATCCTCTTCAAGCCCACTGCCTCCAGGAAGCCTTTCTTCCCTCCCCTGCTCCTGCTGTGACCAGTCCCATCTTTGAACCTAAGTTGAGTTGGGCAGGTTTGCGTCACTGCAGACAGGGTAGAGGCACAAGCTCCAGCATCTAGAGAAACGCCACTGCCCTGGGCCTCTGTCTCACCATCGACACATCAGAGGTGACGAGGACTAGTCTGGTTCCGGGAGTCTCCAGTCCTAAGTGTCCACAGGGAGCTTGAGAGCAAGCAGACGTCCTGACAGACTGTGAACATTTGTTATAGATAGGATGTTATAATAGTCCCTCTTCATGCCTTGTCTAATTTCACAACAATCTCACGAGTCAGCAGGAACTGTCTGTATCCCTATTTTACAGGTAAGGCAATGGAGGATGAGAGATGTTAAATGAATTGCCCAGTGTTGGCCAGGAAGGCAGCTATATTGAACATAATCATGTGACCTGAGCAGGGGGGCCTGGTCAGGATCGTAGGGTGGTCCCAGCAGGAACTGTGCCCCATCTCCTAGTGTTCAAGGGGCCTCTGAGACCCCCTTGCCTTGCTAATTTCTCTGCTGCCTCTGTGCTCCCTAATTCTCCCAGTATTGGAAACTCCCAGGGTCAGAATTACATACCATCCTTTCTCGAGGTCAAGGACTATAAAGTTAAATTCCTACAGGAAGTGAAAGCGAAAGTCACTCAGTCATGTCCGACTCTTTGTGACCCCATGAACTGTATATAGTCCATGGGATTCTCCAGGCCAGAATACTGGAGTGGGTAGCCTTTCCCTTCTCCAGGGGATCTTCCTAACCCAGGGATCAAACCCAGGTCTCCTGGGTTGCAGGCGGATTCTTTACTAGCAGAGCCACGAGGGAAACCCAAGAATACTGGAGTGGGTAGCCTGTCCCTTACTCCAGCAGATCTTCCCGAGCCAGGAATCGAACCGGGGTCTCCTGCATTGCAGGCGGATTCTTTACCAACTGAGCTCTAAGGGAAGCCAAGCAGTATACGTGAAGAGGGAAGTGGCCAGCCTTAAGGGCAAACATTTATTGCCAGGGTGGTGGCAACTTCAGCTCCTGAAGAGCGCTTGCTTCTTAGAGGCTGCTGCTCCTTGGCTCCAGCCAGTGGTCATCTCCTGGTGTTAGTGAGCAGAACCTCCAATCCGGCAAGAAAAGCTAAAATCTCTTGATTTTTTAAACTTGGTCCAAATCTGTCCTGAGCAGTATTTTAAAACGATAAGCAAATAGATTACCAAAATACATTAACAAAAGGAATGCACCTCTGTCAGGCGGCAAGTTTGTGATCTCTGATCTCCGATGTCTGTTCTCATGCTTGTCTCGCTCCAGGCACACTCAGCTGAAATCTCGTCTGGCTATCTCGTCTGGCTATGGATGCACAGAAAATGCTGCTGGACCCTTAGGTGGGCTTGGTGAGTTTGTGACAGAGTAAGATCGACATCTCCTGAAAGAGACCACTCCCTTATGGCTTTCTCACTCCCTGGCCCCAGCACACTTCAGCACATTTCGGGGCTGGTGTGTATGTGGGAGTGTCAGATATTTGTAGGAAGGGGTCACATTTTCAGACCTTTCTGAGTAGTTTCCTAAAAGAACTTTGAAAATCAGTGTGAGATGAAACCCCGCAGGAAACAGGGTTGGAACTCTGCTTGAATTAATGTCCTTCACCCTCAAATTTCTCTGAGAAGCCTGGAGGAATGGTAGTTGGGGTAAAGTGAATGTCCAACACATGTTCAAAGATGACCAGCACGCAAGGAAACAAGAAACTGTGAACAAAACTCAGTGGAAACAACAGGTAATAGAAACAGAGTCCCACATGCATCAGACAGGAATTATTAGACATAGAGGACTGTGCTTACTATGTTCAAAGAAATAAAGATCCAACTTGAACATTTCAGGGAATTGGAAGCTATAAATACATAACATTATTATATGTAACATTTTAAAAAGGGAATTCTAGAACTAAAATTGCAATAGCTGAAACTAAGAACTTCATGGATGGGTTTAATAACAGATTAGATATGACTAAAACAAAGGTTACTGAATTGGAATTGGAGCTGGAGGAAACTGTTTATAGTGTAGCACTGAAGAAAAGATGGAAAATATAGAAAAAAGGGTGAAACAATAGAGGGAAAAACGAGGTCTAATATATGGTTCTCTGGAATCCTAGAAGAAGAAGAGAGAGAGCAGGGCAGAAGAAATATCTGAATTTTCTATTACTGAGAAAAGACATCAATCTATAGATTCTAGAAGCCTCCAGAGATGGGTTGATATGTACCAGACATAGGAAATCTCAGTCACTCACTGACTCAGAGGGGTCAGAAACCAGTACTTCATAAATCATTTGTCCTAGATGGGAATGCAGCCAGAGGTCTCCAGCTTAGGAGGAATGGAAACCAGAAAAGTAGTGGAAGTAAAGTTTTTTGATTAATTTACTTTATGAACTTGCTTATTTATTTATTCATCAATTCAACACAGATTAGTTGAGCTTGAGACACTGTGATTGGCAGTTTGTCTAAAAATGGGGATAAGTCTTAGTTTTAAAAAAAGATGTTTGTCCTCAAAGGAGGCAAGATGTTTAGGGAGTTTAGTGTCTGGGTGCCCAGAAGCAAGAGGGCACCTGGAAGTGTATGATGCTGGGGCTTAGAGCCTGGTTGGGAAGAAAGGCCATTTGATGAGAGGTCATCCAGATTGGTGCCTGTGAGACTTCTGGTTCATCTGTGAAGATATATATTATTTCAGGAGTCAATTTGGACTGTAAATAAGCTCTTTGGTGCTCTAAATGAAATTTGTAGGGTTTTAAAGACTCTGACTGACTTAATATTATTTGTACTTTATTTATTTTTCTTCCTTTCTCAGGAAGATTTATTGTAATAAAAAGAGCCTGCCTAAACTCTACTAGAAGGAAAAGCCAGGGGTTTATGTATTGACATGGGTTGCAGAGGAAGGAGGAGCAGCAGCCCTATGGAGGCCAGATGTGGTGGCTGTGGTCCTTAGAGAGGCCACATTAAAGGTTGCTTCAGAGGACAAAGTCAGGACTCTTTAAACAGCTATCCCACCTGGAGGTTTGGTAAAACCAGGAACACTTGAGGCACATGCGTGGTTGGACACTGGCCCCTGCTATGGCTCTCAAATTTGGGGAGGTCACAGACTGCCTTGAGAAGCCCCTTACTAGAAACATACACCTGCCAACCACATTCCCTGTGCAAATTCGGGAGCCTCATGGATCCTGATCTAAAAATTTTTGACCTATCCACCTCTTAGTTGTACTTTGGGGAAACCGAGGTCTACATAAGTGAAGAAATTGTCCAAATTCATGCAGATAGTGGACTCTGTCCCAGGTTTCTTGATCTTTGGTCTGGGGCTTGTCCTCATGCCTCCTGGCTCCCTTGGGAGCTGTCCAGCGCAGGATGGTGCTGTCTGTACGTGATGGAGCTACTCTCATATGGCATGGAGTGGGGGAATCAAGTTCATGAGATGTGTGTTTGGGGGATTCTCAGTGGGTGGAGGGTCCATAAGGGAGAACCCCTTCTGCAGGAAGGGATCTTCCTCCTGAAGGGCCTGGGAGATCAAGTACTAGCTGCTTTTCAACCCAAAAGCCACTGGGGGAGTGAAAGCTCTTGAATAAATAGGATGACAATTAAAGAGTCATTAGAGGAAGCTGATTCCTGCCATCCTGACCTCTCATGTCAAACAGTCTCTAGAGCAGCCTGGGGCTCAGGAGACACCCCCAGATTCCCAGTGTGACCTTAGCCTGGCCTCTTCTTCCCTGGAATCCATCAGAACAAAGTCTTGAGACTGACTCCAGTCCTGTGGGGCTAACCACCCTCTGGGTTTTCTCCCCTCTCTCTCCTCTCTCTCTTTCCCTTCCTCTTGCCTTCTCCTCTGCTGCAGGGACAAGGAGGAGGGAGTGTACACATGCCACATGCCAAACTCCTATTTTCTTTCAAAAAATTGTGATTATTAAAGATGTAATTTTTGAGTCTAAAAATATCATAGTGTAGATGCCTCTGTTCTCCCAGTCCTCTTCCCTCTCTGCTCATCATCATTCCCTTTCTTGATCAGCCCCCATGAGAACAGCACTGGGGGCAGGTATGGAAAACAGTGGTGTCTTCAGCAGCTGGGATGACAAGTGATGGTCTGGAGGAGTGTGGGGAGGTGCAGGCAGGGTTGGGTGAGGCTGGAGAAGAGAGAGGCTAGAGTGTGTAGGGTTCCGTGTGTGCTCTGAGAGAGGTGCACTGTTGGGGAGGGCAGTGAGCAAGCCTCAGTTTCTTGCTTCCAAATGGTAAGCAGTTTCCCAGCATTCTTAGCTGAAGGCAGACTTCCTCTTCTCAATGAATGTTTGATTTGGAGTTTATTGACTCCATTTGCCAGAGTATTTTCCTTAAATATTTTTTTGAGTCTAATGCACACTGTATGCATCCATAATGGCTCTGGCTAGCCTTGTTTTTCTGCAGAACCAATCAAGCAATTTGGATGAGATGGAATTGAACTCAGAGGCATCAGGAGAGGGTGGCTGGAGATGTGGGCAGGGTGGGAGGAATGGGCTTGAGAGAGAAGAGCCAGGAGGTGGGGAGAGGCAGCACTGAGGATGCACTGTGGATGCAGAGATGGAAAAGAGTAGAGACGTTAGACGAGGAAGAGGGTGAGAAAACGTGGAAGCGGGAAGGAGAGGGAAAAGAAAAGGAAAGAAAGATGAAAGAACACATTTTGTCCAGCTTACAATTTTGTGTGACCTTGGGAATATGGGTGAGTTCAGTCGATGGATGACTCTCAAATTACTTTGGAGTTTTCAATTCTAATCTCTTCTTGCTCTCACTCTAACTTTCGTGAAAAAAGTAAAATTGGCATGTGTGTTGGACATCACTGTCTGCTCCCCCAGCGTCCATTCATCCCCTCTTATGCTGCTGTTGTGTTGTGCTCAGTCGCGTCGTGTTGTGTCTGACTCTTCTGCAACCCCATGGACTGTAGCCCACCAGGCTCCTCTGTCCATGGGATTTTCCAGGTAAGAATACTGAAGTGGGTTGCCATTTCCTCCTCCAAGGGAACTTTCTGACCCAGGGATCGAACCCACGTCTCCTGCGTCTCCTGCATTGGCAGGGAGATTCTTTACCACGGAGTCACCGGGGAAGCCCTCTTTTGGTGTAGCAGCTTGTTATTGAGTGAGACTGAACTCCTGGGCTGGCCTATCACTGGCCTGAGCCAATCACGGTATTCCTAGTACCCTAACCGCAGTGATTGATTGATTGAGGAACAGAACCAAACCAATCAATGCATAGGATTCTCCTGGCTGCTGTAATTGGTTGTCACTGAAGATTTCCAATCAGAGAAAGTTGGGAATTTTGTTAAAGGGTGGGGAAGAAAAGCTTTTATCTCCTCCTGGTTATGGAAGAGGAGATAGGGTGCCCCAGAGCTGCTGGAAATAATTTATTACCATGAGGGAGTTCAGTTGGGGAATGAAACTGCTATATTAGGAGGGCAGAGTGGAGAGAATCACAAAGAATTGGAGCTGAGTCTTATGGGGCATGTCACAAACCTCGGGATCAAATTCATCCTGAAGCCAGCATTTTCTCTGGACATCCGAACTACACAAGCCAGTACATTCCTTACTGTTTAAGTGATTTTGAGTTGAATTGTCTATTATATATAGCTGAAAATGTACTAATTAATGAAGTATCTTTGAATTTAATCTCTCCTGTTTTCCCAGCTACAGGCCTCTGGCAGGATGTACCCATGGGCCCAGGCTGGGCAGGGCTTTGGATAGAGTTCTTTCCCCAAACTTAGCTCAGTCTTTGGGGGCAGGGATGTGGCTGGAAGGATGAGGAAAGAGGAAGGGGTAAAAAACAGAGACTACATCCTAGAAGGTCAGACCACTCCCACTCAGCTGGGAGAGCACATCCGCTGCCCCAGTCAACTCCAAGTCAGCCTTCAGGGCAGCTTTCAGCTCTAAGTAGGCATCACCCAGTCTGGTGTTACAGGCTCTCCTCCCACCTGGCTGCCAGGCTCAGCCCCTGGCCATTCTCTGAGGACACCCACATCTCTCTTTTTACCTAGAGCCCTAACCACCCATAAAGCCTCCTCGGACTTATGTCAACTTTGAAAATCATCCTTCTGCTGGGGCTTCATCAAAATCTGCATGAAGTAGGATGGGGGTGGCCAGGGAGAATGTGCAGTTCTAAAAATCATAACCAGCACATCTATTGTTTTTGTGCATAAAACTGCTGAGAGTGAAGTTAACAAACTGTTCTTAACTAGTAGAATATAGTAGACGGTGAGAGAAAGCATTATTGGGGTCATGGGTGAAAAAAAAGAAGTTGAGAACCAGCACTCTAATTGATGAGGCCTCCCACTGGATTGACCTTCCTAGGGCCCTTGCTCCTTACTCGTGGCATTTTCCAGGTCCCGCCTTAGGCTGCAGTTATTTGTGTATTGATCTTACTCCCTCGCTAGGTCATGGAACCTCAACTGCCTGCCGGAGTTGGGAGGGCCTTGAGGGATCAGTGGCTGTGGAGTTTCCACCTCTTCTCCACCAAGATGCATGTGAGTGATGGGGTTCACATTTGCTGTGTGCTCCTAAGGTTATTAAAAATCTGGGTCTGAAAGGTGTCACCCCTCACCTTTCTCTTATAGTCAAGAAAGCATAGGAGAAAGTGAATGACTCTGGAACAAGAGGTCGCTGCTTGGCTTTTTAAAGACCTTAGTGAAACTGTGGTCTTGACAGCCTCATTTGTAGAGGCTCATTTTATTCATTTACAAAGCAATGCTTTACATTGTAAGGGCAAAGCTTGGAGGTCTGAGCATAGCGTTCAACAGAGGGTGTGGGGAAGAGATACAGGAAAGGGCCCTTCCCACTCCACCGGAAGCAGAGGAAGGAGGGAGCTCTCTGGTCACAGGAAGGGAGGGTGTGCACTCTGAACATCCTTGCTTTTCCACAGCACCCTCCCTGGTGTCAAGTTCAGGGCAGGGTGGGTGAGAGAGAGCTGCTCCCAGGGACGTGTGGGGATCCTGAGAACACTGGCGCTTACATCCTGCTTTCCAAGTGTAGCCGGAGGAGAGGAGGGGCTCCCAGTGGTGTGACACAGGTGAAACTGCAGCTTTGGTAGACAGAGGTGTCTGGGGTGGGTTTGAGTTAGTGCTCCTGGCTGCTGTGCCCTGTATGCAACAAGGAGAGGGGGTTCGTGCGTGTCCCTGAGGGGAGCTGGCAGAGACACTGAAAGAACTGGTGGAGGAAAGAGTCCTGAGGTCGAATGAGGCTGCCTCCTGATTGGACTCACCTGGGGGTTTGATTGGGATGCCAGAAGGGGTCGGGTGGGGCCAGAGGACATCAGGTTGGAACCAAGAACAAGTGGCCTGGCTCACGCGGCTGACAATAACTCAGAGGGCATCCGTGTATGCTCCTCCCCCATCCCCACCCTCACACGCCATCCAGGGAAGGAGAATGGGACAAGAAGGTTCCTTGGGGCAAAAGAAATGACAACCTAAGGGACTCTGATTCATTTAAAATTTTATTTATTTATTTATTTTTGGCCATACTGGGTCTTTGTTGCTGTGCAGACTTTTCTCTAGTTGCAGCTCCCGGGCTCCAGAGCACAGGCTTAGTAGTTGTGGTGCACAGGTTTAGTTGCTCCTGGCATATGGGATCTTCCCAGATCAGGGATCAAACCTGTGTCTTCTGCATTGGCAGGCAGATTCTTTACCACCGAGCCACTAAGGAAACCTTCGAGGGACTTTGATTCTTGATCGACTCTCCAAAAGAGAATGTTTTAAACTGAGTTACTATCTACTGAATTGATGCCTTTGAACTGTGGTGCTGGAGAAGACTCCTGAAAATCCTTTGGACAGCAAGGAGATCAAACCAGTCAACTTAAGGAAAATCAACACTGAATATTTATTTTAAGGGCTGATGCTGAAGCTGAAGCTCCAGTATTTTGATCATCTGATGTGAACAGATGATTAATTGGAAAAGTTCCTGGTGCTGGGAAAGATTGAGGGCAGGAGAAGAGGGCATTAGAGGATGACTGAATGGCATCACCGATGCAATGAATATGAACATTGGCAAGCTTCGGGAGATGGTGAGGGACAGGGAGGCCTGGCGTGCTGCAGTCCATGGGGTCACAAAGAGTTGGACATGACTAGGTGACTGAACAACAGCAGCTATCTATTGGCAAATTAGCCTCCTACCACAACCAACCCCATGGCCCCAACCATCAGCGAGAAGGGAGAACCTCGGAAGGAGGCAGCCAGTTGTGGAAAATTGTTACTTGTCTTACCTACTGAGCTGTTGGGTGTGAATTCTAACCCTTCCCAGAGTAATTATTTCAATGAGTGATATGAAAAAGAACCTCAGGGTACTATGGGAAGGAGTATTGGGAGGTCTGACCTAGTTTGAAACATCAGGGAAGGCTGCCCAGAGGAAGTGATGTTTAAGTAGAATTCTGGAAGATGTGTAGGTCTTAGTGGGATGCAAAGGGTGGGCATCATTCTAAGAGGTAGGTGACCATTGCTTCTTCACCCGACGTGAGGATTCCTCAGAGTCCCAAGAGTGGGCTGCCCTAGCCGATTCGCCCCATCCCCTGGCCGGGGTCAGGAGCAATGGGGCGAATCCCAGAAGCTCGGGGGGCTGCTCCATGTGCCTTTTGCTAGAAAAAGGTGGAGATGCAGAGAGCCTGGGTTTGAGCCTCTCGCTAAGAGCCTGACAACTGGTTCTCCTGTAGAGTCTGTCCTCGGCCCCAGCCACAGCCCCCAGCACCTTGAGTGCCTCTGCTGTCAGAGGAAGGCTGAGACAGAGTGGCTTCCAGCCCTGTGTCCCCTGCCAGTCCATATGCTGTGCTGTCCAGCCAAGGGCTGGTGCGTGAAGTTGGCTGCTCCGCCTAATGGTCGGGAAAGGAGGCAATTGCATGCCTCCATCTGCCAACTGAGAGTCTGTGCAGAGGGAGCCCATTAGCGGCCCCTCCTGTGTGCGAGCCTCAATTAGCCCAGGCAGGAGCAGAGGGCAGCAGGTAATAGACTCTGCAGCCAAGTGGATGGAAGGAGGGCCTCTCCTTCCATGCCTGGGGGCCCTGGGGTGGGGATAGATTGCAATCTGTAGACAAGGAGAAGGGCAGGTCTCCAGCTTTCTCCTTGCTCCCAGTTTGAAGGGAATGGTTTAGACTGGAATCAAAGTCACAGGATAGGACATCCCCTCTCTCCAAAAACATTTGGACCTGGTCTGAGTGACAGCAAGTTAAATGGCAGAGGAACATTTACAAGGAAGCTGACCTCAGAGCAGCAGGGTAGGGGTCGGGGTTGGGAGGATGGCAGAGACCTGGCTCAAGCAGCTCTGCTGGTGACCACAGGGTCAACTGCTGGGTGATGCTTTGTATAGAATGTGTGGGAACTGAGGTTGTGCCCAGGGTTTCCTGGGGGGGCTTAGGAACTCCCTTAACAGACCTCTTAGAGCCCTCAGTGGCTGCTGGGGAGTGACCTTCCCTTTAATCAACCTCCTTTTCAGGGTGCCTGCGTTTCACAGAAGGTCCACAGAGAGGGCTGCCAGAAAAAATGTAGGATGCCTGGTTGAATGTGAATTTCAGATAAGTAACAGATAATTGTTTAGTACAAGCCTGTCCCAGTAATATTCGGGACATGCTTATATGAAAAAATTATTCATTGTTTATCTGAAATTCAAGTTGAACTGGGCATTCTGTATTTTTTTAAGTTAATTAGTTAACTAATTTTGGCTGCCCTGGGTCTTCACTGCAATGCAAGGGCTTTCTCTAGTTGCGGCCAGCGGACCTACTCTTTATCATGGAGCATGGGCTTCTCGCTGCTGTGGCTTCTCTCACTGGGGACCATGGGCTCTTGGGCACATGGGCTTCAGTAGTTGTGGCTTGAAGGCTCCAGAGCGCAGGCCCAGTGGCACATGGGCTTTAGTTGCTCCACTGCATGTGGGATCTTCCCAGACCAGGGATCTAACCCGTGTCTCTGCATTGGCAGGTGGCTTCCTAACCAAGGGACCACCAGGAAAGTCTCAGTGTTCTGTATTTTTATTTGCTGCATCTGGCAGCCTCTTCAGGCCCCCCGCCCCCGCCCAGAGTGGTGGGCTGATTCCTCACAGCATGTGGGACTCTGCATACCATCCTGGGGAGGGAGCTTGCACTGTCATGACCCTGGACTCTGTCTGGGACCCGTCCTGGGGGCGTGTGGACCATAGTGGGAGGTCACTGAGGACCCTGGCTGTGGTCAGTGTGGGGAACCAGCCTCATCAGCTGCCTGTTCTGAGCATGGAGCACAAGGCGAGTTTGGGAAGAGGAGATGCTGTAGACGGAGAGGGGAGGGGCCCAGGCCCACAGAGCACCTTTCCTAGCAGAACCTAGAGAAGTGTCTCTCAGACTCCGTGGCTTCCTGCTCAGAGCTCTCCCCTCCCGAGATGGTAGGAATTACTCCCAATCAGACCACCTTTCCCTCTGATGAGGGGAGAATTGACCATCTATCATGGTCTCTTCTAAGTAGAGGTGTTGGGCTTCCTGACACAGGGGCCGCTGCCCTCCAGCCTCTGAATCTTACTTTCTGGAGGCCTGGGGAGCCATGTGGGGCAGGAGAAGAAAAGGAAACATCAGTCTTCCAGTGCTCATCCCAGGCCATGTTTAAAAGGGGGAACTGACTGGTTCTGAGTGTCCTGCCTGGGAGTGCGGTGAGGGTGGGGGCTCTGTTTATGTTTAGTTTTTTGTTTGAAGTGTGAGCTCTCAATGGGGCTCAGGGTGAGCAGGGCAAAGGGTAAAGTGCATGAAAAGAAGCTGATGAACCAGGAGACAGGAGCAGAAGACCCCTCATCAGGTCATTGGAGGAGGCACTTGACGGAAGACTGCCTGTTGGGAGATCACAGACCTACACAGTTCATCACACACCCCATCCTGGTCACCCCAGACATGTTTAAATGCATTTCTCTCCCTGGTGCTGGTCCCCACGGTTCATGCTCCAGGCTTTGCCCCGTCTGGTTTTAGGGGAAGGCAGCGTTTTCCTTAAGAAAAGATTCTGGAGGCAAACCACCCTCAGTGGGAGCGGGACCACCAGCATCCACTCTTTGTGATGTATTTTTAGCTACTTTATATCCTTCCCTGTCCCCAACTTGGATAAGCCTCTGCTACCTCTAGGCCAATTCATAATCCCCAATTTCCTCAAAACCTGTTAAACATGGATGTCTTATTGGAGTTGTTTGGGGTTAGTTGTGCCTGGCGCGGAAGCTGCCTGCACCTTCCACACCACCTCCCTCAGCCCTTCAATCCCATAGCTGACATGTTTCCTTGTTTCCTGTTGGGGCAGGCTGCGGGGAAGTTCTCTCTCTTCCCCTGGACCACAAATTCTCCTGGAGAAGACCCGCTGTTTCCTTCCCTTTCCTCTTGTTCCTTTCTCAGAAGGTGTACAATGCCCTTGCTGAGCCTCTTCCTGTCTTTGGATCTGAGACCTTTTCATAAGTGTCCTTCGCCCCTCTTTCAGTCCGTTTCCATCTCTCAACTCAAGTGACCAAACTGTGCGAGCATCCCCGAGGGAGCATCAGGCTTTCACCCGGCGATCATACATTCTTTTGAGAGTTGACTGTTGAACTTGAGGGATACAGTGATTAATCAGACTCAGACATTCAGATGGTCTCTGAGAAAGACGGGGGCAACTGAGAGGTGGTTCTAGCCCCCTCCCCCACACCCTCCTTTATTTACTGGTCCACAGGGAGTAAGTGACATATCTAACATCACAGAGCTAGTTGGGGACAGAACAAAGATTGAAACCTGCCTCCTTTGACTCTTAATCCACCACATTTCCTGCAGCTGTAAATTTGAGTGGAGCAAGTGTGTGTGGGGCAGTGGGACTGGGTACAAAGCTAAGCCTTAATTACCGCGTGAGACATGAGAAACCCACATCTTTGCTCTGCACTCCCTACGCCAGCTTCCCACCCACCACAGCAGGATGTAAGCTCCTTTCTGTCCACTAGACGCTGAGGCCAATAGAGAAGCTTGCTCAGAGCCAGGCTCTGGTTCGTAGTGGAAGTAAGACTGGACAGCTGCCTGGGTGTCAGATCTAAGTTGGGCTGAATATTGTATTGCTGGAAATGTGACCAGCTGGAGGGAGCTGTACTGACCTGTGCTCCTGTGGGGGGCGTAGAAGTGGGTGGCTGGAGGAACATGCTGATGATCCACTTGGGGTCTAGGGTGAGACCTCAAAAGGGCATGTTCAAGAAGCAACAGCTGATTAGTCCCTCCATCACCTCTTGGGGTGGATGTCCAATCACTGCTGGCCTCTGGCTTGGCTATGTGGGCTGGAAGTTCATTGTTGGGGCCAGAATAAACTGCTTAGGACCTAGAGGAGAGGCCAGCCATGCCATCCAAAACCCCTTCTTAGCTCTTCCTGTGCAACCCTTGCTTTTAAGAGCATGTGGAATGCACACCAGTTTGACTCTGTCTGGGGCACCATATATTTACATAAACCTCTGAGAAGCCCAGTTCGTTTCTTGCTGTGTAATCTCAGATGCTTATCTTTCTCCTCTATTTTTTCTGCTCAGGCCAGAAGCCAGTCTTTAAGAGAAAATTCCCCTTTGTCTGGATACCCACACCCACCTATTCCAGCTAGATATGCCCCACCCACCCCTCCATTCCAGCCAATGACACCAGCCCCTGGCAGCCACCTGCCAGCCCTCCACTGTTCCCCTGGGTCCTAAGTAATCTCCTCTCATTAAAGCCAATGGAAGTTTGTGGGCCCTTACAATGTCCCTCTAGCAATGTTTGGAAATGGGACCAGTCCTTCCATTGAACAATTCTCTTTTTCCTTGATTTATTTCATAACGGTATCTCTTGACTCTTTTCCTTCTTCTTCAGCTAGACTGTCTCTCCCTGACTGTACTTTCTCTGTGGGGTTTATCTTCTCCTAGCATCAGATGTCACCTTTATGCCCATCTGTTCCATTGTTTATTTATGCATCTATCCAGCAGGCATCTGCAGGTCACCAGCTAGAGCAAGCACTTGTGAGGCCCCAGGGTGTGATGGTGAACAGACCCAGCTCTGGGTGAGCTTTCAGCTAGCATGTGGGAGACATGTAATAAGCAAATCGATAGACAAGGAAAACAAGGGATAGTGGTGGGTGGCTGCCCTCAGGGAGGTCTCCACAGAGTGATGCTCTTGTAGGGACCCACATGACAAGAAGGGCCAGGAGGCAGTAGATTCTGCAAACCCCAAGATTCTCAGTGGAGAACAAGGTCGGCAGCCCAAGGAGCAGAGAGAACCTCAGAGGGGAGTAGTGCAAGGGAGACAGGAGCAGGATGGCCCAGGGACAAGCTCAGGCAGAGCTGAGAGCCAAGCAAGGAGTCAGCATTTAGTTCTGAAGGTGAAGAGGAGCCCCTGGAGGGTGTTATGCTTGGCAGTGACCTGGTCTGATCACTGCTGGAGGGAATGGGCTTGGAGAGACAGGAAGAGGGCGAGAATTGGAAGGAGGCCTTAGATAGGGGCTGTCGTGTGGTCCCAGGAGAAAGATGACAGGGGCTGTTAGCAGGCAGAGGGAAGAGGACGCTTGTGTCCGCCTGCCTTGGAGAGGGAGAGGGCCCACAGGTGGAACTGACGGCTGGGATGTGGGGAGAAAGTGAAGGTGAAAGAGAAGAAGGTTTAGGACTTCCTCTGGGGTTTGCCCTAAGCAACAGGACAAATGGTCACATGGAGCCCAAGAGGCAGAGGGGGAAGCAGGTTGTTTCCGTGGAAGTGGCAGGAGGATCTCAGCCTCCACCTTCACCCTCAAACCTGGATCTGCCTCCACCCTACAACCTCAGCCCTGTTGTGCTGCTGGTCTCGATTCCTTTATCTGACCACCTCTGTACATCTTTCAGTTCAGTTCAGTTGCTTAGTTGTGTCTGACTCTTTGCAACCCCATGGACTGCAGCACACCAGGCTTCCCTGTCCATCACCAACTCCTGGAACTTGCTCAAACTCATGTCCATTGAGTTGGTGATACCTTCCAACCATCTCATCCTCTGTTGTCCCCTTCTCTTCCTGCCTTCAATCTATCCCAGCATCAGGGTCTTTTCCAGTGAGTCAGTTCTTCTCATCAGGTGGCCAAAGTATTGGAGTTTTAGCTTCGGCATCAGTCCTTCCAATGAATATTCAGGACTGATTTCCTTTAGGATGGACTGGTTGGATCTCCTTGCAGTCTGAGGGACTCTCAAGAGTCTTTCCCAACACCACAGTTCAAAAGCATCAATTCTTCAGCACTCAGCTTTCTTCACGGTCCAACTCTCACATCCACACATGACTACTGGAAAAACCATAGCTTTGACTAGACGGATTCTTGTTGGCAAAGTAATGTCTCTGCTTTTTAATATGCTGTCTAGGTTGGTCATAGCTTTTCTTCCAAGGAGCAAGCATCTTTTAATTTCGTGGCTGCAATCACCATCTGCAGTGATTTTGGAGCCTAAGAAAGTCTCTCACTGTTTCCATTGTTTGCCCATCTATTTGTCATGAAGTGATGGAACCAGATGCCATGATCTTAGTTTTTTGAATGTTGAGTTTTAAGCCAGCTTTTTCACTCTCCTCTTTCACCAATTGGCTCTTTAGTTCTTCTTCACTTTCTGCCATAAGGGTGGTGTCATCTGCATATCTGTGGTTATTGATATTTCTCCCGGAAATTTTGATTCCAGCTTGTGCTTCATCCAGTCTGGCATTTCACATGACATACTCTGCATGTAAGTTAAGCAAGCAAGGTGACAATATACAGCCTTGACGTACTCCTTTTTCAGTGTGGAACCAGTCCATTGTCCCATTTCTGGTTCTAACTGTTGCTTCCTGACCTGCATACAGATTCCTCAGGAGGCAGGTCAGGTGGTCTGGCATTCCCATCTCTTGAAGAATTTTCCACAGTTAGTTGTGATCCACACAGTCAAAGGTTTTGGTGTTGTCAATAAAGCAGAAATATAGGTTTTTCTGGAATTCTCTTGCTTTTTCGATGATCCAGTGGATGTTGGCAATTTGATCTCTGGTTCCTCTGCCTTTTCTAAATCCAGCTTGAACATCTGGAAGTTCACTGTTCACATACTGTTGAAGCCTGGCTTGGAGAATTTTGAGCATTACTTTGTTAGTGAGTGAGATGAGTGAAACTGTGCAGTAGTTTGAGCATTCTTTGGCATTGCCTTTCTTTGGGATTGGAATGAAAACTGACCTTTTCCAGTCCTGTGGCCACTGCTGAGTTTTCCAAATTTGCTGGCATATTGAGTGAAGCACTTTCACAGCATCATCTTTTAGGATTTGAAATAGCTCAACTGGAATTCCGTCACCTCCACTAGCTTTGTTTGTAGTAATGCTTCCTAATCCTACTTGACTTGGCATTCCAGGATGTCTGGCTCTAGGTGAGTGATCACACCATCATGGTTATCTGGATCATTAACATCTTTTTTGTACAGTTCTTCTGTGTATTCTTGCCACCTCTTCTTAATATCTTCTGCTTCT
>NW_011495071.1:9175550-9175888 GCF_000754665.1 Bison bison bison
TCTAAAATAAATGATTCAAATGGACTTAGTTACAAAACAGAAATAGACTCACAGACATAGAAAACAGACATGGTTACCTAAGAGAAAGGGGATGGGGAGCTATAAATTAGGAGTTTGAGATTAACAGACACATACTACTATATTTAAAATAGATAACTAATAAGGACCTACTGTATAGCATAGGGAACTATAGTTAACATCTTGTAATAACCTATCATGGAAAAGAGTCTGAAAAAGGATGTGTGTGTGCGTGTGTGTGTAACCTGAATCACTTTGCTGTACACCTGAAACTAACACAACACTGTAAATTAATTATATTTCAATAAAAAAATCATCTA
>NW_011495071.1:9175988-9189452 GCF_000754665.1 Bison bison bison
CAGGATGTCTGGCTCTAGGTGAGTGATCACACCATCATGGTTATCTGGATCATTAACATCTTTTTTGTACAGTTCTTCTGTGTATTCTTGCCACCTCTTCTTAATATCTTCTGCTTCTGTTAGGTCCATACCATTTCTGTCCTTTATCGAGCCCATCTTTGCATGAAATGTTCCCTTGGTATATCTAATTTTCTATTTCATGAAATTTTCAAGTTCAACATTCAACGGGCTGAACAAGAAATCAATCTGGAATTCACCTTCATTTCCCCCCTCCGTGGCTCACCTTTCTACACCCAAAGAGTCCCTTTATCCTGTGCTTTTGAGCTCCTAGATGGCCCTGCCAATTCCCCAGCTGTCTTTTCCCCTTGCCTCTTGCTGTCCCTAAACCACCCTCAACTCTGCAGATGCAATGATTTTTTTTTTTTTTTTCAGAGTGTAAATCTGACCATGTCGTTTTCTTTTTCAATGACTCCTGTTTGGGACAAAGTCCAAACTCCTCAGCGCCCTGCCCTCTGCCTGGCTTCCATCCTTCTGTGATGTGTGTGCCTGGTCCTGGTCCAGCCACACAAAGTGAAAGTGAAGTCACTCGGTCCTGTCCGACTCTTTGCGACCCCATGTCCATGGGATTCTCCAGGCAAGAATATTGGAGAGGGTTGCCATTTCCTTTTCCAGAGGATCTTCCCAACACAGGGATCAAACCCAGGTCTCCCGCACTGCAGGCAGACTCTTTACTGTCTGAGCCACCAGGGGCTCCAAGTCCCCAAATAAGCCTTCAAGCCTTGGCCCTTTCCTGGAATTCTTCTCTACTAAGTGCCTCCCTCACACTCCCATTCTATTTGCCTTTCGAGACAAGCTTAATTAGTACCTCTTCTTAGATTTCCCTAGATTCCTCTTCATCATGTCACTGGAGAACACAGACCCGGGATGAGCTGAATACTCCCCAAATTATCCTCATGGAACATGCTCAAAACTGTTCTGGTCTCACTCCCTGTCTTGGTTAACAATCTCTCATCGTCATCCACCAGGCAATGGAGGCAGGAATCCTCCACTTCTCTTTGCCTCCCCAGTCTCTGCCACTCAATCAGCCATCAAGACTGACTTGATGGAGTTAATTGCAACTCTGAAGTGTGTCCCAGGCAGGTCCCGTTCCATTTTTCAGATGAGGAAACTTGCCCTCAACTCTGACATTTTCCTTGTGAGGACTTACTCTACTAAGTGCAAGACCAGAAAATTATATAGTGCTGTGGATCTTGTAACCCAGAGCTGACCTAATCCAGATTCAGGAGGGAGAGGAGGGGACATTCAGGCTAGGAGCTGAAGGATGAGGGACAGGTAACCAGAGAGGGGTGGGGAGGTGGGACAATAACTGTCATGAGGTAATTATTTTGAAGTTTAAGGATGTCTGCTTCGATGCTATGGAGAATAGTATGGAGGTTCCTTAAAAAACTGAAAATAGAGTTACCTATGATCCAGCAATTCCACTCCTGGGCATATATCCAGAAAAGACAAAAACTCTAATTCAAAAAGATCCATGCACCCCAATGTTCATAGCTGCAGTATTTACAATAGCCAAGACATTCAAGCAACTTAAATTTCCATCAAGAGATGAATGGATAAAGAAGATGTGGTATATATACAATGGAATATTACTCAGCCATCAAAAGAATGAAATAATGCCATTTGCGGTAACATGAGTGGACCTACAGGTGATCACACTAGGTGAAGTAAGCCAGACAGGGAAAGAAAAATATCGGACAATATCACTTAAATGTGGGATCTAAAATAAATGATTCAAATGGACTTAGTTACAAAACAGAAATAGACTCACAGACATAGAAAACAGACATGGTTACCTAAGAGAAAGGGGATGGGGAGCTATAAATTAGGAGTTTGAGATTAACAGACACATACTACTATATTTAAAATAGATAACTAATAAGGACCTACTGTATAGCATAGGGAACTATAGTTAACATCTTGTAATAACCTATCATGGAAAAGAGTCTGAAAAAGGATGTGTGTGTGCGTGTGTGTGTAACCTGAATCACTTTGCTGTACACCTGAAACTAACACAACACTGTAAATTAATTATATTTCAATAAAAAAATCATATCAAAGATACAATGCCTGCCTCCCATCTAGACTGAAGAGCAGGGCTGCAGCTGCCTTGGACACCACACGTCTCCAGCACCCCAAAGCATGTGACACATGTGTAGGCATTCCGTGTTTCCTGGATGAACATGCATGCCCTTCACAGGTTGTCACATCTTTCAATCCAGCAGGCCAGGCTCCCTCTTGTCGTCCCACCTTCCCCCCCTCCCTCGGGTTACCTGTCCCTCATCCTTCAGCTCCTAGCCTGAATGTCCCCTCCCCTGCCTCC
The DNA here is from genome assembly GCF_000754665.1 of Bison bison bison. Taxonomy (NCBI): domain Eukaryota; kingdom Metazoa; phylum Chordata; class Mammalia; order Artiodactyla; family Bovidae; genus Bison; species Bison bison. The sequence continues at coordinate 9,178,369 of NW_011495071.1, forward strand.
CTGAGTCTGGATTAGGTCAGCTCTGGGTTACAAGCTGCACAGCACTATATAATTTTCTGGTCTTGCATTTAGGAGAGTGAACCGTAAGGACACCGTTTCTGATTGCTGATGTCTGTGTTCACTAGGCTGTGAGCTTCATGCGGGATCAGGTATTAGGTCTGGTTTTGGTCACTGCTGCACTCTCAGTGCTGGGCACAGTGCCCGAAGCACAGTAGGTGCTGGATAACTATTTGGTGACTGGATGGACGATCTCAGAATAACGGATGGGGAAGGGATTTGCAAACTAAGGTTCCCAGCCTTTCTTTAGCTCCTCTCATCTGTAACTTTGTCCTCCCTGGGAGTTGAGTTTAAATGTCATGAGGGCGGGATGGGGGTAACATGGCAGACTCTTGGTGGGTGAAGAAAGGACTTGTGCAGTTTAGAGATGACCCGAAGCATGTGATAATTTCCCGTCTCCTGTACACACATATACACAAGCACACGCGTGCCCACGCGTGTGCACACACTCTCACAGTGTCACACCCAGGGCCACTGAACTGCTCCAGGTTAGTGTCGCTGCTATGCGGCAGTGTGTTCCACATATGTGTTCGTTTCAGCAGGTTGATCTTAGATTGTAAACTCCCAGAAAGAAGGAACTGGGTCTACAAGAGTCTCTATAAAGCTCCTGCACACTTAAAGAAAGCAGACAATGAATCCATGCAGCTAGTAAATTACATTCAAGGCCCTTTGGGGAGGCAGTGAGAGTATGTATGTTAACTAGGTAGTGACTGGTAACCGGTTGGGGCAGAGACCATTCAAGGACTTGCCTCTCAGATGGTTCACTCTAGAAAGGCCGAATGCAGGAGAACCCCCACCCTCCCCACGTTGGGGGTCTCCCTGTGGGGGACAGGCACAGGCATGGCTGTAAGTGTCAGCGTCTCAACCTTCCTGGAGCCCCACGGTCGGACAAGCCCTGGGACATTGTGCCTTGATTTCTTTTTTGGAGCTGGAATTTTCCCAGCAACCACTCTGGCAGCTGTTGCAGAGTCGGCATCAGAAAGGGCCTTGAACACTAAGGTTGTTATCATGCTCAGTTTGAATACTTCCAGAGACAGGGAGCTCACTACTTTGATGGACAGCCCCTCCCACTGCTGACAGCTCATAGCCACCTCCTTCTTTTCCAGAGCTATGCCTTCTTGCCTTCAGCACTGTTTCTCTGAGAAACTGCATTCTTCTCCCTCTTGGAGGAAGCAGTAAGCGTCCGTCAGTGGGGCTGGCCAGGGCCTGAAGGTCACTGTGTGTGATGTCTCCCCTCACCGCTCCCCAGCCCACAGCAGGGGCCTTCCTCCCACAAGCTCTCCCAGGCCCCTTTGTCTGTCACCCAGCTATGACTTACCTAGATACGTGTCACCCAGAGGACAGGAACATTTGATTGCTGGGGAAAAAAGCCTTTTTTTTTTAAAGCCTTTCAAAAAGTGAGTCATGATTGGTTTAAAAATAGCCTGTGGAGATCAGAAGAAACAAACACACACAAAAAAAATGATACTAAAAATCTGGAGTACCTAATTATAGGAGAAAGGAAATGGTTTGGCAGAATTGGGATTCCAGTGATTTTTTTCATATTTTCTTTGACTCAGACCCCGTGCAGGGAGAGTGAAATACATCAGGCATTGTTAGTACATTTCCCAACCCAGAGACTCAGAATCCCTCTATCAGGTTATTTAAAACCTCCCTGGGCATTCTTGAGTTTGTGGTATTTGGATCCACTCCCCTCTCTGTGTTTCTCCCAGGCAACCTGTGCTTGCCACCATAAACCTCACAGAAGGTATAATCCATCAGGTGGCCCATCGCAGTTGTTCAGTCCAGGTGCTGAGCAAGCACCTTAGATGAGGAAAGCTCCGTAGAGGTCCCCAAGCAAAGACTGTTGAGTGGCTGGTTCACATGCCCATAAGAAAGAAAAGGAGGGATCACTAGCATCGTCTTGGGTTCACCAAGCCCAGGTCCAGCCAGAATGGTCTCTTTTGGGAGTTGTTAGGTATTCTGGGCTGGTAGACACATGGTGAGCTATGGACATCGCCAATCTAGATTTAAGCAAGGCGTTTTGTAGAGACTTTGATGTAACCCTTGGGGACAAGATGGAGAATTGTGGATTAGACAGTAATCAAGTTAGATGGATTAGCAGACAAAGTACCATGTGCGCCAGCAGTGAGTGAAGCTGCCAGGGAGCTAATGCAATCTTGGACTGTATTAATCGAAGCCCAGAGCCCAGAAGCGGGGAGATAATGGTTTGTCCCTCTGTGTTTGGCAGTGGCCAGACCACATCTGGAGCATTGCATTTCATCACAGTTGAGCAAGGACATTGACAAATGGATGGCATTCGGAAGAGGGGGACTGTGATGCCTGGGGTGGGGTTGGGGTGGTGATCTGTGTATCAAACCATGTGAGCAGTGGTTGAGGGAGCTGGGGACTTTCAACCTGGAAGAGAGAATGTCTAAGTGAATCCTGACAGCTGCTTTCAAATATTTACAGGTCTGCTGTGGAAGACAGAGCAGAAATATTGGATGCAGTGTCAGAAATGCCGCTCTTGACAGCAGGGTGGATTTTGGTTTGGTTTGCAGTACGTCAACAAGAAGGGAGGAGCTCTGAGCCCTGCAAAGGGGCTTCCTGCCCTCAGCTGCCCACACGATCTTCCTTCTCTGGAGCAAGACTTGAATGTAGGGCTTCACTTATTGAACACTGCTCTTCACTTTTCTGGCTTACCAAAAATATCAATATACCAGGACTTGTGCCAAACTTGGAGGAGGAAGTGGGGATACAGAGGGGGCGTACGACATTGTCCTTGTCCTCAAGAAGCTTATGTTCCAGTCAGAGAGATGCTCACACCAACAGCTATTGTGCACACAAGGATTTCCCTGGAGTGTAGCAGGAAGGGCACTGGATTGCTGCTTCCCGTTCAGCTGCCAACTAGCTGTGTAACCTGGGGCAAATCACTGCATCTCGCAGATGTCAAGTGGAATGTCTAAGGCCATGGCCTTCCTCCCCTGCAGTGCACACTAACCAGCTGGAACACTTGTTTAAAACCAGCCTTCTGCTTCCTTGCATCAGTGGTCTGGGGCAGGGTGGCCAAGTGATTCTAATGCAGGGAGCACACGGATCACTGGAAAATACTGATGGAGTTAAGAAAGAACATGGCCTCTGAAAGAAGTTTCATTTTTCTGCTAAGAGTGAAGGAGGGTGGGCTGGAGGGGAGATCAACCAGTTAGGAGGCTATGGCTCTGAGCTGGGGAGGAAGGAATGCCAGATAGACTTTAAGGTAGTGGAAACTAAAACACAGGGATGGTCTCAGTGGAGAGAAGAAAGTGGCAGGTCTTGACATACAGGGGATGAGGATGAGAAATATCAAAATAACTTTTCCATGATAAAGTGTTGTAATTGGATTGGCAGATGGACTCTGCTTGAGGGTGGGGATAGAGAGTGGCCACAGTCTATGACCATGACTTGTAAATTCTGACCATTGGTCTGGTAACTCAGGGTGGGGGGTGGTGTGTCCTGAGCCCCCTCTGTGAAGGGCAGTCCCAGGTCAAATCTCTGAAAGAGGGCAGGTTCTCCCACCAGGGGCTGGGGAGGTGAGGACCTTTGGGGTCTGATCCCAGCTGACTAGGCTCTTGCCCAAACTGTTTCCCTAGCCTGGCCCCTCCTCTACCAACACCCTCCCACCCTATCTCCATCCCCCTCTTCCTCTGTCTCCCCTCCCCTCCTTCAGCCCCTTCCTCCTCCTGGCAGGGGACTCAGGGAAATAATGAGGTTGCCCAACTGGCAGTGCACGCGCCATCAGGGTGTAGAATGAAGACGGATGACTGTAGCTAAGAGACAATTTGAAAAGGGATAAATACAGGCAACAAGTTATTCACCACAGCAATTTGTAAAGAGCATTAAAAACCTGCAGATGGGTTGTTTCACATCATCTCCTTTTCCATTTGCAGGCTGACAGGCCGGGGTAAACGACAGTGATGGATGGCTTCGGGCCTGGCCCCTTAATCTACTGCTCTGCCATTGATCAGTTTGGCTGGCACCACACCCCAGGGTGGTGGACGTGACTGTCTCTCCTAGAATTCAGAGTCAGAGCTGGGCTGTTGGACTTGGAAGGGACTCTGTGGGGAGAAAGGCTGGGGAGAGGGCTGGGGAGGGGATAGGGGGCAGAGAGGCCCCCTAAGGGTTTGACATTGGAGACCTGGAAGCTGGCACAGAGCAGGAGGAGGTTTTTGCAGCAGAGGATGGATTTGAACAGGAGAAGGTACCAGGGGAGGGGAGCAAGCAGAAGTTGAGAACCTGAGTCCAGCTCTCCAGCCCAGGCTCCATGAGAGGCTGGCTCCCCTCCATCTAGCCTGGTAATGACTGGTGATGAGCCCTCAAGGGTCTTTTACAGATCTTTATTTATTTTATAGGAATGTAATGTACAACATGGGGCTTCCCAGGTGGCGCTAGTGGTAAAAAAAAAAAAAACAAAAACAAAAACCAAAAACCCTCCTGCCAATGCAGGAGATGTAAAAGACGCAGGTTCGATCCCTGGGTCAGGAAGATCCCCTGGAGGAGGGCATAGCAACCCACTGCAGTATTCTTGCCTGGAGAATCCCATGGACAGAGGAGCCTGGCAGGCTACAGTCCACAGGGCTGTAAAGAGTCAGACATGACTGAAATGACTTACCATGGCACAAAGCCCAAACAGTGACTATAGTTTTTATTTATTTTCTCCAAGGCCTGTGGGATCTTAGTTCCTCAATCAGGGATCAAACCTGTTTCCCTTGCATTGGGAATATGGAGTCTTAACCACTGGGCCACCAGGGAAGTCCCCAGATCGCTTATAGCCTCTGTATCCCAAGTGCCCAACTGAATGTCTCTCTATGAATGAATCAGCAGGTAACATTCTTCCAGTGTTATAAATGGGAGGATGGAAATCCTACAGAGAGGGCGATTATAATTATCTGGGGCCCGGGAGGAGCTGATCTCAGACTGAGTTTAGGATGCCCAAAATGAAGAGAGGATAGATGGGGGACCCTCAAGATGACACGCAGGCAAGAAGGACACAGGCTGGCAGGCTGCTGCAGAGGGGATCAAAAGATTAGAAGGCATCAAAGACTACAAATTTAGGGCAAGGTGAGAATGCACAATTCTCCATGGTGGCTAAGAAATTAGAGAAGAAAGATTTGAGGAAGAGATAGGCTGCTATATTGGTACTGGAAAAAGCATTAGGGTTAGATTGGGGGAACTTAGCTCTTGCCTCTGTTCCCCATATGGCTCACTGTAGGGTGCTGGGCATTGACAGAAACCTCCCTGGGCTTTGCATCCTGAATTTAAAGAGAGAAATGTGGAAAATAGTAGCAGCTCATACTTTTAGTGTGCTTTGCTGTGTAAAGAAGTGTTCTGGCCATCATGATACCATTTGATCCTTCTAATAACCGAGAGAGAGGGAGGAGGGCAAGTTTTATTGTCCCCATTCTAAAGTTGAACAAGTAGAGGCTCGGAGAGGTGAAGAAACTTGGCCAAGTTCATACAGCTTATAAGTGTGAACTCAGGCTCTAGTCTCTGCCTCTGCTATAATACATAGCTCCATGGCTTCTGGGACTTAAGCACTTAGAGGGAAGTGGGGCTACTGAAGTACAGATCAACCAGCTTCTAAACAAACACTCATCCAAGTTTTAATCTTTAGAACAAAATACATTTTTCTAAAAACTGAGCAATTGTTGCCTGCTGGTCCGTGAGTCTGAGTGCCCCTGAGATCCTTCAGTCTTGCCAGAAGGATGATGAGAATACAGATCAGCATTGGTTTCCTTAGAAACTGATTGACCTCTGATTGAGACGACTAGTTCTGGTGTTGGCATCTTTCCTGCCTGTTCCCTAACCAAAGCCTCACCATTCTGTAAAGTTTGGTATAGGGCGCACCTCCTCCTTGAAGACCTCCCTGATAATCACATCACGTTGAGGACTCCCTCCTCTGGGAGCTCAGCGTGCTTGAGCCTCCACTGCTTTTATATTGCCAACCAGGCCAGATGTTCTGAGATTTGCTTAATAAATGCGATTACCTTGTGATTCTGTGGGAGAGAGTTGGACTCAAGGGCCTTTTCCAGATGGTTCCCCGCCCCCACGTCCCTGCCAGGCGCTGACCCTGAGTGAGTCAGGATTAATGAATTGAGCCCTATCTGGGCAGCTAAGTACCTGCCTGCCCTTGAACAGGTCGCTTTGCCCTACATGGGTCTGTGGTTCTTGCCTGTAAATTAAAGAGGTGATGGTGGGAGGGACAGATGACCTGGGTCAGTGCTTGTTAGCCCTGGCTGTCCATCAGAAACACTTGTAGAACTTTGAGAATTCCGAGATCTGGGACCGGTTTCAGTCCTCCTGAATCAAAGTCTCTGGGGAAGTGGCCTAAACATCTGGCTCTCTTTTTTTGAGGCCACACAGCTGATTTTGATGTTCAGCCAGGGCCGGGGAACAGCGCCCTCCACAGAGGATCAGAGCAGCTGCCAGTCAGGCCCCGTGCTAAGCTGAGTGCTCTCCTCATCACATTTCACTGGCTACAGCTTGGCTACCCTCTTAGGTCTCAGGCTCCGAGACAGGTAGGTGCACTCAAGAGGATTTCTGGGGATGGTCCCCAACCTTTCTGGCACCAGAGACCAGTTTCATGGAAGACAATTTCCCCAAGAACTGGGGCAGAGAATGGTGCTGGGATGATTCAAGTGCGTTACATTTGTTGTGCACTTTATTTTTTTTAATGTATTTATTTTTAATTGGAGGATAATTGCTTTACAAGGTTGTGTTGGTTTCTGCCATACATCAGCATGAATCAGCCATTGGTATACACATGTCCCCTCCCTCCTGAACCTCCCTTGTACACTTTATTTATATTATTATTATATCAGTTCCACCTCAGATCATCAGGCATTAGATCCTAGAGGTTGGGGATCCCTGCTGTAGAAGAATAACGCCTGTAAGAGAGTGAGGGAAACAGGCGGGGCAGAGGGACAAGGTAAGCACATGTGGTTACAAGACCTTGGCCAAGCCCAGGGCTGAGACCGAGACCCTTCAATGTTACCTCAAGTGGCGGTGAGGCGGTCAAGCCTCTGCATCCCACATGGATAAGTCTTTGGTTGTGGGCAGCCTCTGTGGAAGGTCCCTAACATTGGGGAGGTCAGCTCCCTTTTGCCAAGGATATTGTTAGGAAGCCATCAGCAGGCAGTGCCCAGGCAACTGGAGAACTGAAGGCCTGGCTCCTGAAGATGGGGTCTGGGTGTCCAACCCCCTCCTCCACCCAAGAGCATCTGCCATATTCTGATGCCCATTCATGGTAACAGAGCCTCAGACACTGACTTGTTGAAGGGATCCCAGGTCAAACTGCATCTTCTCTGCACATGGCTCAAAGCTACACAGAACATTGGAAACACCTGCATAAAATCTGGAACCCTAGCTCTGTACCCCACCCCCCACACACACATGGACATATAAGCACACACATACACACAACAGTACAAGGAGGGCCAAACCTCAAGTCCCAGGGATAACTATCTTAGGAGGCCAAACAAGGCTGTAGTAGCGATATTAAGACAAGCCTACATCTGTGAAACTCAGAAGTTGTGTTCCAGCATTGCTGCTAAGTCACTTCAGTCATGTCCGACTCTGTGTGACCCCATAGACGGCAGCCCACCAGGCTCCCCCATCCCTGGGATTCTCCAGGCAAGAACACTGGAGTGGGTTGCCATTTCCTTCTCCAATGCATGAAAGTGAAAAGTGAAAGGGAAGTCACTCAGTCGTGTCCGACTCTTCGAGACCCCATGGATTGCAGCCTACCAGGCTCCTCCGTCCATGGGGTTTTCTAGACAGGAGTACTGGAGTGGGGTGCCATTGCCTTCTCCATTCCAGCATGAAATGTATCTTACTAAAAAATTGCTGTTGTTGTTTAGTCACTAAGCTGTGTCTGACTCTTTGGTGATCCCATGGACTGTAGGCTACCAGGCTCTTCTGTCCGTGGCATTTCCCAGGCAAGAATACTGGAATGGGTTGCCATTTCCATCTCCAGGGAATCTTCCCAACCTAGGGATTGAACCCTAGTCTCCTGCATTGACAAGCAGATTCTTTACCACTGAGCCACTAGGGAAAGCCTTACTAAAAAATAATTACCATTAATTTACACACCAGAAATGTTTATTTTTATTGTTCAGCATAACGTGTTTTGTGTCTGTGCCAGTCACTCAGGTGTATCCGACTCTTTGTGACTGCCTGGACTGTAGCCCGCTGAGCTCGTCTTTCCCTGGAATTCTCTAGGCAGGAATACTGGAGTGGGTAGCTATTCCCTTCTTCAGGGGATCTTTCCGACCCAGCAGTTGAACCCAGGTCTCCCACATTGCAAGTGGATTCTTCATCATTTGAGCCACTAGGGAAACCCATAACATGCTTTAACAGTGTGTAATTATTAACAGCCTTGGACGGACTGATGCTGAAGCTGAAACTCCAATACTTTGCCCACCTGATGCGAAGAACTGACTCCTTGGGAAAGACCCTGATGCTGGGAAAGATTAAAGGTGGGAGGAGAAGGGGACGACCGAAGATGAAATGGGTTGGATAGCATCACCGACTCGATGGACATGAGTTTGAGTAAGCTCTGGGAGTTGGTGATGGACAGGGAGGCCTGGCATGCTGCAGTCCATGGGGTCGAAAAGAATCGGACACGACTGAGCGACTGAACTGAACTGAACTGAAGGCCACTGCAGGAGCCTGACAGTGCCTTTGTACCCACCTGACTGGGGGAACAGGTCCTTCCTCTCTCTGCTTCAGGGACCTCTCCCCAGGCCCTGGCATGGTGGGGGGCAGGGGGTGAGGGCGCTGCCCCAGACCAGCATGGTTGGCCATCAACTCAGGTGCCCTTATTTGGCCATTAGTGGGGCTCCTTGGCACCCAAGCGCTTCCCCTGGAGCAGGCCTGAGCAGGCCAGGTTTCAGCCCAAGATGGGGGCGGCCTTGCTCACTCACATTTGATTCAAGGCCTCGGAAGGTGGAAGGCAGAGTGGGAAAGCAGCAGCTGTGAGCAGAGGGAGGCCTGCCTCGTGCAGCAGAAACACCAAAATAGACTCAGTAGTGGAGGGAAGGGTGGAGGAGGCAGTCTGAATACTCACCTTGGGGAGAGCCGGTCCTGAGAGAGCCTGGAGAGGAAGAGTGAGCTGGGGTACAGATGGGTGAGAAAACGCCTCTGACCAGGAGCAGCGCTGGGGGCCCCCAGAGCCTGGGTGTTGGTGCTCTGTCCAGGCACCCACGCACTCGCCTGCTTGCTCTCTCTCATCTGCGTTCGTTCACCGACCCCCTTCCTTTGCTCACTCTTCTTGTTTCTCAGACTGAGCTTTCCTGAGGGCGGAGCAAGCCTGTTTTCACGCCCTGCACCCCTTCATCACCCAGCGCAGTGTCTCCCCTCCAGGGCTTAATGAATGTTGGTTTATTCTTTCATTTTCATTCCACTTCAGATTCATTCACTTTCTTTGAAGACTTTGTGTCTCTGAGGGCATACAGGGAGCTTCCGAAGGCATTCAGAGCATGAACAGAAACCTCTCGAGGGGAGTTAAGAGTCAGGTCCATGAAGGAGTTTGGTTCTAGCTCAAGTAGTGAGGGGCTCCAAGTGGCTTGGCCAGACCGAGGGTCAGGGCCAGGGGGAAGCCTGCCTGGGCTGTGTGTGGGCCTGGCTTGGGAAGTGCCCCCTTGGGGAGCTGGACACTACAGTGGAAAGGATTTGGGTCTGGGGAGGGAATGGAGCGCCCCAAGAGGACAGGAGTAGAGGGGGAGTCAAGATTGAGTGGAGAGAGGAGATAGATGCAGTGAGAGGACCCTGATGGGGAGACCACAGAGGGAGTCTGTGCTGTCCTCTCTGGCTGTCCAGGGCTGCTGGCTGTGCCTGGCCTCTGTAGACTGCCTGGGAGCTTGGTTTGCTAGACTCCACTTTTGCATGGGCTAAGATGGATGCAGTGACCACTGAGAGTTTGCCCACTGAGCAGGGTCTATCCTGACAGCCTCAAAATGACCAGGAGGAAACTGATTTTGAAGAATACACAATCCCAGGAATGAATGGCTCATGGCTAGCCAGGGTGTCATGCAGGCATATCAGTTCCCAATCATCAAGCTGCCCTGTGACATTGTCTGTGAATGACTTACGTGTGTGTATGTGTGTGTGCTCAGTCGTGTCCAACTCTTTGCAGCCCTGTGGACTGTAGCCCACCAGGGTCCTCTGGCCGTGGCATTTTCCAGGCAAGAATGCTGGAATGGGTTGCCATTTCCTTCTCCAGGGGATCTCTCCAACCCAGGGATTGAACCCATGTCTCCTGCATTGACAGGCAGATTCTTTACCACTTAAGTCACCTTGGCAACCAATTAGAAGATGAATTTGGACCAGCTAAAAATCACCTCCTCCCAAAGTAGAAAAGAAACCAGCTGGTCTCAGTTTGCACCTCTGTCATCTCCTTGCAGGCATGCGTGAGCATCCATGTTCACTCAGCTTGTGTTAACCCAGGTCCTCTGAGAGCTGGCCTGATGCTTGTTCTCCATGTGGATCTAGGTCTCTAGGTCTCTTTCTGCCCCCTGCCTGAGGGATTCTGCCCAGACTCTTTCTTGCAGGAGGGTCTTGCTGAACCTCATCCGTGTCTGCACCATCGTCAAGGGTAAATTCTGACACTGCTCAGGTGAGAGGCTCGGAATTCACATCCTCACCACCTCCCTCCTCACATCTCTTCCACTTTCTCAGGAGGTGTGCTCAGTCGCTTCAGTTCTGTCCGACTTCTTGTGACCTCATGGACTGTAGCCTGCCAAACTCTTCTGTCCATGGGATTTTCCAGGCAAGAATACTGGAGTGGGTTGTCAGGCCCTCCTCCAGGGCATCTTCCCAACAGAGGGATCAAACCTGGGTCTCCTTCATTGCAGGCGGATTCTTTACTCCTGAGCCACCTGGGAAGCCCTTATCAGGAGGAGGGAACTTTTTTCAGGTCACAGAGAAGAGGGTGGGGGATTTAGACCCTCCTCTTTTCTATTCAGAGGACCTCAAAAAGGAACAGCTTCCTTCACTGGCCTCTGGGGACGTAG
>NW_011495071.1:9189552-9197824 GCF_000754665.1 Bison bison bison
TGGGGACGTAGCTGTTTTTCCCTGGTAAACAGGAGAAGCAAATAGGGCTGTGAGTTCCCAGGCACAGGCTTGCAAAGGGCTGGCCTCTCTCCCCTGCCCATCTGGGCCTTGCCAGGATGCACAGACAAGGCAGCCAGGGAAACAGGAATTCTGAAATTCCCAGGGTAACTTGCTGCAGAAGAGTGTGGGGACGTGCCCTGTCACCGTCTCTTCACCATAGCTGACCCCTCCCTATTGCCATCTGTCCCCCCTCAACCCCATCTGCTGGCTGAGATTGCAGTTTCCAGCAAGGACCGAGGTCAGCTGGTGGCCAGAAGAGCCTCCATCACTGTGTTACTCAGACAGGAGGCAGTCATGCCATCAGGGGCCCACCCCTGAAACATCCTCTGGACCCTCAGCCAGAGGGGTGGGGGAGAGTTTCTTCATCAGAGGAAAGGCCACCGCAGCGGGAGGGGAGAGGAGGTGAAAGGTTTCTGGGACAAGCCACTCCAACGAGCTTTGGCAGTTTTGAAGGTCACTTTTTTTCCCCTTCCACCAAAGAATTTAATTAGGCTTCTATAAAGCAGTTAGATTTAGGAGCGGAACATTTTTAGCTCCCCTGCTAGGAGTGCTCATGAATATTAAAGACCGAGGAAGGAGTCCTCGGAATCCCTGGGGACTGTGGCACGTGGGCACAGGAGAAAGGGCAGCTGGGTTCCTTTGGCGATGGTGGAGGGGGGCATTTCCTGCACAGCCCCCAGCAGCCCCGTATCATTAAGAGTTGAAGTCATCACTTCTTCCACTCAGCCAGGACCCAGGCTGGAGTGTCCTAGAGTTCAGTGCTGGCCTGATGACACAGATGACAGCAGAGGGGTGCAGGCCTTGGAAAGGGCACTGAGGACCCACTCCCCAGGCCACCCTCTAGGGCTCTTACTGCCCCTGAGAGGAGGGCCAGTTCCCTGGGGCCAGCTTCAAGGCTTTCCTACAGCAAAGGTCAGCCACTTCCCCATCTGGAGCATGACTGGGTCATGTCAGAGAGCAGGGGCTGATCAAGTCGCTGTGTGCTCAGCCTGCACGGGGCATGAGACAGACCTGCATCCGGCCTGCAGAGGTTTCCAGTGGAGCCAGGAGACCAGATGAGCTCTCCAGAGCTGTCTAAGAGAGCAAGTGGACGAGTCCAGCTGTGCTCAGTGAGAGCATTCTTAGTTCCGTGGACTATGGGTGGGTGGTGGGGTGGCACCGGGCACCGCCCAGCCAGCTCTCCCATTACAGTGAGGAGTCCCTTCCAGCTCCTCTGTGGATGTCAGCCAGACCCCACCTTCTGACACGTTCCCACAGTGTGCCGAGCTCTCCAGACAGGTTCAGTCCCAATGTCACCCAGGAGCCCCACTCACGGGGTCCCTGAGGAAGAGGCGGGGGGTGGGCCTCCTATCTCCTTCCATTTTACAAGTGGGGAAACTCGGGTCTTGAGGATGTCAGCCCTGACATAATCCCCGAAGGAGCCAGGGTAGATGCTCACGCCCAGTATCAGCAGGTGGGGCCATGGGAAAGAAAGAAGGCAGCCTGTTTCTGGGCTCAGGTTGGAGCTGTTCTCCTGACAGCTGCCTGCCCATCCTGGTCTTAGTCATCTGCCCACAAAAACCCTCCACACAGCATGGCAGCGGCTGACGACTGGAGCGCCGGGCCAGGAGCCCAGAGAGCTGTAAAGAGGGCGGTGGGTCTGTTCAGGGCTATTTGTGATTTCAGTTCTTTGAAGGCCCAGCCAGGAAATAATCTGTCCTTCTGTTGAGGCCTGGATTTGACCCACAGAGTTGCTGAGCTGGCCAGGGCCTCACTGTCTCCCAGCTGCTGCAGCCCGGAGTGCCACCGGTGTTATCCAATGAGTCCTATGGGTTTTGTTTGTTTGTCTTGTTTTTAAGAAATAGAGGCCTGACCAAGGTCTTGAGATGTCTCATTTGTGAATGCCAGACCTACTCTCTGACAGTCTTGGTTTCATCACTGACTTGTGTTGTGACCTTGGGCAGGATTCCCTAACTCCATGGGCAAGTGTTCTCTTGAGCACAGGACGTTGACAAGAGCCCCAGGGATGCCTGCAAAGTCTCAGTTTCTTGATGTCTCATTGAGGCCCTTTTCCCAGGGGGCAGCTCTGGCCATCTGGGTTCAGGAGCCCAGGGATCTGTATTTAGGGTCCAGTCTCTGCCCGTGACCCTGGTTTGTCTTTCAGGGTTTCTTCCTGCCCCATGTCTGGTGGGGGGATGGGCAGGAGCTGTATCTGAGGCTGTAGACCTCCCTCCGGGCAATGAGGGGCGATGCCAGCAGCTCAGGTTTGCAGAGAGCAAGCAGACCTGCAGAGTAGATGGCCCCCTTTGCCCACCTAAGAAGCTCTCTGCCCCTCCCCATCTGGCTCCTTCCAACCTCTGCCCGCTCTTATTCACCAGCTGGACTCCCTGGCCATCCATCCATCTTGTCTATAGGAGAGCCCAGGGCACACGCTCCCGGTCTTGTCAGCTTAAAATTAAAGACTTGCTTCACGGAGCCGGGTCCTCTCCAGAGACACCACACTTTGATTATCCCCTCAGAAGGAGTGGTTGATTCGGTTTCTGCTGTGATGTTCCAGGGTGGGATGGGGATGGGTGTGGGTGGAGGGAGGAGGAGATGGCTGGAGAAGATCTCGTCTCTCTGGATCAGAGAACCTTGCAGAGCGGAGGGACCTAAAGGGCTACGTCCCCTCGAGCCAACTGACCTTGGTTGCAATGGCCAGCGTGCTGGCTCAGGGGGATGTTGCTACAGTGTTTGTTATGAGGCTGATCAGGATGGACCGGCTAGAGGATCAAAGACAGCAGAGGAGGCTCAGCACTCCAGGTTTGCTGAGTGGCCAACCTCCCTTCTTTGCTCTGATCATTTCCATGTCGGATGTTTCTTTACAAAGGAAATCCAGTTCTGCCAGGAGCCACCTCCTGTTCTCCCCAGAGGGAGAGACTGGCTTTGACAGTGCGATGTGAGGAAGTGTGGCCAGAGGGGGCGCTCTTTGGGTGCCCATCTGGGCTTCTGTGTCTGTGCAAGGAACCCAAGTGCTGACTGAGCTCTCTGCACCTTAAGATTTATGACACTGGTCTGAGCCCCCGTCACACATCCGATGGAAATCCCGTGCTCTATCCCAAGACTTATAAGAATTTCCGGAGGGAGGACTCTCATGAGCACCTTGGTTTTGAGCTCATGCTTCTGCTGAATTCACTCGTTTACGGATAGTCTCCTGATCCATACAAGCCATCCCAGTTTGGCAGTTTCAATTTAGACGTGGGATTCAATTCCCTCCTTTGAATTCTACCCCTAAACCACTCACACCAGGCATTCACAGCTGTGTCAGACTTGACTGAGTTGTGGGGAGACAGAAAAAAATGTTTGGGGGAGGGAGTCGTTACCTGTTGAAAGATGGAGAAAATTGGTGCATCTAGAGGCATGAGAGATCAACTAGTTTGGATAAAATTGATACAAATGACTTTTTAAACTGCACTTATTTAAAGTGTTCAATTTGATAAGTTTTGAAACATCCCCACAGTGAAAATACTGAACTAGCTCACCCCTCCCCCAAAGTCTCCTCCTCCCCCTCCCACCTTGGCCAACCACTGATCTGCTTCCTGTCGCTGTGGATTGGTTTGCATTTCCTAGAGTTTTATATAAATGGAATCATGTGGTATGAACTCTTTAAGACTGAGAGGGTTTTTTATCTCAGAAGTGAAAACAGCTTTGCGTTGAATATTAGACTCACTTATTCTTTAAAATTGCATTGCCCACCCCACCAAGATGCTGTGCAGTGCCCACACCACTGGGCTATTCTGCTTCCCGCTGCCCCTGAATTTCATCTCACTTTTAATGCAGAGCCGTTCAGCTACCTTTTTGTTTCCTTGACTTCTGCTAATCCATATCCTTAGAGACTTATCAAGGTAATTTCCTGAACAAAAGAGAGTTCCCTCCCTAAGATCAATCCCAGTGTCAGCTGTTGGGATAAATTTTTCTATCCTCTTATGCCTTATGCGTGAGCGTGTTCATGTGTATGTAAGTGTGTGTGTGTGTGTGTGCGTGTGGGTGTGGGTATGGATGTGTGCGTGCGCATGCACACTGGGGAGTAGAAGCATGAGGAAGGCAAAGGGGACTATTTTAAAAAAACGTTTATTGATGCCAGATCTCCCTGGTGGTCCAGTGGTTAATCTGCCTGCCAATGCAGGGGACACAAGTTTGATCCCTGGTCCAGCAAGATTCCACATGCTTCCAGGCAACTAAGCCCATGTGCCGCAGCTACTGAAGCCCACTTGCCCTACAGCCCTTGTTCTGCAACAAGAGAAACCACCACAATGAGAAGCCCGTGCACCACAAATAGAGAGTAAACCCTGCTGACTGCAACTAGAGAAAGCCCGAGCAGTAATGAAGACCCAGCACACCCAGAAAGAAAGGGCAGTATCGGCATTTGAAAGCAAACAATTCATTAAAAAAACTCTGGCTGATGCCTACCTGTACCAGACACTGGGCTAAGTCCTTCCATACATTACTTCACTTAGTCCTCCTAGCAAACATGTGACATAGGAATAGAATTCACTTTAACAGGTGCAAAAGTGAGACTTTAAGAGGCTAAATACATTGTCTGCGTGCATGCATGCTCAGCTGCCCAGTCTTGTCTGACTCTTTGCAACCCCATGGACTGTAGCCCACCAGGCTCCTCTGATCATGGAATTTTCCAGGCAAGACAAAGACAAAAGCAAAACTAAGGCCCAGGTGTCCTGACTCCAGGCTTGATGCTCCTTCCTCTGCACTGGGAATGATGAGGAGGTTAAGCCTGTGTTTCACAAGTTGGTTGCAAGTACTGCTTGGAGGCCTGTGTGGAAAAAGACAGTGAAGCTGAGTCCCAGTTCAGTGCAAGGCTGGCACCATTGATTAGTGATGTCTGTCACGGGTGTGGGTGTGGAGGTGATGTTGGTATATCATCTGTGCTTTATACATCGCTTCTTCGGTCCTTCCTGTGATGCAAAACTGAGTTATTACTCTTCACGAGCAAGAGACCCAATGCCTTGCTCTCTGAAGGAGAAGCCACAGGTTGCCCCCAGCTGGTTGGCCCCATCTGATGACCCCTCTCCAGCAGGATTTTGTGCCTGACCTTGGTCCTCACACCTGAGTTGCTTTCTAGGGGCTGCAAGTTATCAAAATTCTCACATCCTCTCTCCATCCCTTTCTCTAGGAACCTGGCCATCTTATTTCTCTCTCAAGTCTCACCACTCCATGCTAGGCAGCCAGGGCTCAGGTCATGGCGACAGAACAGCACTCTCAGACCCCAGGGTGAGTGCCCTATTTACCCCTCTCTCTCTGACACCCTGGGCTTCCCTGGTGGCTCAGAGGTTAAAGCATCTGCCTGCAATGCGGGAGACCTGGGTTTGATCCCTGGGTCAGGAAGATCCCCTGGAGAAGGAAATGGCAACCCACTCCAGGATTCTTGCCTGGAGAATCCCATGGACAGAGGAGCTTCGTGGTCTACAGTCCACGGGGTCGCAAAGTGTCGGACACAACTGAACGACTTCACTTTCACTTTCTTTCTCTGAAACCACTTCTGATTTCCTCTCTCAGTTCCATGGCCATCCCTGGTCCAGTCATCAGTGCCTCTCATCCGCATCACTACAGAAGCAACTTCCTGTCTGCCTCCCGCCAGCCCACTCTCCTCAAGCCAGCAGGAAGCCTATTCTAAAACATCCTTGGGATCATGGCACTCTCCTCCTCTCAACCTCCTGGCGTCTTCCATCCTACTAGCCTTCAACTCCTCACTGTGGGGGCCTCTGGCCTGATCTCTCTACTCCAGCCATGCCGCCCTTCTCCACAGATGCCAACGCTCCAAACTCAAGTTTGCCTCAGGCCTTTGGACCTGCTTAAATGCTATCTTCCAGACCATCCTTTCTAAAATCAGTGCTCCCTCCCTCCCCTTGCTGTCACTTGCCCTCATTGCCTTCAGAGCACTTATCACGAGATAACGATATGGCAGACCAGCAACTCACAAAAGCTCTGTCTTTCTTTGTCTACCTTTCAGTCTAGAATAATGTCAGGCACTTAGAGAATACCAAATAGCTGTGGAAGGAATACACTCAAAGCACTTTTGCAAGCATGCATTTTATTACAAACTTCCTCAAATTGTTTATGAAAGAGGAGAGGAATAGTCATAATTCATGGAAAAGACATGAGTATCTAGGTGACCTTGGGCAAACCATTTAACCAGTTTGAGCTTCAGTCTCCTTGTTTGCAAAATAGGGTGTGGATTGACCTCCTTACCCGGAGAGCTGAACAGGTTGGTGACAGGGCACAGGAAGCACCCTTCTTTGGACTGGACCACCACTAGGCTTCTTAGAAATTTTCCTGGGACTGAAGGGCCATGGTCAATACTCTGCACTTGCTGCCGAGTGCTATAGCTTTGACCTCTGAGCCACCTGTCTTTCCCTGACCCAGACCAGAGCCAGAGGCTGGCAGGGCCTCTCCCCACCCCACCCCCCATCTTCCCTTCTCCCTCCCTCTCTCCATCTGTCCCCACTCTTTCTGTCCATTTCCAAGATCCAGCTGTGAGCTCCTTCTTACCCCCTTCCTGGGAGCCTCAGAGACGGCAAGTCAAAGGCTCTGTGCTGGCCTTTGGAGCACAGCTGGAGGATGAGCAGGAGGTGGTTTAGGGGAAGGGACACCGCTTCCTGGGGCCTGAGGAATGGCTCTGGGTTCTGCCACACCCCCACAGCAGCTTGGTGGAAGCACATTTTTCTCCTAGGTCACCTCTCGGACTTCTCTCCACTGATCCACACTCCTGTCACACCCATCACCTTTTACATAAGGGATAGGCTCCTGGGGGAAATGCAGACAGCGCTGCCTCAGGTGGGAAGGAGGCAAAAGGGGTGGGAATGATTCTCCCCTGGGGGACGTTGTGCTTAGGCTTGTGCTTACGTTTAGTTGTTAGTCATGTCCGACTCTTTGTGACCCTGTGGACTGTAGCCCACCAGACTCCTCTGTCCATGGGATTCTCCAGGCAAGAGTACTGGAATGCGTTGCCATTTCATCCTCCAGGGGATCTTCCCCACCCAGAGATAGAACCTGAGTCTCCTGTGTCTCCTTCATTGCAGGCAGATTCTTTACCCACTGAGCAGTTAGGGGTGCTAATGGTTCCTTTTTCCTTGGCCCCACCTTTGAGCATTGGCCTTGGACCTGGGAGCGGCCCCCAGAATGCTGTCTGGGGAGTCAGTCTGGCTCAGGTAGCCTCCCTCATCTCAATCCTGCTGGTGGAGTCCTCGAGAAATGGTCCTTGGTTTGCCTGCCTGGGAACAGGCTGATGCAGCCTGAGACTAAGTGCTAATGGAATGTCAGGACACGGGTTCCACTGGTGACAGGGTGACCTCAGGCAGGTCACTACCCTCCTTGGGTCTCAGTTCTGTCTGCTGGTAAATGAGGGATTGGAACTAGAGGCCTTGGGATGCTGTTTGCTTTAGGAGACTAAAACTTCATCCAGAGCTAAGGTACTATTGATTGTTCTGGTCTGACTCAGGCGAACTGCTTTCTGTGCCAAATTCCCAGCTTCCCAGACCCCCTGGGGGCGGGCAGGGCCCCCATCAGCTCAGCAGCAACCTCGTGGTCACTATCACCACAGCTGTCCTTTGTCACAAAATCGCTCTTCGCTGTTTCCATGCCTTGGTTCCCTCCTCTGTGCAGTAGATAACACTCGCTTTCCAGAGGATGAAATAGAGATATATAAAGTTGGAAGCGACCAAGCCAGGATTTTGCCCTACTCAACCCACAATGCTGAACCACACACTCATCCTCTCCAGCCTCCTGCCATGGGGCAGAACTTCGCATAAATGACCCACAGAGGTGGCAGGAGATGAGGGCCCTTCCCTAGACACCTTGGAAAACAGGGCGAGCAGGTCCCATTGCCTCTCCTAGGACAGTTGGAGAGACACCGGAGCTGTGATGGAAAATGTTATGCTAGAAGGAACTTCTACCAGCCATGGCATGTTTCTTGAGATGGGCAAAGGGCCGGCGAGGTAAGCGTGAGCCAGAGACAGCCAGCAGGGACAGGCCTGAGTGAAGATCAACAACACGTTGCTGGTGAGCAAGGAAAGCAGAGAAGCCGGGATGGGTAAATAAGGAGACAGATGTTGAGTGTGGAGCCAGGGGACCCAGCATGGGAGGGCCTGGGGCAAGGAAGCCTGCCTGTGTCCACGGTGATGCTTGATAGATCTGGACAGGTAGGAAAGGGCAGTGGGACAAGCCTTTCAATGCTTTT
>NW_011495071.1:9197924-9217180 GCF_000754665.1 Bison bison bison
TTCAATGCTTTTGCTCTGTTTGAGATGAAAAGAGATGGAGGCTCTGAGGCTGGTTGCAACCTTGTTTTTTTCCAGCTCCTTGTTCTGAAAAGCGTGGGGACCGGAAACAGCCTTATGACCCCTTGCTGGCTAAGGTAGAATTCCTAGAGGAGTCCCGCTCCCCCTCACATGACAGACACACACTTCAGTTCATACAAGCAGAGGAACAAAGAAGGAAATAAACCAACCAGGAGGTTATACACCAGTCTGATGGTTTCTTTCTAAGGCAGCCTTGCAAATAAGAATGTAATGTACCAGCCTAAAATAAGCCTTCTTCCTCTGCCCAGAGCAGGAGAGGGAGTTAAGGCAGTGGCGTGGGCCTTGTCTAAGGAAGTTTAAAGAAACCTAGAACACCTGGGGCTGCTGAGAGCCAGCCGCTTTTGCACCTTGGAGTCTGATGTCATGCTGGGGGATACAGTGCCCCCAGACCTTCCCTAGGGCTCCAGCTAGAAAGAGCAGAGACGAGGCAGAGGCACACATCCTCTTTCAGATGGTCCCAGAGAACTAGTGAGTGCGGTGCCACTCAGGGTTCTGCCAGGGAAAGCAGCTAGGTGTCTGCAGGGGTGGGAACCCACGTGCCCTCAGTTGTAGGTCTTGGGAAGACACATCCATCTGATGGCATGGCCTGTTCATTTGTATCCATTTGGTCTTCTCCTGAGATGCTGGGATTAATCTTCATTAGGGAAGGAAGGAGACATCTTCTGATGAGATCTGAGGGGCGACTGCACCTCCATCCTGCCTCACCCCGAAGCCGGAGCCGTGGCTGGGGGCGGTTCTTCGGAGACCTCACAAAAGAGATGAGTCCTTGTCTCTCTTTAAGAGAAAGAGTCTGGACAAAGGGATTTCTGGGCAGAGGGTCTCTGGCTTCATGTCCACCCCAGGGAAGAAACCCTGGAAGAAACTGAGGACAATCTAGCCCTCAGCCTGGGGGCCCTGTGACCCGAGGACAGATGCATTAGTTATCAACTGCTGTGTAACAGATCATTTCAAAACTCAGTGACTTAAAGCAGCACTAATCATTAATCATCTCTCGTGGGGGTACGGTGCTGAGGGCAGCCAGGTTGGGTGGGTCTGGCTCAGGGCCCCTCATTCGGCTGCTCTCATCTGGAGGCTGAACCGACCCAGGGCCCTGTTTCTAAGGGGGTCCTCTCACATGGCGGGCAAGCTGGTTGCTCTCATCTGGGCTCTCAGCTAGGGCTGCTTGGGTGTCCTCTTAGCATGGTGACTGCTTCCCCCAGAGTGAGCCATGCAAGAGATTGAAGGCGCAAGGCTGTCACGACCTAGAATTGGAAGTCACGAGCTATCTCTCTCATTGTATTCTAACTGTCACATAGTCCAGCCCCAATTCAATGGAGGAGGGTCCACATAAGGTCCAATTTCAAGGGGATCAACGGGGCCATCTTGGAAGCCAACTATCACAGCATGGATGAGAAAATACTCGGGGTAGGGATGGCACTGGGCTTAAGGATTGGAAGCCTAGGGAATGGGAATGAGGAAGTCAGAAAAATCTGGGATTAAATTCCAGTAGTTTCCTACCAGCTGTGGGACTTTGGGCAAATGACCTTGAATGTTTATCTTCAGCTTCCTTGTCTGCCAAAAGGGCATGAGTCTCCGGTATCACATTCTGCCCGAGGTGTGATGAGGGTGTGTGCCATGTGGTCGGGCTCACAAAGGATGATCCTTCTGTTCTTCCAGGGTCGTGTCCTCCCAATGTCAGGCAAAACCCATAAGCTTCCTGATCATCTATCATCCCCTTTCTGGGGCCACTGACGAGGGTGAGGAGTTTCACAAAGGTTCCTGATGCCTCTCCCTGGGGAAGTCCTAGGGCTCCACCCACAGGGGCCCCAGGGCTAGGGATCAAGTACACGAGTCTTCCCCTTCTCTTGGTCTGATCAAAATACCCTAAGACGACTCATGGATCCCCAATTTTGCCTCCTTTGCCTGCCAGGTGAGCTCCCTTCCTTGGGTGATCACAGACCTAGGAGTGTGAAAGGGAAGAGCAAATAGCCAGTTTGGTGTGTTTGGAGTGTAAAGTTTGTGGTTCTGAGAGGTGAGGCTGGGAACACAGATCGGGGTAAGTTTTCAAAGGACTTTATTCCGCAGCTGAACATCACATCCTTTGTCTGTGGGTCCTGGGCAGCTACAGGAGGTTTTCAAGTGAAGGTGGGCACCATGATCCAAGTTCTGCTTTAAAACAACCAACAGGAGGAAGGTCTGGCTCCAGCTTTCTTCTTCCTGCTCCCACCATTGTTATTGACCTATTCACGGCCACCACCCAAACCCACCACTTCAGGGAAGGCCTGATGGAACTGCACCACCAAATTAATACAAACCCCAGCCCCAGTGCTGAGCCAGCCCAGGAGGGAGGCAGCTGTAACAAGAGAGGAAATTACAGATAAGAGAGGAGAAATGGCCAAAGCAAGATGAAGGGAAGGCAGGAGCCGGCAGAAAACAAACCAAGGTGTCAAGACAGAATCAATAACCATCACCGCGAAGAGAAGAAGATGGGATTCATTACTGAGAGGGTAAAACAGACATTACCCAGCCTGCCCACGCGGCTCGCTGCACAAGTGGAAGAACTTTCAACTCGGCAAGTGCTGACGGTGGAAATACTTAACAACACAGCAACGCAGGAGAGAGAGCAGGATGACCAAGGGAGAAGCAGAGAAAGAGACACGCGGGGAGACGGAAAGAGGAAGCGGAACATGCAGAGGGACAAACACGGGTGGAATTTGAATGATTTTGTGCCCGGGTTCTTGAGTCTGGGGTGTTGAGGACAGGAACCTCTTATCCTATGGGGAGCTGGGACAGACCTGACTGTCCAAAGTGAAGGAGGAAGATGAAGGCCTAGAAGCCAGCACAGATCTGTTACAGAGAGACCTGTTGGAAAAGAACTCGTGACTTGGATGAGAGGCTGAAAGTTGAGCACATTGACATCAGCCAGCTTATCCTGTGCAGAGAGAACTGGAAGCCGACTCACAGGGTAGGGCTCATGAGAATGTGTGCAAAGGACAGGACTCCCTGTGTCCCTGATCGGGACTTATGGTCCCCCCTCCATCCATCCTGGTAGCAGACAGGGCAGAGTCTTCCCCGACTTGGGTAGGGAAACTGAAGCTTGAGTGCTAAGTCACTTCAGTCAGGTCCAAGTCCTTGCAGCCCTATGGACTGCCACCCGCCAGGCTCCTCTGTCCATGGGATTCTCCAGGAAAGAATACTGCAGTGGGTTGCCATGCCCTCCTCCAGGGGATCTTTCCCACCCAGGGATCAAACCTGCATCTCTTATGTCTTCCTGCATTGGCAGGGAGTTCTTTACCACTAATGCCACCTGGGGAAATGTCAAATCTTCAGGCCACTGGAACCACAAAGGCAGAGATGCTGGCAGGTCCCAGAGGGGCTGGATTCTATACCAGGCAGCAGGACAGGGTTAAGGTCAAGGATGAGGCACCCCAAGGGTGGGTGAGGGAAGACTGTTAGAGCCAGCTGCAGGAGCTCAGGGAAGAGGGGGTGGCAGCCAGAGGGACAATCTTCAAGCCCGAGTGGTCACCATGCAAGACAGAGTAGCAGAAATCCTGGCAGGCAGGCAGAATGACAGAGGGGGCAGCAGGCAGCCTCGGGGTGGTCTGCTGCTGATAGCAGGATCTTAGCCATGGGGAGGAGGCCTGATGCTAGCAGGACAGAGATCCAAGCCTGGAAGGGCCAAGGTATCAGGGAGGCCAGAAAGATAAGACCTTGAACAAAGCAGATTAAGGAGCAAACCAGATCCTACCTTATCAGTCCCACAGGCTATGCAGACCAGCCCTGGGGACCCTAATGGTGTAACCATCAGGCCAGAACTGCCAAGATCGTCCAGCCCTAAGGCCAGACTTGGGCTTGTGGCAGAACCTACTGCTGGAGGGGGAAGGGTAGGAAGGTGGGATGAGTAATCCCAGCCTTGGGAATAGGAGGGTTGTACATGCCAGGGCCTTGCCAGGTCCACGTACCCAACTCCA
This sequence comes from Bison bison bison, assembly GCF_000754665.1. Taxonomy (NCBI): domain Eukaryota; kingdom Metazoa; phylum Chordata; class Mammalia; order Artiodactyla; family Bovidae; genus Bison; species Bison bison. The sequence continues at coordinate 9,201,953 of NW_011495071.1, forward strand.
CATCCTCAGGTCTGCCTGGATCTTCTCCACCCCAGCACTGGCTGAAGGCATGCAGAACTCTGAGCAGGGCAGCTGTGGGCAGGGATGTGGGTGGGCTAGCGGCCGAGGGACCCAGGAGGAAATTGGTTGGCACCCTGTGCCCCTAGGTATCTTGCACCCAGAAGGTGGGCACCTGATGTGGCTTGCCTGGAGGATGCTAGAGGCTGCTTTTGGTGCTGGTATTTAAATTGTGTACCTGTCAGGGCCAATCTGGAGTGTGAGCCAGAGGGAGCTGGGAGAGCATCCAGCGCCGGGTGCACTCACACTGCAAGAGGACAGGCCCTTGGTCACGGGTTTCCTGTCCCCTCGTCCCTCCTTTGGGGTGAGGGGGGCCAGGGAGTGATAAGACCACCCACGGACGGTTATCACTATGTACTTTACACTTACTGTGTGCTAGTCGGCGTGCTCAATGCCACACGCTTTATCTCATTTGAACCACATACAACTAACGTTCTGTCCCTTTTATTTATTTATTTTATTTTTATTTTATTTTTTAACTTTACAATATTGTATTGGTTTTGCCATATATCAAAATGGATCTGCTACAGGTATACATGTGTTTCCCATCCTGAACCTTCCTTCCTCCTCCCTCCCCGTACCATGTCCCTTTTAAACAGGAGGAAGTAGTTTCAGAGAAGTGATAGAACTGGCCCAACATCATACAGCCTTGAAGTCGTAGAAGCCAGATATGAACGTACAGAGTTTGGCTCCTTGACCTCGTGGTGTCGTCTTTGTCTTAAGGCCATCCCTAAGCTCTTTAGATTTCTCTAGGTTCTTAAGGATGTCTGCATCCCACCCCTGTGTCCCTCCCACGGTGGAGCCCCGTGGTCCGCTCACCCATCCTCGTCTTGCTCTACCTGCATCCTGGTTTCTGTTTTCTTCCACTTTATCTGTTTCTGCGTCTCTCAGTGTCTGCACCTCCTTTCCTGTCGTTGCCTCCTCTGCTATTTTCCCATGTTTTGCCTCTGTCTTCCTATATTAATTTTGTGGGTTCTACCTGTCTGGATCTGCCTCTGCCTCCTCCCGTCTGTCGTTCTCACACACCTTGCAGAAAAGCCGGGTCTATTTGGGAGGATTTGCTTGGCAGATCTCCTAGACTCAGGTATTTCCTGTGGGCTCTGCCCTCCTCCTAGGACCAGCCCCTTCTCTCTCCCTGATCCCAGCTCAGAACTGGCGTAATGGGCTGGAACCGCCCCTCCAGAGCAGACAGAGGAACCGGAACCTGGGCTCACCAGAGCAGCTTGCAGGGCAGGGAGGGGTTTGATCTCAGGCACTTAGCATGGAGATAGCATCCTTGGCCTTTGAGGGGAAGAGTGAGGGGTTGGGGAGGAACAGTGGGTTGTTGAGCTGAAAACACATGGATACTGACAAAAATCTGGTTAAAACAATTAAACTGGTCAAATATAACTGTTCTTACTCCCTAGCAGTTTGGGGTGCCCTGGATGGGCTCCTTTCTCTCCCTGCAATAAAGAGGCTCAAGCTCGGCCCCCACCTCCCTGCCATGATAGCAGCATCTCCAGACAAGCCCTTCCCCATCATGGTCCCAGGGGCCCTAGGACCACCGATTGTTTCTGGTGACAGGGCCAGACTCCCTCAGTGCCTCTGCACACGCCCTCGACCTGCCTGGACCGCTCCTCCCCTTTGATGTGGCCTGCTCCCTCACATTCCTCGAGGCCTTTGCTGGAGTGTCACCCTCTCTGCCAGGCCTTTTTTGGAACCCTCATTTAAAACTGCCCCTGCCATGCCATCCCTCTCCTTGCCTGCTGTAATGCACTCACCTCCTGCCACTACTGAATCAGTTTTCTCTGTTTCTTTCACTTGCATATGATCCCCACAGGAACAGCATTTGTCCAGCTGACTTAATGCAAACCCAGAACGCTCTGTACAGCCTGGTGCATAGTGGGCGCTCCGTAAATATTGGTTGCACCAGTGGCTATGCTTTTATACCTAGACTGGAAATGCTGCTGTACCATGGGGATAGTCTCGCAGTCTTTCTATGTTTTTAAACATTTTTATCTGCTTTTTGGAATTTGAGTTATTTTCTTTTGTGTCTTTTATTTCTAATTTGCATTCAGCCTGTTCTTCCTGCTCTGTACAACTTTAGGATAACATAAATGGTAATAAAATGTCAAAAACAACCTAAATACCCAATAACAGAGATTAGTTGGAAAATATCTAGTATTACAAAACAGAATATGCAATAATATTTTATCCTTGTAAACTAGATCTGATGACGTATAGATATTTATCTCTCATTATTTGGCAAAACATTTTCTCAGAAACACATATTAATAGCTGCTAAAGGAAACTCTGGTGTCAAAGAGTTTAGAAAACAACAAAGTTAAATAGGTTTCTTAACTGTGTATCTCTCAAGAGCTTCCAATTCATTTGTGATGACTGTCACACTGAATATTCATTATAATGAATGCTAAGAAGCTCCAGGAAGAAAATACAATATGTAATATTTTTCAGATTTTGACCAGGTTTGTTGTTGCTATTAATGTTCTTGTTTTATAACACAAGGGACTAAAGTTCTGGAACTTTCTTTGGGAAGTGGTAAAATTTGCCTGAATACACACACACACACACACACACAGAATTCAGAAATGCATATACCAAGCACTCTGAATGATTGTGTCTGAATGGGTAGGTTTATAATTGTTCCTTATGCTCTTTTCACTTGTCTGTATTTTCTCCAATGTGTATTTTTTGGTAATAAGATAAAAAGCATAAACAACTAAAAACTGTAAAAGAAACTCATAAGAGAAAAGATCTGGAATTTTTCAATTCAATGTCCCTTTCCTCTTTCTAAAGTTTTCTAATTTGTTTTCAACCTGCTCTGGGTTTTTTTTTTTTTGCAAAGCCGTTATAATTTTTATTTTGAAAATTAGTTGAAAATGAATGTTTCCAATCAACAGCTCATCATTTTAGGACCCATTCATCATCTTACCAAATAGTCATCTCAGGACAAAATCAGGCAGGAAGATGGAAAGACTTGGAGTAGGAAGTAAAAGAGGAGCTAGGAACAGACAGGAAGAAAAAGAGAGGGAGTGAGGCTGGCAGGGCATTCCCTGGCGGTCCAGTGGCTAAGACTGAAAGCTTCCAATGTAGGGGCCTGAGTTCAGTCTCTGAACAGTAAACTTGTTCCTATATGCTCCGACTAAGGATTCTGTGTGCTGCAACAAAGAGTAAAGATCCCACATGCTACAACTAAGACCTGGCACAGCGTAATAAATAAATGTTTTAAAAAGAGAGAAGATGGAAAAAAAAAAAGAGAGAGAGAGAAGATGGGAAGGAATGGAAGAAGAGAGCAGAGTTGGAGCAGTAGAGAAAGAGAACTCAGAGACAGGGTGGAATCATCAAGAGAAGAGACGGGAGGGTAGGCCGCCATCGGACATTCACTGGACTATTGCCCTGTGCACAGGGAAGGGTGCTCAAGACATAGAGCTGAGATCACAGCAAGATGGGGAGATGGGGAATAAACCATTTCAAGAGAGTATTTCGTGTTGTGAAGCAGGGGCCGAGAGGCTCGGAGAGGTAGCCGTCAGCACAGTGAGAGGAAGTAGCGGCTGCCACCTGAGCTGCCCTTCCTCCCAGAGGGCAGAAGTGGGGTCCCTAAGCTCCCACCCAGGGTCTCCATGGAAGGGGCTTTGGGGTGGTCACCTCATTAAGCTGGGGGGTGGGGTGGTGTCTCAAAGCTGCACATGCATCTCAAGCAATGTGCACTGTTTTACAGAGATTGTTATAAATCTACAAAACTAGTGAGTCTGTTTTTTTTTTTTTTAAAGAAATACTCTTATTCACATGCTTTACAGAAGATTGAAAAATGTCAGTTGCTCACATCAGAGAACACATATTATCGATGAGATATGGAGACCAGTGGAGGTTATGGAGCAGTCGAAGCTGCCTCCATCCTCACCCCAGGGCACAGCCTGTGTCAGGAACTGGTGCACCGTGTCCTGCTCCAAGCCAGGAAGGGGGTTAAAATGGCTCGAGGTCCCATCCACCCCGCCAGTCCCTCAATCTGAACAACTTGAGTTGTCAGTAGGGTGTCTAAGGGTCCAGGCTCCATAACCAGACCCCTCACTGGGAGTCCTGGCTGTATCTTCCCTTGATGAGACTGTGGCCAAGTTCCTTCACCCTCACTCCCAGCCTCGGCTTCCTCCTCTGTAAAATGATAGGAATAGTATCTGCTCTGTGGCATCAGTTAGTATCAGTTAGAATTTGATGCGCTCATACAGGACTGACCCGTGATATGTTCACTAGTAACACCAGCAATGACTTTATCTGTCAGAGGAAAACTGTGATGCTAAGACGATGATTGTGCCCTCTGAACACCGGGCTTGAGACACACACTCTGTCTTCCCCGCCAAGTTTCCATTCTTTTCTGCGTGTGTGTGTGCTCAGTTGCTTCAGTCGTGTCTGACTCTGTGACCCCGTGGACTGTAGCCTACCAGGCTCCTCTGTCCATGGGATTTCCCAGGCAAGAATACTGGAGTGGGTTGCCATGCCCTCCTCCAGGGAATCTTCCCCACCTAGGGATTGAATCCATGTTCCCTGCCTCTCCTGCCCTGCTGGTGGATTCTTTACTGCTGAGCCACTGAGGAAGCCCCTTTTTTGCTTAGGGCAAATTATCAGCTGCCTGCATCCCTAGGAGAAAGGGCAACGGGAGCATCCATTCTGCAGAGAAGGAGCTGGGTCTAAGGGGCTAAGGCACAGCACCTGCCTCCCTGTCCCACCTGGAGAAGCCCCGCCAGCAACTTGTGACAGATGGCAGCACTTTGAGTGACTACTTCAATTTTAACTCCTTTCGATAATCCAGCGCCAGAAAGCCACATACTTTAAAACTGTCCCCGGATCATAGATCAACCCCAAAGGCCAAGTCCAGCTCAGTTAATAACCTCTGGAAACACCATCCATCACTGGGGGCAGCCCGTCCTTAGTGCTCTCCATACGGACTCCTGGCAGAGATGGATGGACCACTTCTCTTGGCAGCAGCTCTTGGCTTGTTTGCATCTTGCCTTTTTACAACCAGAAACAGACATTTCTGAGCTGAGCCCAGGGTGGAGATAGGAGTTAGGTGGGTGGCAGGAGCAATGGAATGATTGTGCCTTAGAGAGAGGACCTGGCTGTCTCTCCCTGCCCCTCTCAGGAGATGCCCCTCCTTCCTGACCTCTCATGGGCCTGGCCTGTGTGCTTTGCTCGGCCCCCTAGTATCGGGGAGGAAACCTAGAAGGCCTTGGTTTCTCCTGCAGGAGCTCTCTGAGTCTGCTTGCTGGGGTGATTGCAATGGGAGGGCCTAAGTAGCAGGACCATGGTGTGCTAGGATGATGCCAGCTCCCCATTGGGTGGAGGCTGCTGAGTGCTGACAGCCAAGTGTTCTAAAGGCTGGGCTAGTTTCTGGAAGCTGTCTGACCAGGGTCGATGTCCTCTCTGATGGGGACACCGGGGGCCTGAGGGAGCCTCCTTCCTGCTGTCTTTAATACCCAGCCCTGCTGCCACATCCCCAGCCTCCTAGACAGTCACCCCACTGTCCCCTCGTTAGTCCTCCCCTATGCCCTGCCAAAGGCCTCTTGAAGTTTAGATACCACTTTGATCACGACTCTCCTGTGCACAAAGCACATTTCCAACGGTCCCCACTACCTAGGAAATAAGGCCCAAGCTCCTTAGCCTGGTGCTCAAGCCCAGACTGCTGCTGCCAGTTGATTCCTTGGCTGAGGCCAAATGAGTCTTTCCTCCCTCTACTGTCACCATCCTGTACATTTCATTGTCTGCTCAAACACCAGAAAAACCTTCTCTCTTCCTTTCCTCCTATTCACATCCTACCCATTCAGTAAATCCCAGTCTCACCTCCTCCAGGAAGCCCTCCTTGACCACTCCAATCTGTACTTCCAGCACTCTGATGGCATACACTCTCCCTGATACAGCCTTGGGCATTTGGTGTAGGCAACTTCGTATTGTTGGGCTCATACTGATTCGGATTCTTATCCTTCTTTGACTTATGTACAGTTGTCCTTGTCTTTGCATCTCTTACTCTAGACCTATGTCCACACGTTCAAGTATTTCCCAGTCTTCAAAGCTACCTCCTCTGAGATCCATTGGCTGTTTAGATGGAAAGTCCGGGGGGCAGGAGCTGGGTTGTCTTTTCACCTCCATGTTCTCAGTGCCTAGTCCAGAGCCTGTCACATGGTGGACAAAAGATACTGGCTCAGCTGGATGGCTTTGAATGTTGTCTTTACCTCTTCAATGGCATAAGTTGCTTCCTGCCTCGCATTGCAAATTATGTTCTCACCCTCACTTTGTAACCTACTAGTGTATTGTTTCCCTAGTAATATCTAGCAAGATGCCTTCCCATAAATGACAACATGTGGATGAACCTCTGGCTGAAATCCCCCTCAGGTACCCTTGGAAGTTCTCCCTGCCCTGTGGAAACCTAGAAGCTGAGAGGGCGCTCCGTTCAGGAGTCTGATGTGCCATCTGGGCTTGGTTACACAGTCCCCAGAGAACGTACACACTGCCTTTTCATTAGCCGCTCATCTGTTAGAGGATATTTAAGTTGCTTCCACATTTCGGCTATTGTGTGAATGGCCAAGCTAAGTATTGCTACAATAGAATCAATATTATTCAGCCTTTAAAAAAGAAGAAAATACTATCATATGTGACAACGTGGATGAAACTTGAGGACATTATGCTAAATGAAATAAACCAGTCACAGAAGGACAAATACTACACGATTCCATGTATGTGAGGCATCTAACACAGCCTAAGTCATCGAAGCAGAGAGAATGATGGCTGCCAGGGGCTGGGGGAGGGGGAGTGGAGAGTGGCTGTTCAATGTACATAAAGTTGCAGTTACGTGAGATGAAAAAGTTCTAGAGAGCTGCTGAGCTGCTGTGCTTGTAGCTCTGCTTAAAATTTTTTTAATGTAAACTTAAAAAATTTTAAAGAGGTAGATCTCATATTGTATGCTTTTTCCCACAATATGAAAAGAAAATGTTTAGAGGAATTAAGAGCACTATTTTTTCAAAAGCAAAAAACTCCACAAAAAACAAGAGCCCTTCAGCCCCATCCCACACTGTACCCCAATATCTTGGGCACTTGTCCCTCTATCTCCCCATTTCTTTCTGCTCAGGACCAGCTGCCAACTGGCAGCTCTGCGTTCTAGAAAGACCTTTGCGCTTGGAGTTGGGAGATTTACTTCTTGACTCTGCTCCTTATTAACTGTGGGATGTGTACAAAATATTTAGACTCCTCGGCCCGAGTTTCCTTATCTTTGAAAATAGAAATAGCAGTGCTGGCTACCTGTCAGTGTTTCTGAGAGACTCTAATGAGCTCATGTTTGAGGAAGCACATTGTAAATAATAGAGAACCGCATAGGTTGCTGCTATTACTCCAGCAGGAAGTTTCTAGCCAGATGGAGGCTGGGGGGCAGAATCTGCACCTCCTCTTTCTGTTCACCCATTTGAATAAGGAACAGTCAAGACTACAGTAGAGTGGCTCTGGAGGGGCTGAGCTGCCTGAGGGGCGGAACTTTGGTTGGGATTGGATTCAGCTACAAGTAACTAAAAAAATCAGTGTCTTATATAAGATAGGACTTTATTTTTCCTCTCCCATGAAAATCCAGAAGCAGTTGCGGAATGTCAGAGATGGAAACTTCGGTCCACACACTCCTCAGGACTCCACAATCCTTCCAGCTTGCTCTTCGGTTCTCCCTATGTCCTTGTCTTCATTGTTCAAGACGGCCACCATCACAGCCATGTTCTGGGTGGCTCCGTGCAGAAAGGGGTAAATAAGAAAAGAGCTAAGGAGAGACTTCCCTGGTGGTCCAGTGGTTAAGACCTTGCACCCCCAGTGCAGGGGGCCGGGTTCAATCCTTGGTTGGGGAAAGAGATCCACATGCTGCAACTAAGAACTGGTGTGGCCAAATATTAAAAAATTAATTAAATAAAAAAGAAAGCAAAAAAGGAGAAAAGGGCTAAGGGGATACATGGCAGCTGTATTTTAAGGAAGGTTTCTGGAAGCTGCCAGACAATACTTCTGCCACTGGGCAAAACTTAGCCACACTTCACTGCAAGGGGGACTGGGTTATGAAGTCTTTACTCTAGGAGACATGTGACCGGTGAAATTCTCCTGCTTTGGAAGGAAAATGAGTCTTAGTCGCTTAGTTGTGTCATACTCTTTGAAACTCCGTGGACTGTAGCCCACCAGGCTCCTCTGTCCATGGGATTCTCCAGGCAAGAATACTGGAGTGGGTTGCCATTCCCTTCTCCAGGGGATCTTCCCAACCCAGGGATCGAACTCACATCTCCTGCACTGCAGACAGATTCTTTACCATCTGAGCCAATAGGGAAGCCCACTTTGGAAGAAGAGGAACATGAAAACTGGCAGGAAAACTAGTGTCTCTGCCATGAGATGGAAGGGGGATGGAGGGGAAGAGAGGCTGGTCAAAATCTGTATGTTTTCCTATTGGATCTTGGAGCCATCTATTACTGTGTATCTGAGCCAACGACCTGGAGAGGAGATGGCAGTTTGGACACATGGTATTTACAACTTCCTGCTGTCCTCTCCATCCCCGTGGGCTAAACGGCCACCTGGATGCCCTAACTTCCAAGGCTGAGTGTTTAGAAACATGCAGTTTCACTGCTTTCCTGCCTCAGAGGCAAAGGTGGCTAAAGCAGGCTTCCTGATAAAGTAGGAAATAGGCTAGGTGGCCAATGTCATCTGGGACTCCTGTCACTAGCTGTCTGTCCGTGTATTATAACAGAGAGACTGCAGGGTCATGAGGCTGTCTTAGCACTAAGTTGTGGGTTGTGGAGCCACTGCCTGAAAGCCCCTAAGATGTAACGGAAAAACCCAAAGGAACTTTTTGACCAACCCAACACCAGGCACTTCACTTGTGTTATTATCTCCATTTATGGAAGAGGAAACTGAAGCACTGAGAGATTCGATGATTCGCCCAAAGTCACACAGCCAGTTAGTAACTGAGTCAGGTGTGACCTCAGTGTCTGCCTTCATAGCTCGTGTTCTTACCCCGACCACCAGACTCTCCTTCCATTCATCTGCTTTGTGTCTATCTTGTCAAGACAGACAAGGCTCCCTGTGTCGCCCCTCTGCCTCTCTTGAAAGTTCCAAACTAGCCCTTTTCCTGGACCAGAAGATCCTTTTCCAAACCCTGTATTCTCCAGCCTTCTTTTTAAGTTTCGTTTCCCCCAGAAAGGGGGTCTCTTTGAAAACCCACTGGGGCCCTTGCTACTCCCTCCATCATCCCCTTCAACACTGTTCCCCTCTGCTCAGCAGCTGCTGGCTGGGCCCTGGTTCTGGTATTTCTGATTTAGGCGACCTGTGTATTTTCCATGTGTTCCTCTCCTGTCTTCCAACCTTGGTGGGAGTCACTGGGCTTTAGTTACAGTGTGGGCTCTGGATCCCCTTCCCTCTGCTGCACATACATCCCACTCTGGTTTGTGCATCTCCCCTCCAACCCGAGGACCAGATTTCTACAACCATTGCCTCTCCTCCCCGAGCCCATAATGGTGCTCAAATCATCCCCTGTGGGAAACAACACTGCTGACCTCCAGGATTCCTTTCTGGTTCCTGCCCTTTCTCTTTCCCTTTCTCAACAGAATTTTTTGAAAGCATAGTCTATATCTGCTGCTTCATTTTTCTTACCTCTCATCTCTCTTCAACCAACCATAGCTTGGCCTCTGACATGGCATCCCACTGACCTTGTCTGGCCAAGGTCACATAAGGCCTTCATATTGCTTATCGATGGACCCTTCTCAGCCCTTATTTTCTGTTACTCTCCCTGGCATTCGACACTGTTAACAGTCCTCTTTCTGAAAACTCTACTCTTCCTTTATTACCATGACATCTTGTCTCCTGGATCTCTTTAAACTTACAATTTTTCTGTCTTCTTATTTTCTTCTTCTTTATTACATATCCATGCTCACTAGGCCTCTGACCCTGGGCCTTTCCTCTTCCCACTCTATACTGTCTTTCTAGGTGATTTAATACATACCAATTATTTTAAATGCCACTATTGTGCTGTTGACCCAGATATATTTACGTTTCCAGCACAGATCACACAGCTGAGATTAAGATCTGTATATCCAGCTGCCTATTGGCCAACTCCTGCTGCATGTCCACTGTCATCTCAACCTCAGCATTTCTGAAACCAACTCATCAGCTTCTCTTTCTGTTTGATCTGCTTGCTGCTTTCTTTTCTTGGTCAGAGGAGCTAACAGCCATGTGGTCCTACAAGTCAGAATCTGGAGAACCATCCTGGATCCCTCCTCTTTCCTTCCACTGTGTCAGTCAGTCCCTAAGTCCTGCCAACTCTGCATCTCAAAGTTTTCCCTGAAAGCATCCTCTCTTCTCCATCAGCCCCACATTTGCCTTCCTGGGTAACTGCATGAGCCTCCCAGAATCACTCATTGTCCCCACGATTATCTCTCTTGCTTTCTTTTCACACCCAACAGGACCCCTTAAAAGCATAAGTTTAGCCATTCATTCATTTGACAAATGTTTCTTTAGTGCCTATTATGTTCTAGGCGCTGTCCTAAGTGTCAGAGATACAGAAGTAGATGCTGTAACTGGACTGGCTCTTCCTGATGGGGTTTACCTTCTAGTTGGGTGGCTGAGGGAAAATGACAACAAAGAAGTAAATAATTATATGTCAAGTGGTAGTAAGTTCTATAAGGAAGAATAGAGAAAGATTAGGGGAATGAAGACAAATCATGGGGCAGTGCTGTGCTATTTAGGGGCTCAGGGAAGATGTCTCTCAAGAGGTGACATGGAAGCAAAGATATAAAAGTGAGGAGGGAGTAAGCCTTATGGCTATCAAGGGGGGTGAGAAGAGTCCTTCAGATAGAGGAAACGGGGTGCCTTTTGTGTTTGAGGACCAAGAGGTCAGTGTAGTTGGGAGGGAAGAGGGTTAGGCTGAAGACAGAGCAGTATTGGAAAGGCCAGATGATGTAGAATCTTGTGGGCTATCGCAAGGACTTTGGCTCTGTGAGTGAGAGAAAAGCCATGAGAAAGTGTGGGGCAGAGGACGGACATGATCCAGGTTTCTTCACCTCAGAGGCATAGATGCAGAGGCCAGAAGCAGAAAGACCAGGGAGATGCAAGCGCAGTAATTCAGGCGAAACTAGGATGATGACCTGGACCAGGACCACAGCGTACAGTGGCGAGAAGGGGTCAGGTCTAGGAGACGTATCTTGGGGGATAGCTGATGAGAAACTTGTGCGGATTGGATGGGGAGTACTAAGAAAGAGGGGAAGCAAGGCTTATTCCAAGGATTTCCAAAGGACAACTGGAAAGATAGGAGTTGCCACTTCCTCATATGCAGAAGATGGCAGGAGATTTGGCCAGTGGGCAGGGAAGGACCATCGCAAGTGTGGTTGGGACAGGTTAGGTTTGGGAGGTCTTGACCTAGATGTGGATGGGGAGTAGGTACTTAGATTCACAGGGTAGAGTTCAGGGAGGAATTGGGGCTGGAGATGTTGCTTCTACCATAAATCCTCCTGTGGCTCCCCTTTGCCCTGAGGCCAGAGTCTACCCTGGGTGGGGCAGGTAGAGGAGCCCTCTCAGCCCAGGCTGGGGAAGCTGAAAAAGTCAGGAAATCAAGCAAAACTTGGGGCTAAGTAGGAAGCAAAGTCCAAACCAAAGAAGGGAGTTCAAATAGGTTATTAACATGAAAGCGGTCAAAAGTAACCATGACATTCATCCTTATCTGTCCAGTGGTCTTCAGCCCAGTTTTTACTGGAAAACCTTTCTTACCTCTCTGAGTTGGTTAGTATCTCTATTAATACGACTTTACAGCACCATGTATATAGCTCCTCTTTGAAGCACTTATCCTAATTGACATTTGATACTTGTAATTTTAAAAATTACATTGGGAGACTTCCCTGGTGGTCCAGGGATGATGCTTCCCCTTCCAGTGCAAGAGGCGGGAGTACGATACCTGGTCAGGGAACTAAGATCCCACATGCCTAGAGATCAAAAAAACAGTGAACAGAAACCTTCTTGTAAACAATTCAATAAAGACATTTAAAATGGTCCAACATCAAAAAATATTTGCAAAAGATTCCATCAATAGTACACTGGATGCTTGTGACTCATCTGTGTTGTTGATTATGGCATTAATGTTTGCCTCTTCTCTTGGACTGGAAGATACACGAGGCCAGGGATGACTTCTGTCTTTTTTTCTATCCTGATGAGAGAATGAACAAATTAAGGAGCATCCAGAAGAATCCCAGAAGCAGGAGGAGATGAGCACAGGGTGGTTGTGGTCAAGGATGATTGCTTGGAACACATGGTGTGTCTAAGACTGGTTTTGAGGGGTTGGCCATATTGCAGGATGTGGGGGAGCACAGGGCTGGGCAGCTACAGGCTCTTAGGCTGGGTATTCAGGACTATTTAGGGCCTGACTCCTTCTTACCCCCAAACCTCATCTCTCCCAATCTCTTTCTCACCTCTCTCTCCAATTCTATAATCCCAGTGGACTGCCTGTGGCTCCCATACATTTGCTATTTCATACTCTGAGCTTTTCTTCATACTCTTCCCTCTTAATCTTCTATTCTTTTGAAAAAATATGTATTTATTTGACTGTATCAGGTCTTAGTCGTGGCACATGGGCTCTTCCTTGATATGCACAGGCTTAGTTGCCCCGCAGCATGTAGGATCTTAGTTCCCCTACCAAGGATTGAACCTGTGTCCCCTGCATTGTGAGGCAGATTCTTAACCACTGGACCACTAGGGAAGTCCCATAACTTCTATTCCTGTCCATGGCAGGACACTGTTGTTTATCTTTCAAACTAATTCAGTTGTCTCTTTCTCCAGGCCTTCATAATCTGCTAGATGTTCATTCTTTCTTCTCTTTTATACAGTAAGAGTCATTATGTGCAAACTAACCAGCAGCTCCATGCAATCAGAACCCCCAGCACCTAGCACAGTGGTAGCACATAGTAGGTGCTTAAGAAATGTGCAAAGGAGTGAGTGAATGAATGGCCATTTAACCCAGATTTCTTGAAACATGATAGACTTCAAACAGCCGATGTTATCACCCTGTACATGTACTCGTAGTTATCACACCATGGGTCCGGATTTTTCTTCTGAAAATTGTGGTCACTGCAGAAATAGTGCAGTAGTTCCCAAGCTAAGGTCTTTGGACTCCCAGGGAAAGTCATAATAAGGCTCTGAGAGCTTCTGTCAATGTCTCAAATAGCCCCACAGAAATCATACTGTTATCAGCAGAGCCTACCTAAAACATCAGGTTTCTCTGCTTTTAGCTGGATTGTGCTAACAGTGGTTATCTCATGCAGGAGCTGAGATTGGCTGGGGATGACTTCATAGGAGTCCCTGGGGTCTATGGAAGGAAAAACAATAAAGGGGTGCTGGGAAGTTAAAAGGCTGGAACAGCTATGGTGGAGGATGGTGCCCTGGATTCAGAACGGAGGGCTGTGAGGACTGACCGTGGCTCCAGCAGAATGAGCCATCCAACTTCTCTGGGCCCCCACCCCCTCAACTGGAAAGGGAACAACTGTAACTTCCTTGAGGTTCTAAGGAGGGTGACAGTGTCTCTAAAGGAAAAGGCTAAGCCAGAGGCAGGATTATGCCCAGCTTCAGAGGCTCCCGGGGTGAAGTGTGGGGAACACAGGCAGAGAGCACAGGGAAGCTGTTCCTGACGTTGGAGTGTGGGGTTCAGAGAGGCCTGGGCCACACATGATGACGGGAAGCCAGGCAGGCACCAGATTCTGAAGGCCTGTGAAGTCACACCAAGGGGTATGGACAACAAGGTCCTTTAGGGAAAAATATAAAATTGCCACTGGCCCTCCCTGGAGAAGGGAATGGCAACCCACTCCAATATTCTTGCCTGGAAAATTCCATGGACAGAAGAGACAGAGAAGCCTGGTGGGCTACAGTCCATGGGGTCACAAAGAGTCGGACACGACTGAGCAACTAACACTCAAGTATAGTGAGTGACGTGAATCTCAATGCTCCCCTCAGTGCTTCTCCGGGAAAAGTCCAAAGCACAAAATCTACTCCCAGCTCTGCTCTTTGGGTGTTGATTTCAGCTGGAAGGTCCCAACCCAGCTGTAGCTCCCCACACATGGAGCTCCTTTGGGAGTGCAGGTGTTGCTGCAGCAATGCTCAAGGCAACTGGCCAGGTCACTGGGACCAGATGCTGGCTCCATGGCAACAAGGACCAGAGTGAATGAAGCCCCGGTGGCTGCTGGGAGCCCTTGGTGGGAGGTGCCACTGTGCCCTGGCTGAGCCAGAACAAGGCAGATGAACAGTCTGTGCTGCCGCTGCACCAACTCCTCTCCCCCACCCCCAGGCTTCCCCTATCAACCCTCCATTCCTTGAGACCAGTGAAAATGCTGCCTTCCACGGAAATTCTGCCTCCCCTGAGTCCAAACTCAGAGTTAATTCGTTCTTCCTCTGTGTTCCTACAACACATTGCAGACACCTCCACTTACTTCTTATTTTGTCCTGCCTCATGTTTTGATGATTTCCTTTCTTGCCTTTTTCCTCCACCACACTGTGAGCAGGATCGCATCTCATCTGCACTTGTAGCTTCCTGAATGCTGAGCCTGAAAAACTACTGCAAGAAGTCAAGAAGTGGTGTTGACTGTGGGAGAAAATGTCTGTGGTGACCGAATCTGATGCCTGATTTTCTGGTGGCCTGGTATGGCCAAGCAGGCACTGAGAGCCATTACCCACACCTGGGGCACATTCTTCCCTTTGTGTGCTTTCAGTGTCAACAGTGAAAAAGACTAAAAGAATGGAGGACTCCTTGGAGAGAGTTTCCATGAAAACGTCAAAAGATGTCTCCAGTGGAGACCACATGGAAACCAGCCCAGAGATATTAATGTGCTACTGTTGAAATTTCCAGAAAAGGTGATGGTGTCAGAGCGATCCTGTTTTGTACCTAACAGATTCTTTTTTTTAACTTTTTATTTCATATTGGAGTTTAGCTGATTAACAATGTTGTGATAGCTTCAGGTATACAGCAAAGGGACTCAGTCATACATATACACGTATCCATTCTCCCCCAAACTCCTCTCCCATCCAGGCTGCCACATAACATTGAGTAGAGTTCCCACTGGTTTTGTTTTTTTTTTTTTTCATTTACTTATTTATGGCTGTGCTGGGTCTTTGTTGCTGCACATGGGCTTTTTCTAGTTGCAG
>NW_011495071.1:9217280-9253819 GCF_000754665.1 Bison bison bison
GCAGGCTCTAGAGCATGTGGGCTTCAGTAGTTGTGGCGCACGGGCTTAGTTGCCCCTCGGCATATTGAATTTTCCAGAACCAGCAATCAAACCAGTGTCCCTTGCATTAGCAGGTAGATTCTTAACTGCTGGACTACCAGGAAAGTCACCTGGCAGATTCTCGAAAGCAGAAAATCCTGCTGGAGTTCTCCCCTTCAACCTGCTCAGCCCATTTCTTGGGAGGAACCGCCCACCCCCACCATGTTCTTCCCTGCGTGCCTGGAGTTGAAGATAAGCCGGCAGAGACCCAGCTGGCTCCTGTGGGGTGTGCGTGGGCTAGTGAAAGCAAGCAAAGAAGTAATGTCTGCTGGTGACCTCGGCAGCCTGGGACCTGCTGCAGGACGATCTGATGGTGGCAGCCCCATGCTTGTATTCAGGGACAAGGAAGCACCTGATGGTTGCTTTGTCTACCACAGCCCCTCCAAGTCACTGTGCAGGAAAAATACTTGCCTCTGTCACTAGGCTGCACCTGTAAATAAATCGGAAGATAAAAAGGCCTTTCTGCTTTTCAAACTGTGACAGGCGCATCCTGGTAAATTGCCTTCATGCTTTTTTAATAGAAGTAAAAAGGTTTGGGAGGATTGCGTCGTCCTAATACAGAAGCACTTTTCTCTCATTTGAGCGGCCACAGATGGGATAATGAACGCATTTTTATCTTTGTCTCTAAACAAAACGCAAAGAACCTGGAGTTAGAAAAACTTGCCTTTGTGGCATTTCGAGGAAAAAGTAAGATGGGAGTGGGTGGAAACAATCCCCCCAGGTGCTGGGAGCTAAAGGTTGGGGTTTTGTTCCCCTCCCAAAGCATGTTGCCTTCTTTTGGGCTAGAAGTGTGTTTGCTTCCTAGATTCACAGACCCACTTCTGTATCTCAACCTTGGTTTATTTATCTACAGAATAGCTGTAAGCTTCTTCATTCCTGTTCTTGTTGAAAAAGAATGAAAACCTCCCTGGTCCAATCCAGGTGGATGGCAGGTGGTCAAACAGCATCAGTTAAAGGTCATCCTTGTTTTGTATCAGAATGTTCATGTGCCTGGGCACATGTTGCGACCAAGAAGCAGGCATTCAAGATTCCTCCCCCGATCCCCACCCACAACCCAGTATGAGGAGGAAGGCTAGGTGAATGGTTTCGGTAGGCCTATCAGACACTCAGCCATGATTTCTGGTTCCTGGGGTCTCCCACCTCCTTGCAGCCCTTCCTGGGGATTCAGGCTTGCTGGTGCCTCCTTCCACCAATCCCTTCTCTGGGCTCTCACTTGTTGCCTCTCACATTGATGTACAATTCTTTACACGTTGGTCTTTGCTCCAAACCTGGGAGGAAGAGAAGACAAGCCTCATGCTTGGCGGATGCTCTCATTCTTAGCGCCCAGCACAGCATCTGGATGCTCAGCGGGGACTTGCAATGAACTGTTTATGTCCCCAAACTCATATGTTGAAGACCTAAACCCCGGTGGGATGCTATTTGGACATGAAGTCTTTGGAAGATAATTATGGTTAGATGAGCTCATGAAGGTGGGATCCTCATGATGGAATCTGTGCCCTCCTCCTCTGCTCCTGCCCCCTCCGCCCGCAGGTGAGCACTCAGCAAGACGGCTGCTGACAATAAATCAAGAGCAGAAGCCTCAGAAATAAACCTACCTTGCTGGCACCTCGATCTTGGACTTCCCAGCCTCCAAAACTGTGAGAAATGAATTTCTACTCTTTCAGCCACCCAGTCTATGGTATTTTGTTATGGCAGTCCTAGTTAAGTGCTTGAAGAATGTTTGTGGATGAATAAATGAGTGATCAGGAGACGTTTGGCTGTTCACTTGGGATAAACAGTGAAGCTGGCCAGGTTCCCCTGTGGAGATGGGTGTGGTTGAGCTCCAAAGCTCAGGGTTCTGCCTGCCTCTCTGCCCACCCATCGCCCGGGATAAAGGGGTGTGAAATCGGCTATGTCACCCTTACCTTCTCATCCACTTAAAGGGTATAAAAAGGTGGAGAGGTTGAGAGTGCTGGGAGGTTTTCTCTGGAGTGAGCTCTCAGTGGGCTGTGTCCCACCTCCTTTTATGGGAAAGGGAAAGGGGCTGCCTCCCCCACTGACCAAATAAAAGAACTGGACGAGAGTCACACAAGAGCTGGACTGAGGCCTAAGAAGGTCTAAAGGTGAGAGGCTATGGCCGGTGGCTTGAGGAGGCTGGGCAGAGAGGGACTGCTGCTAAGTCACTTCAGTTGTGTCCAACTCTGTGCGACCCCATAGATGGCAGCCGACCAGGCTCCCCCGTCCCCGGGATTCTCCAGGCAAGAACACTGGAGTGGGTTGCTATTTCCTTCTCCAATGCATGAAAGTGAAAAGTGAAAGTGAAGTCGCTCAGTCGTATCTGACCCTTAGCGACCCCATGGACTGCAGCCTACCAAGCTCCTCCATCCATGGGATTTTCCAGGCAAGAGTACTGGAGTGGGGTGCCATTGCCTTCTCCGAGAGAGGGACTAAATGGCCTCAAATTGCTGCCTTTTTAGAGTCTGGCTGGGTATGGAGGTGGGGGGCTCCCTCCTCTGGGCTGGTATGGACCTCACAGAGGGATACCAGCATCTTTGAAGGCATCAAGCCTGGGCCAGATGACTTGGCCCTCAGCTGCAGGACTATAGGAAGTAAGGGTCATAAACAACCAGTAGAGGAGGTGTCATTATACCAGGAGACCTACAGGTGAGAGGACTCACATAAGCCCCCGACAAGAGAAAGTGTGTTAGTTGCTCAGTCATGTCCAATTTTTTGTGACTGCATGGACTGTGGCCTGCCAGGCTCCTCTGTCCATGGAATTCTCCAGGCAAGAATCATGGAGAAGGTAGTCATTCCCTTCTCCAGAGAATCTTCCTAACCCAGGGATAGAATCTGGGTCTCCTGCATTGTAGGCAGACTCTTTACCATATGAGTTGCCAAGAGGAAGACTTGGTCTTTGGAATCTGCCACCAGCCTACAAGTCAAGTGAGACCTCCCTGGCCTTCCTTTCTCCTCCCATCTCTACCCTATCTGAACTTTGAGTAAGTGTAGGAATCCAAGCAGTCATCAAAGAATAGAGGAGGAGGTCAGGTGAGAACATAGTGATGAAACTGACCATCCCTGAACCCCAATCCTCAAGGTTCCCACTGGAGCAGGTCCAAGCTGGGCAATGGAAGTCTTCAATGGGATGAGAATTGGAGGTTCTAATTGAGTTTGATCTGGAGTTTAAAAAAAATCTTTGTGTTACCTCCCAAACTAAGAGGTTTTTCTGAGAGGTTCTCCAATGCCCAGGAAAGAATATGCTTGAAGGCACTGTAGCAGAATAAAAAAAAAAAAAGATTGAAGCTGCTTTTTGCTTGCACCCTGTCAAGTCCAGCTCCACCAGTAGACGGGTTATCCTGTGTTCTGCCCATGTGCTCCGAGGAAGCCTAGAAACACACCATCCCGAGGGAGAAGCTTGCAGCAACTCCTGAAGAATTTCCAGGCTTCATTCACCAAACAGTCTGCCTTATCTGGCCTAACTCAGAGTTCAGCAAGAGAGGAAAGGGGGCCCTCAGATGTCTTCCTAATCAAGACACAGCACATTTTTATCCTCATTAGACGATAAGCCAGACACCAAGAGGGTTTAGAGGAAGAGAGAGTGCATTCATTTAGGCTGTTTCTTTATAGGATTTTTTGCCTGGGGTCCCCTCCCAGCATGAAGTAGGGCCAAAGAAGAGCGAGGAAAGACTCTTTGGAAGATTAGCCTTTGAGCTGTGGCTTTCTTCTTTTATTTATTATTTATTTTATATTTAATGTTCTTTTTTTTTTCATTTTATTTTAAATGTTCAGAATTCCCAGACAATCCAGACACACGATTGCCTTTTCATTTGCATATGGGAAGACCCGCAACTGGTTCGAACACCAAGAAAAATTATCCCTGAATTAAGCACAGTTTCAGGTTAGACGTATGGCTCACCTCTTGAATTTGTTCCAGAAAGTGAGAACTTGCAATGTTTATTTACTGGTTTAGCTTAACCCCTTCCGAGCCACCTTTTCTTTTAATTCTCCTCCTCAATGAAACTGCTTTTGGAGAGGGGAGAAAAATAAACACAGAAAGGGCTCTGGCAGCAGGCTGGCTGTGCACTCAAATGGAAATGTGTTTATGGTGTGAGGGGGAAAAAATGATTTGGGGCAGTGAAGTTGGCAAAAAAGAGATAAAGGGGATTTGGTTAGAAGCGAGAGTTAAATGATAGTAAAGGTCCAGAGAAGCTGTGATCAATAAATATATAAAGTTCAACCTCATTGCTTTTCCGCTGCTGAGAAGGGCTGAGCCCCACCTGCTCCCCCCACCAGGCCTCGGGCTGCGGGCTCTGCTAGTAGATTCAGCCAAGGAGACCTTCAGACTCCAGCATAGAATTCACTAAGTCTGAGGAGAGCACTCGCTGAGGCAAACGGCAGACATAGCGGTCCTGCCACTCCTTCTGGGGTACAAGACAGGTACCAGCCCTGGCCTTCCTACAGGGGGCGCTCTCCAGAGAGCCCTAAGTTCCATGGAACACGGTGTTTTCAAGACAGAATAGCTTAGCCCCAAACAGGGACTTGCTTATTATCAGCATAGAATTTGGGGCACATATCCACTTGCTTTGTGTATGTTTTGGACAAAACTAAAGTGAAAAATCCTCAGAAATGGCCAAAGTCCATGAGAGTCAACGCAAGACAGACCCATTTACCACCATCGTCATGAACCCAGGGCCTTGTATGCAGGGGCAAGAGTCCTAGTCTCTATCCAGACCAGCAAGACAGGATTCTGAACCCGGGATGCCCAAGTGACTCCAGGTAGGTTCTTCAAGAGTGTCTGAAAGCTTCCTAGGGAGCACATTTTTCTGAAGTTCTCAGTTTTCTTTCTACCCTCAAAGAGAATTGGGGCTGCTTCTGCTAAGTCGCTTCAGTCATGTCCGACTCTGTGTGACTCCACAGACAGCAGCCCACCAGGCTCCCCCGTCCCTGGGATTCTCCAGGCAAGAACACTGGAGTGGGTTGCCATTTCCTTCTCCAATGCATGAAAGTGAAAAGTGAAAGTGAAGTCGCTCAGTCGTGTCCGACTCTTCCCAACCCCATGGAACTGGGCTGCATTAAAAGGAGAAAAGCACTGACATGTCAAGCTTCATAAGATATGAAGATACTCGATTACACATAAATATATAGACCAACAGAATTATGAATATTGAGGAAGTGAGATTATTACTTCTTAGACCCTGGGAAGGATGAACTAGTGAGGTTTCCTTCCACCCCTCCCTCCCTCCCTCCATCCATCCACCCCCCATCAATGAGCATCTAGTATGTACCAATATTGTGTAAGTATGGAGGTTTTTAGATACAAATGGCTCAGCGTGGTAAGGGAGATAGGTATGTGACCTAAAATGAAATACTGTGAAGTAAGTTCTAGAATAGATGCATTCATACCCGGTACAATTGGAGGCATGAGGGAAGAAACACTACGAGGAAGGAGACGGGGGCTCTGGCGGGCTCCAGAGAGCCTGCGATGCTTGAGCCAGGACTGAAAGGATGACTAAAGGTGGTAGAATCTATTTTCTTGGATGTCTTTAGAATCAAGGTAGGGAGGGCCTCCCAGTTGGCGCAGTGGTAAAGAATCCACCTGCTAATTCAGGAGACGCAAGAGATGCAGATTCAGTCCCTGGGTTGGGAAGGTCACCTGGAGAAGGAAATCGTAGTCCACTCCAGTATTCTTGCCTGGAAGACCCCATGGACGGCGGAGCCTACAGAGAAGAATCCCATGGACAGAGGAGGGCTACAGTCCGAGGGGCCGCAAAGAGTTGGACATGACTGAACGACTGAGTACACACTCACAACAACAGAGAGGGATTCAGATGCCTCCGTGACCAGTCCTGTTCAGGATTTTGGAGCATCTGAGTCTGCAGGGGAGTTCAGGGATGTGTGCGTGCTTTTTTGCACGCACTGCTGGCTGTGTGCTTTGTGTGTGTCTGGGGAGCTGACAGAGGCGGGGAGATGGAGAAGGTGGAGGGGCCCTGTGTTCAGTATTCTCTGGTCTCCTGTTTTCCTTGGTCTCAGGCAGAGATGGAGAAGAGCTGGAGGCTCACGGTGATTGACGAGTTTTTCAGTGGAGAGGGACAGGCTAATAAATGGAGTGGAGAGCAGTAGAGGGCCGTTTGGGCAGGATATTGCTTCCCTGCCTCCAGTCTCCATCCCCAGCTGCATCTCTAGAGACCGGGGACAGTGACCTGGCCAGCCAATAATTGGGGAGAAGCCAGGAGCGGTTTTCTTCTCCCTTCCCTCTCTGCCTCCCTCTGGAAGCAGGACCTGGGAATGGAGGAAGGGGCATCTGGGCAGTTTGCTCCCCCCAGGAGCTGGTGTGAATGCAGTCCTGGGCCCAAGAAGGAGTGCAGCCCCTTCCCTAAACAACATCTGTTCTTTTTGGTTTGGTTTAGAAGACATTTCACAGCTGGCTTCTAGGAAGCTGCTGATCCCATGCTAACAAAAGATGGAGGGGGAGGGAAGGACCAACTCAGCCCCAGGAGACTGCTGCTGCCCAGAGACAAGGAAGCCTTTGCTATTTGCTAACAGGTGTGTGAATGGGGACTTGGAGAGACCTGAATTATTCAAAGGGATTTACCGGGGGTCTCTGTGCCCCAGAGCACAGCTCTGGTGAGCACAGAGGGTGAGAAGGGAAGGGACGAGGCTGGGGCAGGCAACTAAGTTCCAGCTCTGCTCCTCCTGCTTACAGAGGGGAGCACTGCAGGTATTTGAGAAGAACAACCCCCTAAACCTGGAGTTAGATTAGCATTTTCACACTTAAAATTTTTTTAATGCTTGTTAGTTTTCATGTCCATTCTGCCCTCCCAGGAGCCCTACGAAGGAGGTATTTTTATTTGTCAGACCTCTTTACAGTTGAAACACTGAGGTACAGAGCCTCAATTGCATAACTAGGAAGGAGGAAAAGCACAAACTCACACTTTGAGGTCTTCTGGCTTCAAAGTCTGTGTGATTTGCAATCAAATCATGCCTGGCCATTATAGGCTTCTGGAAGTTTACAGCCTTCCCCTCGAGTTCCCTGGGACCCCAGCAGAGAGGAGCTGGAAGCTGGTTCTCCCTTCATCTGCGCAGGAGAATAACGGTGGGTCAGCCAGGGTGTGCATATAACCTGCTCTCAGCAAATGCATGAAAGGACAAATTAAAATTTTCAATTTATTTTTAATTGTGCAAGTGATACATAGTTACATTTAAATTATTCTCCAATTAAGATAAATTGATTAATCAAAAAAATAAAAGATCCATGCGGAACTTCCCTGCTGGTCCAGTGGTAAAGAATCTGCCTTGCAATGCAGGGGACGTGGCTCGATTCCTAGTCGCAGAACTAAGATCCCACATGCACGCAGCAACCAAGCCTGTGTGCCACAACTGTGGAGCCAGCACACCCCAGCTAGAGAGTCCAGGGCCACATCAAAAGATCCCACATGATGCACGGAAGACCCTGCATGCAGCCAAAGACTCGACACAGCCAAAAAAACAAATAAACATTAAAAAAAGAGACCCATGCAGTACAAATCAATCCTAAGTGTCCCTCCCTAACCCTGATTCCCAGTCCTTTCTTGGTGGTAACCAGGGGATTGGTGTGTGTCCTTACAGACCTCCTCCTGGGCATTTTACATATACACACGAATAGGAAATTACTGGACCTTTTGATTACCACATAAGTGGTAAAATGTGGTTCTATGGCTTGCAACTTGCTCTTTACACTTAATAATGTGACTTGGAGAGATTTCAATTTCACTACCTACAGAACTACTTCATTTTTCAGCAGTGAAATAATATTGTATTAAGGATGCATATATATATGCATACATTATATATATACTTATATATATCATGGGCATATATGTATATATAGCTTCCCGGATGGTACTGTGGTAAAGAATCTGCCTGCAACGCAGGCGATGCAGGAAACGTGAGTTAGATCCCTGCATCAGGAAGATCCCCTGGAGTAGGAAAAGGCAACCTACTCCATTATTCTTCCCTGGGAAATTCCATAGACAGAGGAGCCTGGTGGGCTATAGTCCACTGGATCACAAAGAGCCGAACATGACTGAGCATTCGCACGTGCATGCATATATATGTATACAAAATGTGTATACATAATATATATGTATGTATATATAAAACATATAATGTATGTGTAGTATGCATATATACAGACATGTATGTGTGTATGCATATACTCTTATTTTCCAATCTTGGACATTGGAGACACATTTTTTCACTATTGGAAACATGATAAAGGGCATCTTTGTCCATGTTTTCCTGTATTCATAAATGAATAATTCTCTAGGAGAGATACCTAGAAGTAAAATTCCTAGGAGAAAGGCAAGTGCATGTATTTAATTTGAATAAATTCATTCTTTGTCAGTTTACACTCCCCAACAGTGCTGTAGCAGAGTTCTCATTTCCCTGTACCCGCTTGAATGCTAGATATTATCAATATTATACTTTTTTCAAAATAAAATATTTCATTTGATTTGATTCAAATTTCCCTGATTTCTGTAAACATTTTTCATATGTTCACTGCTTATTTACCTTGCCTCTTCTTTGAATTACTTGTTCCTATTTTTTGCTCAGTCTTATCATTTTTGTGGAAGCTCTTTACATATCCTGGATATTAATTCATATCTGTTATGTGTGTTTCACCTATCTCTCCCAGTCTGTCAATTACCTTTTAACTTTTCTTTATGAGTTTTTTCATCAGACAGAAACAATTGGTTTTGACAAAGTTAGCTTATCATTTTTAAAAATAGTTTTGGTTTTACTGTATTTCCCTGATAAGGTTGTCCCTACTCCAAGGTTATAGTATACTTTCTTCTGATATTTTTATAGCAGTCCCCTCGCTTTTGAAGCTCTTTAGTCAACTTGAAATATATTTTGTTATAGTGGGAAGTTGGTTTTAAATTAGTTTTTTTTTTCCAAATGGATAGCTTTGTTGGCCATTACTGGTGGCCCACCTAGTGTTTATTTCCGCTTTCCCTAGATTTTCTTGTAGGCATCCAGCCCATCGCAATTATTCCCTGGGCTTTGGGTCCAGGCCTCATCCTTTAAGTGTAATCCCATTGTTATTTTTCAGTTGATAAGTTGTGTCCAACTCTTGGCACACCCACAGACTGCAGTAGCCAGGCTCCTCTGTCCTCCACTGTCTCCCAGAGTTTGCTCGAACTCATGTTAGTTGAGTCAGTGATGCTGTCTAACCATCTCATCCCCTTCTCCTTTAGCCTTCAAATCTTTCCCAGCATCTGGGTCTTTCCAGTGAGTCAGCTCTTTGCATCAGGTGGACACCTAGCCTAATTGTCCGAGCATGGCGTAATGTTGGTCATGGTGATTAGTTCAGGATGAGCATAAAACCCAGTTAAGATGAGGGGAAGTTTACTGAGTGCATCTGGGGAAAACGGTTTGCTCTCTTCTCAAAGTCTGCACTGGGAGAAAATAAGAATCCCTTTCTTCCTTTGGACATCATGATTTGTGGCTATGGATTCAGGAGCTTGTCGAGCTCTTTGGCGCCATGAGAGAAGTCAGCCCGAGGATGAGGGCAGCATGGGAAAGGGCCACAGCCATAAAGGAAGCCTAGAGAACAGAGTCAGGGCCCCTGGGTTTGGCCAACCCTGAGGCCTCGCTACTTCCTTATCTACCTCTGGACTTCCTTATGCCAGCAATCCATTTCCTTATCACTGAAGCTTGGTTATTTCAAGTTCTCTGTCATGAGCAGCAGGGAGTACCTCAAACTGATACGACAAGCAGCTGTACCAGTGCTCCCTTAACTTGTGAACTCATGGATGAGCAGTCCATCCCAGATCATTAATCAGAAATGCTGTCATCATTTACTTTTGCACCTACATGATCTGTTTATTCCCTATCCATTCTTAGGCTCCTGTCTTGCTGTTTTAATGACTGTAGCTTAGGTCATCATTATGTATTTTATGCTAATAGGGTAGATCCCTCTTCAACATACTTCTCTTTCAGCAATTGCCTGGCTATTCTTATTCTTTTTCTCTTGTGGGTGAATTTAAATTATGTTGATCAAGTTCCATAAAATTCTGTTGCGATTTTGACAGGAGTCGCTTTGTATCTGGGAGAATGGACATCTTCACGATGCTTAGACTTCCCATCCAGGAACATTAGATGTCTCTCCATTTATTTAGATCTTCTTCTGTATTACTCAGTTGAGTTTCACAGTTATTGCATTACAGTTTTGTTCATATCTTAACTGGGTCCATTCCTTGGAAACTTAGAAGCATTTCTTCTTATTGTTTTTTCCCTATTTTGGATTTTTTTTTTTTTTTTTGGTAGCATGGAGGGAAGTGTGATGGAGAAGGAAATGGCAACCCACTCCAGTGTTCTTGCCTGGAGAATCCCAGGGACTGCAGAGCCTGGTGGGCTGCTGTCTATGGGGTTGCACAGAGTCGGACACGACTGAAGCGACTTAGCAGCAGCAGCAGCCGGGAAGTGTGAATTTTTTGGTTGTTGTTCTGATACTTTACCAATGTGCTGAAATCTTACTAACAGTCTGTCATGTCATTCTTTTGAATTTCCTAGGTAAATGATCATATCATTTGAAAATAATATTTTTCTCCTTCATCCCTCTTCTATTCATCCTCCATTCTTCTTTTTCTTCACTTAAGGCAGGGACCAATACCTTCAGAAACATGTTCAACAGGACAGACATCCACATATTCTTTCCAGACAGAAAGGTGGCATTTTTAAACATTCTTTAGAAGTAATGGAATTAAGGAAGTGTAATTTTCTTCCTATTTATTGAGGCTTTTTTTAAAATGATGAGAATATGTAGGATTTTATCAAATGCTTTTTTGGTTGCAGCGAGATAGCCACATAGAATCTTCCTTCATTACACGGTGAAATTCGTTAGCACGTTTTCTAGTGTTGAATTGGCCTGTATGACTGGGATGAACTCAGGGTGCTCACAAGGGACTAATCTTTCAATCATTGCTCAGTTTTATTGGCTAATACTTTATTTTGATTTGGGGCAGCAAAATTCAAAAGTAAGATGAGTCTTTGAGGGTTTTTGTTTGTTTGTTTGTGTCCTCCTTGCCTGGTTCTTCCTCTCCCTCACTGACTGTTGTCTCTCAAGCTCTTCTTTTTGGCCCCTGACCTGGCCTGAGGGCTCTGGCCTTGGGCCTCAGACTCACTTTGGGGTGGTCTCTCCCAGACCTGTGGCTTTAACACCATCTATGTGTTGACAGCTCCCGGATGTATAAATTTAGCCCAGTCCTGCCCCTGATTCCAGCTCCATGTAGCTAACATTCAGATCTACTTAACTAGTCCAGAACAAAATTTCCCCTTAAAGCTGTTCCACCCACAATTTTTCCAGCTCCGCCAGTGGCAACACTGTAGTCTAGCTGCTTAGGCCAAAAGCTCTGGGATCAGTCTTAACTTCTCTTTGTCTTTCATAACTCACATCCAGTCCACGAACAATCCTCTGGTTTTGCTGGTATCTGACCACTTCCATTACAGTAAGTCCCCTACATATGAACCTTCCAATTGGGAAATTTCAAAGTTATGAATGTGTGTTTGCATGGCCAACCACTTAAGTTAGTCCACGTGTCTGGCATACACTGTCAGGTGGGGGCATCCTCTACAAATGGGTGTGTTTTGTGCACTTTACTGTACAACACTGTAAATAAGACAGTAGTACAGTATGTTTATTTCGAACCCAGGATGTCTGGAAGCAAGTGTAAAAGCAGTGATAACATCGCTCATACTGCTTAGAAGCACCAAGCAATGACGATGGGATTGGAGGCCCAGAGGATGGATGAGGAGAGACAGAAAGAAGAAGTAACTAAAGAATCAGAGATCCACGGTGCAGGTGAATGGCAAGGGGGTTTTCTTTATATGAAGAGGCACTGTGAGTTTTTGAGGCCCAGGACCCAAACATAGAACAGCACATGAAGGTTGTAGCAGCCGTTCAGAATGCCATTCAGCACCACCATGCCATCCGTGATGAGAAAAAAAAAAGCCGCTACCCAGACGTCACTGGATAGCTTTTTCAAGAAGGTAGATAGAATTGAATCCAGCAAGGAACCAGAACCTGTGCCATCAACGTCAGGCATGAATGAAATTGCAGTTTGTCCTCTGTCTCCTGTTGCTGACAAAGGTTCAGCTCCACCGTCTCCCGCCTCCTCTCCCTCCTCCAGTCGGTAACTCTTCTCGCCTGCTCGCTCAATGCCAGCCCTGGTATGCCAGCTGTTGCACTGTACCACTGTCTTATCAAGGTATTGTACTATAAGATTAAAAATGTTGTATTTTTTGTGCTTATTTATGTACTATTTGTGTGAAAATATTATAAACATATTACAGTATAGTACTATGTAGCTGACTGTGTTAGCTGGGTAACTAGGCTAACTTTGTTGGACTTATGAACAAACTGGACCAAAGAAACACATTCTTGGAACAGAACTCATTCGTATACAGGGGGGGCTTACTGTACCTCCAACTAGTCCAAGCTATCATCTCTTATCTTGTTGTTCAGTCAGAAAGTCATATCCAACTATTTGCAGCCCCGTGGACTGCTGCACAGCAGGCTTCCCTGTCCTTCACCATCTCCTGGAGCTTGCTCAAACTCATGTCCATTGAGTCCGTGACACCATCCAACCCTCTCATCCTCTGTCGCCCCCTTCTCCTTCTGCCGTCAATCTTTCCCAGCATCAGGAGTGACTGCGATAGTCTCTACCACTTCTCCCCTCTTCCACTCGTACTTTCCCTCAGTTTATTAACACGGCAATGTGGCCCCTAACCCCTTCCTCTCAATCACTTGTTTCTATCCATGGTGGCCTCCATGCTTTTTGTCAGATGGGCCCGATGTTCTTCAGCCTCAGGGCCTTTGCATCTGCTGTTTCCTCACCCTGCATCTCCATAAGTCTTTCTTCCTTCCTTCCTTCAAATCTTTGTTCAAATGGCTTCTCCCAAAGTCTTCTGAAACCACCCTGCATACAACAGCAACCCTCTCTCCCTGCCCTCCCCACATGCCCATGCTGCTTCCTTCCCCCTGAAGGTGTTTGACATACTATGTACTTCTGTGTTTGTCCCCCAGGAAGGCAGACACTTGCCTGTTTGTTTGCTGTTATACCCTCAGCACGAGGAACAATGCCTGCAGGTATTAATTTGTCTCATAAACATTTATTAAATTAAAAAATATTTTTTCTTCTGCATTTGTGGCTTGATTTTAATGCCAAAGAATTTTACACATATATCCCACTTTCATCCTTTCAAAATATCTGTAACAGAAGCAGGGACAGAATTATACTCTTTTTTTTTTTTTCACAGATGCAAAAACTGAAGCCCAGAGAGCCTAAGGGATTTATCAAGGTCAGAAGCCAGTTGAGGGTCGAGTTGAGTTAGATTCTGTACCTTCTGCAGACCTGAGAGACTATCAGAGCATCAGGGGTTGGGGAGCCATCAGCAGCTGGAAGCTCAGATCAGGTGAGATGAGAAGACTCTGCCACCCGTCCGTCCTTACCTCCTGTCCTACTTCTTGGAGAGAGGACATTGGACAGATGAAATCATGGAGAACACAGGTGTGGGGTCTGCCTCTATAATTGGCTGTGGACTCTGCCCCCCTGTCAACAAGGATCATTCCTATCTCATGTGTGCTGACCAGCTGCTCTTTGCCTCTCCAGGTCCGCTCTCCACCCTTCCCCACCTGCTCCGCCCCAACATGCACAGCATCCACAACTTCCTTGCTCTCTGGCCCTGGGTGGGGCTGGGCCAGCGGGCAGCACCAGCAGGATATCAGAGCTCAGGAGAGCAGTGAGCCTGGGATTGAGTCCCCTGACTCCTTTTCTGCAGCATCCCCATCAGCTGGCCGTGTTCCTCCATCAAGAGCCACAGCTCCTATCAGGTGGTCCCCTACCCCTGCTCTGAACATGACTCTCTCTCTGTGCCAGTAACTACCTGCTTCTGCCCTTGTCCTTTCAGACCCAGGGAAGGGCAGAGACCCTGCTGTGGCTAGTCTAAGGGCAGTGCACCGACTGCGGTTAGTTTCCTTAAACTGCGCCCGCACCTCTGTAAACAGTTTCCAACTCTTTTTATAGTCTGGAGACTAGATGTGCCATTGCCCCTTCCTGTCCTCCCTTCCCCTCCTCCCTTCCCCTCCCCGGGTCCCCAACGGACTTTACTGCTTGAAGATTTCAAGGAGGTAACACACAAGTGCCTGACACAGTCCTTGGGACAAAGCAGGGTCTTCTCACATGTCGGTTCCTCTTTTTTCGGGGCCCTGAAGGGGCTGTTGAAAGACATATGTGGGAGGTGGGGTCTCAGTGGGGAGATGCTGAGCTTTGCAGGACAATGAAGCCATGAGGAGGAGGGACGGCTGCAACTCAGAGCAGAGTGAGAGGGTCTCAGGTCCCCTCTTCCTCCCCACCCATGTCCTGAACTCAGAAACCCGAGTGATGGGGGCTCCCAGACTCTAGCTGGTCTCAGAGCCTGCAGGGCATGGGGTGGGGAGGGGGTGAAGGTGGCAGGTGGGTACAGGGAGAGGGGAGGAGGCATCCCACAACTTGCTCTTCAGCTTTTCTATCTGATAGCACTTTGCAGCTCCTCGGTCCCCGTTTCCCCCAGGCTGCAACCAGGCTGACACGTAGCTGCCCTCCCGCCCGGCCCCATCCCAGCAGCAGCCTGGCAGCCTCTGTCCAGGCCCTGGCCTGGCAGCGGGAGACAGGGCTGTCAGACTGCATCACATCAGTGCCTGAGCTGGGACTCCAGCTGGGCCAAGTGACCTTGTAGAGTTTTGAGGATCATGGGCGGCAGGAAGGAGAGATAAACAGGCTGGATGGATTTACAGTGTCTTCCCAGTTGGAGGGAGGTGAGAGCCAGGCCTCCCTTGAACACCAGTTCTTCCAACTCACAATGACTTCTTCTGGATCTGTACTTTGGGGACCCTCGTGGCTCAGATGGTAAAGAATCTTCCTGCAGTACAGGAAACCTGGGTTTGATCCCTGGGTTGGGAAGATCCCCTGGAGAAGGAAATGGCAACCCATTCTAGGATTCTTGCCTGGAGAATTCCATGGACAGAGGAGCCTGGTGGGCTACAGTCCTTGGGGTCACAAAGAGTTAGACACGACTGAGCGACAAACACATATTATATATATAGCTGCGGCAGGTGGAAGTCAAACTAGACTTTAGGGTGAATTTTCTGAGTCTAAAGGCTGTGGAGAATTCATTGTCAAAGAAAGTGGAGATTTCTTCTTTCAGGTAGTGAAGGATCCAACTCCTCTTGGAGCCCATGTCTTCTGATGAGTGGCTGAATAATCACAATTTACTCTGCCAAGCACCATGGGGTATTAAATGCATGATCCCTCTTGAACTTCACAGCATCCCATAAAGCAGGAATATTTAGTTGTATTTACTACAGTGGAGGAACCAAAGGCCCAGAGAAGGTTAAATGAACTGTTCAAGAGGCAGGAAGGAGTGGACTCAAACACAACTTGGCAGACTCCATAACCAGATACACTTTTTCCCTACAGGTCATTTTAAATCATGAGATCATTAATTTGTCTTCCTCCTCCTTCCCCCTCAGTGATTGTGGGTAGCATAGAAATCAAAGTTCAGTCCAGATTTTGGCTATATCTCATCTAACTCAACTTCCTGGAAGAGGTGGGAGGAAGGAAGGATGAAGGTGTAATCCTCTCTGTTGACTGGTGCGCAAAGAGGAACACCCATCTAGAGGTCAGCGATCTGCAGCAGCGTGGTCCTTGTCCATCACTCTCCCACCTCCCTGCTTCTGTCCTGCAGCTCAGTCATCGTTTTCCTTTCCCCCATCCCTTTGCTATATTGGCACATGGGTGATCTCAGTTAGACTTTGGGAAGGACGTTCCAAGTCTTTTGTTGAGAAGTTTCTTGGACAATTTATATACTTCCAAGGAGACCATGGTGTGGGTCAGTTTGCTATTTCTTGCTTTTGTGTTTAGACTGAGCCGGCTTTGTTCTTCTTTGTTCTTGCCTTTTCCCCTCGTTGTCTACACACTTCCCTGACACAGAGCAGTCGCCCCATGGAGCATGGCCCCGAAGCCGAGGGGTGGAGTAGAAGCCGTGTTCGGGGCGGTGGTGACATAGTCTTGAAAAAACTCCATCTGTCATCTCTGGCCTTTTACTGTTGTAACAGCACTTACGGTCCCAGCCAACTGCTGAGGAATCTGTCTGTGGTTTAATTAGCCTATAACTCCAGCCTCCCCCACCACGCAAGAAAGCAATAAACAGCTTCCTTCCTCTTAGTGGGGCTGGGCAGCCATGGCAGGGGGAGCCATATGAGGCTTGGGGCCAGTGAGGTCTTAAAGACAAATGAAGGACTCGGGGACCTGCAGGGAAGGACTCTACAATCGTGCCTCCCTTCCCTGCTAAGGTCATGAGAGACCAGCCAGTGTGCTCCAAGGGAAAATAACCACAATAATAGAACAATTCCTTGTATCTATAGAGAGCTTTCCAGTCACCAAGAGCTTTCCCAGACTCTCTTTCTAGGTACCACTCGGAACCTCAGTTTCTTCTTCTGTGAAAAGAGGGCTTTGGGCTCAGTGATTCCTGAGGTCTCTTCTCTATCTGGACCCGCTGTGGGTTCCACAATCCTAACAAAATCCCTGTGATGTGCCTGGAGCGGGTGTCATTAGCCTCATCCTATAGTTGAGAATGGGCCTCTCCCGTGGCTAAGCAGTAAAGAATCTGCCTGCAATGCAGGAAATGTAGGAGATGCGGGTTCAGCCCCTGGGTTGG
Organism: Bison bison bison; assembly: GCF_000754665.1. NCBI lineage: Eukaryota > Metazoa > Chordata > Mammalia > Artiodactyla > Bovidae > Bison > Bison bison. The sequence continues at coordinate 9,234,075 of NW_011495071.1, forward strand.
GAAGATCCCCTGGAGGAGGGCATAGCAACCCACTCCAGTATTCTTGCCTGGGGAATCCCATGGACAGAGGAACCTGTTGGGCTATTGTCCATAGGGTTGCAAAGAGTTGGACATGACTGAAGTGGCTGAACACGTAGTCATGCATGCATCATTGAGAGTAACCAGGAGCAGAGAAGGGAAGCAGTTCACTCTAGAGTACTCACAGAACCCTGCCAGGGCCAGGCCTGGAACCGCAGGAGATAGGAAGAGAGAAAGATGGATCTTGATATCTGCCTTCTTAACTCAAGGAGGTGGGAGGTGGGAGGGCAGGGTCTGAGGGCCATGAAGCTGCCCCCCTGGACCATTTTGAAGGAATCTGCCCTACCGCTCTGCAAGAGGGTGTGGCTAGGGAGCTCACGTGGTGGGGAGAGCAGTATCCACCCAGGAATCCACACCTCAGGGTCCTCCTTAGAATGTCCACTCCCTGGACGGTCTATCCTGTTCACTGCTACACCCACAGCCTAGAACAGCACCTGGCAGGTGAGGGATGCTCCAAAAGTGCCAGTCAGTGGATGAGTGAGTGAATGGGCCTGTGCCCCTCTGATCCCAGGGCCCCTGCCATGACGCCCTGCCGCCTTTGTGCAGAGCCCGGACACAGGAGCCACGTGAGTGCTGTCGGCTGAAGACAAGGTGAGGCTAGGGCTTGGGAGGCGTGCTGGATTGTTACCTGTGGGAGGCTGCTGGCTCCCTGCGAGAGAGCCCCAGGGGTTCTGAGCTGACTGTGGTCGTGCATTTAGGTGCCAGCCATTGGTGTTGCTGTCCAGATAGTGTTTCTTTCCTCAGTGATCACTGATGTATCGTGCCCCTGTAATTGTGTATTGTATTTTGGCGGTGGTGCATCCAGAGGAGATTGGAAATCCAGATCGAACCCTCCCTCCCTGACAGAACATCCATCACACACTCTGAGGGGCTGGGGGCAGTGAGGGGACGGCGTGCGGAAGTTGGGGGGTGCTCAGATGCAACCAGAAAAGTGGGGAGTCCTGCAGGAAAGAGTTTTCTTCCGAGCTCAGAATCCTTCTTGGCCCAGTGTCTTCTGCTAACAGCACTCACATGGCTTCTGTCCCTCTCTCACAGCCCCAGGGCCTCAGTTCCTTCTCTTCCTTCCTGGGGTGGCCCCCACTGCTCTGTCCCTTGGGGTTCTCTCTCCAGCCTGGCTGTAGCAGGGCATCCAGTCTCCCCAGCCAGCCTGCTTTGCTGCCTTCCAAAGCCAGCACGAAATCCCCTTTATCCCCAAGAGATCATCTGCTGGGACACCTGGGGCAGACAGAGCCGAGGTGACAAAGATCCCACAAGGCAGGAGGCAACCGCGCAGGCTCCCTGTGGATCCTGGCTTCTGTCCTCTCTAAGGCCTGTCACTAAGGCCTAACCTGCCGGCCTCTCGCTTTCCTTTCTCTCAGAAACCCAGAGGCCTAAAAACACAACCAGGAGAGCACAGGAAATAAAAATTAAGGCCCGCTCTAGAGCCCTCCTGTTTCCAGGGGCTGATCAATTTCTGGGCAATCGTCTGCCCAGGCAACATCTGTCTCCATGGGATCCACCCAGGATCAGCTAACAAAGCAGACCATCACTTCAATACCACCCCTTCTTCAGAGTTTTGAAATCTGGGGTTCATGGTCGAGATCTGTGACCCCTTGAAACTGCACCACAACTTGGGCGTGTGTGGGTATGTCTGTACTTTTTCTGGAAAGAGTTTGCATAACTTTCATCAGTTTTCCAAAGCCCCCAGAGCTGTCTATCCCTATGTGAGTGGGCCTGAGGGCAGAGTGGGTATAGGAGCTGAGCTGGCTTAAATAGTAAATAGGAGTTTCAAAGTTTTTTATTGCTTTAAGCCCTGAATCATATTTCTTTGAGTGGTGGTGGTGGGGTCTTCTTTTCTGGTTTATCAAACAGGTTGACTGTGTGCACCCAGAAGGGTTTCTCATACAGGTGCGTGTATGCACAGAATGAGCCCTCCCCAGCACGTGTGTGTGTGTGTGTGTGTGCTCAGTCACTTCAGTCATGTCCGACTCTCTGTGACCCTGTGGACTACAGCCCACCAGGCTCCTCTTGTCCATGGGATTCTCCATGCAAGAAAACTGGAATGGGTTGCCATGCCCTCCTCCAGGGGATCTTCCCGACCCAGGGATTGAACCAATGTTCCTTATGTCTCCTGCATGGGCAGGTGGGTTCTTTACCACTAGCACCACCTGAGAATCCCAAGGCCTCCCCAGATCGTAGCCCAAATAACCAGCATAGCCCTGGGGCAATCAGGGCAGAGGCCAAATACCATCAAAGTGGATCCTAAGTCCCACTGCAACCCACCCAACCTGAGTACCAAGCACACAGCTGGTAACCAGACTGGACCCCTGACCCCAAAGCTGGATACCCACCAGAGTGATCTCAGTCCTGGGCCAAGGCTTCTTTTGAACACAGTCCCTTTCCCCAAGACTTGTGGGCTTGGGGGAGACCCACTGCCAGCCAGCTGCTGAGGACCCCAGGAAAATCTGCTTATTTGCTCACGATAAGGCTTTCAATCTCTGCATATTCCAGGAAGATGGCTCTGAGCTTGTTTATCTCACTGAGAAAACAGAAAGGCCTGGAGACCGAGAGGCAAAGGCGAGGTATGTTGATAAATACCGCAGCTCCTCTGCCTGCTGAGACTGTATGATCTTTGTTGAATCGCCTAATCTGCTTGGCTAATTATGCCCATTTTCCCTTCTCTCTTTCCCTCTTACTCTCCCCTGCTCGTCACAATGTGGCACTTCAGAAAGTCTCTCGGAGGAATTTCAAGGAGCCGGCTGGGTCTCTGTGGAGTACACCATATTATCTCATTACGATCTCACCCGGTGATCGGATTCCGTTAGCTGACTCTCTTTATTAGCAGGCAAAGGCAAACTTATGAAATACCTTTAAACCTGGATTTCCTTAACAATACATCATTGGGGAACTGACAGCTCTCGCTCGCTTCCCTCTGCCAGAAAGAATTAAGATTGTTCCTAATTTAATCTCTCTTCCGCATCGGAGGCGGATATTTGTGTTTCGGCAGCAAACTTATATTAAAGGCTCCAGGGGAGGAGGCTTCAGATCGTCACAGAGCAGCTCTGGTAGGTGTCCTGTGTGCAGACCGGGATGGCCCTGGATTCAGGGAGCCTGCACCCCAGCACTGCCCTTGATGGAACCTGCAGAACTCTGTTCCTGCTGGCAAGAGATCAGAAGGCAAATGCGTGAACTGTGCTTTTGTAGTTTCAGAGTCTGGGTGTTGGAGGTGATGGCTAGGCAGTCGCAGACATTGCTCACTGCAGTGCCCTCTGGCTCCTCGGCCCTCTGGCCATCTAGCAATCAGAGTCACCAGGCTGGCTCTTGATGGGGCTCTGGCTGAGCTGTGTCCTGGCTATACCCCATGGGGGCGGTGCAGTGATGCTTTTGGTGCTCTGCCCAGATCCCCCATGGCTGGTCCGGTGCACCCACCCCCCGGCTGCTGTGACTATTTGCCACTAAAGCTCATTCCCACCCCTCTTCTCCAGAGAGGTAGTCTCAGCTGAATAGAAGCCACCTGACCCCAGACTGAGGCTTCCCTGGTAGGGCTCGTGGTAAAGTACCCACTGACAACGCAGGAGATGCAAGAGACGTGGGTTTAATCCCTGGGTTGGGAAGCCCACCTGGAGGAGGGCATGACAACCCACTCGAGTATTCTTGCCTGGAGAAACACATGGACAGAGCAGCCTGGCGGGCTACAGTCCATGGGGTTGCAGAGTTGGACACGATGTGACTTCACACGACCCCAGAGGGCAGCCACCAGCCCGAGTCCCCTTGCCTTAAGCCAACGGTCAATCGCTGATTGACATAAGCACACAAAAGACCAGCCCACATGCTGCAAAGTGAGTCTGACTTCACGATGCTCCTGGGCTCCCAGGAGGACCAGGCTGAAGCTGGCCTCAGCCCAGACCACATCCCGGCTTTGTTCCCTCACCCCATCTCTCCTGAGAGTGCATGCCCAATAATCCACGTTCCCCAGACTCTGCCTCTAGGGAATGGTTACATTTGGGATGCTTGGGTTTCTGGGTTCTGATCAGTCAGGAATCAGACTGTACATGGCAGAGACTGGCCGTGGGCAGTCAAGGCTGGTGGAACCATTCAGCCAAGCCACGAGCAGTCACTGTGGCCCGTGGGCACTTCTTGAGGACCCTCCCCCATAATGGACAGGTGTGGCTGACAGCACCTAAATTCATAGCCTGCCAGGCAGGGGCTGCCCGAGACGCTGCCTCCAACCCCTGATTATGAAGCACATAAGCCTCTCTCCGAGGCTGCTCTGAACCATGGCCTCTTAGATCCGCGTCACCTGGGCCAGAGCTGCAGAGCCTGACCCCAGGCGTGCCCTGCCAAGCACATCACATCCCCTCCAGGTGCTCTGCACAGAGATTTGGACGGCTGCAGAGGAGAGGCGGGGAAGAAGTGTGTTGGAAAATCCTATTATCTAGCCAGGCCCCTATTGATAACCCATGCATGAAACCAATTTACAAAGTGTGAGTCAAAGCCTCACGGACCGCCTGTTCTCATGGGAGCCCAGCAATCACCCTGCCCACGGCCATGCACTCGGATGCCATTCCCGCTCTGTCCTCTGCCACCTCTGCTCGAGAGCTGTCAGTCAGCGTCCTGAGCTGCCCGGCCCCCAGCTCCTGCTAATGTCGGGAGAATTTATTACCGCAAGAGAAGAGAAACTTCACACGATGATTTTCTGATCTGTGTTTGGCTGATGGCTCGAGCAAGCCCAAGTGAGACTCCTTGAGCTACAAGGTTTTTCTGAAGGTCATATGATCAGTCCATCTTCTGTTGCTGGTGGAGGCTATGGCATGGAGGCTCGGATGAAATCAAGGGCAAGGTACTTAACCTCTGAGTCCTGGCATCCTCCTCTGGAAAAGGAAGTACCCTTGAGAGCTGACATAAGGACTGAATGAAGTGATGCTCTTAAAAGTGCCCAGTAGGTACTCAAACAATGTTTATTATTGTTTTTCACCTTAGAGCAGTTCAGACAATACGCTAGGGAAGAAGGTGCCACTGCTTTTCTCTATAGAATATTCTCATGTGTCTTACAGTCAAGAAGCTCTTTTATCTAACCACAGCATCTCCTGAGGAAAAAGAACTTGTTAGTTATTCAGGTCCCCTAAGAGGTTTACTTCTGCTCCTGTCTAACACTGTCAGAGTTCTGGGGACTGTTACTATCTCCATTTTACAGATGAAAAAACTGAGGAATAGAAATTGCCCAAAGTCACCTAGCAGTGAGTGGAAATGGGATAAGAAGATACGGAAGAATGGTAAGAGAAAGACGCTGTTAAGATGCCTCTCCTAAATGCAGTTAACCAATTCATGAGCTTTTCCCTTTTGAGGGATCAGAGTTGGGGCATCTCTGCTCTGCTTCACCTGCCATCCCCTCCAATGCTCTTCCTCTCCCCAACCTATGTCAGATTTGAATAGAAATTGGACCACCCCATCTTGGACATTCCTCAAGTGTCAGGCCTCAAAGGACTGGGTCTATATATATCCTACCTCTGATCCAAACCAGGGCTCTGTCCACAGGTAATTTTCATCCAACAGGTCGAGAAGACCATGGCCAAGGCACCTCTTCCCCAGTCTCCTGCTCTAGAGGCCCTGCTCCCTGTCCATCCCCCAGGGAACCAGGCTCTGCTGACTTCCTTAGGCATTGTGACTGATCTTAGTGTGGTAGACTCTGGAGGTTACACAGAAGAACACAGTGATGAAACAGGTAGGCTCTTAACTCAGGTCAACATTTGCCATGTCAGGACCTCAACTTCCTCATCTATAAAATGGGCACAAGAAATAATAGTACCTATTAGCGGATTGGGGGACTTTAATGTACAAAATGCAGGACCGACATACAGGCTAAATAAACTTTGGCAATTACAGTGGCCAAGCTCAAGATTTAAAACTGCCTTGGTGTCACTGTTTGGGTCACCAGATTCATCCACAGGAAGGTTCACATTTCTGTTCAAAACAGTCACAAAGTTTAACACATTGAACATCTGAGGCCTTTATTTCTCAGTTTGGCCTGCAAATCTATGCCAAGAAAGAGAAGGAGCGTGGGAGGGAGGAGGGGCCTGGAGTGAGCGCACACGCCTGGGTACAGACAGGGAAGGTGTCCTTGGAGCGAAGATGTTTAGCGTCTCAGGTGCGTCTGCGGAGACCACAGCTTGTTAGAAGCCTTTGCTTACCTGGCAGCCAGCCAGGCCTCGCTAGCTAAGTAGGCCATCTCTGATGGGGCTTCCAGGGGGCCTGCACAGCCCAGTCAGAGTGAAGGCTTTCTAGAGACACAGACACATTACTCTGGTCCTGGGCAGCAGTGGCAGACTGTCTGTGCTGGATGCCGCCTGGGTCCCCGTCCCCAGCTGCTGGATGGGAGCGGTTGTAGGGAGGCGTCTGTGAGCTGGCAGGCACCATGTCCTTGCTCCACTCTCTCTAGACCAGGAGGACCCTGACCTGAAAAAATTTCCCGGTCAGTGGAACACGGAAGATCAGCAGTGAATAACACGTTCTCCTCGAAGGGATCCTGCATCTGTGCCATGAGCAGACGGGATCCCACCAGGCCCCCAGCCTGGAGTTCTGGCCCAGAGCTGGGTGCTGGCCTGTTTTCTTCCCGGCACAAGAGGTCCTCAGAGTAGACCCTTCACTCTGTTAGAAGACCAGTGCGGTACTGGCAGACCCACCCGAGAAAGGGTGCTAACCTGGGCAGAAACTGTAAATGAGCCAGTCAGGCCTGGGGAGCTTCCAGGGAACACAGAGCGCCCTCCAAACCGTGTGAAAGGCCAATCGGCTTTGAAAGGAGTCTTTCAGCCACACGGACAAGAAGGTACCTGCGCCTGTGAAGAGCGGGGAGACAAAACAAAAGCCTCCATTGGAAGGCGAGCCAGCATGAGTCCTGCTTGCCTCCAGGCCTTGGCTCTGAGGAATGAGAAAAAGAAGAGAAGAGGTCAGAGGCCACTCTCCCTGAACAGGGCTGTGGATCTTGGGGAGCTGAATGTAGAGGCAGCAGTTCAGAAAGGGCTCCAGAGGTGCTTGCCACCTGAGAAGGGCCCACAGCTGCATCCACGTCCTTTGCAGGGGTCAGCCTCCACTTAGAGCCTACGCCATTGGTTGGGATCACCCATGCCCCACCCCAGAAATTCTCATTTTAATGGGAATAGGACGCTGCCCAGGCACGGTGAGTTCTAGAAGCTCCCTGGGTGACTGTGATGTCACTGAGAACCAGTGGCGTCTGCAGGCACATAAATAAAGACAGCAAGAGTTCTGGATTTGTGACACTGTCCCCATCATCTCAGGAGTTGTCCTCTGGCTTCTCTGTGGGTCCAGTGGTTAAGAATCTGCCTTGCAATGCAGGGGACACTGGTTCATCCCTGGTCCAGGAAGATCTCATATGCTGTGCGGCAATTAAGCCCGTGCCCCATAACTCCTGTACCTGTGCTCTATAGCCCTCGAGTTGCAACTACTGAGTCCACGAGCAGTAACTGCAGAAGCCTGCGTGCCCTAGAGCCCGTGCTCCGCAACAAGAGAAGCCACCACACTGAGAAGCCTGCGTGCTGCAGCTAGAGGGTAGCTCCCACTCTCCACAATAGAGAAAGCCCACCCACAGCAGCAAAGACCCAGAGCATCCATAAAGAAAATTAGCAAATAAATAAAGAATCTAAAAAAGAAAAGAATTGTCCTCAACATCCCCCAGTACCCCAGTCGTTTTAGTATGCTTTACTTAAAAAGTCAGTATTTATTGTAAGATTATTTTGGAGGCTATTGAGAAGTTAAGCAAAGAATGAAGTACATTTTATTAATAATAGAAAATTAATTGTATAATAATTACGTGATTAATTGTACTCAGCAGATAGTGTGTGGATTGTTGATATCTCTAGAGAATAGGGTGAAAGATTGGGAGATAGATTTGAAGCAAATTACAACCACACATCCTTGAGGTTTTGGAAAACCATGTGACTTTTAAAAAGGCTTTTTAGTTTGTAATAATTATGAATTTATAGGACGTTACAAAAATAGTACAAGGAGCTCCCACGTACACTTAACCCAGTTATCCTTAATGCCAATACTTTACATACCTGTATACAATTTCAAACCTAGGAAAATCACACTGGTAAAATCCACCGACCTTATTAAAATCATGGACTTTTTTGTTGACCTTTAAGTTTGGGGGTTTTCATTCACTTATTAAAAATTTTTATTGAGACACTGGTGTTTGTTGTAGTTTAGTTGCTAAGTCGGGTCTGACGCTTGTGACCTCCCGGACTATAGCTTGCCAGGCTCCTCTATCCATGGGATTTCCCAAACCCACTGAAGTGGGTTGCCATTTCCTTCTCCAGGGGATCTTCCTGACCAGGGGATCGAACCTGCATTTCTTGCTTGGCAGGCAGATGATTTACCACTGAGCCACCAGGGAAGACTGGGACACTGGCATAGGGTTTATCAAAGTGTGGTCTGTAGATCAGAATTGCACCAGAATCACACAGAAAAACACAAACCCCTGAGCCTCAATCTCAGACCTACTGAATCTGATTTCCTAGGGGTGGAGCAGTGGGGGCTCAGTACTTTTAACAACTTTTCCAGGAAGTTCTTAGGTTCATAAAAGTTGGAAAGTCAGTAACCTGTTCTACAGCGGGTGCTGGACTCAGCAAAGGACACACATTTAGGAAACCCTCACAGGCAGAGGAGGAGACAGATACTCACAGCAATGTCAGGGGCTGAAATAGCCATGAAATACAGCCACGTGCTATAAGCACAGGGGAAATGTCTGATCTTGTGTGGCCAGTCGGCAGGAGTTTTGTAGGTTGGGCATATTTAAGTAGGGTTTTGACCGATGCATAGGAGTTTGCTTGACAAGAGAGTAAAATCTCAACTAGAGTGTTAGCATATATCTCTCTGCCTTTGAAGCAGATTTCCTGAAGTGTGAGCTCTTAACAGTGGGGACATATATTATTCATGTGCTCTCCAATGCCTGGTATGCTGAAAGCGCTCGATAAACTAATGAATGAAAGCATGAATACTATGACTGACTGGATAAAGGAAGAGTGGAAGGATATAGAGGAATGGCTGGAAGAGGCCGGGCAGATGAGTGCCCAGGCAGACCAGAAGCAAGGAGAGCACAGCTTGAAGAGGCTGGATTCCAGGTCAGAAAGGGCTCAGCAGCAATCTGCCCAGAGACCCTTAGGGCGGAGCCAGAACCCACTGTGAGAAAATGCAGCCTGGCTGTGTGTAGAACATGCTCTTCCTGTACAGTTAAGCCCTGAACATCCCAAGGCTCCTTGAAGTCAGCTGACTTGGAATCTGAGCTAAGTGGCCTTCGCCCTGGGGAAAAAAATAAAAAGGCATTTACCCTGAAAGCACTCTCCTGCTCTCTTAATAAGTATATTAATTTTAAATGCCAGAGACAGACTCGTAAACTCTCCGTAGAGGATTATGGTCACAGCCGCACTTGCTGCAGAGTGCCCCGCTCCCATCCGCAAAAAAGGTGGGAAAGCGCGTGTTACAGGAGAGACTTGCAAAGGCCACTCCTTTTGCATTGGACGTAGAAGGAGAGGAGGAGTTCCGCGTGCTCTTTATTCTCTTTTTCTCTCTATTGCTGGGCCTGGGAAGTTGTAGGGGTTGCTTCCGGGTTTCAGCACTGGATCAGAAGATCCTGGAAGGAGCTTCCAAAACAGGGGAGAGGTGGGTCATGTCTGCCTGGGGACAGAGGAAGGGCTGCTGCCGGGAGATCTCAGGTTTGAAGACCCCAATCTCCACCAGGGTGCCTGATCTACCGTCCTTCTGGATCAGACGCCTAGGTGGCAGGACCCGCAAACCTGCTTGTCCCATTTCTCAAGTGACTCTTAAGCACACTGACGTTTGAGAACTACGCTATTAGGAACATTTCTCCCCAAGACTGTACATATTTAAACAATATCAGCTGGCAGTAAGGAAGTGCTGAGGTTTGAAAAAGAAAAAAAAAAAATGCTGGCCTTGAAGACCCTCCCTTCCCCCAACCCATTCATCAATAAAAGGGGATTAAGTGACTGTCCACAGAGCAAACACTATGCAAAGCAGCCTTACCTATTGCAGTAGAAATGAGCAAATGTGAAATTGGCAGGTGATTTTGTTCTTTGCAGCAATCAGAGAAATCATAAAGAGAAAAATGAACAGTAAGATTTTTCCAGGACAAATAAACACTTTGCCATTGAGTGAAATATATTAAACATTTAAAAAAAAATTCTCTTCTGTTTCAAAACTCATTACTTCTGTTACCTACAAAGAAGATTAAAACTTAAAACTACCTGGGAAAAAAATGGAGGGGATTAATAATCCCTTCCTCAGAGGATTGCTTGCAATTTAAAGGGAAGTTCTGAACAGAGTGCCTGGTGCCCAGAGGCCCTGAATGTTAGCTGAGGTTGGACCAGGCATTGGAAAGAAGTACGGGTCCCCGTGCCTGCAACTTGAGCCTGAAAGACATCAAGCAAGCTTAAAGAAATTCAGGCAGTGGCGCCCTGAAATTTGTAATCTCCATTACATATGTTTTCAATTCCCCACCTGGGCTCTTTATGGAACTTTTTTTAATAGGTATATGCATACAGCCTTCAGGCCAGATATGTCCCACCTGACTCTCAGCTGTCCACTTGACATTTTTAATCAAGCACTTTGTTTTATTTAATGATCTTGTGTGCTTAGTCTCGTAGGGCCCTGTCCCCTTCCAGTAAAGTATGTGAGAAGCTGTGCTGAAATGTGGAAAGCTGAGGCCTTTTGTGGGCAGTGGACCTGCAGGGAAGAGGGAGGAAGGAGGTTTCAACAGTTCTTCAAGTCAAAAGAGGCTTAACCCCTGTGAGAGTCTACACTGCAAATTTTGCAGCCTGGGCTTGTCATCAAGATCGTTTCTTTTCTCCATTCTTGTGTCTGTCTTCCTGGGTGGAAGACACTTGTCAGACAGACTCACTGAAATACTTTCTCAGCACCAAGAGATGCCAAGGTATTGGATCCCTGTGATTCGCTACATTTTTTTTTTTTTCCTGAAGCAATCTGAACACAGAGAACATGAAGCTTTGTGGGAGGAGTTTGGGGAGGATATATTCGGATTTGTTTCAGGACATGTAGACTTTCAGACTCAATCAGGGGATGAGGATGGAGCAGATGACACCCAGAGACTCGTTTCCCATCGATGAGATGCCCTAGCTCAGAATGATCCCGTATTTCAGAGAATCGCAGAGCTATTCAGTAGAAATAGAGTCAGAGTTTCAAAAGTGATTAGCATATTTGGATGAATAGGAACCATTCTCGCAGGTTTGGGGGTCATTTTTGGGAGTCCAGCAGCAGGGACATTCTGAATGTCAGAGCTTATGGTTCCACAGATCCCCAGAATTTGTGAACCCAAATATGTGGCCCTGAGGCCCATCTTCAGGGGACGGCAGTTCTAGGAAAGCATCTTCTTAAACCTGAAGGCAGAAATGAATACAATCCACTCTTCTTTTAAGACTTCCAGGCACTAGAAAAACAGAACTCTCAGCTACTAATCAAAATTGATCGATGACAAGCACCAGGGCGATAACTGCACTTCAGAAGGAGTAAAATTAATTAAATGGGGTGTTGGCTTTTTTTCCCCCTTCAACATCTGTATTGCTCCTGAAAATCTATACTTTTAAATGTACTTCACCACTGTTATTCATTAAAACTGCATGCAGCCTGTACTTACAGGCATAGGCCACACTGAAAAAACTGGGCATCTCTGGGCTAACGTGCTGCCAGCAAGCAGATCGCTGTGCCCAGACATCTGAGTGGCACTGACCTGGAGGAGGGAGGGTGGTCGTAAGGCTGGACCAAGCCGGCCCCCTTTTAAACCTGGCGGAACTTGATCAACGGACAACAGAGAACTGATTGTTAAATTGGGTCTGCACTGAAGTGGCAGGGACTTCAAGAGGTCACTTTCATATCCACTGATGAGCCATCATTCAGCTCCTTGTGGCACTTGCTCCTTGCCTGGCCTGCAGCTGCTCAGGGGTCTTGAGACCCCTCTGTGGGATTCTCAGTGTATTGTTCCTTAGCCCTTTCTCCTGTGCCCTCTGGTCCCACATCTCGCAGCCCCATGGGGCTACAGGGCTGTCCCTGTCTGAGCCCTGGTCATCTCCTGCCTCCTCTAGCCTGTGCTGGCTTCCCCCAGCCTCCTTTCTGAGTTATTTCCAGAATACTCACTGTCTGGGGGAAAAGTGTCCTTGGATACCCACCATTTTTCTATGGTTCTAGCAAAGATAGATGGGCCAAATGCTGTGGTTACAGGCAGAAATTAAATTCCTGGGCAATGTGTTCCCCAACGATGCAAAGCCTAGAATGATCCATTTTGGGCAGTGGGTTCATAGCCACACTCGCTCTGCGTCTCCCGTCATTCAGAGAGGGTCCCTGCACTGTGCTCTTGGGTGGTTCAGCTGATGTACTCCCAGTGACAGGGAGGCAGAGAGCGGGCCCCGGCGATGTGGGGCTGCAGCCAAAGAGTTTATAGCATTGCAGAGAATCGCTTTGATGTTTCCTCTTGTCTTCATAATTCATTGTCGTGGTATATGCATCTCCAGAATATCTTTATCTGTTTAACAGATTCCTTTTCTCAAAAATCTTTGGGTAAAATTTCTGCTTTAGGAAAATATGTACCTCCCACTCTATCACCGTCTAGGTCCAGGGTCAGAGTTCCCTGTCTGAGAAACATAAACACTCACGATCACAATTAATTTTCACCAGTAAGGCCGTCATACCCATGGTGGCGCTAGTGGTAAAGGATGCGCCTGCCAATGCAGGAGACGCAAGGGATGCTGGTTTGATTCCTGGGCCGAGAAGATCCCCTAGAGGAGGACATGGCAACCCACTCCAGTATTCTTGCCTGGAGAATCCCAGGGGCAGAAGAGCCTGGCCGGCTACAGTCCACAGGCTTGCAAAGAGCTGGACACGACTAGAGCAACTGAGCACGTGTGCATACATGCCCATGATGCAGGTGGGGAAACCGAGGATTTACAAAGAAAGGTTCAGTGACTTCATTGAGATCATGGAGATCTTGGATTAAGCGTTTAGTCCCATACTCCCATGTTCCCCTCTTCCATTCAATTAAAGTATTTTTTTTTCCTATCTGGCAGGCAACCCTTATCACTCATAGAAGCAGCCAGGAACTTCTAAGCTTTTGAGGGACATCCAGTTTTCAGACCCTCCCCCAGCCCCATCTCTGCTTCCCATGTCCCGGCAGGCAGCAGCTGTGACAGCACCCAGCTGACCTGTCACTTAAAAGCAGCCGCTGGGAGTTCAGAGGGAATGGAGCCTCTTCCTTCCCTTTACATATAATTGGATTGTGGATGCAGCTGTTGCCTCCATGAAGTTAGCCAGAGTCACAGGGGCCTGGGCAAGTTGGGGACCCTGAGCAGAGAGGGGCTGTCTGGTAGCCTGGGGGGCTCCCCTGTGGAGGGCCCATCAGTCCCTGGCGGCCAGGACCAAGGCACAGCTCTGCTTGGCCTCCTGCTCCCACAAGCAGGAGGGCACAGCTCTTCTTCAGGGCACCAGGCATCAGCCCAGCCAGGCGCAGCTCAGAGGATGGGGCAGGCGGTGGTCGCACAGAGATGGTGGGCTGGGGCCCCCCATGGCTGACTCCGGGCAGCACCTGACACAGGGCAGCAAAGAGTAGCTCAGGACTGGGTCGGGGTTCTCCCTGCCCAAGGCCACAGCCTCACTCACCTGGGTCAATGACTTGATGACGTTCAGGAGGACTATTGGATGATATAAACTCCTGGGTGTTCTTTGGATCCGGCTGCCCCCTCCTGCCAGGTCACCATGCAGATGCTTCCAGCCAGCATGTTGATTTCCACTCCGGCTCATCTTCCACCTCTGCTTCCATCACTGACCTTTGGTCATCTCAAAACTGTTACTGCTCTCTCTTGTCACCCTGGTCAGTGCTGGCTGCTGCTTCTGTCTAAAACAGTTCCCTCATTGGGACTGCTTGGCTAAGCCCCACTTATCTGGCAATACTCAACCTGAGTGCCACCATTCCAATATACTTGCCTGGGAAATTCCATGGACGGAGGAGCCTGATGGGCTACAATCCATGGGGTCGCAGATGAGTCAGACATGACTTAGCGACTAAATAATGATGTCTGATGAAAAAGTCTGTGCTCTTAACCAGCATGGAGTTGGTGCTCAGTGGCCTTGGGCATCCCACACAGCAGCCTGAAGGATAGGCTTGACTTGTACCACCATTTCCAGTTATCCCAGGCAAGGCTGGGGATCCCAGCTTCCCTGGGAGCAGAGATGCCCAGGGCCCTCTCCTCCCTGTCATATCTTCCATCCCCACAAATTCCCAATCCTACCCTGTGTTGTTGCAGAAGAGGAAGAGATGAACATTGATACTGTCTGATCCGTGATTGCTTGCGTGACAAGGAGTTGATATATCAGTGAGTTTACTCCTCTTAGCCCGAGCAACACGGGGCCTTGTCCTCCCTGCAGGAGCCTTGACGTTGATGAATGAGACTTTCAAAGTCAGTCCCTACTTTCAGGAGAAGTCAGCTCTTCCAAGGAGAAGCCTGGTTGCTGGCACCGATCCACAGCCCTGCCAATAAGGCCATGCCAGCTGGACTGGATGCCTCCTGAAGCATCCTTGAAGAAGCAGAGGAGGAGGGGGAGGACACCATGGGCCTCTTCCCTCTTACCCCAAATCAGACTGGAATGCTGTCTCCACCTTGAGCATCCTGGGCATCCCTTGTTTCCTTGCCAACCCTGGCCACTGCCTCTTAAGAGGACTCCTCAGCCAGCCAACCAGAACCAGCTCTTAATTAAGTGCACTAAGAACAGCACTGCCATGGCCTAGAGAAGCTGAAGTGGCAGATCATCAAAATCTCACTCCAGGTCTTCTTTGCACTGCGGCTGTGCGGTATTTAGCTCAGATCCGGACTCGGGCTGCCTTGGTGTTGACACAGTTTAGGATGCAGATGGAAGATGAGAGCCTACCATCTCTGCTCGCAGAAGCCCACTCCCGTTTTGCAGTCTCTATGGGGACGCAGATTCTGTCAGGGGTAGTGGAGAGGAGCAGAGACAGACCAATGTGCCATGGGTTATTAGTTGACAAATGGACTTCCACTCTTGTTTCACTGGGGCTCCAAGCTGAGGACAGTGGGTAATACGTTTCTGTACACTGTGAAGAGAGGGGTGTGTACTGGGTATTCCCCAACATGCCCCTCCAATTCTATTCTTCTCCACCGTGCCTCTGCCAAGCTGGCCTCTACAGGTGGTAAGAACTTGCCCTTGGGCTCTGGGTTGAATTCAGCCAGTGGGAGGCACCTTCCAAGGGAAGGAGGAGAAAGAACAGGGTGTTTACTATCCTGCGTTGCTTCTCTGCTTGGGCATGCTTTGAGGGTGTCTGAACCCCTGTACTAAAGGATGCAGTATCCGTCCAACAGCTCTGGGTCTCCCAAGGTTCCAGAAACATCTCCCTCCCTTTGTCCTTTAGACTCAAACTCTTTCCTCCTCCCTTGTGGTTCCCTGAACCCTGCTCATTTATAGTCTCTACAACTCTCTTTAATTACCCCTCTGAGTGTGCCATCTGTTTCCTGTCAAGACCTTGCCCAATAGACAGATTGCCAGACATAACCTTAGACTGTCCACGAGACAGGGAAACTGTCACTGTGGCCGCACCTCCCAGCCATCCCAGTCCAGACAGGAGGAGGCCTAAGACGAGCATCTTTTCTGGGAGAACTCTGAGTTTCCCTTCCTCTGTCTACCTCCAAGATAAGAGAAGGAAGCGTCAAGAAGATCACATGTTGAAAGAGGAAGTTATCTACAAATGGAAAGACAGACTCCCCCAAGGCTGGATGCTTAAGCCATTGAGACTCAGAGACCTGCCTCTAATTCCACCAGAGTGGAGCTCAGAAAATCTCTTGGGAGCTGTCTGAGTAGACAGTTTGGAGATGCCAGGTTATGTCCTGAGGGCCAGGTGGATCTTTAGAGGCTGGCCCAGCTTGAGCTGTCTTGAAAGGGGCAGTAATGAGAACTGGTTAGGAGAAGAGATAAAGAAGGCTGTGTGGGTACCCCTGGAGTCAGAGATGAGAGAGAGTCATAAGAGGTCAGTGGGGAACCCATCACCCCCATCAGGAAACTGCCCGGTGCAGGATTCCCAGAAGATGTCTCAGAGAACCCACAAAACCCCACAAGAGAGAAAGCATGCTTATGGACATCTACCAGGTCATTCAACAGCCAGAGAACCAAGAATAGCTTACCCCATGTGTGAAGGTCATCTTCCTGCCTGACCCCAGAGGAGCCAGAAACACCACAGAAAAAAAGAGGAGGGAGGGGAAGACCAGGAGAATGAGCAGGCAGCAGGCTGTTTCCCTTCCCCGCTGCGCGGTCCTCAGCCTGGGATGAGTTGGGGCTGGAGGAATCAGGAGGAGCTTTCAATTGGATGAGAGACTGGAATTTTGATTTAGGTTGAACTGAACTTTTTAATAAATGAAAATAAAGACTGTTAATCATGAAGAGTGATTGAAAAGTTGTAGGATCATATGGTGGTTCAATTTTTAATTTTTGGAGCAACCTCCGTACTGTCTCCCATGATGGGTGCACCAGGTTATATTCCCAGCTGCAGTGTTCCCTTCCTCCACATCCTCTCCAACATGTGTTATCTCTCATCTTTTTATAATGACCCTCCTAACATATGTGAGGTGATATCTCATTCTGGTTTTGATTTGCATTTCCCTGACAATTAGTGGTGTTGAGCATCTTTTTATATATCTATAAGCCATTTGTATGTCTTGAAAAACAGCTATTCAGGTCTTTCGCCCATTTTTAAACTGGATTATTTGCTTTTTGCTGAGTTTTATGAGTTCTTTATGTATTTTGTATATAAACCTCTTATAGAACATATGGTTTGCAAACATTTTATTTTGTTCTGTAGGTTGCCTTTTTAATTTATTGGTTATCTCCTTGGCTATGCAGAAACTCTTTAGTTTAACTGGTATGGAGCCAAAGGAAAGTGAAAGTGAAAGTCACTCAGTTGTGTCCGACTGTTTGTGACCCCATGGACTATACAGTTCATGGGATTCTCCAGGCCAGAATACTGGAGTGGGTAGCCTTTCCATTCTCCAGGGGATCTTCCCAACCCAAGGATCGAACCCAGGTCTCCCGCATTGCAGGCGGATTCTTTACCAGCTGAGCCACAAGGGAAGCCCAAGAATACTGGAGTAGGTAGCCTATCCCTTCTCCAGCAGATCTTCCCAACCCAGGAATCAAACTGGGGTCTCCTGCATTGTAGGCAGATTTCCTTACCAACTGAGCTATCAGGTAAGCCCTAGCCAAAGGAATTGAAATCAGTGTTTCGAAGAAGTATTTGCACACCCATATTCATTATAGCACTATTCACAATAGCTAAGGTATGGAAACAAGCTAAGTGGTTTTCAGTGGACGAATGGATATATAAAGTGTGTATGTACACACACACAGGGAATATTATTCAGGCATTATTTAGCCACGAGGAAGAAGTAAATTTTGCCATCTGATACAACATTGGAGAGCATTATGCTTTGTGAAACAAGCCAGGCAGAGAAAGGCAAATACTCCATGGTACCACTTGTATGTGGAAACTTTACAAAAAGCCAGTTTCATAGGAACAACACAGAATGGCAGCTTCCATGGGTTGAGGGGAGGGCGTAATGGGGTGATGTGTGTCAAAGGGTACAAATTTTCAATTATAAGGGGAAATTGTGTTCTGAGGATATTAAGTATAGCCTGGAGACTACAGTTAGTATGCAATAGAGTATACTTGAATGTTGTTAAGAGTGGATCTCATGTATTTTCCTTCCCCCAACACACACACGCACACATATATATACATACATAGGAACATATATACATGTTACATACATACATATACATATATACATGCACATACACACACACATATACATACACATACACACAGAGAGACATATACACAGAGTTAGTGAGGTGACGAATGTGTCAATTATCTTGATCTTGATAATTCTACAACATATGTGTCTATCAAATAATCACATTGTAGAGTTTAAATATACAAAATAATATTTTCTTCCTATGGAGTGGGGAGGGAATGGGGGATAAAAAGGGGTGTCTGAGAGAGCAGATGTGAATGACAGTGATGGGGGAGAAAACCATTTCCTTATTTTACTCCCACGAAGCTGAGCCATTTAAAAAATTGGCTTAAAAACCACTTACATCTCTGGGATTCTGCAGGACTAGAGACCAAGTAGAAATATAGAAGGAAGGTTGTTCTCCAACACAAGATTGAAGCAGAACAGGTGGTGGTGTTAATAATGGTTGAAGGAAAAGTGATGGGTCACTGCATGGACCTCAGGTCACACCTGAAGACAAACTGCAGAACAAATAGACGTTCAACTCCACAGATCTCACAACTTTGTTTTTTAAAAAAATATTTTATTTCATGTTGGGGCATTGCTAATTAACAATGTTAATATCACAAGGATGTTGTGAGAGTTTCAGGAGGATAGCGAAGGGACTCAGTCATATTATACACGTCCCCACGCTCCCCAAACTCCCTCCCATCCAGGCTGCCGCCTGCCATTGCACAGCTCTCACAACTTGGAGTAAGCAGGGGCTACTCCAGGCACTGGTGGGGAGGTGCGGGACTTGGACAGAGATGCAGAAATGAACCCAATACTTGCCTCTAGAAGCTCGTGGTCCAGTGGGGTATTGGATCATATCTGCTCCATAATTGTTTCCTTTGTATCCTCTGAAGTAGGCAACCCCTGAGAACAAAATCCACAGCGGATAATCTCCTGCACATTTACTGAATGTCTACACAGGCCAAGTTCAGGGCTGACCACAGCGGGAACTGAAGTGCTACTCGTGTTATATAAAGCGCCAAGCCCACACTGGGCTCATGGCAGACGCGCAGTCAGAACTGAATTTTAACTGCACAGATGTGATGGATGCCAAGCGGATCCCTCTGTGTGGGGATGTACGGGCTCTTGGTGAGCCCTCGGCTTGCTCTGGGCTGGCTTCATGCACCTTCCTGGATGTCTATGTTCAGTCTCTCCAATTTCAACTCTATACTAGGTATGGGGGCATATAACAATGAATAAGATCCAATCCTTGCTTTCAAAGAACTTGACATCTAGCAAGAGAGATGGGTAAGTTAGCCATTAAGAGCAATGGCATGTTATACGTATGACTGAGTCCCTTTGCTGTCCACCTGAAACCATCAAAACATTGTTAATCAGCTATACTCCAATACAAAATAAAAAGTTAAGAAGAAGAAAAAAAAAACTGGGCAGAAGATCTAGAAAAAAAAATGTGGATAGGTATAACTGCAGATGGTGACTGCAACCATGAAATTAAAAGACGCTTACTCCTTGGAAGGAAAGTTATGACCAACCTAGATAGCGTATTGAAAAGCAGAGACATTACTTTGCCAACAAAGGTTCGTCTAGTCGAGGCTATGGTTTTTTCCTGTGGTCATGTATGGATGTGAGAGTTGGACTGTGAAGAAAGCTGAGCGCTGAAGAATTGATGCTTTTGAACTGTGGTGTTGGAGAAGACTCTTGAGAGTCCCTTGGACTGCAAGGAGATCCAACCAGTTCATTCTGAAGGAGATCAGCCTTGGGATTTCTTTGGAAGGAATGATGCTAAAGCTGAAACTCCAGTACTTTGGCCACCTCATGCGAAGAGTTGACTCATTGGAAAAGACT
>NW_011495071.1:9253919-9276421 GCF_000754665.1 Bison bison bison
GGAGGAGAAGGGGACGACAGAGGATGAGATGGCTGGATGGCATCACTGACTCGATGGACATGAGTCTGAGTGAAGTCCGGGAGTTGGTGATGGACAGGGAGGCCTGGCGTGCTGCAATTCATGGGGTCACAAAGAGTCGGACACGACTGAGCGACTGATCTGATCTGATAACTGATTCACTTTTCTGTACAACAGAAACTAACATAACATTGTAGATCAACTATTCTCCAATAAAAATATTTTAGATAAAGAGCAAATAACAGGATTCAGGTGCCATGCAAGAAGTAGGATGGGGAGCAGTAGAAACTAACAAGAGCAGTGGCGGGTTTGACTGAATCTAGGGAGACCCGGAGATGCTTTATTTGGAGACGAGGCTTAAGTAGAAAGTGAAGGAGCAGAAGGATGTCCCATGCCAAAGAAACAGTTCAGGAAAGCGCAGAGCTTAATTGCTCAATGGTACAGGTGAGGGTCTGGACCAAGGGATACACCTGGAGAGTGGGCAACGGTCAGATCATGCTCCTCTTCGGGCCATACTAAGAGGTCTGGACCATCCTCTTTAGAGCCCTGCCTGAAAGCTTTCATTCAGGGAAGTACTGCCATCCATGTGCGCTTTGGAGAGATCCGCTCTGGTGGCTGAGCGGAGCATGGGTCGTTAAGTAGGACTGAAGGTGGGCAATTTAATCAGGAGGCTGTGGTTATAATCCCAGTGAACATGGGATGCAGCAGTGAGGCCAGAGGCCAGAGCTTTTAGGAGAATTGAGCAGTATGAACAGATGGGCCAGGGGAAATGGAGGGGAAGGCTTAAAGAGCGTCCTCAGGGCCCTGGCCTGGGGCCCAGTGGCTGGTGGGCAGGTGAGGAAGCCTCATTCCAGCTGGCTTCGATCTGGTCTCACTCATGGCCCCAGGACCCACATGGGGAAGGCTGGGAGGCCGCCTCTGTGCTCAGAATAAGCCAGGCTGAGCCCCCCTGGGCCCAGGATTGGCATCTGTGCCCCAAACTGGGCCTCAGACAGGTCCTCTGCCGGGCTCAGCTCCGTCTTGAAGCCTGGGAAGCTGCATCAGTGTTCCACACAATTACATTTTCCCCTTTGAAAGAAGCCTTTGCAAACAGAGCATTACTTAATGGAGAAGATATTTAGATCCGTGTATCTCTTGTAAGGTGCGAGGCTCCCCATGGTGACATTTTAATGGCCAGGGGCATGGGGAGGAAGGTAAATAATCTGTACCTTTGCTGCCGCCTGGGGATGCTCCTCGTTTGTCAGATATGATTAGCTCTTACCCTCCTGTCCCCATTGTTATTCAGGTCCCCACTTGTCACAGTCACACCCCTTTGGATGCTCGTGCCTGGCTTTCTCTCCAGCTCTCTCTCCCTCTGGTGGCACCCTGACTGGCTAGTAATTTATGTATGACAATATGAGACTAATTCGGTTATTATGTCAAAGGGAAATTGAATCTAGGGTTTTAGTGCCGCATCTGGGAGAAATCTTCAAATGAATCTGGAGTGGAGAAAAAAGCCTCGGAGTTCGATTCATCCGCTTGTCACCCTGTCGGCAAGATTAAGTCATTATAGAGGGCTCAGCCAGGGCCAGAAATGGGAAGGGAGAGGAAGGGAGATAAAGGGAATGAGAAACGGGGTGGGGGGGCAGGAGCGAGAGTGGGGAGGGGGCAGGGGAGGCCAGGCTGGGCTGTGGGAGCTGCCGGCCCAGAGGGGAGGGCTTCCGGCCTCTCCAGGGACTCCCTTATTTACCCACAAAGGCGGGCCTGGCTGCGTGACAGCCAGGGGACAGATGGACAGGGAGGAGGTTCAGTGGGAGGGCCTTTACGCAAACATTAGCTTGTCTCTGCTCCTGGGCGTCTTAAACACTGTCTGAGCTAAAATCTGCCTGCTGAAGGAGTAGAGTGCTTTGATCTGAGCCAAGTGAGATGGTGGCATTTCTGCTGGGCAGCTGAGCAGCTGAGCCCCGGCCACAGGGGACCAGGTGTCCACCACGGCTTGGCACGTCTAGGGGACCCTCTCTCAGTTTCGAGAGCTAGGAGGAGGTGGATGGGTGGTTGCTTGGGAGCCTGGGTTGGAATAGCGGGGAATAAGGGCCAGCAATGTGCACCTGACCTGAATATAAAGGGATCTGATTCTCAGGAATTCTGAGAATATTCTATAAGTTTGTTCTGCCCTCCAAGACACTCAGACCCTGCTTACATAGGCCCAGTTGTTGATTAATTTTCTCTGCCACGATGATGTTGCCCACCTTTTATCTCTGTGGAAATGTCCATTAGGTCCACTCCGAGCGTGTGTGTCTCCTTCCTCCCCTTCATCCTCATGGCATGCTGGAGTCTCTAAGTAGCTCCTTCTCCCTGCTGATCCTCCCTTTCCCAAAAGAGGGTCATGGGATGATATCTGATGAAGGGAACTACCCTCCCAACAAGAACATGAGTTGCCATCTTGGTTTTTCTGGGGACATTTAAGGCCCAGATGTGAGTGTCTCCTGAACCTCAGATTTCAATTCTCATAGACTGGGATTATCTACTCTCATGGGGAAAGTCTGAATTGCATAGTTACCATGACTACGAGTCTCCCCTTAAGCCTCATGGGCATCATTCTTGCCTCTTAGAACCCTCCAGCCAGGATTCTTCCAGTCCAGAGAAAGGACCCCAGAAGGTTACCTTGACCGTGCCACTGTTTCAAGGCAGGATTCCAGGGAAATGACCAGACCAGGAAAGGAACTGAGGTTCATTCTCACATTTGTCCTCCTCCACCAGCTCCCTTCTTTGCACTTTCCTGGCCTGCCCATGGAAAAACAACTTTTTTTTTTTCCAAGAAAAAGGAGGAAGCTTAAATTAAAAATGAAAGAATTCAAAATAACCCTCAGTTCTTAACTCACGTCAATTTGACTGTTTCTTCCACCACCCACACATCAGCTTCGACCAGACACCCACCTAACAGCACTTGTGCAGAAGATACTGGCAGCTGTTACTAACCCAAGAAATGTCTTGGCTCTCAGAGCAGCTTGGTTACATCCTTCCTTTGGGCCTTTGTGTGTCGGGGCTTTTGCCGTCCTAAGGAGGGTCCCGGTAACCTTAGAAGGGCCCTTGGCTGCTGCAGTCTTGCACCTCCGCCTCCTGAACAAGACGATGTAAAAGAATGCCCTGTCTCCGACACCCACTACTGCACTGCCTAATATTAGGCCTCTGTTAATTGGACTGTGTGATCTCAGGAATGGTTATTTATTAATAGACTATTCAGAGCCTTGGACGATTTCATCATTACAACCAGAGGACTTGAGAGAGGCCAAGACATAGATGGGCATAGCTGAGCGTCAGAGGAGGGTCTGTTTGAATTCCAGGCACACCCCACTTTGATAATGGTGGAGAAGGTAACCCACCATATTGTTGGAGGGAGATTGTCTCCATGAATATTAAAGCAAGCTGTCAGGCCTGGGTAGGAGGGGAGTTTGGGGGAGAATGGATACATGTATGTGTATGGCTGAGTCCCTTTGCTGTTCCTCTGAAACTATCACAACCTTATTTGTTAATAGGCTCTACTCCAATACAAAATAAAGTTTTAAAAAATTACATATATATATACACATAATAAAATGACTAATTAACTAAAAAAAATAAAGTGAACTGTCCATTTGGGAGGTCCACCCAACCCCATGGAGAAGCAGGTGTCTCCTGAAGTTCATGGACATCCCAGGAGCCCTGAGAGATGTCCACCTGAGACCTGAATGCCTCAGGTCCGAGGTCCTGAGAAGCTGGCTGTTCCTGGCCAGGTGAGGAAGGCCAGTTTCTAGGAAACAGCAGGCCTGTCACAACCTCAGCACTGTTCCCATCTGTTTGGGTCCTGGCATGGGTTCATTGGACTTCCCTGGTGGCTCAGACGGTAAAGCATCTGTCTACGATGAGGGAGACCTGGGTTCGATCCCTGGGTTGGGAAGATCCCTTGGAGAAAGAAATGGCAATCCACTCCAGAACTATTGCCTGGAAAATCCCATGGACAGAGGAGCCTAGTAGGCTACAGTCCACGGGGTCGCAAAGAGCCGGACACGACTGAGCAACTTCACATTCACGTTCACATTCACGGGTTCATCGTCAGGGTCATTTAGTCCATTCTCCTGCCTCTAGGCCCATCAGCAGTTAAAATAGTCTGAAAAGCTAGTTGAGAGAAACTAGCTAGTTGGGGAGAGTGAGTTCTCTCTCCTTCTAGAGTTTTTGGGAGGAGATGATGCAGTCATGCGTGACAACCCAGGGAGCCTGGGAGCCCCACTCCTGAAATCCTCCCAAAGCACCTCGTGCTGCAGATTCAGTCAGAAGAACCAGATGGTCGGAGCTCTCTGAGCAGACAGGTGGGGGGCGGTGATGCCCAGCGAGGGGCCTCAGGTTGACTCCCCCTTCCTGCCAGGCTGCTCTGCTCCAGGGACTGCCCTCAGAGGAGACTGAAGCCAACACCCAAGCCACCTGGCAGTGAGGTGCCCGAGCCCAGGCACGTCCTTGAAAAGTTCTTTCAGGCAGCTGGCTCCAAGTTGGGGAAGCCAAGCATGGAGGTTCTGCAGGCCTAGCCTCACCCCCTGGACAGCTGACCTCACACTCTTCCCCTTGTCACTGGGACAGGGCCACCGGTCGGGGCTGTTGTACCAGTGAAGCCAATGGGGGATATGGTTCCAGGAGTAGGGCCCAGACTGGACAGTCAAAGCCCAGGGGGACATCAGAAGCACTTAGGCAGATCCAAGTAAAGGGACTTCAGGTCTACAACGGGGAGTGGACCCCAGGGACACTGACTGTGGGGCTAAGGTTCCAAATTAGAACTTTGGGAGCCAAGATACCTGTACCCTCCCTGCTGGCTTTCAGAACCTGGGTGAGGCTGGGATGCAGGTGAAATCAAGAGCCTTCAGCTAAGGAAGAAGAAGGGGACCCTGGGGGAGGGGCAAGGAGACAGGCCTGCCAGTTCAGAGCAGGCCCAGTGCCCATGAAGGAGAAAAACCCAGACAAACCAAGACGGGATTGAGGAATAAACTGGGTTATATTTTGTTAGCGGATCATTCTCTCTGGCTTTGCTTTGCTGGCGAATGTGTTTAATTTTTAATTTTATAAGTAAAACATGAATACATTCATGTAAAAATTCAAAGAATACAAGTGAAGCAAAAGTCCTCATTATCTACCTCCACCCTCCTCTCTAATCCCTCTCCCCGCCTGGAAGGAAATCACTTAGCATCAGTTTAGTGTTTAAATAGATGGGTGGGTAGGTAGACAGATAGGTAGATAATAGACAGATGGATGATAGAGAGATAGGTAGATAGATATTTATATGGCCTGCCTTTAAAAATATGTTTGTTTGTTTTTTTGTATTGGAGCATAAGCAATTAACAAACAGCATTGTGATAGTTTCAGGTGAACAGTGACGGGACTCAGCCATGCATAGGTATGTATCATTCTCCCCCAAACTCCCCTCCCATTCAGGCTGCCACATAGAACTGAGCAGTGTTTCCTGTGCTGTACAGTAGGTCCTTGCTGGTTATCCATTTTAAATATAGCAGCATGTTTCACTTGACAACTTTCCTTGGTGTGATTTCCATGCCAGTGTGGAAAGATTCACTTCACTCATTTGATTGTTGCATCCCTAAGTGGCTCCATAGTGTAATTGTTAACTCCAATGGGTATTTATTTTCTTGTCTTCTTATTATTTATGGTAAGTATCCTTTTCATGACTTTGGCAGGTTTAAAAATGAGTTTGGGAGTGACTGATGAATATAGGAGTCCCTTGGGACTCTTGGAGGGAGACTGCAGTGTGGAGGGATTGAAGCCAGGCCACGAAACAGTCTGAATGACTCCTACAGCAGCTGCTTCCAGTGGGGCCTGGGATGGCTCCCCATCTCAGAGTCTCCAATGCCCTGAATCTCACCAGATTGGGTCTCTTGCTGTTCCCCAGGGCTACCCTGAGGCTCAGACTGCAGCTGGGTACAAGAGACCCCATTGCACCACAAACGTCTTGCAGGAAACATGCAAACCCTGCATTGCAGCCTGTTCCAGGCAGGTCAGCCTCCGAGCTGGAAGCTGGAGGAAGCACCCAGTGCTCATTCTCTCACTGCACTGACTTCCACTAGACTTTCTCTCTCTCAAAAAGGATGACAAACAATGTTACTGCAGCAGCCCCAGCTGAGGGGCAGGTGCTATTTTGAGCTGTTTTAAGTAATTGGCTAACATGGGGACAAGTGGAAGGAAGGCTCAGGGGCCCTTCTGGATGCGGGGCTGACGTCACCACTGAGTTTTCAGAGACGTGGCTTCCTGTGTGGCTTTGGGAACAGTTTCTCCCCTGATCCTGTGTCACTGGAACATGGGGGAGGGGGTGACTGTTTTCTTCTCAGGTCTTTCCTGCAGCTCCAGGCCACTGTGGGCTCTGGTCTTGTGTGCAGTCTTAGTCAGGAGTCAGCAGAAAGCCCCAGCAGACTGCCAGGGCCCTGGGATGGTGAAGGGTGAGTGTCTTCTTGCTTGTGTTCTGTGAAAAGAAATCTGCTGTGATCTCTTGTCTTTCTCCTGCTCCTCCATCTACTCGCTTATCAATAGAGCTCCTTCCATGGCTAAGACCATAGGCAAGACACTCTCCATGCTGACGGCTGACCTTGCAGGGGGTCACAGTACCTGCTAAGAGCAAAGGCTGTAGTGCTGGGCATTGACTGAGTTCACACTCTGCCTTGCACTCTTGATACCTACTATCTCTGTGCCTTGATTTTCCCATCTGAAAAATGGGCATAATTAACATACACCACTGCCCCCCAGTTTCCCAGGTAGCATAGTGGTAAAGAACCCGCCTGCCAATACAGGCAATGCAGGAGACAAACAAGGTTCAATCCCTGGGTTGAGAAGATCCCCTGGTGAAGGAAACGGCAACCCCCTCCAGTATTCTTGCCTGGAGAATCCCATGGACAGAGGAGCCTGGCAGGCTACAGTTCATGGGGTTGCAAAGAGTCAGACATGACTGAGTGACTGAGCACGTACGCATGCACCACCCCTCAAGGGCTACAGTCAAGGCTCAGTGAGACGAAGCACATACACTGCTAAGCACAGCGCCTGGCATATGGCAAATGCACGAACGCTGGCAGCCATTATTATTGTTTATCACATTGTGTTGTAATGCTCTCTTTAGCTTTCTGTTTCTGCCGCCAGATTGTGAGTTCTTTCTAGAGATCAGAACCATCTTCTTCCTTGTCTCCTCAGTTCAGGTCCTCAGAATAGATTTAATGAAAGGAAGTGTGGTAAGTGGAAAATGTTCTCCCTTCTTTTCAGTTCCCTCCAGTACATGGTGGGGTCTCTTTCCTCTCCCCTGATTGAGCTGGCCATGCAGCTTGCTTTGACCAACAGAAGGCAGCAGAAAGCATGTCACCTGACCACCAAGCCCAGGCCTTGCAGCTTCTACTCTTTGGCTCTTGCTGCCCCGTGGCCACAATATAAGGAAGCCCAGGCAAGCCCCCTTGAAGCTGAGAAACCCAGGGAGACAGAGGTCAGGTGACCCCCCCTCACCCCTAGCTATCCCACTACGCTTCCAGACTAGTGAGCGATACACCTGCAGGAAGCTGGCCCCCAGACATTCCTCCGACGGCAGCCGTGAGGGCAAGACCAGTCTAAACTGCCGCATATGAGCAGATAGATGGTTGCTATTTTCAGCCACCAAGTTTTGGGGTGGTGTTTTACACAGCTGTTGATAGACAATACAGAAAGCTTGGCGGGGAAAGTCGTCTTAGAGTTTGTAAGAGATAAAAGAGGGAAAGCAAGCATAGTCAAAGTAGGCTGTAGAATTTCAGAAGGCAGAATTGTTTGGGTGCAGAGAAAACTATTACAGTCATAGGGGCAGAGGCTCTGAAAGGGAAGATGGCTCAGGAGGACTGAGAGGCTCTCAAACACTGAGCTCTGATGCCACAGCCGTGAATAGAGCTGGCGAGGAATCAGAAACGAGCTCTGCTGTGGGCTCAGATTGTAAAGGGGCATATCCCCACACAAGAGGGGAGGAGAGGGCTCACATCACAGGCAAACAAGCCTGACACAGGCCTGTGTGAAGGGTACCCGTGACATCATTGTCCACAGCGGGGTGGGACCAACAGGCACAGTGGGTACCTTGAAGATTTTTGGAGCAAGAACCAGAGGGCGAGCTCCATTCTTTAGGGAGGATGTTATAACGTTGAGAGAGGCCCAAGCATCATTCCCACTTTGTTTGTTCAAAGTAAACTTTCCCGAATCTGGAGAAAGAAAAATACAGCTGAAAGAACTGAAACCCCAATAGAATGAGGTAGTAGAGAAAGCACGCTCACTGTTACGTGTTTGGGATTTTTATTTCCAGGCCAGGGTGCACCGTGTTTCATCCCAACACTCAGGAAGAGCTTCGAGCAGGACGGTGGGCACATCGTTGCCAGGCATCTCCAAGTGGTTGATTCACCTGCTATCAAAATCCACCTGGACACGCTTGTCAAGAACAGGTTCCCCCACAGCCTTCCCTCATTCAGTTTGAATTGTCAGTCTCTAAAGATGAGGACCAAGAATGGCTATTTATTTAGCCAAGACAGTAAGTCCCCTACAAACGAACCTTTAAGTTGCAAACTTGCAAAAATATGAACATGCATGTGGTTCCAACAAGGAACCAGAACCTTTGCCATCAATGACAGGTGTGAGTGAAATTGCAGCTTGCCCTCCGCCTCCTATTACTAATGATCCTTCAGCTCCACCATCTCCCACCTCCTCTCTCTCCCCTAGTCAGTAACTCTGCTTGCCAGTTCACTCGATGCCAGCCCTTGTATGCCAGCTATTATACTGTACCACTATACTTTTCAAGGTACTGTATTGTAAGATTAAAAGCCTTTTCTTTATTCTTTGTGTTTGTTTATGTATTATTTGTATGAAACGTATTAGAAGCCATTACAGTATAATACTATATAGCTGACTGTGTTAGTTGGGGACTTAGACTGACTTTGTTGGACTTACGAATAGAATGGTCTAAAGAAACACATTCTCGGAACAGAACTCATGCATATTTAGGGGGAATTAACTAATGTACTTTTAACTAGTCCAAGCTATCATCTCGTATCTAGATGACTGCAATAGCCTCTAACGGTTCTCCCTGCTTCCACACTTACTCTCCCTCAG
Organism: Bison bison bison; assembly: GCF_000754665.1. Taxonomy (NCBI): domain Eukaryota; kingdom Metazoa; phylum Chordata; class Mammalia; order Artiodactyla; family Bovidae; genus Bison; species Bison bison. The sequence goes on from NW_011495071.1 coordinate 9,263,046, forward strand.
TTTGTTAACCTGGCAGTGTGGCCCCTAACTCTTTCATGCCCATCACTTGTTTCTATCCATGCTGGCTGCCATGCTTTTTCTCAAATGTGCCTGATGTTCTTCAGCCTCAGGGCCTTTGCACCTGCTGTTTCCTCACCCTGGATCTCCAACTTCAAAAACCGGGGCAGGGGGAACGGGTGTGGAAATCCCAGAGACTGTGATCCTTGGTCAGGCTCTAACACTGGTTATTAAATAGATGGTTTATGGACACTTGAGAAAATGGTGAATGCCAGAAACTAACATGGGTTCACCAAGCATGAGCAAAGTAAAGATGATCTTATTTCTTTATTGAGAGTGTGGCTAGAACAGAGGACCAGAGATGCAGCAAACATTTCCCAGCGTCTATTCCACCCCCAGAGAATGGGTTCGGTTTGAGGGAGGCTGAAGAGAATTAAGCCAATGAGACATGAAGTCAGACTTGTTTGGAGCTTTGGAAAAAGAGAACCCAATCTCTCTCTGGATGGAAATAAAGACATTTGTTGCCTCAATTACTCTGGCAGCCACCTTCTGAGCATGAAGGGGGCCAGACTTAAGGAGCTAATAACGCTGTGCATGGTAGATGAGATGGAGAGGATCTAAGCCTTGGAGGACATCACTGAGCTACAGAAACAACCAACCTTGCAGCTGTATCTGTCTCTGGGCTTCTTATTTCATGAGCCCATCAGTTTCCTCATTGTTTAAACCAGTTTGATTTAGGGTTTCTGTAACCTGCAGGGGAAAAATAATCCAACTGACATAAACGAATGCCTTACATGTGATGCTCTTCCATTTCTAAAAGTTATTTGACCACAATTTTCATCCTTAGGAGCAAAATGGAGAAATGGGGGCTAAATATTATCATTAAGAAGATTCACTACATATAGCTCAAAAGTTGATCAGAGGCCAGGTAGCAAAAGCCAGGTGGTGCATTTAAGCGAGCCAGAAAGGGTGGATATCTGGGTTTTTCAAAAAGGAGCCCCAGGCCAACAGGATTCAATCTTCTGGGATTCACGGGGGCATTGCCTGAAACATCCCATTTGTGTCTGTAAATCCCTAAGCTTGGAGCTTAGCTGATAGCTCAGCATCAGCTGAGTTCGATCCCTGGATTGGAATGATCCCTTGCTGGAGGGAATGGCAACCCACTCCAGCACTCTTGCCTGAAAAATCCCTTGGACAAAGGAGACTGGCGGGCTACAGTCCAAAGGGTCACAAAGAGTCAGACACGACTGAGCGACTAAACACGACCACATTTCTGAGTTTGGTGTATGTCTCGAACTCCAACTTTGTCCCCTCAGCTACTGATGTTTTCAGACCTGATGCCTCCTCCTGGTACCCTTATCTCCTGGAGAGGTGTGATATTTACTGACTGGCATTTCTCCCTTGACCTCATCCTTTCTTCTGGGTTGGAATTGACCTTTGTCCTTTATTTCTTCTAAACTGACCCCTGGCATATCTCTAGTTTCAAACCAAGTATGCAAAGTTGAGGGTGGCATCAACACTGGCACCAGAGAAATGCTTCGGAGATCAGTGTCACCTGACAGGTGGTCTCTAGTGGATGGTAACCAGAGCTCAGCCCTTGAATCATGGCCTGGCTTTGATCAACTCCTTGGCACAGGAAGTCAGCTAACCCAATTTGCAGATGCCTCAAAGCCACAGGGCTACCCGAAGCCCTGGTTGACAAACTGTGTTTCAAAATGATCTTAAAATTAGCTAGAATAATAAATTGAAAGCATATTCTTTAATCTCAACTGCAAAAAATAGCTTACAGTAGTCATTGTAAGAAAAAAGCTAAGTAAATACAATGAAGTAAAACTCCACAGTTTCTTTAAAATGGTCAGTGATATGAGGTCACTGGCTAAAATGCCAATGCCATATTTTTTTCACTTACATTTTTATTTTATATTGGCACATAGTTGGTTAAGTCAACCAGTTAATCCTACAGGGAATCAACCCTGAATATTCATTGGAAGGACTGATGCTAAAGCTACAGTTCCAATACTTTGGCCACCTGATGTGAAGAGCAGACTTATTGGAAAAGACCCTGATGCTGGGAAAGACTGAGGGCAGGAGGAGAAGGGGGCAACAGAGGATGAGATGCTTAGATAGCATCACCAACTCAATGGATACGAATTTGAGCAAACTCTGAGAGATAGTGAAGGACAGAGGAGCCTGGTGTTCTATAGTCCACGGGGACTCAAACAGTCAGACATGACTGAGCAACTGAACAACAAACAGCACAACACAGGCTGATTAACAAGGCTGTGCCTGTTTCGGGTGTATGCAGAGTGACTTGCTTATACACATGTATTTTAACGGTGCACACGCCAATGCAGTATCCAAAGAGAATGGAATTCTTTTGCAGGGGCCCATATTTGAATAAGAGTATCCAGAGGGCATCAAAGGAAAGGGGCAGCATGAGGAGAAGGGAAGGCCCTGAGGGACAAGAGGAAGCCTCTGCAAAGCTCCAGAGCCCAGATCCGGAAGCAGTCTATGGAAATTACAGAAAAGCAGAGGACTTTCCTGGTGGTCCAGTGGTTAAGACTCTGCTTCCACTGCAGGGGACATGGGTTTGATCCCTGGTCGAAGAGCTAAGATCCACATGCCATGGGGAAGGGGGGTGGGGGGGAAGAAAGAAAGAAAAGCAGAGGAACAATTTCCTATACAATTTAACTTAAGACAAGTTAATATAACTTAACAACGAAGGGCAGTGGAGTAAGTCCCAGGTTCAAATCCCAGCTCTGCCACACTCTGAGTGCATCACTGTGGACAAGTAAGCTTTTCTGAGACTCAGTTTAAGCCTCCTTTAAATGGAGATATCTCACTGGGTCACCCGAGCCAGTCCAATGAAGTGCTTAGCCCAGCAGCAGGCCAAGTCTACACTTAATAAATTATAGTTCTTTTCATTATTAATAACAACAATTAGATGGGGTTCCAAGCAGGGTAATAGGTCCTCTATCACTGTGGTATTAAGCAGAGGCTATATGTCAACACGTTGGGAATGTTAGAGGGGATCTTTCTGCTCAGGGCTGTAGGTTGAAATTGTTGATTTCTAAGGCCCTTTCGAACTCTACTTCTGTGATGTTAAGTTATTAAAAGAGCCCAGACTTCTGGTCAGGTCAGGGACAGTCATCTGTTACTGGGATTGGAATTCCGCGCTGGCCCAAGGGCCTAGACATTTCACTGTATGAATTATTGTTCAAATCTATCACGTGTGTGTCTGCACACATCTGTGCAGGCCCATAGATATGCAGGACTCTGTGAATATCTGTGCATTTGGACACTGGGGTGTGTGTGTGCCTGTGTTTGGTCAGATCTGACCCCCACTCCAGAAGACACCCAATTATCATGTGGGCGAACGCTCCACTTGATGGCGTGATGGAAGGTAGATCCTGCCACCACCCAGGTCCACATTCATCTCAGCTCCTCAGCCGAATCCACTCACCAGAGATGTGGCCCTTGTTGGTGCTGGGATGTTTGTTCTTGGAGGGGAAGCTTACAAACCAGGTCTTTAGCATTGTTGGACTTCCCTGGTGGCTCAGAAAGTCAAGCATCCACCTGCAATGTAGGAGACCAGGCTTCGATCCCTGGGGTGGGAAGATCCTCTGGAGAAGGGAATGGCTACCCACTCCAGTAGTCCGGCCTGGAGAATTCCATGGACAGAGGAGCCTGGTTGGCTCCAGTCCATGGGGTCGCAAAGAGTCGGCCACGCCTGAGCGACTTTCACTTGTAGCACTGTGATTTCTTTCCATGAGGGTCAGGCTTGCAGGCTGGGACTTGACAGCCAGTGGTAAGGACCCCGCACCAGGCTGGGCTTCCCAAAACCTTTCTGTAAGTACCTGGAATTTGGCTCAGCCCATTGGACTTTGTAGACTTTTTGTCCCCTCTAAGAGGCTTTTTCTGATTCCACCTGAGGCGGCCTGTGCAAGCTTGTTACATCAGCCCCTCCCTACTGGAGGAAAAGCCAAGCCGTTGACAGACAAATCAGCCCTGAGTTGTTAGTGCATAAAGAGACACAGAGGAACCCATGAGGCCCACTCACTCACTTATTGGCCATGCACCAGCATGTGTCAGGATGGTGCCTACCGCCCCTAACACGAAGGCTCACAACTCGGCAGGAAATCAGAGGCAGGCGACCCATTGAGTATAAAAGATGTTACAACTCCTGTACAGAGGTTGGCGGGGGATGAGGGAGCGTGTGGGCAGGCCCATCTTTCCTAGGATCAGCCCCTAGATGTGTTTCAGCCTCAGTAAGGATGAACTCAGGAGCACTGGTTCTGTGGCCACTTGGATGCGGCAAAGCTATGCTGGGAAACGAGGCAGTCCTAGGATACTGCCCATCCTCCCACGTGGGTGATAAAAACTGAATATTTTGCGGAAAACTTCCCCTATCTTCTCTCAGGTGACAGCGTGTAGCAACAAGTTAGATAGCTGTCATGGGCTTGGGGAGATCATGAGACTAGCCCATCACCAGGTTCGATGTTCCAGAGTCAGGACTTCAAACCAGGTTCACAAATTCCACACCCCATGCCCTTTGCAGCACATCTGCTCTCTCTTGGAAGCTGCCAGGAATGGGCTCTGGCTGTGGCTGGTCCATCGCACACTGTGGCCTGTTTCTCTGCCACCTCTCCTGGGCTCACACCTCACCTGGGCTGGGACCCATGGATGGCATTTCATTTGGTTGCATTTTGTGCTGGTTGGAGCCACACACTACCTCTGGGGGACTTCTTTAGCTCACCCAGCTTCCTCATTCCCCATCCCAACTCCAGCACAGCCAGGTTCCCTTTGGAATACCATCTGGAGCAGTAGAAACCCCTAGCCAGGCTGGCCAATCAGGGGGACAGCCACTCCCCAGAGCGAGGCTGGTGGCTGCGTCGACATGGGGAGCACAGAGGGCCTCCTCTGCTTCTGTATTATCTGGCCCTGTCGCCCCGGGGTCCTTTACAGACTCTCTCCTGAGTTATTCACTATTTATTGTTGTTATTACTATTGATCCATCCTCTAAATAGCAGAGACCCCAAGGCTCAATTGAAACCATCAATCACATCAATAATTCCCTTATTGGTAATACTGTCACTTCTGAGACTCTTTGGATGCCTTCCAATGCCTTGGAGAGGTGGTGGAGCTCTAAGGCTATTTCTCTGAGGGAAACTGAGGCACAGGCAGATGGGGAGATTGGCTAAAGGCCACGAGCAGGACCAGCCCTCACCTCCTGACACTTGGTTCCTTCCTCAACTTCTGATGCCATGTCTCCCCTCCTGGCAGGAGATGCTCCGGGTTTGGTTGAGATTCTCAGCTCCCTTGAAGATTCCCCAGCGTCCCATGAAGGCAAAGTATAGCCCTCTGCCTCTGCCTCTCTTCCTTCAAGACCCTGGCAGCCCTCAGCCCTGCTTCTCCCTTCCCTTTGTGCTCTAGCCTCAAAGGGGGTGCAGTGACAATCTTTTCCACGTTCCTCCATCCATCCCAGCCCCCCAGGTATTGAGATCTGCTTTGTGAAAGCTGAAGGAATCTTTTCTGTAAATGGGGTGGGGGAGGGTTGGGGGTGGATAGAATATCACAGATGCTTGCCTTTTCCATTCTGAGAATATTGGCAGGAGAAGAGGAATTAAGGTGGTACGTGGGTGCCCAGCTTTCCTTATATGTGCAGCGCAGTGCGTCTTCCGGTGGGGGCACGGTAACCTCTCTCGGCAGCCAGCGGGGAGCGGTTGTCAGCACTCAGGGTCCGCAGGCTGGCAGCCGTGGCACCATCCGCATCCTTCTGTTGTGGGGTAGAAGCTGATGATGAATGTGGGCAGCGTTCGTGCTGGTTACTCAGCACAGAGAGTGTTTATAGTAGCAGCATCCAGGATGGCCTCTCTGGGTGATGCCGACTGCCAAAAACATGCGCCCTCCCTCACCATATTACCTGGCTCTTCCCCAGCCTTGTTTCTTTGGGCTTTAGGGGTGCTCTGAGGGGCTTCCCAGGAGGTGCTAGTGGTAAAGAACTTGACTGCCTATACAGGAGACATACGAGATGGCGGGTTCAATCCCTGGATCAGAAAGATCCCCTGGAGAAGGGCATAGCAACCCACTCCAGTGTTCTTGCCTGGGAAATCCCATGGACAAAGCAGCCTGGTGGGCTACAGTCCATAATATCGCAAAGAGTCGGACATGACTGCAACGGCTTAGCACACACGCCCTTTCCCAGCAGCCACATCCTGGATCCTTGACTGTGCCCTTTCAACTTCATGGCAAGGCGACCTGCCTTACCTGTTGGCAGAAACGAGTATGAATGTAGGCTCTGTTCCAATCTTCCAGGCTCATAAAACTTGCCACTCTCTGCGAGACGGGGTGGTTCATCCCCACTTCATCTCTTCTGGGGGAGAGCCGGCGCAGATGCTGCTGATGGATGGGAAGTTTAGAAAACGAAGTCTTGGAAATCGATAGAAGAATATACAAGCTATGTATCATGTGAGCGCGTCTTGTCTGCTCCACGGTAAATCAAAAGTAATGAATGGGAGGTTTCTGCAGCCAGGGACCCCCAGCCTTTCCCCGAGGGTGGGATTGGCTTCCTGCTTGCCTTTTCACAGTCTGAGCACACATATTCCACTTCAGGAGGCCTGAAAGTAAGCCCAGGTCCTGATTTTTTTTTTCTTTAATATCTCTGTCACCACCTCAGCCCTTATCCTCTTTAATTTCCATCGTGTAGGCATTTGGCATCCCTTGTAGAGTGCGATGTATTGCAAGATAAGCGGCCTCGGTGGCCTCGTGAATGAACGACTCATCCCCAGGGCTGTGTTACTGCATATTAACAAACTCTGATCCTGCTGCAATTTGAGCACCTCAGTGCCTCCAAGATGATTATCTCTGAGGTCCCTTGGACACAGGGGCATAGGCAGCACTTGGTTAAGGAGTGGCTTTGAGGAGGTTTGCACGGAGCTGGAGAAAGGCGGGCAACTAAGAGGGCCTGAACCCCACCTGGGGATACCTGCATGCCAGGTAGGGCTTCTGCCTCTGCTCCACCATCAGCTGCCTCTGTCCCCCACCAGCCTCCATCCTGCCTCTCCTCTGAATGGTCTTTTTTACCCCCTTGCTCTAATTGAACCCAGTTCTCCTCCTTACACTGTTTTCTCTCCCTTGTGCCTGGGACTGGAGGTGGAGTAGGGTCCTTCTGGCTCCTCCTTGCTCAGTTTCCTGACAATATCCATCCCTCCTAAAAACCTAGACATTGTATTAAAAAAAAGAGACATCACTTTGCCGACAAAGGTCCATATAGTCAAAACTGTGTTTTTTCCAGTAGTCATGTATGGATGTAAGAGTTGGACCACAGTGAAAACTGAGCCCCAAAGAATTGATGCTCTCAAACTGTGGTGCTGGAGAAGACTCTTGAGAGTCCCCTGAACAGCAAAGAGATCAAACTAGTCAATCCTAAAGGAAATCAACCCTGAATATTCATTGGAAGGACTGATGCTGAAGCTGAAGCTCCAATCCTTTGGCCACCTGATGCAAAGAGCTGACTCATGGGAAAATATTATGATGCTGGGAAAGACTGAGAGCAGGAGGAGAAGGGGGTGACAAAGGATGAGATGGTTTAATGGCATCATTGACTCAATGGACATGAGTTTGAGCAAACTCTGGGAGATGGTGAAGGACAGGGAAGCCTGGAGTACTGCAATCCATGGGGTCACAAAGAGTTGGACACAACTGAGTGACTGAACAACAACCTCCTGAAAAATGCCCAGATTTGGATCTCAAGTCCAAGAATCTGCCTCGCTCCACCCCTCCTTGCCGGTGTCACCTACAAACCACTGGTCTTCCTCTCTTCCTTGAACGTTTTGTCTTCTGGATCAACAGCAGCTCTCTCCAACCCACCCCAGTGTGGTGGTGGGGGTTCTGGCCCATCGGCATTTGATTTCCTCTCCTCCCATCAGCTGGCCTCCAGCCAGCCCTGCCCAGCTGCTCCCCAAGGTCTCAGCTTGAACCCTGTCCCTGGCAGCAGCAGGCCTCATTGCTCCACAATCCCCACGCCAAGCCGTCTATTCTCCAGCCCCACAGCGTCTCCCCGCTTCATGCCCTCAGCTTTCACCTTCTGGTCCCACTTGAACCTGTACTTTCTTGGTTCTGTCACCTCTTTACCCCCTTCCTGGTGTCCCAACGCACCTCCTGAACCAGAGCAATTTCCTGATTAAAAGCAATCATCCGTTGCAAGTGCTCTCGACTCCCTAGCCCCCCTCTCCCTTCCTGGTCACTTAGCAAAGCCTCCATCTTTCCCCTACTCAGTCCCTATGTCTTTGGGAGCAGAGCATAGCTGGAGAGGAACACACACCGTACGCTGACGGTCTTACTTTAAATTTATGATCCCTAAACTCAAGTGGGCGTCGGCTGCCAGCTGGCAATCATCCGTCACGTCTCTGCTCCATTCATTCTCCTCCTCTCCCCTATGTGTATTTCATACCTCCCTTCCTCTTTAAACCTCCAACACATCCCCTGTACCCTCATCTCCACTGAAAACCTTGCTCTCTATCCACTGACAGTGTGGGAAGAATTGAAGTAAACCTTCAGACTCCCATCCCCTCAACTGCCCTCCCACGGCATCTGATTTCAAATTTCCTACCTCTCTCCTGTGCTGTGGGCAGACAGTCCACACTCCTGCCAAGGCCAGCGCACATCCCTCTCACCTACTCAAGGACATAGCCTGGGTGCAACTCTGCTCTCTCCTACATTAGTTTTCCATTCTTTCCTAGTCCACTGCTCTTAGCAGACAAACCTGCTGTGATTCCTCCCATCTTAAAAAAAAAAATGAAAAGGAAAGAAAGATCATTTTGTGTCCCACTTCCTCCTCCAGTTACTTTTATCAACTCTCCTGGAAAGAATTGTCCACCTTCACTCATCCGATTCCTTTCCTCCGTTTGAGTCCACCTGCCATTCTGCTCCACCCAGGATGTTCATGTCAAGGTCCTCCTTGCCTTCCAGAGCGCTGGTCGGTGGGGAGTTCTTAGCTCCCATCTTATTTGACTATCAGCAGCCCCCGGCCATACTGATCACTGCCTTCCTACTGAAATACTTTCTTTACAAGAATCTGGGACCCCACACCCTGCTGGTTTTCCCCCTTCTCCACTATCTCCTTTGCTGACTCCCCTTCGTTTTACTAACTTCTTGACACCGGAGTCCCCTAGGACTCTACCTGGGCACCTCTTCACTTTTTATCTCTACGCACAGCCGCTTGGTAGTCGCATCCAGATACCCAGCTTTAAACTGACTTTAAAAGTAATCTATAGGGGGGCAAATCCCAATTAATACCTCCTCTGAATTCTAAAGCAGGCTCTTCAGAGAAACATTGTATGACATCTCTTATATGTGAAATCCAGAAAGAAATGTTACAAATGTATTTACAAAACAGAAACAGACTCACAAACTTAGAGAAAGAACTTATGGTTGCGGGGGAAGCACTGGGGGAAGGGAGAGTTATGGAGTTTGGGATCAACATGGACACACTGATATATTTAAAATGAATAACCAGCAAGGACCTACTGTGTAGCACGTGGAGCTCTGCACAATGTTAAATGGCAGCCAGGATGGGAGGGGAATCTGGGGGAGAATGGATACATGTATATGTATGGCTATGTCCTTTTCCTGTTCACCTGAAACTATCATAGCACTGTTAATTGGCTATATTCCAATACAAAATAAAAAAAATTAAAAATAAATAAAGCATACTCTTGACATGCTGCTCCCTGTCCTAAGTGCTCCAGTGGCTCTCCCCTGCCTGGAGGATGAAGCCCCCAGCCCTGCCTTTATCTTTTCTTTTCCATCCTCACTGTCAGCCGGCCACTGCCCTGCTGCCTTGCCATCCTCTGATCCTGTGAGCGTGCTGCACCACCCCTGCCCTCCAGCCTCTGCACTTAGTCGTCCCCACCAGGGAGCCCAGCAACCTAGGGACCTCCGCACCCTCTCCCAAAGTGGGGCAGAGGTCCCTCTTAACAGCTCACACCCACCCTGTGCTTGGCCCTGCCAGGGAAATGAGCAGCTCACGCGTCCACCCACAGGACTGCGAGCTCCTTGACGGCAGATGCTGTTCCATCATGGCCATATCCCAGGGAGGACTCTGCTCACTGCCTACCCGCCAGCCACTCTGTTCTCTCCTGTAATACAACCCTAGTCCTAGTGGAGGGGACAATGCTCCAGCTGCCTCTTCAGCTTCTTTATGGGCAGGGGTGACCATGCCAGCGGTCCTGCCAGTGACGAGTAAGCTGAGCGTTAGAACTTTGCTCTCCAAAAATAACCTCAGCCACTTCTGTTTTCCTTCTCATGATATGAAGCCAAAGATGGCACAGCCATTTATGACCGTGAGTAGTAAGTTGCATGCTAAAGGCAGAGGAACAGAGGGACAGAAGAAAGCTGACCTTGTGGGGCTTCAGGGTCTAAACTCTGGATTCCAGTGATGTGGAAACAAACAAAAATGTCCCTCCTGTTAGGTTAACCTTCTCTAATGGTGTATCTGTGATCCACCAAACACCATCCTAACCAAAACCCATTGCTAGCACTGGCAGAGCTCCTGGTGCTGGGGAGATGGTGTGTGACTGATGAAGGATCAGAGGACTGCACAGCGTTCTCAAACCCACAGCCCACCGTCCAGCCTTCACCTGTGCCCTCCTTTCCTGCCCCTCTCCCAATCCATTCCCGTCTACCCAAATGACAGACTTGAATATGTCTCTGTCACATTCCAGTGGGAATGCCTTCTCTTTAATTTGGCACTGAGCCTTCCCATCTTATGTGCTCCTAGATTTACTAATGTTTATCATCCCTATGCTATTTAATACCTCATGACCAGTACTATAGCCATTCATGGTTGATTTTAACTCACCCACTTAAAGTCCCTAGTGGGTGCATGTTAAGTCCCTTCAGTTGTGTCTGAGTCTTTGCAACACCATGGACTATAGCCCACCAGGCTCCTCTGTCCATGGGATTCTCCAGGCAGGAATACTGGAGTGGGTTGCCATGCCCTCCCTCCAGGGGATCTTCCCAACCCAGGGCTCGAACCTGGGTCTCATATGTCTCCTGCATTGGCAGACAGGTTCTTTACTACTAGTGCTACATGGGAAGCCCCAGAGGCCCTAGAGAATAGGTCAATATATTTGTTTGTGTCCCCACAAACAATGCCCTTGATTACCCCACCTCATACAGACCCTAGAACAGTGCCTTATACATCACAGGTAATCAATAAATATTTTTTGGATGCACATTATGACTGCTCAGCAGCCCAACCCACCTCTTCAGGGAGCTCATTCTCAATCGCATCGCCCACATTCCACACCGCTCTTTCTGTAACTAGCTCGTGCTGCCTTGTCTTCTTTTTGTTGCCTAGAAATACATGGCAAGTTCAAGTTTGGCAGGAAGAATGTCCAAATCTGTGTCTCTGCTGTCTTCTCCTCATTCCCAAGATACTGTCAGTACCTTGTAGATAGTAGGAGTAAAACACGTGCTGATCAAATGCTTGATTTGGGGCGAAAGCTGGTGATCGCTGCTGGCACTGATGACAGAAGGCTTGGCTCCCTTTCTCTCTGAAGACTTTCCAAACACAGAGGGTGGTTTTCAGAGTCTTGATTCCAGGACCCCATGCAGAGATTCCAGAAGCATTCTAGGGCCTGGCTTTTATTTCTTAAAGCAGATTTTCTAGAGCCCATCCAAGTTCTTGATGGCACAGTTTCTTTCAACCTATCATCCTTCCCATAAGCCTTCTTCCAATCTCTCCTCTCTTTTTTTTCACCCCTCGTTTTTTCTCTCAGCTGATGTCTAGGTACAAAAGAGAGTCCCATCTGGGAGCATGGTCTGTCTAGGAATCCATATAGGGGTGGCCCTAAAAATGCAATTCAAGACAAACTTAAACTTCTCATCCTTTAGAGCTAAGGCGATAATCCCCAGGGGACAGAAGCATTTGGCCAGTGAACCTGTGGAAGAATCTGTATCCTTCATTTTTGGAAATATAAGCCCACAGACTGACAGAGCAGCATATCTAAGAGACCACGTGGTTCAGGGTCCCAAACTCAGGTATCACAAGGACCAGAAAGGCGATATAAATGAGCAATGTGGAGTTTAGATGACAAAGAACAACTGATGCCCACTTTTAATATCAGACATTGTCTTTGCCTGGGTTCCCAACGAAGCAGAACCTGAGGCAAAGGCTCATGTGGCATCATTTTATCAGAGGGCACAAGAGTCAGGGGCAGGAGAAGTGAAGCAGAGAAGGACAGAGAGACACTACAAGGATGTGTCATCAAGGTGGCCACTCTCAAGGGCAACTTACATTCCAATCTTGTGGAACTGAAGTCACAAGAAGATGGAAAAACTGTCCAGAGGCAAAGGAAAGATTTTGCCACTAGATTCAATATTCCATTTGTCAAAGGTTGGCTACACCGAGCACTAAGTTCCCTTCCCTTCTGGAGTAACTCATGAGTGCCACAATAGATCCCTCAGCATCCCATGTCTTGATGTTGGTGATGCAGGAGGTGAGAGGAGATAGCAGGCAACACAGACAGGAGACAAGGCCCTCTCAGGTAGGACCCAGTGGAGCCAATTCAGAGCTGCTCACATTGCAGCAGGAAAATGGTTGGGCCATCCGCCTCTGGCCTGACCTGCCTTGACTTTCACATCTAGGACTCAAAATACAAAACAAGACCTCCTTTTTCTGTGAGCAGAAAACCCTCATCTTTTTTTTCTGAAGGGAGAAGTACAAATCCAATCAGTCACAGAGCCCCCTTCAAGAGGGAGCCAGCCATCACTTTAAAGAGACGTAAGGAAAGGTTAGTGAAACAAGCTACAGTCCTCACTGCCTTGTCGGATGCTGAGGCTATAATCAACACTCACCATCTTCTCTCTCCACTCTTCACTGTGGGTTTCCCTTATCCGTGGCCAGCAGTTTGACTAGTCTGGGTTGCTTGCCTTATGGGATCTGACCTTTCATCCTGGGGAGTCTGGGCTCCTAATAGCCTTTGTGAGTTATGGTTCTCATTATTATTATTTTTGGTGAATCTTTGTTCATTGATATCCTTTTTACTGAAGTATAATTGCTTTACAATATTGAGTCAGTCTCTGCTGTACAATGAAGTGTATCAGCCATGGTGGTTGTTGTGTTAGTCACTCAGTTGTGCCTGAATCTTTGCGAACCCATAGGCTGTAGCCCATCAGGCTCCTCTGTCCATGGAATTCTCCAGGCAAGAATACTGGAATAGGTTATCATTCCCTTCTCCAGGGGGTCCTCCCGATCCAGGAATTGAACCCAGGTCTCCTGCATTGTAGACAGATTCTTTACCATCTGAGCTATCAGGGAGCTATATGTATTTATTTATCTCCTCCCTCTTGGATCTCCTTCCCACCCCCATCCC
>NW_011495071.1:9276521-9330272 GCF_000754665.1 Bison bison bison
CACTCCTCTAGGTCATCACAGAGCACTGAGCTGAGTTCCTTGCCTTATATTGCAGCTTTCTGCTAGCTATCTACTTTAACTATAATGAAGTATCACCTCACACCAGTCAGAATGGCCATCATAAAAAAAAATCTATAAGCAGTAAGTGCTGGAGAGGGTGTGGAGAAAAAGGAAATCTTCTTGCACTGTTGATAGGAATGTAAATTGGTACAGCTTCTGTGGAAAACAGTATGGAGGTTCCTTAAAAAACTAAAAATAGAACTAACATATGACCCAGAAATCCCACTACTAATTCAAAAAGACACATGTAACCCAATGTTCATTGCAGTGCTATTTACAACAGCCAGGACTTGAAAACAATCTAAATATCTTTCAGCATAGGAATGGATAAAGAAGGTGTAGGACCTATATACAATGGAATATTGTCATTGTTTTAGAAGCACCAAGAGATGCCCCAAGGAATCTTCTGAGTTCCAGACATCCTTCTCCCCTCTCCCATTGTATAGCAGAACCTCTAGCTCCTGATGGTAACAGAGTTAATAACCCCACCAACATAGTGACTATTTACTTACTGGTTCACAGACATGAAGAGCCCAGAGTGTCTAGGTAATTACAATTTCAAGTTTAAGTAAGATGCCCCTACTTTGTCCTCTGGCAGAAGCATTTGCACATAGGAACCAGGGCCTCTCACCTGGAAAAGCCTACAAACAGAATAAGGAAGCACAGACTTCTCAAGTGGTTCAATAAGAATAATGTTGTAAGGAGCAATCTAACTTCTACCCCTCGATTTCCAGTTCTGTGTATTCTAGCTATTGGGGACATAGCGTCATATATAGGCCATTATTTCAGCATATATGGGGCTTCCCAGGTGGTGCTAGTGGTAAAGAACCCACCCGCCGATGCAGGAAACATAAGAGATGCAGGTTGGATCCCTGGGTCAGGAAGATCCCCTGGAGGAGGAAATGGCAACCCACTCCAGTATTCATGCCTGGAGAACCCCATGGACAGAGGAGCCTGGCGGACTACGGTCCATAGGATCGCAAAGAGCTGGACACCACTGAAGCGACTTAGCACAGCACACAGCACATAAGCTGCTTCCTGGAGGATATTACCCCAAGCCTCAGGGTACTGTCCCTAACCGAGGACCTTAGATTAACAAGACATTTCACCACTCTCTTAGACTGGCTGTTTCAGGGTGATGAGTACACAAGACTAGGAATCTCATGACTGCGAACTGGTTGTACACCTTCTTTTATGACTTGGGTTTCTTGGTTTGAGACAATGTCATATAGATCCAGGTAATTTGTGCACCCTCTGAATCTGGTACCAGTGGAGGCTCTGTGGACAGGAAAGGGGGACCAGTGTGCCATCAGCCCACTTCCAGGACTGAAGGGGTCTGATGTCGTCAACCTACTGCCAAGAGGCCAGCTAGTCTCCTTTAGGAATGGTGTGCCATATTAAAGGCTCAGGGTCACTCTCTGCTGCCGTTGGTTTGCATATTCAGTTTTGGCAGTCTTAAGATGAGTCTTGGTAAGAGGGAGCCCATCGCTGTTAGCCACTCCTAGCCTCCACTCCTGCTGCCATCGTCCCTCTGAGTCTGCGCTAGAGTGACTGATGACTGAGGATGGCTGACTTCCTGGGGATGTGTCACCCTTTCCACCTGACTGTGGAGAACCAGCTCTCCTGAGATGCTTCTGGTGGGGTTGATGGGAGACACAGGATCTGTGTGCTTTGTGGCCACTGTAGGTCCATCCGCATCTTGACCAAGAACAAAAGGATGAGAACAGTCCTGGGGGAAGACAACAAATCTGCCCCCACTGTGTGAAAATGAACTGCGTTTTGTCCTCCTCATGGATGAGGAAGAAAGCATTTGCTTGATCAACAGCCTCACACGATTGCCAGCAGCCATTTGACCTGCTCTAGTGAAATGACAGCATCTGGCAGGGAAGCTGCAACGAGGGTCGCCACCTGGTTAAGTTTATGCTTGTCCACGGCCATTCCCCGTGATCAATTTGGCTTGAGCAGGGCCAGAAGGGTGAGCCAAATGACTCTGTGATGGGGGGCACCAACTCTACAACCTCTAAGTTTTTAATGGTGTCACTAATCTCTGCAGTTTCTCCCAGAATGTGGCAATACTTCTTCTGATTTACTGTCTTGGCTGGCACTGAGCTGGAGGGTAGTTCCAGGGCCTCCCACTTGGTCCATCCTACCATAATGACTCTCATTCACATTCGTGGAACCGAATGTGAGGCTTCTGCCAGCTCCTTGGTATAGCTGTACCAATTATGCATTCAGGGACAGGGAAATGTAACCCCAGGGCTGGTCCATGGATCCTCCAGAAGACAGACTTAGACTACTGCACCTTTGCCACCTGGGTTCCAAGAAGCCCCCTCGCTAGCTGGAAGCCCACGACGGCAGGTTGGATCCTTTGCTGTCAGTGTGAGGTCAGCGCCTGTATCTAACAGTCCTTAGACATGCAGGTACTGTCCCTCCTTCCATGCGTAGTGCTAAGTTGCTTCAATCATGTCCAACTCTGTGCGACCCTGTGGACTGTACTTGCTAAGCTCCTCTGTCCATGGGATTCTCCAGGCAGGAATACTGGAGTGGGTTGCCATGCCCTCCTCCAGGGGATCTTCCCTACCCAGCAATCAAACCCATGTCTCTCATGTCTCCTGCATTGTCAGGCAGGTTCTTTATCACTGGCACCACTTGGGAAGCCCTCACGCATAGCTGTCCTAGCAAGTACCTGCAGCTCATTTGAGAAAGGATTGTGTATGTGCGTGTGTACTCAGTTGCTCAGTCATGTCAGACTCTTTGTGACCCCATGGACTGCAGCTCACCAGGTTCCTCAATCCATGGGACTTCCCAGACAAGAACACTGGAGTGGGTTGCTATATCCCTCTCCAGGGGATCTTCCCCACCCAGGGACCGAACCTGTATCTCTTGCATCTCCTGCATCAGCAGAGGGATTCTTTACCACTGAGCCATCTGGGAAGCCCAAGAAAGGATGGGAGGATATTTGTCATCTAGATTGTGGGTGCCTTGTATGGGTCTTTCTTAAGAGGACCCACTTCCCTTTCTATCAATGGACGCTGGGTCTGTGATCAAACTCACATCTGGAAACCACATGAAGACCTGATGTCATCCTTCTTCTCACCATTTCTTACTGTTTTAAAAACCAAACGAGTTAAGCAATGCCCTCCCTGGCTAGCCATCTTCTCTCCCGTGGCTGATGGGCTGTGGCTAAGAACCCCTGCAGGTCCAGGTTCCCCAGTTGCTACCGTTGTCTGGCTGCCCGCGTGCCTCTCCTGCTGAAGTGCCACCACCTGGCCTCTGCTGGCCCAGAGCCCTGTCAGGCCCACTGGGAACGGGGAGGCTGGTTCCACTGTCAGCCCCAGCCTGCTAAGGGCAGCTATTGTGCACTTCTTCTCTTTCGCCTTCATCTTACCAAAGCATTCCCTATTATTGCCTTTGTGAGTGCAGGTTCCTCTGGACATCCCTGGAGAAAACAACTGTGTTCATTTCTTAGGGCTGCCATAAAAAGCACCACGACTGGGGGGCTTGAAACAAGAGAGATTTATTCTCTCAGTCCTAGAGGCCAGAAGTCTGGAATTAAGGTGTTGGCAGGGCCAGGCTCCCTCCAAAGGGCCCAGGTGAGGATTCTTCTTGGCCTCTTCCAGGTCAGTGGATTGTGGCCACACGACTCTAAGCTCTGCCTTCGCTTTCCGTGTGTCCTCTCCTTTTCTTATAAGGGCATCGGTTATATTAGGGGTCCACCTAATGACCTCATTTTGATTTAATTACATCTGCAAAGACCCTATTTCCACACAAGGCCCCTATGTCACACCCACAGGTGCTGGGAGTTAGGGCCTCAACGTGTCTTTTGGGGACACAGTTCAACGTATAAGCAACAGTCATCTGGTACGTTCCCAGGGCCTGCATAGAAAACCCATTCTAAAAACCTCCCCCTCCAGGGACTTCCCTGGTGGTTCAGTGGTTCAGACACCATGTTTCCACTGCAGGCAGTACAGTTCAAATCCCAGCTGGGGGACTGAGATCCAACAGGCCATGGCGTGCAGCAAAAATAATTAAAAATAAAAAAAATCTCCCTTTCGTGAACCTTCCAACCCCTCTTCAATACTGTGCTGAGGAAGTTCTGGCATTTCTCCTCATTTTCCTAGCCCATTGTCATGTTGTTATTGCCTAGTTGCTAAGTTGTATCTTTGCAACTCCCATGGACTGTAGCCTGCCAGGCCCTTCTGTCCATGGGATTTTCCAGGCAAGAATACTGGAGTAGGTTGCTATTTCCTCCTCCAGGGGATCTTCCCCACACAGAGATTAAAACCAAGTCTCCTGCATAAGCAGGCTGATTCTTTACCACTGAGCCACCAGGAAAAGGGAAAGTGTCACTTTGGCCCATCCCATTGTCATGACCAAGTTCTAAGAAGCCAACTCATCACACTGTTAGGACCAACTGTGCCTCCTAACGTTTGCTCCTTAATCCAGGGTGAGTGTTTTCATGTCAGTGAGTTTTTCTTTGGAGCCTGCTCTCCCCTCCTCCCTCCTACTTATCCTGGGCTCCCCTAGTCCTGGAGGCTCCCAGGGCAGGGCCTGCCATTCCTTCCCAATACAAGCCATTTCCTTCTGAAACAGGGTTGTACTTTCCAGTTCAAGCTGCTCTGAGACTTGAGTCCGGCCAATGGCCTGGAGGTAACAAACGGTGGCGGTGGGGCAGGTTTGAGGAAAAGAATCATCTGGGCGACACTTGCCTTGGAGGAGTCACTGCAGTTCTCCAGGGGAGGCTTCCCTCTCTGTCAAGGGGAAGGTGACTGCATCTGTCAGCCTGAAGGGTCCAGGGATCCCAAGATTTTAGATTCTCAGTCTCACCCACACATTCATTCCCATCCCAGGTTTCCAGGTCCTAGTCAGTGGCAAGAGCCTAACGTTTCTCGTATTCAAGGCTTTCAAAATGCAGCTGACAAAAAGCAACATCCTCCATAATCATCGGGGCTTCCCCAATAGCTCAGCAGTGAAGAATCTGCCTGCCAATCAGGAGGCACAGGAGACGTGGGTTCAATCCGAGTCGGGAAGATCCCCTGGAGAAGGCAACAGGGCACCCCACTCCAGTATTTTTGCCTGGGAAATCCCATGGACAGCGGAGCCTGGCAGGCTACAGTCCAAGGGGTGGCAAAGAGTCGAACATGATTGAGCAGGCATGAACGCTCCACAATCATTACAATCACCTGTTCAGACACCATGGTCACTGCGTACCGCAAGGTCTCACCTTTCACCTGCACCTCTGCCCAGGGTTCCACAGGTGAGAGTTTTCACCACTGCAGTGCCAGGGTTACTACCATCCCTAGGGATAGAGTTGATGGGGTTCTTAATGCCAGAACTCCAGCAAGTAATCCAACTCTAAAATCCCACCATAAGGGGCTGCTGTCCAGGGTCACTCCTGATACCAGAGTCTTCACCTGGGTTTCCCAGCAGGCAGGGCCTGAGGCAGAGGATCACATGGTCCCTCTTATTAGGGAGTGCAATCCCAGGTGGAGAGGGAAAGGGCCACTGGGAGGAGACACCGCTGAGCTGGCTGCTGCCAAGTGCGACAGATTGCTCAATCTTGCAAGGCCATTTCAAGAAGTTATATGTCTCAGGAGCAACTGCTGGGAGGAAGCAGGAGGGAAGAATCTTCTACTAGCTTCCATTTTCCAGGGATCAAATGTTCGCCTCACCGAACATTAACTCCCCAGCACTTTTTGGCTGCACACCTGTGGGTGCTGAGTGGGGTTCTGTGGGGTCCCTACCTCCACATCAGTGGGGAGGCTCAGGGGTTATGAGGCCAGGGGCCCACAGCATGCAGGGCAGGCACCAAGCAGTGTGCTGTCAGGTTTACCCCGTGCAACTGCAGACAGATGAAGCTGTGAGAATGGACTGTGGCATAAAATCAGAGATGAGAGGCGGACGGCAAAGGCGGGGGGGTTGGGGGGTGCATCCCTCAACCGGGAAGAAGCTGTACTCAGCCCCAACTAATTGCTAGATCTGAATTTTTTTTTCCCAAGGAAGCTAGTTAACTGAGTTTTCATTTAAAGTTGACAACACATTCAGATTTAAAACACAATGCGTGGTCCTACACCATGCAGGGTCAAGAAAACAAGTCTGAATATTGCCCATGGGGCCCGGAAGTCTGGGACATCTGATCCGTTCATTTTATGAAAGAGGAACAGGAAGGGAAAGGGGCTGAGCTGGGCCTCCTCTCCTGACGCCCACACCAGTGAGCGTCCACAGCCTCCGGCACCATCCCTCCACATGCCTCCCCTTTCCGGGACCAACCTGTACAAGGGTGAGGCTGTTTTCTGGCAAAGTGACTCCGTCCCCTCCTGTCATTCCCCATGACTGCCCCTTGGCATTAAGTTGGCGCCAGGTACTCAAGTCCCAGTGCTTCGTGGCCTTGTTGCCCTGGCTAATGAGATGGAGCCAGTGGATTCCCAGCCGACTGCCAACCTGGGCCCCTGGGCCCATCAATCCTGCTTCTCCATTGCTGAGGACGCCCCGAGTGACGGATGGAGGGCCACGGTCATGAATCATCTCCCTTACCTTTCCCCATCTCAGAGCCAGCTTCTCAGAGCTGGGAAGATGAATGTCGGCAGAATTTCACCTGCTCTCTTGAATAATTTCCCTTTAAAAGAGGCCACTTATCAGTAATTCATTACTCGCCTTTGTTAGCATAAACAAGGCCTGGGGAGGGGGAGGAGACGCCGCCTTAGCCTCCATCATCCCCGTCCGCCGGGTTGGCCTCCAGCCTCGGTGCTGCCTTCCTGCCGTGGAGAAAAGCAAAGCCAGGGTCTTAGGGGGAGTTGCTCCAGCTGGTGGTACCCACTCAGGCAGATGGCATACAGCTGTTTCTGGTGACATCTGGATGAGCACAATCAGCTCCAATTGACGGTTTCTTTTAATCTTGAATTAAATGTCACATGTTGCCTATTGCTTTTATGGCCCATAGACACCCCAGTCTGTGTTGTCTATAACTATAGAATAAGATGTTGCTGACCGGGGACCACCTTTTTAAAACCAGTATTGTCCCTCTGGGGTCTCTGTTTGTCAGCAGGAGAGTAGGAGGTACTTGGAACAGCAGGGCTGACCCTGGGACGAATGTGCGCATGTGCCCAGTCGCTCAGTCATGTCTGACTCTGTGACCCCATGGACTATAGCTCACCAGGCTCCTCTGTCCAGGGGATTTTGCAGGCAAGTGTACTGGAGCAGATTGCCATTTCCTCCTCCAGGGGATCTTCCTGACCCAGGGATCGAACCCACAGCTCCTGTACTGCAGATGGATTCTTTACCACTGAGCCCTTGGGGGAGCCCCTGGGGAAGGATAAAAATACACAAATCACAAAACAAGGAGCACAGGAGATGGAGGTCAACCTGGGCTGGTTCTGCTATGCCCCCCACCTCCTGGGTTTTTCTGGACAGGAGAGGGTGTGACAGTGGGTGGGAGGGTTCTTGGAGAGGTGATTTCTGCCATAGGTACCTGTCACAGGGGCAATTCCAGGGAGGTGCCCTGCCAGGTGAGAACCAGCAGAAGCCAGACAGCAGGTCAGGCAGGCAGGGAAGTCCCCCTCCCTCCTACTCTGAACAGGGGCAAAGAAGACAAGAAAAGGACAGCAGATTTTGGCATAGTTTGTCCTCTGGTTAGGAACTGTGGCTAATTTTTTTTGCCACCACCAGGGGACCAGGAAGAAAAGAAGAGGTTTTTCTCAGGACCTTGTTCCTGAGATCCAAGTCCTTTACTCATTTCTCACATCCAGCCGTACCTCATCTTCAATGACCACAGCAGCATTGCAGAGGCCATTCAAGGACATGCTTTTTATAGCTTTTCCTGTCTCCTATCTATTCTCTGGCAGCTACAAGGCTATCTTGAAGTCATCAATCCGATCACAGTATCCCCCTGATTAACAAAAATCCTTGAATGGCTTCCTACTGCCTTGGGATCAAGCCCAATATCCCAAAGCGTGGCCTATAGTGCGTCCTGGCCCGTACCCACCCTTGACCCTCATCCTGCACCCCCCAACCCCCACTCAGCCACCTGGGTCCTCTTTCAGGTTCCAGGGAGCCTGACTCTTCCCAACCCGGGTCCTTTGCCCTTACACATCCATCTGGCTGGAAGCTCTCCCCACCTGAACCCCACCCCTCACCTCCCATTTAGTTAACTCTGATTTATCTGCCGGGTCCCAGGTTGGGCCTTGGATCCCCCAGGAAACCCTCCTCACTGCTGCAGACGAGACTGGGTGTGCCTGTTCTCCACAGCATCCCACCTCCCCCTCTGACTCAGTGGCCTTAGTGATTTGCTTAACATCTCCTCCCCCCAGCCCACTGGTTCACGAGACGTCCGCTGTGCCTCCCCAGCAGTGAGCACAGTGGCTGCCGTGGAAAGAAGGGATGAGGGAGCACGTGCACGCGAGGGAGTCCCGGGCCCCCCGTCATCTGCCTGGCGGGGCTCACTGCAGACTCGCCTCTCTCGGCCTCCGCCGTTTCCAGCCTCTGGCTCCTCCTGTGCTAGGACTCCTCCAGTTACAGCGGTCTCACCTAGTCTTCTCTGGTCTCTGGAAGTGCCAGGTCCTGGCTCTGACCCCAAGCCCACCTCCTCTTTGGCTTTTGGGTGAAATGGCTGTTTCAGGCCCAGGAACCCCAGCCTCCCTGACCTTCTCCTCTGGGGCAAGTTGCGTCCTGTCCTCCCTCAGGAGATCCAGAACCCCCAGGCCCCAAGCTTCCATTCATTCTCAGGAGAAAGCTCAGAGCTCACATTGGCCATGGCTGGCTCTTCAGACCCTGATCTGGGGTCACAGGCCCATCTCAGACAACACCAGCATAGATCAAACAATAAAGCATACTTGTGATTCAATTGCTGCTCCATTCTTCTGTCTCCAGTGGCCTGAAACAAGACCCACATCCAGCAGGATTTTAGGGAGGTTTGGGGCTTTTTGCCACAGGATGGTGGTGTAATGACTGGAGTCCTCGCTGCCAGTGGCCAGCTGTCCAGTGGTGGACATTAATATCCTTTCTCTGGGAACCCGAGAGCATTTCTGTGACATTATTTGCATAGATTTGCATATCCAATGCTGTCATCTATCCCAGGGTCTGCAACCTCTGGCTGGGGAGGCAAGTTGGCCGGCAGCTGGTTTTCTTTGGCAGGCTGCCTGGCAGAGCCCCCACCCCAGCCATCCTGGCCATGGACACTGCGTCCTCCTGCCTCCACACGCCTCTCAGAACTGAGGCTCTGCCTCTTGCTCATCAACCATCAGCCAGATGCTGCTGCTTCTCAATGGCACAGCTGCTTTTCAGGGCCAGGTAGGTAGTTAATCTTGCTCCCACCCCAAGTGAAGACTTGGGAATCTGGCATTTCTTCATTCATTCATTCATTCAATAGTTTGATCAAGCAGTTACTAAGCACCAGTGCTGTGCTAGGGATTGGGAATATAGAGAAAATGGTGGGGGGAAAGATGCTAGGTCCCTCACTCACCATACCTCGGGATCCCAATAACCCAGAGATGCTTCTTACCATTGTCCTTATTCGATGTCAACCATCCCCCATACTGGACCTGAAGTTTCAGCCCTTGACCATTCAGTAGCTCCAACTTCGACACCCCCACCCCCACACCTGATTACCCACTGTTGGTGACACCCTGGACCTCTCCCATCAGAGTGCGAGCCCTTTCTCTTTGAGGGGATAGGAGTAGAGCTGCAGGTCACACCGTAACAGGCTTCCTGGGTCTGGCCCTTGCACCTCCTTGGACCTGAAAGTGGCTTCTCACCCCAGTAGGGCTGGTTGAGGTCTCAATGATGCTTTCTCTTAATTGACTTCTGATCCAAAATATGAAAGGCAGAGAGGGACAGTAAGGAGCAAAAAAAAAAAAATGACAGCTGGGTTACATGGATGAAACACAGGGATCGCGCTGGGAAAGCCAAGTTCCAAACTGGGTCTATCATGGGGGACGTCTGGGGGACTCTGGTCATGGGCCACCCTCTGGGCAGGGTTGTCTTTTGACCAATTCCCAGGAGGTCAAGAGTCTAGACAACAGTGCAAAGGCTTAAATAGGCAAGCGTAGCCTCCCTGTCCCAGTTCTACAAAGGTAGAGACCATCAGTAGCTCTCCTACCAGTGCTGCTCGTTCTCTGTTCCCTGTCTCTGCTGGTCGCCTCTGAGTTCTCCCATTCCTCTGGGCTGGAATTCTCACTCTTCTAGGACACTGCTCCCTGCCCCCGTATGGCAGCCGGAGTCCAAGAAAGCACCACGCTGGGTCCTGTCTTCTATGCTGCTGCATTGGAACGACCTCTCACTGGCACCCTTACTGCAGCTTCTTAGCCAGTCTACCTGTCCTTTGATCCAATTTATTCACAGCCACATTAAAATTCCTAAAACACAATTCAGTCAGCCCCTCATCACTCCAAAGCATTTAGTGCTACCCTAAGACTCATAGAATTAAGTCACTTTTTGCTCGTATGTCATAGTTGTTTTTTTTTTTTTTGCAGTGCTCAGCACAGCACCCATTGAAGGGAATAAAAACGAAAGCTAACATTTTTGTATAATTACTATGTGTCACACAGTATTTTAAGTGTTTTATATGTATTGTTTAATCTATTCAGCAGCTCTAGGGGGAAGCTACTATTATTACTTATTACGAATGAGTCAACTAAAGCACAAAATGATTAAGGAACTTGCCCAAAGTCCCAGAGTTAGTGAACGGTGAAGCTGGGACTTGAACTCTTGTATTCTGATCCCAGAGCCCACACTTGCAGAAATGTGACAGAAATATACTCCTAGAGGTATAGCTAATAAATGTCGTAGGAATCAGTACATGGATTCAGGAGCCAATGAATGAAGAAATGAGTGAATGAATGAAGTCACTCTACTCGCCAAACAAATGTACTGCATGCATACGTGCTCCGTCACTTCAGTCTTGTCCAACTCTTTGCAACCCTATGGACCATAGTCCTCCAAGCTCCTCTGACCATAGGATTCTCCAGGCAAGAATACTAGAGTGGATTGCCATGCTCTTCTCCAGGGGAACTTCCTGACCCAGGGATTGAACCCACATCTCCTGAGGCTTCTGCACTGCAGGCAGATTCTTTACCTCTGAGCCACCGGGGAAGCCCTCATATGTACTGGTGTCTTCTAAAATAGGTTTATTCTGACACCTGAAACTAATGTAATATTGTTAAACAGATTATGCTTCAATTAAAAAAAAATCACAAAATAATTTGAGTCTGCCTTCTTCTGAGTAGGGACAGTGTACCATGATGCTGAAGAACATGAGTGGTGGAGCCAGGCAGACCAGGGTTTGAATCCTGGTGTTACCATGTATTGGTTATGTGGGTTTGGGAAAATTACGGAAGCTCTACAAGCCTCCATTCCACATCTGAAAATGAAAATAATAATAGCACTTATTGTGGAGAAGTGACGTGAAATCATGTACACAAAACACATCACATCGGGTTTGGCAGATAGAGGGACTCAATTCCCCCCGCTCCTGTGGACAGTCTGAGCAGGAAGGTTGAAATGAGCAAAAATTATTTGTTCTCTATTGTTTTCTGCAGGCACGATGGTGATAAGCAGTGATGGGGAGGAAAGCCCTAACTGTAGGAGGGGAGTGACCCTTGAGGTCTAGGATGGGGCTCCTGCTCTGAAGGGGGTCAGTGAACAGTAGAGAGGAAGCACCCAGCAACCCTATGCTCCTTACACAAAGAGGGTCCTGCAAAGGCAGCTTCCCTCCTCCTCCCGTTTCATGCAAAACACGCTGAGAATTGATGATGTCACTTTTTTAAACCAGAGAGTACTATGAACACATTTGTAATATTTTTCTTCTGTGCCACGGGTAGTTTTTTTTTTTTTCCAGTTTCTCAGCGGTTTAGCAAACACAGACTATCTTTCCCAAATGTAATTTTGTGGATGGATACATTTAAAAATGTTCTGCTCTGGTCAAATCTGTAATGGCTATTTTTCTCTATTGATAACTTCTCCTTTCAGTGGGTCACTGCAAAAAAAAAAATGCACCTGGAGGGCAGAACTGTCTCAAATAGCAAGTCCAAGACAAGCATTCCAGCTTGAATCCTCTTCTCCCAGGCGGTAAGCTGCCTGGCTCTGACTTTTTTTTTTCCCGGTCATGCCACTTGGCTTGCAAGATCTTAGTTACCTGACAAGGGATCGAATCCACACCCTTGGCAGTGAGAGCTTGGAGTCCTAACCACTGAACAATCAAGGAATTTCTGTAAGCTGCCTAGGAACAAGGACTGGATCTTATTCATCTTTATCTCCAGGGCGTGGCAGGGGGTCTGGCACAGGTGGGACCCATGGGGACAGCATCAGGGGATCTGTGTGAACTTGTGGAAGCTATTACATGCCTTTGTTGCTCAGTTTTCCCTTTCTGTGAAATGGGAATAATCTCAGTAACTTATTTTCTAGGGTTACTGTGATAACTTCTCCCTCCCTTCTTCTCTCCTTCCTTTTTTTCTTCTCAACTTGGGGCCAAACAGTATTTTTGGTAGTATAAATCCCACATGTTCATATAACACTCTGTAGTCCCCAAACCTCTCTCAAATATTCCATCTCATTTTTTTTTCTGAAAGAAGTAATTATTAGCATCCCCGTCTTTCAGAGGGCTTCCCTTGTGGCTCCGATGGTAAAGAATCTGCCTGCAGTGCAGGAGATGCAGGTTTGATCCTTGGTTCGGGAAGATTCCCTGGAGAAAGGGAAGGCTACCCACTCCAGTATTCTTGCCTGGAGAATTCCATGGACAGAGGAGCCTGGTGAGCTACAGTCCATGGGATTGCAAAGAGTTGGACATGACTGAGCGACTTTCATCCGTCTTTCAGATGACGAATCTGCACTTTAAGATTTGGCCAGGACCATAGAGTTAGGCCTGAACCAGGTTTTCTGACACTAAGTCTAGATTTCTCTGGATGAAAAGAACCCAGGCAGTAACTCCAAAATAAATGATATTTACCCAAGTTGAGTCTAATATGGCTCTCAGATAGCCTGTCACTTCAGACATGGAGAAGTTGGTCAAAATGGGCATTTGACATGGAGGGAAGCAAACAGCCAGAGAAGAGGCTGTATTTCCCCTTTTTCCCCAGGCATCTTTTGGCGGCGGGGATGGTGGGCAGCTGATGGAGGAGGGGGCTCAGTTTGATGTCCATCAAAGAAGAGCGTCTCACTATCACTCCCCTTAACAATTCTGTGAGGATACTTTTATTGCTGGGCTTCCCTGGTAGCTCAGTGGTAAAGAATCCACCTGCCAATGCAGGAGACACGGCTTCAATCCCTGATTAGGGAGGATCCCATGTACCATAGAGCAACTAAATCCATGCACTGCAACTACTGAACTTGTGCTCTGGAGCCCGGAAACCACACTACGGAACCCATGTGCCACAAATAATGTAGCCCAAGTGCCCTAGAGGCTGAGCAACAAGAGAAGCCACTGCAGTGAGAAGACTCCACTCCCTGCAAATGGAAAAAAAAGCCCATGCAGCAACAAAGACCCAGCACAACCAAAAATAAATAAATAAATAAATATAAAAAAGAAAGAGCTGTGGCTATGTCTGCAAGGGACAACTGTGAGTCTACTGCCTCCAGGTTCTGAGTCCTCTGAGACAAGTCAGTGAAGGAAGGGGCTACTCCTCGAGGGATTTCTCTGTTCTGGGACGGTATCCCTTTGTGCCTCTCAACATCTCAACCACTTTCCAAGGAGACAAGATGCTGGCTGATTATGTTCCCCCAGTTTCAAGATGGATAAACTGAGACTCGAACTGTTCAAGATCACACAGCTGATAAGTAACGGCACTTATTACTTCTTAGCTGTGGAGAGCCACCAGGGAAGCCCAGTAAGTAGTGGCGGTGAGATACAAAAGCACAGCTGTCTCATTTCAAAGTCCATTTTCATTTCAGCCAAATGAAGTGGCAATGGGGACGACAGGAGACAGGAAGCTGGGGGAAAGGAGTGGAGAGACGGAGGCCCTGAGCAAAATGCCAGTGAGGGAACCAAGGCAGAAAACCATCTCCACGGTGAGGCAAAAGGCCACTCTCTTTTGATTTATTCTAGCCTATGTGCTTCTTATTGCAACAGCTGGTCTTCAATGACGCCTGCTAGCATTCATCACCTTGTGTGGCCCCTTCCCATGAATCTGAGCTAGCCCCATAATTTGCGTTGATCAATAAATTGTAGTGGATATGATGCCATGTGACTTCAGAAGCATGAGCAGCCTTGCCGATCTCTCTGGGCCCCTTGGAGTGCTCACTCTGGGGGAAGCTGGCCACCATATACGTGTTCTGAGCACCCCAAGATGGCCATGCTGTGAGGAAGCCCAAGCTCACTCCCTGGAGCAGGCCAGTCAGTCCCCAGCTGCTCCAGTCATCCTGACTGAGGCACGTGAGTGAAGAAACCATCTGGGAGGGCCAGCCCCATCCAGCCTTCAGATGACTCTGGCCCTAGCCTCCATATGACAGTACCTGTGTGAGAGGCCCTAACAGACACCATCCAGCTAAGCCTGGTCAACACATACAACTATGAAAGACAGTAAGAAATTGTCTTAAGCCACGAAATAGTTATCTGGTGAGATGTGATACACACACAGCGATAAATCTCCATGAATCTGGACATCTCTTTCAACCTGGAGAAGTTCAAGGCTACCCCAGGCCTGGAGTGTCTACATGGCCACCCCACATTCCTCAGCTGGACATGGTCCTCAGCACCTGGAGAGCCGGCCCTCAGCCAAAGGTCCTGAGTCTGTCTCCTGGTTTGTCCACACCAGTCGCGTGACTTTAGACAGGTCAGTGCTCTCTCTATGCCTTATTTTCTCGTCCACCCAATGAGGTGGTAGAGTTGAAAGCATTAAAGCCTCTTCCATTTCTCTGGCTCATGAAATCACACTCTGCCTGAGAAATGGGTTTGCCACCACCGAGAAGTGCCCTGTCTCACTCTGCAGCAGGAAGAAGACCATCCTGGCTGTTCCTGGGCTTTGGAAGGGGCTCCATAGGTGCCAGTTATCTCGTCACCCGCGGGTCTGTGAAGGGCTGTGCGTGCAGGGTGGTCCCTAGGTTTCCAGTCCTCTGTTGCCTCTTCAGCTGGTTTTCAGCACCGAAGAGGGAGGACCAACTCTAAGGCCTAGGTCACCCTGGACTCCTAGCTCTGCCTGAGCAGGGAAGTCCCCGCCTGCAAGGAAGAAGGGAGCTCCTGAGAGGAGGAAGCTTCTGGGGTGGCTGTGAAACGTCTGGTGACAATATTTTGCATCTAAAAATACACACAGCC
This sequence comes from Bison bison bison, assembly GCF_000754665.1. Taxonomy (NCBI): domain Eukaryota; kingdom Metazoa; phylum Chordata; class Mammalia; order Artiodactyla; family Bovidae; genus Bison; species Bison bison. The sequence continues at coordinate 9,291,820 of NW_011495071.1, forward strand.
GAGAACCAGTTAATTGCAGCCTCTGGAGTCATTCATAACTCGGCATTTCCCCGTCATACCTGCTGTCTCTGCCTTCATCCCCAGCAGACACAAAGGAGGGCGTTTGTAGGTGGAAACCCAGTCCAGAGGGTCCAGGATGGGACCTCCAGCCCATCCAGCCCTCTGTCCTGGGAGCCCGCCTGCTGCCTGGTGTGGAGCTGGCACCCTTGCATGAACTGCAGGAGGATCTCAAATCAGCTGATACCTACCCCCCATCCATGCACAGACAGGTGCCCTTGGCCACTGGCCCCTCAGGGATCCATTCAGACTTGCTAGAACCCTCCAAAGTTCAAGGGTGGGGGTGTCAGCTCATGGTGGATATGTAGTCAGGAGAGAGGCTCTGGGTCAGGCCTGTGATGCCGGGAGGGCTTCTCTCCTGGGACTGTGCAAGCTCCAGAGCCTCTGGCCAGGACCTCTGCTGGTCTGGGACAGGGGCTAAGCATGCCCTGGGACCTCACTCCTCCTTGCTCTGCGTGCCTCCTCTCTCCAGGGCCTCTCATGTGATTTCAGTCTCTTCCGCCAAAACAAAGAGTGTGATTTAAAACTGCAGGGAGGTCTGAATGATCTGAGGGTTCCCCTGGCCCAGTCCCTACTGTGCCCCCTTTCCTGCTTGAATACTCACAGTAGATGAGTGTCCTAGTAAAAGCGGGAGAAGAAATTCAGCATGGGGGAATGTCTTCACCCCACTCCAGGAGAAGGGACTTTTTCTCCCCTCTCTTTTTTTTTTTTCGTTGTACAATAGGTCCTTGTTGGTTATCCACTTGAAATACAGCGGTGTGTACCTTCCCAAAGTCCCTAACTATCCTTTCCCCTCCCAGCAACCATAAGTTCGTTTTCTAAGTTTGCGAGTCTCCTTCTGTTGAAGTAAGTGAGACAGAGAAGGAGAAATATCATATGATATCCCTTATATGTAGAATCTAAAAAAAAAAAAATACAAAAGATTTTTTTTTAATCAAGGAGGCATTTTGAAAGTACAAGTCCTAACTAACAGTTGGATAGTACATTTCACTTGGCAAAATGCTGTCACATATATAGTGTTGTGTGGTTCCCATATTAATTAGAGGAAGCAGTTATTATTAGGTCCACTCTATAGATAATTAAATTGAGATTTAGAGATGCAAAGTCATTTTCCCCAGGTTACCCAAGTAATGACTAGCCTTGAACTCAAAGCTCAACCTCGACTCCAGAAATCTTCCTGCTTGGTCAACAGGCTCGGCCACTGCCTCTCAAGCCCATCTTTGAAGCTTGAATAGTGGTCCTGCAGGGGTCCCCGATGGTAGAAAATGCCATTGCTACTCCCCCAACACAGCCCTGAATTCAACCTAAATCCAACCCTGTCTGGCCTCTGAAATACATTTTAATCTTATTCTGAACCTGAATCCATTAGCCTTCGACCTACAGGAAATAAGTCAGTGCCTAGGAGAAAGTGCACGATGAAAGAATAAGCAGGGAGTGAAAAATAGCAGTTTTCCAGGGCAGGGGCCACCTACTTGCTGGTCAGCACTTCCTGGGCCAGGTCAACAGAGGCTCTGAAGGGTCAAGAGAACGCTGGGATAGTGGCTCTCCAAGCCCAGGTCCTGAACTAGACCTGACTTTGTCCTCACATCTGTCTCCAGCCCTGCACCCAGGAGAGCAATAGGGACTCAGAAATAGCATGTTCACGCCTTCTCCCTAATCACTACCCAGCGTGATGAAACACCTTGACATTCTTTAGCGAAAGTTCAACTCGGTGGCAACTCAGGGTGCTGCATGAAGAATGAGGTTTACATGGAATCCCAGAATCACAGAAACTAGAGACGAAAAAGGACGCTGAGGTCAGAGGCAGCTGGTCCCCGGGGGCTGCGCGTGGGTTCTTCTCAGTAATAGACTTCCCCTTATTCCTGCAGCCCAGGCGACTGCCTCCCTGAAGACCACTCTCCGCTGTTTCCAGAGAAGATATTGTTTATAGAAATGAGAGGTCTGAGTCGATCCCTGCGTGATTTGCTTTGAAATTTATTTATCATTCACAAGCTGGCAAAGAGGGGAAAACCAAGGATTTAAAGTCACTTGTAGGGCAGTGTGCCTGAGCAGAGAGGGGAGGAAGCTGGAGCACTCTGGAGCTGGCGCAGCCTGGCATGGTGTATCTGACCCCTTGCTTATTGTGTAACCTCTCAAAATTTTGACCTCTCAAAGCCTCAGTTTCCCTCATTTGTAAAATGGGAGCTAATGATGCCTATGTAGAGGGCTGTTGGAAGATTAGGGGAGTTGATGTGCAAAGAGCATCTCACTTTGTGACTGGCCCATCAATGACTCCACAAATCATTGTCATCATTACTCTTCCCTCTCCAGACCCATCTCCCTGTTTGTAAAACAGGGCTAAACAGACTTCTCAGACACTGGGTTTCCTCCACTCAGCATTTCACCAAGATTTGCAAGCCCCTTCTACATGTCACGCCACAGGTAACAATGACCAGGACAGGTTCTCTGACCTCACTGAGCTCAGTGTCTTTGAGAGTTTCCTGGAGGAAGGGTGCTAAGATGCTAAGGATGATTTGGTATTTCTCCTGCACAGGTTGTAACCCTGTGTCTCACTGGGGACATAACAGCAGTCACAGAAACAGGATGGCATTTCAGCAACAAGGGGGAACATGGTAACACTGCTTCTCCCCTTCCAGGGGCAAGACCCCAGAGCCGTCTCAACCCACCTGGTTCCCTGAGGGCCCAAGATCAGTGTATCTGCTGGCTACACCTGGGCTGGTATTGGCCTGGGGAGATGCTTTTACACACACACACGCACACACACATCCCTTCTAATAGTATCTGATTAGCCACTCCTAACCATAGTCATGGTTCCTACACATGGCAGATGCTCAGGCCACACCTACACGAGTGAAGTCAGGATGCCTGGGGGTGGGACCCATGCAGGAGAATTATTTTCATGGCCCCAGGTTGAAACCCAGAGCTCTAAGCAGATCTAACTGCCAAAGGAAAGAGCACCTGACCTCTGCTCTTCACTGCTTTTCCGGTATCCCTGGACAGCCTGAGTTTCTTGTCTGGACAAAAAGGGTGCTCATGCCTGCCTCACCTGGCTGCAGTCATGGTGTGCAAGCCTTTGTGAGAGCCTCTGGGATGGCCTCTGCCCAGATGAGCGGTCTTGGTCCTGGGACCTACCTCCTGGCAAAGGCAGGCTGGGGAAGAGATAGGGGTGTATGAGTGTTTCCATGGGGACAAAGCTGAGTGTCGAGCACACCACAGTTTGCTTGCCAAGGAAGCTCCAGGAGGATCACCTTGGTGAATGTCCCATGCAGACCCCCTGTGTCTCACCTTGACAGTCGTCCTGAAGTGAACCATCAGCCTGGCGCCTCCCCCCGAAACCCCTCCCTTGTCCTTTCTCTCCTTCTCCCTGGGCTGGAGTCCTGCTATCTCTAGATGCTGCATTGCCAATGCCTCTGCCCGATAAACATTTGGTGCCGGCAGGTGTCAAGGTTTGAAAGGGGCCTATATTAATCACAGAGAGATATACATCTGACGGGAGTCCAGCCAAGGTCCTTCAAAGAGGCATGGAGGAGAGCTGGACAGGCCGGGCGGGTCCTCCACGGACCGGCTTGCTGAGGACCGAGGAGGGTCACAGTCCGCTGACAGCACTGAGACCTCCCTGTGGCTCAGGCCCAAGCCACCATCGAGAAGGGCGGAGGAGACCGCGCACCAGGGTCTCTGCGCTCACCTCCTCTATACCCTATATTGGGAGTGACACACACTTCAAAATGCTTGCAAAGCAACATACAGACAAGTGCAAAGCAGTGAATCAGGTTTGAGGAAGTGGGTGAGGAGAAAAAAAATCAGGTGAGAAGCAGACGTGGGGTGGGAAGAGCCCTAGATATAGAGTAAAAGATGAGATTTGTGCTACTAGTAGGGAGAGAATAGACAGGGAAAGAAGGGAGGGGAAGCGGGGAGAGGAGAGGAGATGGGGGAGAGGGAAGAGGGGGAAGGGAGGAGGCTACTTTGCATGCAGTAAGAGAAGTATTATTGAAACTTCCCTGGTGGTCTAGCAGCTAAGAGTCTGCACTCCCACTGCAGAGGGCCCAGGTTCGATCCCTGGTCAAAGAACTGGATCCCATATGCTACAATAAAGACCCAACACAGCCCAAAGATTTTTAATAAAATATTAAAAATTAAAAAGTATTGTTTTATGAAAATTTATTTCCGTTTTTTGGCGTGTGTGCGTGTTTGTACTGAGTCTTGATATAAAATTTATCACTTACTGGAAACCACGCTCTAAAAAGTGTGTGCGTCATAGGAGTCAGAGCTCTGGGTCTGAGATCAGCACAGTTACTGACTTCAGCCCATGCGATTTGGACAGAAGCACTTGAATTTTCAGAAACTCTTGTCACCATTAGGAAAATGTGAATGGCACTCCCTGTCCCGGCTGTTTACCTTCCCGGACTTGCTGTGAGGCTGAAATAAGATAATACATGTGAAAACGCTTTGTAAATGAAAAATTCCAAATAGGCACAATCCATTATCATTAGGGGAAGTCAATCAGAAACCTATTCAGAGGAGACGAATTTAGATCTGGATTTGGAAGATGGCGATGCTGGTAATGATGATCATGCCAGCTCACACGGAGGTGGTCCTTACTATGTGCCCAGCACTGATCTAGGAAGCTGCAGAATATGGACCATGGGTATTGGGACCAAGCTAGGAACAAGAAAGCCTGGTTGCTGGGCCTGCAGTACATGACAAGTCACACCAAACAGAAACGGTAAGGTTGGGCGCTGACTGCGGCGGACACAAGCGCAGCTGATCTGCAGTGTGAACTGCCTGCATTTGGTGCCCCCAAAGCCCCAGCAGAAGTGTGTGAAATGGCCCCAGGGGTTCATTTTTTGCAAGAGACAGAAGAGTCACAGCCTTGCTCTGGGTCATGGTTTTATCCCTCAGCAAGTCGGGGAGGAATCGGTCAACACACATCTGCATTACCCAGTCGGCGTTGAGATGTACCAGCCTCTCCTGTCCTCAGAAAAACCAGAGTCATCATTCCCGACAGGTGGCCCCACCTGCGTCCTAGGAGATGCTCTTCTGGCTGGCCAGCAGCCCACGCCCACTTTGGATGGGCCTGTAAAGCTGAAATCCCAGGCCCTCGCTGGAAGTTTGATCAGGGAGCAATTGCAGACTTGCTACAGAAAATTGGAGCTGCCAATCTCCAAACAATTGGGACTTTTTCTTTCACACTATGCATTTCATGATTGTATGGTAAGTGCTTGGGAATCACAAAGGTCCTACAAGAGCTTCGTATTATAAGTCAAATCCTGTTACGGCAAGTACCATTGCAATGAAACCTTTAGTATGACAAAAGCAATTTCCATGTCCTAGTCAATGGCCTACTTATTTCAAACAATATTCAATATGCGAACAGTGATCACTCCCTTCTCTGAGATAGCTCCCTTCTCTGAGTGCTCGGCCAACTGATGGTCCATCCTGCACGCTGTGTAACGCACACAAGCGCTATCTTTTACCATTCACCGGTGTTTGATCCGTTTTATTCTTGCCTTCCCATCTGGAAGAAAAAGTCCTCAAGGTCAGGGCTGGTCCTGCCAGGGGAGGAGCATGTGCGGACATGAAGCCTGCTAGGTCTTTGTTGGTTCCAGCCCCAAATGATTCCCACTTATCTACTACTGTACCAGGTATGAGAAGGCTGTGCCAGGAAGATTCAGGTCCTCTTCTCAAGGGGGCTCACAGGCTAGCAGGGAGGGACAGACAAGTAAACTGCCATCGGAGTTAATATAAGAAGTGCATCCTCTAACAGGCTCAAAGCAGCAATACAGAACCAAAAGGGTCCTGGGTGGCTTCCTGAAGGAAGTGATATCTTAAATAAGACTTTAAAGGTGAGCAGAAAGCATCCAGGCAGGTAAGGTAGGGGAAGGTCCAGACAAGACTACAGTGAGAGCCAGACTAGAGTTCTGGGTGGTTGAGTCAGCACAGTGATGACAATAGCACACTTTTATCAAATAGTTGCCATTTCCAGGCATGAAATGGAGGTTATCAGACCTTATTTCGTTCAATCCTTACATCAACCCATCACTCCCCTTTTACAGATGAGAAAACTGAGGCTTTGAGAGGTTAAATATTTTGCTTAATTTGCACAGTCTAAGCATTAGGTGTCATTATTACTATCATAATCATCACTATTATTAATATCTTCAAACTCTAAGTCTAAATTCACCTCTTCTAGTCAATTAGGTTTCTTTTTTTAAAAAATTGTTTTACTGAAAAATAGTTGATTTATAACCGTTTGTTTCTATTGTACAGAAAAGTGATCCATATATGTATATATACATATAAACTGTTTTTTATATTCTTTTGTGTTATGGTTTATTACATGATATTGAATATAGTTCCCTGTGTGTATAGTAAGACCTTATTGTTTATCCATTCTATATATACTAGTTTGCATCTGCTTGGCCAGCTAGGTTTCTGATTAACCTCACCTAATGACAAGTTCACACGGCTAGTAATGGATTTGAACCCAGTACTTAACACCCGAGAGGTGAGAGAAAGTCAGAGGCAGAGCAGGAATAACTCAGTCTGGCCCAGCTTGTGCCAGAGCAGGTGACAGCAGTGAGGTGAATGTGCCAGTCAAGAGTGGCATGAAGCCTGTGGACAGACAGCCTTCCAAGTGGTCCAGGTGGGAAAGGACGTGCCAGCCCGTGGCTTCAGAAAGGTTCCTCAGGCTTCATTATAAAGGAGGTTTTCCACAAGCATAGCTGGAAGCCGGGGGATGTGTTAGGGACTGCTTTCTCAATCTAAGCAAGAGACTCAGGCAGGATGATTCAGGCCTCACGTGCATTGAGAAGTGAAAGATGAGAGAAACTTTTAGGAGGGGACTGGATGGGACTCCAAGCCCATATGCTGGTGGGGAGGGGAAGGGAGCTGGGGCAGGCAGGGTGGGGCAGGGAAGGGAGCTGGCTGTAGAGCTGGCTCTGGGGGATGGAGAGGGTGAAGGAGCGTCAGGAGGGGCTTTAGGGGTGCGGTGGGTGTTTGGATGGCAGGTGATGCTTGGAGCCCAGTGGCAATGGCTTGGAGGTCCCGCAGGGGCAGCCCTTTCCCCACAGTTGATGGGGAGGTAGACATCAGTGCTGCCAGGCAGGGTGGTTTCCAAATAGTAAAGAGTTGGAGGGTTAGATCTAGAAAACAAAGACTAACTAGGTCACTGTGGGCAGACTGGGATAGGCAGTGTCAGGGTTGCCACTCCGACCTTTTAGTGGTGCCTGGGAGGCTCCACTGGGAAAGGCAAACTGGCTTTGTAATGTGCCTGGGCCAGCTGACATCATTTCTGATGACCAGGGCACTACTGACTCCATCTCGGTGGCCAAGAAGGGGCAACACCTTTGCCATGAGTTGCTTACTTCCTCCCCTGGAGCCCAGCCAGAGGCAGGGGTGTGTTGAGCACTTGGCACACATGGAGCCCAGCACCAGCTTCAGTTTGCATTCCCAGCCCCAGCTCCTGAAGTCTGTGCTATTGACATTGCATAGTTTGGCAATCCTAGAAGGAGACAAAGTGTTCAAGGGGATGATTCTAAAATAGGTGGTGATGCTCCCCAGCCAATATTTTGTGTGTTGTGAAAAGAGAATTATTTCCAGAGATGGTGACATCAGAACGCAACAGAAAAGCTCTAGAGAATTTAGTGCCTCTGCGTTTCTTCTTCCCTCTCATTAGAAGAGAGTGGTGGTGTTTTAAATTCTCTAAAGTGGCTCTTCAGTCAAGGATGAGTTTATTAAAAAAAAAAATCATTTCTGTGGCAGGGAAGACAGAGGGTGACAGGCAGCAGCTGGGCCTAGGGTTGAGAGGGCCAGAAAGGAAGCCAAGGAGGGTCGAGACAGTTACTGATGGATAAACAGGACAGAATACTTAACCCTGGGGTTAAGCAGAGGAGGCGCCATCACCTGCAGCCTTGGGTAGCTAAGAAGCCCAGAGCAGAGAAGGGCTCAGCAGGCTGATGGCTGGCAGGTCTCCACTGCTGGCCTTTCAAGTTGTATCAGGACCAGAACCAGGTATAGTCATGCCTAGCCCATATAGCGGAGAAGACAATGGCACCCCACTCCAGTACTCTTGCCTGGAAAATCCCATGGACTGAGGAGCCTGGTAGGCTACAGTCCATGGGGTCGAGAAGAGTCAGACACAACTGAATGGCTTCACTTTCACTTTTTACTTTCATGCATTGGAGAAGGAAACGGCAACCCACTCCAGTGTTCTTGCCTGGAGAATCCCAGGGACAGGGGAGCCTGGTGGACTGCCGTCTATGGGGTCGCACAGAGTTGGACATGACTGAAGTGACTTAGCAGCAGCAGCAGCCCATATAGAGTCTCTGCAAGCATTAGGGCCAAGAGAACCCTCTAGGCAGATGCAACTTTGCCCTGGTGCAAGGTTCTACTGAATCTCAGCTCCCAAATGCTCACCTGGCCAGGTGTCTGCAAAGATGGCCACCAAAATGTCTCCCATCCCTGAGTATACCTGCCTTTCTCCATCAAGAGATGAGGTTTATTTCCCCTACCCTTGACCTGGACTGGCCCTGTGACTTGCTTTGGCCAATGAAATGCATTGATGAGTTCTAGGATCGAGTAGCCATGCAGAGACATACTGTCTACCAACAGACCACACAGCTCCATGGAGTTCATGGACAAAGAGAAGCTGGGCAGCCCTCCAGCCAAATCAGGTCCCAGATGTGGCAGTGAAGCCATTTTGAATGTTCCAGCCCCAGCAAATTGCAGACTCATGAATGAGCCATCTGATACCACGTGGAGCAAAAGAGCTGCCCAGTAGACCTCTAGCAACATCTGGAAAGCCCATTCAGCATGTCCCTAAGTCTGAAGAGAAGGTGAAGGAAACAGTGCCCAGTCTTCGAGGTGGGAGACAGGACACAAAGGAGGAAGGGGCAAGACAAGGAAAGTCCCAGATAGAGAGCAGGATCCCTCCAGGTAGACCAGGACACGGTGAGTGACAGCCAAGTCACTGTAGATGCCGTCCTGATTGGTGTCATTCAGTTATCAGTGCCAAGAAGGCAACTTGGGCAGGTCCTTCCAATGTCAGGATCCCAGGGGAGAGGCTGGAACCGACTGATGTCTCAGTTATTCAGTCCAGTGCAGGAAAAAACCATGACATTGTTTTCAGCAATTCCTGGGATAGCTGGGCTCTGCTGGGCAGCTCTTCTGCTCCATGTGGTGTCTGGGTGGCTCATTCATGAGGCTACAGTTGCCCCCACCCTGCCCCCACCATTAGCTGGGGCTGGGATGGGGCAGTGCTTCCTTTTGCTATCTCTCCAGACTTAGGGACAATTCTCTGCAAACAAAGGGTACTTGCTGGTGATATTGGTCTAGCCATCTGCCTGTCTAACTGGCTGTAGGTTAAATCCCCAAACCAGACTCCACTGACAATTCGCTGGAAACGGCTCTCTAGTGGGTGACTTATGTCGGGGCATACTCAGTTGCTCAGTCATGTCCAACTCTTTGGGACCCTATGGACTGTATCTCACCAGGCTCCTCTGTCCATGGGATTCTCCAGGCAAGAATACTGGAGTGAGTTTTCATTTCCTCTTCCAGAGGATCTTCCCCACCCAAGGATCGAACCCATGTCTCCTGCATCTCCTTCATTGTAGGCAGATTCATTATCACTGAGCCACTGGGGAAGCCCAACTTATATCTATGGGATAACTCAATTCTATTTTATATTTTGTTGTTAGCCAGGAGAGCCTTGACCAGCTTAACAGAACACCCTTTTGGCTTTTGCTGTATCGGTTGGTCTTTGCTCTGTGGAGGTGCTCAGACAACTCAGAGGCAACTCAGAGGTTTCAACTCCACCCCCACCATCTCTTCTCTGGCTATACCTTGTCATGCGTGCTCTGCCCCTGCTAATAATATGTTGTCGCATAAATTAATTTTGAAATAACTCATGTCAATTTCCCTTTCATCAGGGAAGGCAGAAGAATGGGGGACTTGGGAGAGAGAAAAGAACATAAATGGAGCCACATCTTTTCCATGGAGAAAGAACTCCACAGGATCTGGGCGCTCCCTGCATTTCTGCACCTCCAACAGCCTCCGTGAGCCTCTGCAGGGAGATTTTTCTGAATAATGGAACATTTTCCTGTTTTAATCAGATGCAATTTCGCAAGCAGTTTTTATGATTTAGCAAGTCCATTAAAACTGGCATTTGTTCTGCTCTGACACTCAAAAGGGGCTCCACAGAGCATAAACATTGGAAATTACTTGTAGGGAAAGACAATATTAAAATTCCCCAGCCTGGGCCTGTTGTCTGAGAAATTCTGTTATCAAGCATCATGCCAGCTACCATCAGAGGCGCTTGAGATATGTGCTGCTTCCTCTTTACGCACTAGCTGGGGGCACAGGAACTCAGGCAGCAATAAAGACTGGATGTTGTTATCTTTCAGCACTTTTGGCATCAGGAGGCAAGAAGGTCTTAAAGGGAACTCGCTGGAAGGGCAGGTCACAAAAGTGCAAAGTCTCAAGGAAGAGGGTGGATGAGCACATGGCATAAACCGAACCTGGAAATTGCTTTCCTGCCCATGGTGAATGATAGGGTACATTGGCATGTAATTAAGAAGGTCAGTTTATCAATTTCACTTGGAGTCAGTTCTCAATTATCTGTGTACTGACAGATAACCGGGGTCAAATGACAACTCTAATGAAATTCTCCTATTTCATTCTCTCTGCTTCCCATCACGGCCTTCTCTCCCCATAGAACCAAACAGCAATAGTAGCCAGCAAGTCTCTTGGGAACATTTCCACTCTCCCAATCAATGCAGGAGCAATAGAAGAAACTGAAAAAGGTAAAACCTGCCAGATTAAACTACATACAATTAAGAGTTTATGTAAATAACAAACCAATAAAATGCCTTTATAAAAAGTGAAGACTGAAGAAAAATATTTGTTTCCAACCTTTCAGGCCAAGCATTAATATTCTACTATAAATAATTGATATATGAATTGAAGGGAATATTCTGAGAGCCAGGATGGGGTGGGGGCAGGTGAGGAGAACAAACAGAATAGGTAAAGGATGTGAACAGTAATGACAACGAAGTTGTGAAAAATGGACTTGTTAGGGAACTGCCTGGCAGTTCAGTGGGTGGGACTTCAAGCTCTCACTACCGAAGGCCCAACTTCAATCCTTGGTTGGGAAACTAAGATCCCACAAGCCCTGCAGTGCAATTAATAATAATAATAATAAATTAATTCGAATGGACTCATTAGAAAGTACAACCTCACTTGTAATTATAGAAACATGAAGATAAGTTACTCTTTGAACTTCCTGCTAAGTGTGGAGCATTGAACATGTGTTTCTCTCTCTTCCTTCTAAAACCCTGATGAAATGAAAAAAATAAAAGAAAAGAAAGAAAAAAGAAAAGAAAGACATACAGTCACAAGAACCCAAAGAATAGGGGAGGAGACAGTGGCATGTAAAGGACATTGTCTGATTTCTGTTAAGACAGAGGGCAGACACAGGAGGGGTGACTGGTGGAGGAAGCCTAACATTTGGGGTCTGCAGGAGGACTGGCAGGAAGCCTGGTTGTTCACCATGAAGCCCCACAGGCACAAGACCTAGAGAGGGCACTTGGGCTCAGGAATGGGCCAGGAAGGACTCAACCACAGATCCCAGGCCCCATGTGCTGGAGAGAAGGATGTAATAGGTGGGTCACGGTGGCATTCAGGGCTGAGGAAGAAGAGGCAGGACTTGCAGCTCAGCAGTGCAGTGGCCTATATGGCCAGAATGCACACCCAGGACAAAGACCTAGAAAGGCAAATATTCTTTAAGTGCCTAACTGACCTTTAAGAAAGAACATTCACCCTCAAGCCAGACACAAAGACCCTATAGCAGGAAGCACTGGAGTGACGCTGTAGCCACTGCATGTTTTTTTGCTTCGTTTACTTAGTATTTGATGACTGTGCTGGTGTTTGTATTTGCATTATTTTTAATTTAACTTTTAATTTTATATTAGGGTATAGGCAATTAACAATGTTGTGATAATTTCAGGTGAACAGCAAAGGGACTGTTTGCTGTTTACATACACATGTATCCATTCTCCCCCAAGATCCTCTCCCATCCAAGTTGCCACATAATGCTAAGCAGAGTTATATGTGCTATACAGTAAGTCCTTGTTGGCTATCCATTTGAAATATAGCAGTGTGTGTATATGCCCATCCCAAACTCCCTAACTATCCCTTCCCCTCATCCTTCCCCTCGGCAACCATAGGTTCGTTCCCTAAGTCTGGGAACCTCTTTGCCACTGCAAGCCCATGGGGTTAGTGCTCACATGAGGCCCAAGACCTAGGCTCTGAGCCTTCTGAGGAAAAGTGTTGGAACTGAGATCTTTGCCTTGATGTTCAAATGTTACATTCCCACCAGAGAAAGGGGTTGAAAAAGTCATTAATTTGTCTAGGAAGATGACAGGGAAATTTGTTTGTCTCAGCCAGCATAGGCTAAAGGTCTCACCTGGCAATTTACAACCAAGGACCAACTCTTCATGAAGAATTGGCCTTCGACTTTAGCTTCATGGTACAGAAACAAATGAGTTGGTAATTTTATGTTAAAAAGTGATCCTGGGTTAGTGGTTCCATTTGGGACTCCTAACATAAGCAATTAAAAGACACTTGCTCTTTGGAAGGAAAGCTATGACAAACCTAGACAGCATATTAAAAAGCAGAGATATCACTTTGCTGACAAAGGTCCATGTAGTCAAAGCTATGGTTTTTCCAGTAGTCATGTACAGACATGAAAGCTGAACCATAAAGAAGGCTGAGCATCAAAGAATTGATACTTTTGAATTGTGGTCCTGGAGAAGACTCTTGAGAGTCCCTTGGACAGCAAGGAGATCAAACCAGTCAATCCTAAAAGAAACCAACTCTGAATACTCATTGAAAGGATTGATGCTGAAGCTGAAGCTCCAATACTTTGGCCTGATGTGAAGAGCCGACTCATTGGAAAAGACCCTGATGCTTGGAAAGACTGAAGACAGGAGGTGAAGGGGACGACAGAGGATGAGATGATTAGGTAGCATCACCAACTCAATGGAGATGAGTTTGGGCAAACTCCAGGAGACAGCCAAGGACTGAGGAGCCTGGCATGCTGCAGTCCATGGGGTCACAAAGAGTCAGATACGACTGAGCAGCTGAACAACAACAAAACCATAAGCAAACACAAGATGTCCTTAGAAGAACATGTTCTCATCTATGTTTGTCTGGGATTCTAGAGAGAAAATCCTATTGAAGATGAGTTTAAAATCTAATTTAAAAGCGCATGAAGAACTTAGATTGTAAAAAAAAGGAAGCAAAAGAAAGACGATTACTACCAAAGTCAGGACAATGATTTTCTTAGGAAAGGGAGTGGTTGTGACTAAGAAGAGCATAAAGAGAACTTCTGGGGGTTAGATAGAGTCTATTTCCTGAAGTAATTGAAGACATAAAAGAAGGAATTGAAAACATAAAAAGTCACTATGAAAACATGAATGGTAGATTTGACCCCCCAAAATTCTAGAAATGAAATGTGTAGTTATGTAAGTTAAAACTTCAATGGAACGTTTAAATAATAGATATAACTGAAGAATTCATGAACAAAAAGGAAACCTTAAGAAAGTACTCATAAGGCAACCCAGAAGACAAAGAGATGGAAAATATTTGAGACTGAGACATGGGGGTACTTCCCTGGTGGTTCAGTGGCAAGACTTCGCTTTCCAATGCATGGGGTATGGGTTCAATCCCTGTTTGGGGAGCTAAGATTCCCACATGCCTCATAGCCAAAAAACCAAAATAGAAAACAGAAGCAATATTGTAACAAATTCAACAAAGACCTTAAAAATGGTCCACATTCAAAAAAGAAAAAATCTTTTAAAAACATAAAATTTAAAAAGAGATAGAGAGACATGGGAACCTCCCTGGTGGTCCAGGGGTTAAGAATCTGTCTGCCAACGCATGAGACATGGGTTCAGTCCCTGGTTGGGGAACTAAGATCCTACATGCCATGAGCAGCAGCTGAGTCTGTTTGAGGCACCTACTGGGCTTGCACACTCTGGAGCCAGAGCGTGCAAGCCTCAACTAAGACTTGACACATCTTAATTAATTTTTAAAAGAGAGAAACAGAGACAGAATGGGAATATCCATCATATGTCCGATAGTTAAAGAACAGAAGAAGGAGATTAGAGAAGACACAATATTCCAAGAAATAACGATTGAGAATTTGCCAGAATTGGAAATCCTCATATTTGTGAAGAACCTCAAGTAGCATGGCTAAAACTAAGTGCACATCAAGAAACATTGCTGTGAAATTTCAGAGCACCACAGGCAAAGAAGATCTTTGAAATAAACAGAGATAAAAGACACAGATTATATAAAAGAACATTTGTACTGACTCCAGAAAATAGTAGAAGACTATATCTAATGTCCTGAGAGAAAATATCTGTCAACCCTGGATTTTACTCATAGCTAAATCAGCTTTTCGAGACTAACAGTGAAATAAAGATGTTTTCAGATATAGAATGATTTCGAGTTTTTAACTACAGAGCTTTGTTGAAAGCACTACTATACAAGAAAGCATAACAAAGATATAGTAACAAATATGGTATGTACCAGCAAACTGAGACATGTCTTGGCTGCTGTTTAAACACAAAAAGACCATACACAAAATAATAATGAATAATTGAGGGTATAAATAGAAGTGAAATTAAAATATGAACCACAGATTCTATTCTTTGGAAAAGGAGTGATAGGAGTTAAAATGAGGCATTTTGAGAACCTTGTTTTATTTGAGAGGAAAACAGGGACACCAATCAAATTAGAATTTTATGTTACATATAGATTCAAAAAAATTTTACGGGTGCATACTCTAAAAAGTTGAAATAGAATGTATGACTTCCAAGACTGTCAGCAGAATAAGAGAATAATTTTTTACAAGCCTGGATTTTTTCAATAGGGGGCAAGAAGAAGAAAATGAACCAAATAAAAAAGCAGAGTATGGTAGATTGTATTTTCTGAAAATGTCCACAGCAATGATTTTAATCCCACACGCTCTTCCAGAATCTCGCTAAACTCCCCACCAACAGACAGTCTGATCTTTCTCTCCTTGATCCTGGGCAGGACCTTGTTATTATCTTGACAATTAGAATGTGGTGGAAGTAATGCTGTGTGATTTCTGAGACTAGCTCATAAAAGGGAATACGCCTTCCACCTGGCACTCTTTCAAGATTCTTGCCCTTGGCCACCATATTATGACAGACTTCCAGCCATACAGAGTGGCTCTGGGTAGTTTATTTGGACTGATAGATCTAGCTAATGTCTCAGCAGACAAGCTGGCATCAACACCCAGACATGTGAGTGGGCGAATCTTGAGACGAATCCCACCTTCAAGTCTTTTCTGGATGAGAATCCAAACGTGGAGGCGCTACGCCCCGACCAGTTTCTGACCCGCAGAAACTGTGGGCATAATAAATGTCTGCTTTATATCACTAAGTTTTGGGGAAAATTGTTATACAGACATAGTAACTGGGTACAGTTTAAGTGAAAGAAGCACAGAATAAAATGGTAGCATTAAATCTAATGTATAAATAACCATAAGCCTGTAAACTGACTAAACTCACTTGTTCAAATAAAGATTGACAGATTGGATTTTTAAAAAAGCTTTGTGTTGCTTATAAGAGATATGTCTTAAAAGAAAGGACATAGAAAAGTTGAACACAAAAAATTGGAAAAAAGATACCCCAGTCACACACCGACCCAAAGAACACTGGTGGAGGAGTTTTTTTGTTGCATATCAATATAGCTTTTAATGTTAAGAATAGAGATGGACACCATACAATATTAAAAGGAACCACTTGCCAGAAATATATAGAAATTCTAAATTTGCATGAAGCTAATTAAATAGTCTTAAAATGTTGTTGCTGTTGTTGTTCGGTCACTAAGTCATGTCTGACTATTTGCAAGCCCTTGGACTGCAGCATGCCAGGCCTCCCTGTCCCTCATTATCTCCCAGAGTTTACCCAAGTTCATGTCCATGGAGTCAGTTATGCCATCCAATCATCTCATCCTCTGCCTTAAAATATATAAAGTCAAAATTGACAAAATTCCAAGGAGAAATTTACATATCTAAAATCATAATGACACTTGTAACACAGCTGTCAGCAATTGATATATTAAGCAAATAAAAACAGATAAGGACAAAAGGTTTGAAAAATATAACTAGCAATTAGAGGAGAATGCACATTCTTTTCAAATACGGATGACACATCTACCAATATAAACCATTTATGGTATCCAAAAGCAAGTCACAACAAACACTAAGGAACTAATATTATAAAGATCATGTTCTCAATCCACAGTGTAATTAAGTTAGAAATACATTTTTTAAATCTTTTAAGAATATTCTATAGTCATACATTTTAAAACACACTTTGAAATAACTCATGGGTCAAAGAAGAAGTAATAATGGAAATTAGAAAACATTTAGACCTAAAAGATAATAAAAAATATGACGTATCAAAGCATGTAAGATACAACTACAGTGGTAATTAGTGGGAAATCTATAGCCTCAAATGTTTAAATCATGAAAAATAAAGATTAAAAAGTTAATGAGCTGACTTCAACTTAACAAGCTGAAAAAAGGAAGTCAAAGTAACCCCAAAAAGGTAGGAAGAAGAAGATTATAAAGACAGAAAATAATGAAATAGAAAATGCTATAAGAGAAGAATTCAATAAAACCATAATCTGGTCCTTTGAAAAGACCAGTAAAACAGACAAACCTCTGGCAGGATTTTGTGAGAATGAGATGCGGAAGGACACACAGATAAAAAGTATTAAAGATGGAAAAAATGTGACTTAATACGACATAAAATTTTAAAACAATGAAATTAATATGAATATATTTTTATAAATACACTAAGAACCATAGATAAATGCAGTTTTCTAGGAAAAAGTAACTTACTAAAACTTAAAGAAAATTAAAAATCAGAAGGGGCCTATAATCACTAAAGTAGTTGAATAAGTATAAATTTACCTACATCAACAACAATAGCTCTGACTAACAAAGCATCATCCTTGGGTGGCTTTACAGGGAACTTCTACCAAATATTCAAGAGACAGAGAAAATGTTCTGCATCAGTGCTTCTCAAACTTAAATGTGCAATCAAATCACCCAAGTCTTGTTCAAATGGAGACTCTGATCCAGTGGGTCCAGGGTGGGTCTCTAAATCCCACATTTCTAAGAGCTCCCACATTATGCCAGATATAAAGTCTTCTATAAATCACAAGGTAACCAAAGTAGAAAATACCAAGATTATCAAGGTAATCAAAGATAGTCCAGTTCAGTTTAGTTCAGTCACTCAGTCTTGTCCGACTCTTTGCAACCCTATGAATCGCAGCACGCCAGGCCTCCCTGTCCATCACCAACTCCCGGAGTTCACTCAGACTCACATCCATCAAGTCAGTGATGACATTCAGCCATCTCATCCTCTGTCGTCCCCTTCTCCTGCCCCCAATCCCTCCCAGCATCAGGGTCTTTTCCAATGAGTCAACTCTTTGCATGAGGTGGCCAAAGTACTGGAGTTTCAGCTTTAGCATCATTCCTTCCAAAGAAATTCCAGGGCTGATCTCCTTCAGAATGGACTGGTTGGATCTCCTTGCAGTCCAAGGGACTCTCAAGAGTCTTGTCCAACACCACAGTTCAAAAGCATAACCCAGTAGAAAACTGGGCAAAAGTTATGTACATTGAATCCACAGAAAAGGAAGCTTGAATGCCAATAAAAGATGCCTAACTTGATGGTTACAATCAAATGCAAATTAAAAGATACTGTTTCACACTGACTAGTTTAGCAAATCTGGTTTGTTGACAGTATGGACTACCAGCAAATATATGGAACAAGAAAACCCTCTAATGCTGCCAATGTGGGAGGATAAATTGATGTCTACTTTGGAAAACAATTTGCCATTGCATAGTAAAGTTGAAGAAGCATGTATCCTATGACACAGCATATACGACTAGAGGAGTTTTTGCACCTGTGCTCAAGGAAAAGTTACAAGAACGTTCAGATTAGCACTGGATGTAACAGTGAGGAATCAGAAACAATCTAACCTTTCATTAACGAGAGAATGATTGAATAATTAAGCACCATACAGCAGTAAAGCTACATATACAACATTGATAGGTCTCAAGAAATATTGAAAGAAGTAATGGGAAAGTTGATAGGTATACAGTGATACCTTTATATAAAAATACAAGACACTCAATGCAAAAGCTTATGTTGTATACCACATATAGGTAGCAAAAGTATAAAAACTTGCAAAAGAGTGAAAAATACCAAAGTCAAACAGTGGTTACAATTGGGGAGGTAGGGACATAGGATGAGTTAAGGGTAAATATCAACTGAATCTATCAGTTTTTTTTTTTAATTTTTATTTAATTAGTATACATGTGTTCCCCATCCTGAACCCTCCTCCCTCCTCCCTCCCCATACCATCCCTCTGGGTCGTCCCAGTGCACCAGCCCCATTGTCTACGGCCATACCACCCTGAACGCGCCCGATCTCGTCTGAATCTATCAGTTTTTTAAAAAGTAGGAAGCAATATAGCAAAATGCTCTGAATGAATGATTTAACAGGACTGAGGAGAAAGGAATAGGAATATTTTGACATTTTGTAATAATTAAGAAGAAGACTACAAAGGAGGAGGAGCAGGAGGAGAAGAAGGAGGAGGAGGAGAAAGAGAAAAAGAAGAGGGAGAAGAAAGAAATAAAGAAAGAAGGTTTATAACAAAAAGAATGAGAGAAGGCATATCAGCAAGTGAGATGTCTTTAAATGTCTTAAAGAGAGCAGGTGGTGAAATGGTCACTGATGAAGCCAGGAGGAGGTGTGCTGCTACAGAGAATGCAGGCAACCAGCCCAGGGAAGCAGGTTTTGATCTCAGATGTAAGGGACATCGGAGAACGTAGGTGATATCTGGAGCTGAATTAAGGAAGCCAATTGAAAATCCATGTACCAAACAGTAACAGCCCATCCCCACATTGTATAGAATTCCTGGCAGCCATATTTCTCTAACCCCAGACCAAAAAAGAAAAGAATTTCTTCTAAAAAGGAATCAAACAACCCTAAACAAAGATACTGCTTTCTTCTGACACTTAGCTAACTCCCAGGAAAACAGCTGGCTCACAGCCCAATCACCCCAAGAATGAAGTCCATCAGCTAGCCAGTCTTGCTCACAAACACGAATCTGCTAAGTGGATTTTTATCCTCTCATACTTTTATATGAAAAGATATCCAAGAATCCCCAATACATGAGAGTTTAAAAAAACAGCAACAACAACAATGGAAAAACTGATCCCTGAAGAAGATCATTCAGACCACAGAAGATAATGTAAAAGCAAACACTAAAAAGACTCTAATTAGATTCTCAGGGAAATGAAGAGATCTTTTGTGTTTTGATTGTTCCTTTTTCATAACATCCTGCTCTTGAAAATTTATATATATATATAATATTTCTTAAATTAAAAAAAATAATAAAAAGTTACAAAGATAAGGTCAAGGAAATATTCCTGAAAGAGAATGAAAACAAAATGTGAAAGAAAAAATAAAGACATAGTGGATGAATCCAGGTAGTCCCGCATCTGGTTAAGAGGATCCTAGAAAGAAGAGGAAATTGAGGGACAAAAATGTCCAAAACACTACCAAAGAATTTCTCAGACTTTAAAGGAATATTCAGATTGAATGGTTCTCTGGAGGTCCAAGAAAATGAGTGGAAACTGAGGGAACTACAGCTGAAGAAAAACGGGGCGGTGGAAAGGATGATACAGGCAAGAGGGGATGCGGCAGCTCATCTACAAAGAGCTGGAACCAGACTGGTTTCATCTTTTGGTTTCACCTTTTTCATCTTTGACACTGGATACAAGAAAGAAGGCATTGGAGACAGCCTTCAAAGACCTGAAGGAGAATAATTTTCAACCCAGAAACTGAGAATCCTATACCCAATTGAGTACAACAGCAAAGCAAATATATTTTCAGGCACAGAGGACTCAGATCATTTATCTCTCATGCACTCTTTCTTGGGAATTTACTTGAGGGTGTGCTCTTGAAAAATGAAATAAATCAAGAGAGGAAGATATGTGTTGAGGAAGACATTGAATTTAGCCCAAGAAGGCAGCAAGGGACAATTCCAGGAATGATCACAGTCCTGGTCATCCAAAGGGCAACGAGTCCAGACTAGAACAGGAGGACCGACGTTTCTGGGAAGATGTTTTCAGGAAAAACAAAGAGAGATTTATAAAATGCTTGATGTGATGAAGCATTGGAAAATGAAAAACAGGAATTCTACAAAGGCAAATAAAGCATGACAAAAAGAAAGGAATTAGAAACTCTAGGGAAAATAAAAAGCTATACAAAAAATGTGCAACTGATTTGATGAGGCAGTAAACAAAATTTCCATAAGAAAGCAATAAACATTATTTATTGACTTTTCCCCCCAAAATAGTAATAGTAGAAGAATGAGGGAAGGGGAAGTGGAGGTTGTGTAATAAAATAAACACCCAACCACCATCACAAGAAATCAATGATAATGTGTAAAGTTCACAAAACCAGATACATCAGTAAAAACATATTATTTAGAGATATGAAAGTAATTACCAGAATAAATCAATCCAAAAGATTAAAATGGTAGACCCTGAGTAACAGGACTGAAGTTGTTGAGAGCGGTAAAACCAGAGACTACTGTATTTCTTTATGAACCTTTTGGTACTTTTGGCTTTTAAATCATGTGTCTCATTTGGATTTTTAAGAAACAGCCTCCTTTTTCAGGACTTGGCAGGCTTTGAGTGCTTTCAGACTAAAGAGATTGCTTTCTGTTCCATATGCACAAGGGAGCCACGGGATGTTTTGGAAGATAGGAGGGACAAATGAGATCTAGACCCTGGTCAGCAAAGCCCATCTTGAAATGGGACTCCCAGGGCTGACTGAGTGCACCAGTGTATCCAACATACAAACCAACCAAATCCTTATGACAAAGCAAAGCAAAAAAGTTCCAGCTTTTTCTAATATGACCCTTTTTTTCCTGATATTTATTTATTGGGCTGTCCTGGGTCTTTGTTGTGGAATGAAGACTCTATTTCTCTGATCAGGGATCAAACCTGGGCCCTCTGCATTGGGAGCTTGGAGTCTTCACCACTGGACCACCAGCAAAGTCCCCCTCATATGATATTTTACATTTCAAATAGAATCAAAACAGTTTTTATGGGGGAAAGTAGATTTTTCTAAACTTTACCTATTCTTATTTTATGGTTTACTATTGATGTGGGTTACATGAGAGAGTTGTGCAGGCAGTGGGCACATCATTATATTTTTGGTGCTTCAGTCAGTCAGTCAGTTCAGTCACTCAGTTGTGTCCGACTCTTTGTGACCCCATGAACCATAGCACACCAGGCCTCCCTGTCCATCACCAGCTCCCAGAGTTTACCCAAACTCATGGCTGTTGAGTCAGTGATGCCATCCAACCATCTCATCCTCTGTTGTCCCCTTCTCCTCCCGCCCTCAATCTTTCCCAGCATCAGGGTCTTTTCCAATGAGTCAACTCTTCACATGAGGTGGCCTAAGTATTGGAGTTTCAGCTTTAGCATCAGTCTTTCCAATGAACACCCAGGACTGGTCTCCTTTAGGATGGACTGGTTGGATCTCCTTGTAGTCCAAGGGACTCTCAAGAGTCTTCTACAACACCACAGTTCAAGAGCATCAATTCTTTAGTGCTCAGCTTTCTTCACAGTCCAACTCTCACATCCATACATGACCAGTGGAAAAACCATAGCCTTGACTAGATGGACCTTTGTTGGCAAAGTAGTGTCTCTGCTTTTTAATATACTGTCTAGGTTGGTCATAACTTTCCTTCCAAGGAGTAAGCGTCTTTTAATTTCATGGCTGCAGTCACCAACTGCAGTGATTTTGGAGCCCAAAAAAATGAAGTCTGACACTGTTTCCACTGTTTCTCCATCTATTTGCCATGAAGTGATGGGACCGGTGCTTAGGGTCTGTCAAGTTTCAGTTCCACTCTGGCTCTAGATGAATCTAGGTCCTCTTTACCTCTTGTATTCTAGGCCCTGTAGTTCCATTAACAAAGCCTAAGACTGTATTGATTATCAACAACCCAACTATCATTCTATGGCTCGGGTTGAGTTTCTGGTCACCTAGCATCCCAGGAGTGTCCCTTTCATTACCCAGTTTCATGAACTGCTATCAAGTCATACCTTCATCTTCTCTTCTTGCATTTCACTTTTAAACTTAATATAAGATTATATGTGCTATTGTATAATCACTCCTCGGGTTCTGTCTCATATTATAATCTGGTTGGATAGTATAAAATTTTCACTCTTTCCTCTTTCCCTCCCAACTTTAAGTCTTTGTCAATCATACACATGAGAAATGGAAATTTTCTAGATTTTCATTCTAAATCATTGATAAACATGCTGAATAGGATTGAGTAAAAAAAAATCATCCTGAAGCATGTACCTGAGACTTCCTTTAACATCAAGGTTGGCTAATAGATTTCCACGTGTTTGGAAATCTACATGTTTGCTCTGCCCTTGGCTAATGGCAGCTTGGTGCCCTATGTTGAGAAGGATTCTGAAGCCCCATCTGGATTCTGAGAAAAAGAGGGATGCAGTTAATTATCAATGCCAGCCTGGAGGTGGAGAGTGGCGACAGTGGTTGTAGAGGTGTCACAAATTGCCATACCTGTTCTAGAACAGCCTCGAATCCATTAAACTGCAATGTCTGTATCTGTTGCTCAGTCTCCTTTAAGTCCACCTTGCAGTTCTGTCTTCTAGCCCACATTTCTCCACCTTGTTCATAAGGACAGGGGAGGCTTTGTCAAATATACTGTAGAATCGATACACATTATGTCGGCAACAATCTCCTGATCTACCAGTCTAGTAACCCCATCCAAGGGGAAAATGAAGTGAATTTGGGATGCTTCATTCTTGGTGAATCTGAGGCAAAGCTCCTAATGACCACCATTTTTTTTTCTAAAATTGGGTGCAACACAATAGATTGCCTATCACCTGGAAGTTTTCCCAGCCTCCCGGAGTTCTCCAGATTTTTAGACAATGGCTCTTTCATCCTATTAGAAAATTTTCAGCACAAAAGAAGTAAGTCACTTGAACCTGGAGCTGTGAACTGTGAAAACAATTAAGAATTCGCTTAATAGCTCCACAGCTATTGATTACCATTTTTGTTGCTGCTGTACTCATTATAAAAATAATGCATGTCTATTACAGGAAGCCTGGAGATTATGGAAAGATGGAAGGAAGAGAAATACCCACTGCTTCGACTTCCTTTTCCTTGCATGACTTTTAAGAGTTTGCTTTTTGTATCCTTCTCTATAGCTATGACCATAATGTATGTTCAATGCCTCTTGATGAAAGTAAAAGAGGAGAGTGAAAAAGTTGGCTTAAAGCTCAACATTCAGAAAACTAAGATCATGGCATCTGGTCCCATCATTTCATGGGAAATAGATGGGGAAACAGTGTGATTTGGGCTGTAAAGGGATAATAGCAATCAAAGGAGAGCATGTGAGGAGAGCATAACCCCTTTCCCCTTAGGGAAGCCTTCACAGTAGACAGAGATGAGTACAGACCATTATGAGCTTTGTAAGCTCTGGGAAGAAGTGGAGATGCTGAGGACCCAGCAGTAGTCAGAAGTGCCCATGTGGGTTCTACATGCTTTTACAAGCTGACTTTCCTTGCTTTTACAAGCTGAGTGCCTTTCAGATGATCACTTAACTCCTGATCCTCATTTTCTTTTTCTGGGAAATTTAGGATACTAATTTACATGGAAGAAAGAAAAGAATAATTAAAGAGTCTTTTGATGAAAGTGAAAGAGGAAAGTTTAAAAGTTGGCTTAAAATTCAGCATTCAGAAAACTAAGATCATGGCATCTGGTCCCATCACTTCATGGGAAATAGATGGGGAAACAGTGGAAACAGTGAACAGACTTTATATTTTTGGTCTCCAAAATCACTGCAGATGGTGACTGCAGCCATGAAATTAAAAGACACTTACTCCTTGAAAGAGAAGTTATGACCAACCTAGACAGCTTATTAAAAAACAGAGACACTACTTTGCCAACAAAGGTCCATCTAGTCAAGGCTATGGTTTTTGCAATGGTCACGTACGGATGTGAGAGCTGGACTGTAAAGAAGGCTGAGCGCTGAAGAATTGATGCTCTTGAACTGTGGTGTTGTAGAAGACTCTTGAGAGTCCCTTGGACTGAAAGGAGATCCAACCAGTCCATCCTAGAGGAAATCAGTCCTAAGTGTTCATTGGAAGGACTGATGTTGAAGCTGAAACTCTAATACTTTGGCCACCTGATGTGAAGAACTGACTCCTTGAGCAAGACCCTGATGCTGGGAGGGACTAGGGGCAGGAGGAGAAGGGGACGACAGAGGATGAGCTAGCTGGATGGCATCACCGACTCAATGGACATGAGTGTGAGTAAACTCGGGAAGTTGGTGATGGACAAGGAGGCCTGGCGTGCTGTGGTCCATGGAGTCGCAAAGAGTCAGACAGGACTCAGCAACTGAACTGAACTGAATTTTTCTGCTCCTCGACTTTCAGTGTTACAGTGAGAGTCAAAAAGAGGTAGTTGTTGTGAAAGAGTTTTGTCAACTGGAGAACATCATAAAAATGAGAAGCATTTGTAGGAGAGGCTGGGGAAATCCTTGTGGAATTAGATTCAATTCTCTCCTTATCAGAAACCTAGCTGAGAGTGGTGGTAGGGGAGGGACGAGAAGACGGGCACAGAGGGTACTGTCTGCTCTTCTTGGGCACCTTAGAACAGGGATGAGAGGTTACAGGAAGTTCGGCCAAGGCAAGGCAGTGAGTTGGAAGAGCTCCTTTCCAGGTGCACCTTCTAGACACAGGCCCTGCCCTCGAGCTCCCTCGCCAGGTGTCAAAGCCGAATAATACCTCTGGTCTCTCACTTTCCTTTCTGATGGCAGGGTAGGTAGAACATAGTTACTTCAAAGATTGCCTTTCCTCCTGATCCTCTTCTTACCCTGGTTAATCTCCACCAGAAGGTATTTGAGCTCCTCTGATGTCTCCAGTCCCCAGGGATAGCAATTTATACAGGAATTGTGGAGTGACACCCTTGAGGGGGAGCACTTCCCTCTTCCCCAGTGGATCACATGTGATACACAGACGTACACACACAGAGACACAGATACAGAAACAGACACAGACACAGACACACACACACACACACACACACATCTTGGAAACCTTTTTGAAAAACATTTAGCACCTCACGAGGCTTTTAATGGGCGTTATCTCATTGAATCCTCACCACCACCACGGGAAGAGATTAAATAAGGTATTATTATCCCCATTTCACAGAGAAGAAAGCAGGGGCTCAGAGAATGGAAACACCCTACCCAAGAGTGGACAGTTAATCAGCAGTCTTCCGACAGGATACCGTGAGTTTTCTCTGCTCCCCTCCTGGCCCCATCAGAGCAGGCAGGGTTTAAGATCAAAGGCCTTAGGTGAGGATAAAAAGATGCTGGGATGAAGGGAGATAAACTCCAGCCCCAAGTCAGCAGCTTTCCCCAGCATCCTCCTTTTCTTATTTCCTGGCCTCCTCCCCCTTGGGATGAGGACTCTCAGGACAGTTTCCTGGTATGAGAATCTTCTCATGGCAGCCTGGGAAGACTTACACTGACCCCAGAAACCCAGAAAGGGCCAGTTCCTCCCCGTGTTAGACTTTGCACAGCCCTAGAAGTCAGCAGATGAAAGGGAAACCTTAGGATATTTGATGTGTTGCAACAGTGGAACAGACTCCAAATTGTCTTGGCAAGATCAAACCTCAAGGCTACGTAGGTAATTCCATCCTGAGGAATGTCTCCTGTTTCTTTGTTCTGGTTTTCACTTCTAATTTGAGGCAACAGGATAAACAAGCAAACAAAAGTGTTCATGCAAATCTCAGAGTCTTAGGGAAGGGGACACCTTGGGCTCTGACATTCTCTGCATTTTTTGTCCCTTAGCTTTAGGAAGCTGTAATTGCCCGTTGAGGGCCAGATTGCCTGTGTCCAAAACAAAGCCATCTCTGTGGGGTCTGAAGTCTGGACAGAAGTATAGGGGATGTTGGTGGGGTGCTCAAGCCCACCTTTGCCTGATTGTCTCCAGGGTTAGGTGAAGGCTCTGGGTGCCATCCGTTCTCTCTCCCTTCCTCACAGGTGCATTGGGAAAGGCATCTGTACAGACCGAAGACCCTGATGTCCTGTCCAGTGTCCCATATTCGAATCCTCTCTATGCTCCAGTTAAACTGTTGAGTATTTTAAAAATTATATACCCCTCTGTAAGCAATTCTTTGCCAGTGACTGGATTCATCTTTTGTTGGGACTATTTGTGCTGTTGTCGGAGCCTGGTGGGCTGCCGTCTATGGGGTCGCACAGAGTCAGACATGACTGAAGCCACTTAGCAGCAGCAGCAGCAGCAGCAGCAGCATAGAGTTAAACTATTTGGAGGGGCTGCTGTAAGAAAGTGGAATCTTACCAGGAGACAGTGGGTAGTGCTGCTATCAAAGAAAAAGAGGGTCTTTCTACAAGAAACCTGCAACTATGCGGGAGACTTGGGAGCACAAGACAGGTCTGGATATTGAGGATCGTAAGTGTCTTACCTGGGCTCTACTGGGTGATGGTCATTAAAATGATGTCTGCCCCTTGGGGGCAAATTCAGAGAGATGGAACTCTTGGGGCCAATGAAGATGGGGTACAGCCTCCAAGGCCGCTAACAGCTGGTAAACCAGATGGGCCAGCTGCGCCACAGTCTCTATGCTTTCCCCTTTTGCTATTTTTTAGTTTCTTGTAAAGTATTATTTGAACCAAGTTCCAACTTTGTCATCCTTCTGCCATGGGGGAGAAAGAGGAGAATTCCATTCCTCCCCTGAGGCTAAGTGTTAAGAGAAAGCAGACTAGTGTTAGCAGCAGTCTTAGAGAAAGATCCCCAAAGGAAGATGACTTGAAGACAGAGAGACGAGACACATGGGCCGTCCTCCCATCATACCAAGAAAATCCCTTCTCTTAGCGACTTTGAAGGTTCTTCATCATAATTTCATTAAATAAAGATGGCATTTATTTTTTGTAATAAAAATATTAAAAGTCCATTCAGAATGATTCCCTTCTTGAACAAAGGGCCACCTGAACATGGAGGGGCTAAGGGTGAGACCCCTGACCGATATGCTGGTTTTCAAACTCTTATGTCAGCAGCGGAAACCTCTCCTTTTATAAAAGTCTTCTATGGGATATCAAGACATAAAACTGATAAAAGCAGAGATGTTCTGGTTAAAGAGAGAAATGAGAAAAGCCTTTTCCATGTGGACTCTTTCTACTCCTACTCCACCCCAGAGCGTTCTTTGAGGCCCTTCTCCAGAATCCAAGGGATTCTTGACAAGCATTGCGCGTGTATGCTAAGTTGCTCAGTCATGTCCGACTCTTTGCGACCCCAGTGGAGAAGGGGGTTGATTGTAGCCCATCAGACTCCTCTGCCTATAGGCTCCTCAGGCAAGAGTACTGGAGTGGGATGCTAAGCTCTCCTCCAGGGTATCTTCCCAACCCAGAGATAGAACCCATGTCTCTTATGTCTCCTGCATTGGCAAGCAGGTTCTTTACCACTAGCACCATCTGGGAGGTTTATTCAAACCCTCCATTTATAGATAAGGAAAACTAAGTCCAGAGAGGTGAGGTAACCTGCCCAAGGACACACAGCAGGTTAGTATACAAGTGGGAATCTGGCCCAAGGGTTTCGAAGTAGAGTTTCCCAAATGGTGGGTCATGGCACATTGATGTGTTGCTATTGGATCTCAAAGTTCTGCAGACTCATAAGCGGGGGATGGAGGCTGTTGGAGTGCCCTAGCAAGGTTCCTTGGAGCATAGCAGGAATGGAGCAGAGAAGGATGGTGTATCCTACGATCCCACTTGGCAGCACCCCTGAGCAACTCCATCACACGCTGTTGCATAGTGAGGTACCAAACATGGAGCCAGAGATGCTCCCACACCTAGATGCCTACTTACTTTGCCAGCTCAGAACAGGCCACTGCCCTTTAGCTGCTGGAGGACTTTTGGCTCCAAGTGCTCACGTGCATGGTGCTGAGGGTAGAGGGGGGTGGGGCAGGGAGGCTGGGGTTGGGGGTGGTTGCTGGTAGAGGTAGCTCTAGGCAGTGGCCCAGCTCTCTATCTTCATGAGTATCAAATACTTCTAAACATTTACAGCTTCTGTGCCCTTTTAGCAGCATCCGAGCTAGCTTCAGGGTGACTGCCAACAATGCACACACCTGCTACAAATTAGAGCCTCAGCATTATTTTAAAATATGTGATATAAAAAAGCTGATAGCATTCAAATCCATTAGCATTATCACAAGATATTTTAACATTACATTTGTCAATGAAAGAAAAGGAAGAGCTCCGAGATTCTTTAAATATAATTTCAACTGCTGTACAGTTTTGAATGTGACTTTGGCACATAAAGTTTCTTGTCAATGGGGATTATCAAGAATTTGAAGAGATCATATTGAAAGCCTGGAACAAGAATTACACGGAGCCATTTCAAACATAAAACTAGATATTAAAAGTTATGTTCATGGAAATAATATTAAGTTATCATTTAAAATTAGAAATGTTTTCCAATCTCTGGAATCTAAATTCTATGCAAACTTAAATGTTTAATATTATCTCTAATAGTTTGTATTTTTATTCACTCCTCCAGCAATAATTTGAGAGCCAGGTAATAGTCTAGCTCTGTGGAATATACCCCTCAACAGAAAAACACCTCTGTCATCATGGAGCTGACAGTCTAATGGAGAGAGATGAAGAATAAATAATATTAGGACATATGAGGTAAGGAGTACTATGGGAAAAATTGAGAAGGATAAAATAGGTTGGAAAAATAAGATGGTAAGGACAGGTCTTATTGAGAAGGTGACATTTGTGCAAAGATTTGGAGGAGGTGAGGAACTAAGTGATAAAGACGTCTGGGGAAAAGTATTCAGACAGAAGAAAGAATAAGTGCAAAGACCCCAAGACAGAACAAGCTTGACACATTCAAAGAACAGCACAGAGGCCATTTTGGCTGGAGAGGAGTAAGCGTGGAAGAGAGTAGTGGAGGTCAGGGAGATGATGGAGACCAGGTTATGTGGGGGCTTGCAGGACATTTTAAAAACATTGCTCTTGACTCTGAGAGAACTGTGGATATCATACAGGATTTCCAGCAGAAGGATGATGCTACGTGATATGCTTTTTAAGGATTAATCCAGCCCTTGATTTGAGAAAACTAGCAGGGGGGACTAGTTAGGACACCACTGTGTGAATCCAAAGGAGAGGTGACTTATGGACTACATTCTAAAGTTAGAGGTCAGGGACTTCCCTGGTGGTCCAGTGGTTAAGACTTCGCCTCTCAGTGCAGAGGCCATGAGTTTGATCCCTGGTCTGGGAACTAAGATTCCATATGTCTTGTGCCCAAAAGGCCAAAACACAAAACAGAAGCAATACTGTGACATATTCAATGACAACTTTAAAATTTTAGAAAGTAAAGTTAGTGGTCAGAGAGCTTTCTGATGTAAAATACATACATACATATCACAAAACATATGTAGAATATGTGGAAGATGCATCTATGAAAGAGTTAAAGATGACTACAAAGATTCTGACCTGAGGAATCAGAAGGCTAAACAGGACCCTGAGTTGGGAGAGACAGGAGCTGCTAGTGGTAAAGAATCTGCCTGACCATGTAGGAGACATAAGAGACCCCAGTTTAATCCCCAGGTCAGGAAGATTCCCTGGAGGACGGCATAGCAACCCTCAACCCACTCCAGTATTCTTGCCTGGAGAATCCCATGGACAGAAGAGGCTGATGGGCTACAGTCCATAGGGTCACAAAGAGTTGAACGTGACTGAAGCCACTCAGCACGTACACATGTAGGTAGGGGAAGTTGCTGGTAATGGTGGGGAGACCAGGTGTTCAGATATAGATACGCTATTTCTGAGGGATCTGTTATATACATCTAAGTGGAAATGTCAAGGAGGCAGTTGGATACAAAAGCCTGGAGTACAGGGGCATTTTATTTTATTTTTATCTTAATGATAATATGTAAACAAAGTATAATGAGCTTTTCTCCTCCAAACCCTATATCTTTTTATATGTCTATATCAATCTCTTTCCCTCTCTCACATTTATCCCAGTTTATCCCAGTGAGCCATCAAGTATTATCATTTTCTTTGGAAAGTTTGGGAAGCCTGGTCCTAAGAGTAAGGATCTCTGGCCTGAGAAGCTAAGAACCCTGAGTTCTAATTTTGCTTCCTTGGTATACAGAGGCATCTATTCTGATTGGCCAGATGCCAGTCCTTCATGGCAAATAGATGGGGAAACAATGGAAACAGTGACAGACTTTATTTTCTTGGGCTTCAAAATCACTGCAGATGGTGACTGCAGCTATGAAATTAAAAGACGCTTGCTCCTTGGAAGAAAAACTATGACTAACCTGGACAGCATATTAAAAAGCAGAGACATTACTTTACTGACAAAGGTCTGTCTAATCAAAGCTATGGTTTCTCCAGTAGTCATGTATGGATGTGAGAGTTGGACTATAAAGAAAGCTGAGTGCTGAAGAATTGATGCTTTTGAACTGTAAAGCTGGAAAGTTTCTTGAGAATCCCTTGTACTGCAAGGAAATCAAACCAGTCAATCCTAAAGGAAATCAGTCCTGAATATTCATTGGTAGGACTGATGTTGAAGTTGACTTTGGCCACCTGATGCAAAGAACTGACTCATTAGAAAAGACTCTAATGCTGGAAAAGATTGAAGGCAGGAGAAGGGGACAATAAAGGATGAGATGGTTGGATGGCATCACTGACTCGATTGACACGAGTTTGAGCAAGCTCTGGGAGTTGGTGATGGACAGGGAGGCCTGGCGTTCTGCAGTCCATGGGGTCACAAAGAGTTGGACATGACTGAGCAACTGAACTGAACTGAATTCTGATTGGCCAGAGTCAGTAGCCTGCCAGTTGTTAATATTTCAGACTGCACCCCAGGTGGTGGCAGAAAGAGCACGTGATTTAGAGCTAGGAACACCTGCCTTTGGACTTGCTTACACTCTTACCAGCTGTGTGATGATTGGGAACATTGGTTTGGTTTGCCAGTTCACTGATTGTTGGCCCCCAATGTTGGAACCTCCTTTTTTATTGGGGAACCCATAAGTAATTCTTGGTACAAGTCAGGAGCAAGGGTGTAGATACACGGCTTACCAACCCTCAGATGATACCACTTTGGAATTCAGGTTTTAAGATAGGAATATAAAAGCACAGGAAGAGTTTGAAATGCATTTTGGCGGTAGTGGCCAAACTGGCATCACCCAGTGTAAAGTGTGGTCTCCCAACTCCTAACTCCAGGCTCCTGGTGTGTTCCTGATCCACACTCTGCCATCTTGATTCATATACATGTTCTAAGCTTCACATACATTCTGTGAGCTGTTGAATTGCTGTCGTTTAGTCGCTGAGTCATGTCTGACTATTTTGCGACCCCATGGACTGTAGCTCGCCAGGCTCCTCTGTCCATGGGATTTCCCAGGAAAAAATACTGGAGTGGGTTTCCCTTTCCTTCTCCCAGGGATCATTCCAAAATAGGGATTGGACTTGTGTCTCCTGCATTGGCAGGTGGATTCTTTACCACTGAGTCACCAGGGAAGCACGAGATTTCAATAGCTCACCCAAAAGTTCCTCTTCTGTTTGAGTTGGCTAGAGTCAGGTTTTGTTGCTTACAGTCATGAACTCTGACTGAAAAGCTGACCTAGCTGACCTAGTAAGCAGGCTACTTACCTTCCCTGAGTCTGTTTTCTCTTGTTCTCAGTTATCTTTAAATAGAGATAGTATCTGTTACACGGCATTCAATGAGACAACAAAATTTCAAACACCTAGCATAGTACTTGGCAAACAGCAGATACTTACACAATGTTAGTTCCCAAGCTCTTTCCCTTGGCTGGCCTTGGTTGCTTCATCTTGAGAGTGGAGATGACAGAGAATGCTAATTCATCTCATTCTCCTGAAACCTCTCAAGGGGACAGCGGACTAGTACATAAGGTCACAAAACACAGGCTGCTTAAAAGGCTAGAGAATTGGGAACAGGGCAAAATTAGGGCAGTTGTGGGCTGGCTGGTGTCAGAAGGAGTCTCATTAGCTGGTCCATAACTCAGCAGATCACAGGGTAAGTGCCCCTGGTTCCTGAACATTCTGCAGTGCGGGGGACGCAGGTTCATCCATCAGCCCGCCGTGCTGGCGCACAGACAGGAGCCACTGCGGTGCCGCCTGAGTCAGCCGCGGAGCAGTTAGTTCTGGGCTGGAGGCTGAGGCAGAGTGAGGTGTCGATTCCACCAGCACCTGGCATCTCCAAGGCTGTGTTAGCAGGGGGCTGTCAATTTCCAGGCAGAAAAACAAGAGACGGAAAGGAGAAGAAACAATCAAGAATCAGACAGCAATGAGAGAGCAGGAGCAAGAGGCTGGAGGACTATTTTAAGGAATGTTTGATAAATTACCTGCCTGTCCTGGCCTTCCTATAAAGGAGATGCTGTGGAGCCTGTGTTTGCATTTGACAACTCACCAAAACAGTGGGTTGCGAGGATAAGACAGATCGAGGCTGAAGGAGACGGCTGTGTGCTTTCTGAGCAGGAGCCCAGGTAGGAGGCCAGGTCCGCTGGTCACAGGGTCACATGTGACCACACACACAGCATCAGGCACACACACAGAAATGTCTGTACGTGTAGGAAATGTGGTAGCCAGTCTTTCTTATGCACAGGGGCACATAAAGCCCATAGGCTGCCTAATCCATGCCACACATGAGACCCTCCCCCTTCAGGTCAAAGACAAGGGCTAAATGCATTCATTGGCTCCGATGCTGTTTCCAGGAAGGCAGGAGAAGATGCCCAAGCTGTGAGTAGGCACCTTAATTGTTGAAGAGGAGAGATGGGGGCATGGCAGTTTTCCAGAAGTTAACTGCTCCCTCCCGCATCTTGTCTAGAGCTTTGTGGTGCTCCAAGAAGCCCTCCAAAGTCTATTAATAAGGATAATTAATTAAATTAACAACATTCTGTGAAAGTGGTAAGATTGCTATAAAAAGAATGTTTCTAAATAAGGTACCTAAGTCTGACTGGACTTCACAGCTTCTGAAGTCCTCTTCTGCATTTGCTGATCTCAAACCTGCCCTCCCTGCCTCCCCCAAGAGACCCATCTGGGTACAGATTAAGCATGTCAGATTCTCTAGCTGTAAAAATGGGGACAATATTACCTACTTTAGTTTGCTTCAAAGGGTTGGTCCGAAATTAAAATGAGATCATGTCCATGAGCATGGAATATACAGGTTGACTGTTAAGAGAAGCTGCAGGTTGTCATGCAAAATTGGAAAACTTTGGCTGGTGTCCCCACTTTCTTGTGACTCGGGCAGAATGCCTAGCCTCTGCCCTTCAGTTTTCTTGACTCCTATCCTACTCTGCTGTGGTGTCATGAGGATCCAGTGAGATTATGCTTTATAACTGTAAAGTGCATGCCTGGTGACTGCTCTGTTGATGACAGGACCTGGAGAACCAGCATTCTCCAGGCGGTGCTGGAACAAACCAGGGAAGGGGCCGACAACTAGGATGTTGGTGATCTAGGGTTGCAGGCGTACCTGCCACCCAGTGGGAGCAATGTCCTTCTGGTGGAATATTCAAGAAGTCTGATGGAATGTTGAAGAAGTCCAATGGAATATTCAAGATGTCTGATGGAATATTCAAGAAGTCCGATGGTAACTAGCCCTTGACTTGCTGGAAGGGGCTCAGTGATGCTGTGATATCACTTCCCTGAACTTCATGACCAGAAAGAGCAAGTCTAGATATTTCTTTTAGAAATCCCACCAATCCCACTGACCTGACAACAGATTCAGCCTTCCTCGTTCCTTTCCCACAATTCTCGGAATTCCCTGTCAATAAGGTCCAGAGAGTTGGACATTTTCGAGGAGTACAAACCCTAGAGCTTCTTGCATCTCCTTATTTCCAGTTGCACAGTGCCATGGGATGCTTCTATGTCCTCATCTGAAAAGCAAGGACAGCATCAACCTCTCGGGGAAGCTGCGAAAATTCACCCAGAAGGGCCACCCTAGACAGAGAGGCAAAGCAGGGCCCAAGCCTGGCTCCCTACTGACCCGGGAGCTGGCCGCCACTCAGCATCCTCACCACACATGGGATGCCCTACTGCCTCAGCAAGATGACAGAGGGTTACATGTGGAGGGCCTCTGGGGACACTCACAAGTGGCTGGAGTGGAAGTGCTAAGTCCAGGAATCCATCTGCATTCCCTCATGACAAATAACTCAAATGGGGATCAGAGGCCTTGACTTAAACAGGGCTCAACCCCCAAGCAATTCCCAGACCACATCCATGGACCAGGAACCAAATGTGCCCTTTGCTGGCTTCCTGGGCCTCTGTTGGCTTTTCTGACTCAGGAAACTAACAACCATGCAATGGGGCTGCCCTGGGAAGGTGAATAAAATGATGTAAAGGAGGCTCCAGGAGTGTCCTGGCCAGTTTTTCCTGGGTCGCATCCAGCGTAAAGAGCTGGGCAATAAGAGGCAGGGCTGATACAGGGAGGGGCGGCCCGGGAAGGAAGGGAAGAATGCATTGAACTGTTCCCCCTCCACAGAGATGTGGCATCCAGATGTGGGGCTTGGCCACATCTGCTCTCTGCTCCAAGCCCTGACTACATAGATGCCTCTGCTAGCTGGGGTTACTGAGAGATGACCCCTGCATCTCCAAGGAGACGGCAGGACTGCTACCTTTCATCTCTGATCCACTCGCTGCTGTCTTGCCCATGGGGGAAGGCGATTCAAACATTTGTTCTTTCCTGAAATGCTTGTTGAGATCAACGCGCAGGCAGACCCAGAGGGGAGCCATGTAATGGGAACATTGTCTTCCAAGTTCTGAGCTCTCTCCCAGGACTCCAGAAGGCCAGTCATGGCTGCCTGCCCAGCAAGAGCCCCACACAGATTTCTGCCGTATTGTTAGGATTTTCACCATCCGTATCAACATGCTCCTCATCTGGTGGACACATACATCTCTGATCTGACTGCAAAGGAATGTGTGATGGTGGGAAGAACACTGAACTTGGGGCAGGAATCTCAGGTTCTAGTCCACCTCAGCCACTAACATGCTGCATTAGTGAGTCTTCATCTATGAAATGGGATGAACGGTATCTGCTGCTCTTGTTTTGTGGGCCCAGATGAAAAAGTGTAATGGTAGTCATGTACGGGTATGAGAGTTGGACCATAAAGAAGGCTGAGCGCTGAAGAATTGATGCTTTTGAACTGTGGTGTTGGAGAAGACTCTTGAGAGTCCCTTGGACTGAAGGGAGATCCAACCAGTCCATCCTAAAGGAAATCAGTCCTGAGCATTCATTGGAAGGACTGATGCAGAAGCTGAAACTCCAATACTTTGGCCACCTGATGTGAAGAGCCAACTCGTTAGAAAAGACCCCGATGCTGGGGAAGATTAAAGGCAGGAGGAGAAGGAGATGACAGAGGATGAGATGGTTGGATGGCATCACTGACTCTATGGACATGAGTTTGAGCAAGCTCAGGAGTTGGTGATGGACAGGGAAGCCTGGTGTGCTGCAGTCCATGGGGTCACAAAGAGACATGACTGAGCGATTGAACAACGACTATGAACTAAGGAAAAGCAGATGTATGTATTGATCCCCTGCCAGGTGCCAGGTGTTTTCCTGTGCATCTTCCCCCACTTATTGGGGACTTGACAGCCCAGGCCTCATTAATCCCCTCTGTGGCCCTGTAGGTAGCTGTTCTCTTCCCCATTTTGTAGAAGAGGGAAGGAACCTTGGAGAGTTGAATAAGGAGTTCCAGCCAGTAAATCATGGAGCTACACTGCCCTGGACCGGCATCATCACCTGGAAGCTTGTAAGAAATGCAGAATCTTGAACACCACACAGACCTGTGCATCAGAGTCTGTATTTTATCAAGATCCCCAGCTACCTGTTCTAGACCATTTTCATGTATTCTAATGAAGTGGGAGGAGAAGGGGGCATCACCGGTTCAATGAGCATGAGTTTGAGCAAACTCTGGGAGATAGTGAGGGACAAGGCAGCCTGGTGTGCTGCAGTCCATGGGGTCGCAAAGAATCAGATATGACTGAGTGACTGAAAAACAACCAAATGAAGTCCCAGTACAGAAAGCTGTGAATAGTATAACAACCTCTGGGGCAAACTCTCCCTCCAGGAGAGGTTTCTGAGAAACTCTGGTTCCTGTCCCTTGGGATCAAACCCTACCCTCCATGGCAATTTCTCAGGCTATCAGAAACCACAGGCGCCACTGGGCAGCCTTGAAGGACATGCCTGAGCAGGTTGGACAGCTCTCTACTGCCCATCCTGTGCCTGGGCCATTCTCCTTCCCGGAAGTGAGGCAGAAGAAAGCCCGCCTCATTGGTGCTGGAACGTGCTTCCCCAGATGAACTTCTAGCTGGGAAAGATGTGTGAGTTCCAGGGCCTGGGAAGACTCTGAAGTGTTTTTTCCTTCCCATTTATCCCTGCTGGCCCCCTGTGGGGTGGTGATTGGCTGTGTGGCCAGCCTGTGTAGGTTTTGAAGTCGCTCCCACCAGGGTGTCCCAGTAAGTGACTTGATCTCAGCGCTGGCACGCAGCTGGGCTGTCGGAGCTGCAGCTGTCTTGGTCTCATGTGCCCCCTTCGTGGGAGCTTTCCTGTTATTTAGCTCCACCTGGGACTCAGAGCTAAAATGAATGGAGTCTCCTACTGGTCCTCAAAGCTCCCCATCCACCTAAACACTCAGATAAGCAGTGGGAAGGGGGCTTGGACCACCCTCTCTTCCCTGCTCCCCCCAACTCCCTCCAGGGCTGTAAATAGGCTGCTCCCAGCCTTGGACTGGGGTGACAAGCCTTCTCTCTACTGCTCAGTGCAGGAGGTATATTGTACAGAGGGGCAGCAACCACAGAACTCCACAAAGGCCAAGCCTCAACTAGGGACCTGGGCACCTGAGCCTCCTCCCCAGGGATTACGTTGGGTAGGCTAATCCTGGGATGGGTGTTGGCCAGGTAGCCCAGGGGTCAGTGTCCAAGCATTGAAATTAGACACAAGGGTTCAAGTGCAGGCATTAGCAGTTAACCTCTCTGAGCCTCTGTTTTACTGTTAAATGGAAATAATAATGTGTCATAGTATCTACCTCTAGTAATAAGGATTTAATGAGATATGGATGCTAAGAATTCAGCAGATGATTGACAAATCAGTTCAGTTCAGTTCAGTTGCTCAGTCGTGTCCAACTCTTTGCAACTCCATGGATCACAGCATGCCAGGCCTCCCTCTCCATCACCAACTCTCAGAGTTTACCCAACTCATGTCCATCGAGACGGTGATGCCATCCAGCCATCTCATCCTCTGTCATCCCCTTCTCCTGCCTTTAATCCCTCCCAGCATCAGGGTTTTTTTCCAATGAGTCAACTCTTCCCATGAGGTGACCAAAGTATTGGAGTTTCAGCTCCAGCATCAGTCCTTCCAATGAACACCCAGGACTGATCTATAGTAAGCAGTTAATAAACTGTCTGGGGTTTCCCTGGTAATCCAGAGGTTAAGAATACACCTTCCTGATTCTTGTTGATGTTTGACAGAAAACCACAAAATTCTGTAAAGCAATTATATCTTTCAATTTAAAAAATAAATAAAGTGGCAAAAAAAAATAAAAAAGAATCTGCCTTCCAGTGCATGGGACACAGCTTCAGTCCTTGGTCCAGGAAGATTCCAAATGCCACGGAACAACTAAGCCTGTGCACCACAATTACTGAAGCCTGCGTGCCCTAGAGCCCATGACCCACAACGAGAGAAGCCACCGCAGTAAGAAGCCCGCGCCTCGCAACTAGAGAGCAGCCCCCACTCCCAGCAACTAGAGAAAGTCCACGTGCAGCAACAAAGACCCAGCACAGCCAAAAATAAAAGTAAAATAAGTAAGTGTACAATTCCACGCCTTAAATAAGTAAATAACCTATGGCTGTTATTCTTCATTAGGCCTATCCCTGCTGCAGAATGTACAAGTTAAAATAGAAGAGAAAGCTTATAAACGGGAGCCAAGGAAAACGGTCGTGTATTCAAAACGCCTGTTCTGAGACTCCCCTATGTGCAGGGCATTAGAAAAATGATGAGACAGGAGACGTGGCCTTGCCTCGCGTGCTCACAGAAGGGTGGAGGAACTGCCGGGCCATATGCTTAGATCACAGGGTGGTAAGAGGTGCCACCAGGTGGCACAGAGCCTGGACTGGAGACCCAGGGAGGAGTTCCTGGGGGAGGTGATAGTAGAACTGATCTTAGAA
This sequence comes from Bison bison bison, assembly GCF_000754665.1. Taxonomy (NCBI): domain Eukaryota; kingdom Metazoa; phylum Chordata; class Mammalia; order Artiodactyla; family Bovidae; genus Bison; species Bison bison. Next base: position 9,330,244 of record NW_011495071.1, read on the forward strand.
GATGAGTTAATGAAACCAAGAGGGCTGGT
>NW_011495071.1:9330372-9334298 GCF_000754665.1 Bison bison bison
GGGCTGGTGGAGCAAGCCGGGAGAAGTCAGAGCAGCACAGGAGAGGGGTGGAGAGGGAATGCACGGGCATGGGGGTGTGAGAGCGCATGGCACCTTGTGAATAGATCTTGTGCCCAGAGCCTGGGGAGGGGCGGGGGCACAGGGCAGGGCCAGATCACCAAGGACCTCGTACGTTGGCCCAGGAATCAGGACTCTACCCAGGGCACAGTAGGCACCAAGTAAATATTCACTGTCCAAAGAAAAGAATGTCGCTCCTCCGAAGGATTGTCAGCTAGGAGGTCACAGGGTCAGTAGTCTTCAGACAGAGGCAGGGAGAGGGGCTGGTTAGGAGAGGACCCACCCTGAAGGCCCACTCTGAGTCCAGAAGAGAGCTGATGGGGTAGGGGCAGGGGCGCCGTGGGCAGGGGCGCCGTGGGCAGGGTCCTGCCATCCCTATTACCATGGGCACAGGGGCAGAGCCTGGGGTGACTGATGGGATGGGACAAGACAGGGCTAAAACTCCATTATGGAGACATGGAAGAACACCAGCTTGATGGAGAAGAGAAAGCAGGGGGTGGGAGGAGGGAACAGGCACTTGGGGATGTCCAGAATAGAAGGACCCTGAGACAGCCACAGACCAGGGCAGGAATGGGTCCCTCTTGTCCACAGAGTACTGGAGCACTGACAAACGCCACCAGAGGTCGGCTTCTGCACTCTTCTCCATAACAATAATCCTTCATCCGGTCAGCACTCAGGAATTGGGCAGGGACCAGGAAGCAGAAGAATGGTCTTGATCCCTGTTCACCAGACTCTTCCAGACCAGGAATGCTGACAGAGCAAGAATTATAGTCATTGCCTCTTGTTACAGAGGGAAAGACTGAGTCCCTGAGCTTAGACCAGAGAGCTGCTGCTGCTGCTAAGTTGCTTCAGTTGTGTCTGACTCTGTGCAACCCCATAGAAGGCAGCCCACCAGGCTTTCCCATCCCTGGGATTCTCCAGGCAAGAACACTGGAGTGGGTTGCCATTTCCTTCTCCAATGCATGAAAGGGAAAAGGGAAAGTGAAGTCACTCAGTCGTGTCCGACTCTTAGCGACCCCATGGACTGCAGCCTACCAGGCTCCTCTGTCCATGAGATTTTCCAGGCAAGAGTACTGGAGTGGGGTGCCATTGCCTTCTCCGAAACCAGAGAGGTACCTTGAGGCAAAGCTGCATCTCAGCATTAGTGTTTTGCTGATAAATACGACAAGGCTTTCAGTACATCGTTTCATCTCCCTGGTCGAGGATCCCCAAAGAGCCAACTTGTGCTGGCCAAACCCTCCCTGACATCACCAAATGGCTAGATAATCACTGACAGAGCACCAAGGTGAGGATGGGGGAGACTGATTAGGGATGTGGAAGGACCACGTCTTGGAGGTTCAGCTTCCTATCATGAGGCCATCACCATTCAGGGACAAAGGCTCCTAGAAACTCAAATTCAAAATTCACTTGACTGTGCAACACTGCATTTCACCTTCAAGTCTGCTGCTTGAGGACTTCAGACTCTGAACATCTCCCTGGAGCTGCCCCGCCCTGCAGGAGATCTGTGGTTGATCATAGTGATCCTCAGGACAGTCTGGAACCCGACCCCAGGAGAGAGCAGTGGGAGGAGCAGGGTACCACCAACCCTGCATGTGGGCCACCTGGAGGGGCTCTCACAGGTTGGGCTTCTGGGCTTCAGCCTGCTGGGAAGCATCCTTTTCATGCAACTGTGGTGGACCAGCACATGCCCCTTCCATCTTCCCATCCCCAGACAGGGGTCAGAGAGCCAAAGGAGGCCCTGATGCCTCTCACCAGGCAGCTGGTCAGGGAAGGAGGGTAATGAGCAGGAGGCTGAGACCCGGCACAGATCAGAGCCGGACAGAAGGGGGCGCCCTCACCTCCTCCCCTTCCTCCCCACTCCACCCCAGCCACCGGCACCGGGCCACTGATCCTCTCACCTGGGCCTAGAAATGATCTCTGAGTCAGAACTTGATGTGTAAGGAGCTTTGTAACTCTTCACGTTACTGGTGTAGGAGCCGGAGTCCTGGAATCCACCCTGGCGTCCCAGCAGGCCAGGGAGGCTGAGCTCTCTTCCTTGTAGCTAGGGACATTGCCAGAAAGGATGGCCAATACTGCACTCTCCAGAGAGCGGGGTCAGAGAGGAGAAGCCATTTCATCTAATGCAACTAACACTCTCCATTCATTCAGTCACTCTTTAACAAATTATTATTTAGTGTCAAAGCTGTCAATCCTAAAGGAAGTCAACGCTGAATACTCATGGGAAGGACTGATGCTGAAGCTGAAACTCCAATACTTTGGCCACCTGATGTGAAGAGCCGACTCATTGGAAAAGACCTTGATGCTGGGAAAGATTAAAGGCAAAAGTAGAACAGGGCCACAGAGGATGAGATGATTGGATGGCATCACCCGGTCAATGGGCATGAACTTGAGCAGACTTCTGGAAATAGTGAGGACAGGGACGCCTGGCATGTTGCAGTCCATGGGGTCACAAAAAGTCAGACACGACTGAGCGACTGAACATTTAGCACCTACTGTGTTCCAGGCATTGGGTTAGCCTCCAGGAATGAACTGCCCTTCCCCTGACCTCAGGGAGCATGCAGCTTAGATTACTGCACACCTATGTGCTCCTCTTGGAGGCAGGCAATGAGACAGGACCCTTGCCCTGGGGAACTCAGGCTCCAGTGGGAGACGGGGCACACACTCAACCCCATCCCAGGCTGGTCCTGGTGGGTATATAACCCAGCCACCAGCCCAAGCCCCAAAAGGCTGTGCCCACGACACATGGAAGCCTCCACATTCTGAAAGGGACAGGGTCCGTTCAGCCTCCCTCAGCTTCCTCCTTTCTTCCTTTGCGCCAAGGTAGTTTTCCTGATTTCAAGCCTGAGCCTTTCTAGTTGTATTTTGAAAGAATAAACTGCTGTTTTCAATCACAATGGCAGTCCTGCTTCCTTCTGGGAACTTCTAGGTATGGGTGTATAGGAAGGAAAAGGTGCCAGGGCTGGGGTTAGAAGGAACCTAGGGCTATGACCCAGCTCCACCACCTAAAGTATGGGGCAGCCCTGGACTATCCAGGCCTTCATTTCTCCACGAGGACAATGACACCTGCTGTATGTGACACACAGGTTTGTGAGGCCCTCATAAGCTACTAAATGCAAAGCAATAGCAATACTGGTAGTATCTGTCAGGTACTGAGTGCTTGCTGCATACCAGGTTCTAGACAAAGTGCTTTCCACTCATTATCTCAGGGAATTCTCTGCTGGACTCAGAAAGCTGATCACACAGGGAGAAAGTAGCAAGCTTCAGATTGGAACCCGAAGCCAGAAGTCTCAAAGGCTCCCCAGCTCTGGTTGTCACCAAAGCTTTTTATAGAATTTAAACAACACACGATGATGACTCTGTGGAGAAGTCCTGCCTGGGAATGCTTCGGGCAGTGAGTCCAGAAGCTCACATTCTTCATCCTTCATCTGGTTTTGAGTGGCAGCCCCTTCTCACTCCCTTCTGCTCGCTCTGCATTCCCTCTGGCACTGGGGAGGGGAATGGGACACCCAGGACAGCCAAGATGTTGTTGAGGGATTCCTTTATTTTAATCAAAGTTACTTCTCCTCGGCTACATTTCCACCCAGAAACCATCAATATTTCAGGACTATTGCTCAGCCCAGGGTGGCAGAGATGGCCCCCTCCATGTCAAAGGGGCAGCTTCCAGTTAAAAAGTTCACCACAGAAAATTTGATGCCTAATAAATTGGAGCCTTGCCTGTTTTAAATCATCTTTAAGCCACGATTGCTGCACCAAATATAATTATAACAAACTGGTCATTTGTAACAGAGAAATCTCATTAAAACAATTCCATGCTGGAAAGGCAGGTGGGAGGGGGAGGTGAGAGGGTGGTGGTGGCAGGGGTGGGGGTG
>NW_011495071.1:9334398-9340375 GCF_000754665.1 Bison bison bison
GGCTGGAGGAGCAGGAGGTCTGAGGAAGGTTTGCAGAGGGCTGGAAGATGCCCTTAATTACAGATTGATTATTTCTGGTGATTGAGCACAGAATATAATCAACTCAACATTTTTCAGACCAGAGCAGAAGGGGTGGGGACAGGCTGATGACAAGGATGGAGGAATTTTCCAGCTCTTCTTTCATTCTGAGCTGAGCGACTGGCTGAGGGGTGCGTCTGTAGGTGGGTTGATGGGTCACAAGTGGAGTGGTCCCAAGCCTCCTCCGTTGAACTGGCTGGTCCTGGCCTGGGATGGTGGCTGCAGAGTTTTCTAGGGGACTGTAGAGCTGTTTACTTCCTCCATACAGGACAGTGGCTTCACTACTGTCAGAGCTGTGGCCAGTGTCAGGGAAACCGGATGCACAGCTTGAAATCAATGGTTCAAATCCCAACTTTGACTCTTGGGAGCTGGTACTCATAGGGAACTGACTTAGCCTAAGCACTGAGCCTCCATTTCCTGGTGAAATGGAGCTAGTCCTGCCCTCCCCACCCTGCAGGGCAGTGGTGAGGCTCACCCGAGACAATATATATATGTAAATTGCTTTATCTGGCACAGAGCAGACTCTGGAAAATCTGTTCGATCTAAACTTCCTAACAAAGTTTGGGAGATGTGGAAAGCAGCTGCCAGAATGAAATTTCCTTCCTGGGAGAAGACTAAGAACAAGACAGATGCTCCTCTCTAAGTAAAGGTGGGGGGAGGTCCTGGGTCGTCAATTTCTGAGGCAGGGACGGGAAGTACGGCCTCCCGGAAGCCCCTGGGGTGGTCTCACAGTCACTGCTCTGAAGTCGGTGCTGGGCTGTGGTGTGTCTGTAGGGTGGGCACATTTCCTGCCAGAGGCTGCCCCCTGGATGCTCACCCCCTCCCATCATCTGTCCAGTAGGCGCTGGGGAAGCCCCAGGCCCATCACCTCTCTGGGGCTCAGCTTCCACTTCTGTAAGTAGGAGATGTTAATAATAGCTGTTCTGCTTCCTTAAGGACAAAAAAGTCCTGCAAGGTGGGATTACTACAATTATGTTCAATATCATCTTCATGACTGACTGGTCCAGGGTCATGGGGGGAGCAGAAGGGGAAAGCATTCTCCTAGTTAGATTTTTTTGCCTCAATTTTTTAAAAGTCCTCCTTGAAGACTGAGAAGGTGTTCAGGTTCTGCCTACGCTGAGGGTCCCTGCCTTCCTTATGCCAGCCGCCCCAAGCAAGTGTCTCTGTGATTGGTTGGTCAGCCTAGCCCGCTACAAGCTGGACAGGTTCAGAATGGGTACCGTGGGTGGACAGGGGGCAGGAGCAAATGGAGGGGCACCTGTGTGCGTGTTGGTGGGACTCTGAGTGGCTATGTGGGCAGAATCCCCCATTGCTCGGAAATAACTCAGCCACACAGCGGTGGCGGAGACAAACCAGTACGCGCAGCCTAAGGTGGGCTGCTGCCTGAGGGTTGCCCAGGAAACCATGGCTGCAGGAGCCCCCAGCCATTTGCCTCTTTGCCATGGAGACGGCGAGATGGAGGCAGCGAGGGTAGCAGAACAGGTGGCCTCCACCAGGAGCTTCGGAGAAACAGCAGCTCCCGTGCCTGTTACTGGGGGAGGGGGCAGCCAGGGGATCAATTTTCCAATTACACAACCGTGTTCAAATGTCAGTTCCTTCTCTCCTGCTCGTGGGTTTCTCTCTCCCTCCGTTTTGTCAGTCTGTCCCCCTCCTCTCTCCTGTTCCTGGCTTGCATTTCATGTTAGCGCAAGCGTGATCTTTGAAGAATGAAATTTGGCAGCAACCGGGTGCCTGAAGTGACCTCATCCTGTCTGCTGTTTTCGGGAAAGGCTGCTTCCTGAAAGGAGGGGCGTAGGGAGCAGCGGTGGGCTGCACAGGGTCAGAGCCCAGGAAACCAAGCTGTGGGCACGTGGGATTTAAATGGGCTACCACCTGCATGCTGAGGTCTGGGGTGCAGGGTGGGACATGGGGCTCAGTGAAACCTTTGGAGCCCACTCATCACCATCTCTAGAGAAGACCATTAGCACGGGCCAGCTCTGCCAGTTTCCAGAAAACTCTTCCAACGTTCTCTCATAGCACTAACATGCAGGTTCCCTTCTAGCTAGCTCCCTTTGGGAGTACCGAGAGGTGACTAGTTGAAAACTGGGCTGGGAGGCTTCTGTAGAGTTCATCCTGCTCAGCCCCCATTTCTAGATGCTCCCAGCAGCATCCAGGTCCAGGTCTCCCCTGCCCCTTTCCAGGGTCCACCAATCCTCTCATCACAAGGTAAGCATCCTCTAGGAGAAAGGCACTCACCAACGTCTCGATATGAATGCCCGGGCTTGTGGAGGAAGACTGGCTCTTGCAGCCTTCTCCTCATCCCTGCCCTTTACACTGGTCTTTATCCATTTCCCAATCCCCTAAGACTTCGTTCATCTGGAAATGGTTTTTGCTTATGTTTATCATGAGTCATTGGCTTTTACTCCAGGCAGGCGGAGAATTAAGAGCCATTGACCAAGTTAGAGGCAACATTTCCTCGCATCAGCTCCTAGAGTCTACCTCTCACTGATCACCACGCCCACCCCACCACCTCCTCCAGCATAGCCCCCACTCCCCAGTATGTCTCCTCACCACACTGTCATCCATATGCCTGCCCCTTCCTACTCTGGGTACCAAGTTGTGGGCCAGCACACCCTGCCCACTGGCCCCACTCCATCCAACCATGGCCATCTGTCCATCTGTTAGACTCTCTGACTTGTCTCTGCTCTTTGATGTTCAAACCATCGGCTGTGACAATCATATCTGATCATTAATAATGCAATAATGGAATAGTGACTGGAGAGACACTTGGATAATCAGCTAGCACAGGCTCATTAGTGGCACAGAACAATCACAACGATGTAATAACAGATCCCAGGAAATTTCAATTAAACCTGGAACTTTGTTAGGTTTTCATTTTATTTTCAGCACAGCGAAGGACAGTGTAATTGCAATCAACTAAAGCCAATGCAAATCTCTTCCAAAAGAGACCCCTTCCCCTGGGTGTGCAAGGGAATTAAGTCCCGCTCTTCCTTAGCTCCTGCCCATCTTAATTCTGAGCCACTTAATGAACTCCTCTGCCCTGAAGAATGTTCCAACTGAGTCCCTGGTTCCTCTTAACAACAGGATCATTCTGGCCTCCGGCTGTAATGATAAAGATGAGAATTAGCATCCAACGAGGTCGGGACGTGTGCCTCGCCCTTTATATGGTGAATCTCATTGAAAACTCACTGTTGTTTATTGAGGCACTGATGACTATTACCATCATTTCACCCATGAGGTTTTACGCACATGCATGCTGAGTTGCTTGTCGTGTCCGACTCTTTGCGGCCCTATGGACTGTAGCCCACCAGGCTCTTCTGTCCTTGGGATTTTCCAGGCAAGAGTACTGGAGTGGATTGCCATGCCCTCCTCCAGAGGATCTTTCCAACCCAGGGATCGAACCCACGTCCCTTGAGCATCTCCTTCATTGGTAGGCGAGTCCTTTATCACTATCGCTACCTGGGAAGCCCTCACCTATGAGGTCACTGAGTCTCAAAGTTGAGAAAGATGCTTTGGGTAACACATATTGTAAATATTAGTGGTACAGTCAGAATTGTAAGCCAGATCTGCCTGGGTCCAAAGCCCACAACTGTTTGCTTCACTTACAGTCTCTTCCTTCTCCCCTTCCTTCCTCCTCTGTCTCTTGCTCCTTCTCTCTTTTCTCCCACCCCTTCTGCATTAGGCATTGCAGAGCATAGAAAATTCAGAAGAAGGATAGGGCAACCCAAGGACTGTCCTTCCTATGCATCTCATGTCGGGGCTTTGGTGTCCAGTTTAGGGTAGACAACTGTGGAGATTTTTCTTTTATAGAGCTTCTTTTATTTTTTTATTGAAGTATAATTGCTTTACAATGTTGTGGTAGTTTCTGCCGTACAAAAAACTGAATCAGCCATATTCATATATATGTGTACCTATATCCCCTCCCTCTTGAACATCCCTCCCACCTCCTCCATCCCACCTCTCTAGGTCATCACAGATCACTGAGCTAAACTGGGGAGATTTTTAAAGAACAGTTTCCCTGAATGCTACCCCCAAATCAAACCACCTAACCAGAATCTCTGGGAATGGAACCCAGGCATCTGTAAGTTTTCAAGGCTCCATTGGTAAATTTAAAGCCACTGTGTTCAAAACCAGTCTTCCCAGGTGGCACTAGTGGTAAAGAACCTGCCTGCCAACGCAGGAGACCTAAGAAATGTTGTTCAATCCCTGGGTCAGGAAGATTTCCCTGGAGAAGGGAATGGCTGCCCACTCCAGTCTTCTTGCCGGAAGAATCCCATGGACAGAGGAGCCTGGCAGGTTACAGTCCCTAGGGTCCCACAGAGTCCGACACAACTGGAGTGATGGGTGCCTGGACGCAAGCACATACTGAAAACCTCACCCCTTGCTGGTGGGGACTCCGATCTGGACCAGTGGCTCCACCCTGAACCCCATGAGTGTCGGGGAAAGTGAGTCAGGGCAAGGCTCTTTCTGAGAATGTGTGTGCTGATGCCCCTTCCATGACCTCAGCCCTGGCTTCCATTTCCTCATGTCTGATATGAAGTGTTGGACACAGCAGTGTTTTAGATGCCTGCTTGCTCTGGCTGCCTGCAGCTCTGACAGAGGTTTCTCAGAATGGGCAACACCTTGTCCCAAGTCCATGAATTGTCACAAGCTTGTCAGGGAGAGAATTCAGGGCCAAGCAAAACTTTTCAGGACCCTTTAAGTCAGTTTCTCAAAAATCAAACCACACTGCTTTGTATTTGCCTTTAAATCAACTCGCTTCATTAAGTTAAATATGTTTTTTTAAACTAAAGCTTATATCATCACCATATATGGAAATCCATAGCCACTGCCAAAAATCGAAGGCAACAATAATAATTTGACCATCTAAATTCATCTCCTGTATCATCAGCAGTGTGCAGACCACACTGGCTCCAACCTTCTCTCCCAGGCAGTTCTTCCTTTCCTTAAGCGTGATTCTGACATCTCCCAGCAACACCAGTCAAACTGCAGAACCACATCACTTACGCCTACAGAAAAGAACCTAGGGAGTGTTCAAGTCTTGGAAGATGGAGCTGTCTTTTCAGGTCTTATTGTTTAGGAAGCATGTCCTTCCAGTGGACTAAATCTGCAGCACTGCCCTTCTCTGAACCTCAGTCTTGACACCTACAGAATGGGTGGGTGTGTGTGTGTGTGTGTGTGTGTGTGTGTGTGTGTGTTAGTCGCTCATTCCTGTCCAACTCTGTGTGACCCCATGGACTGTAGCCGGCCAGGCTTCTCTGACGAGGGAATTCTCCAGGCAAGAGTACTGGAGTGGGTTGCCATTTCTTTCTCCAGAGGATCTTCCCAATCCAGGGATTGAACCCTGGTCTCCTGCATTCCAGGAGAGATTCTCTACCATCTGAGCCACCAGGGAAGCCTGATCATGAGATGAGTCATGACTTGGGCTTCATGGTGGTACTAGCTTGCTTCCCCCTCCCTCCCTGGCTCTTATCATCACAGGGGCAGAACTGAATTATAGAGAGGAAGAAAAGAAGGATGGTTGTGTGGTGATTGGAGGGACTTTAGAAAGAAAGTCCTTGGACTTCAAAGCAGCAACCTCTCTGAACTTGCATGAGACACCTGATCTGCCACACTGGTAATTAGAGTTCTGGGTTTCCAGCTCATCTAGACCACTTGGGCTCCGTTTCTTCACCTGTAAACACCTGGTAAACCTCATGCTAAGTCATTTCAGTCATGTTCGACCCAAGGACTGTAGCCTGCTGGGCTCCTCTGCCCATGGGATTCTCCAGGCAAGAATACTGGGATGAGTTACCATGCCCTCCTCCAGGGGATCTTTCCAATCCAGGGATCGAAACTGTATCTCCTGCAGCTCCTGCATTGCAGGTGGATTTTTTTTGTTTACTGCTAACCCACCAGG
>NW_011495071.1:9340475-9346335 GCF_000754665.1 Bison bison bison
AACCCACCAGGGAAGCTTTTGGTAAACCTCAGCTAGACACTAAAAGGACTATGACTGCGCCCTACCCTCATGGAATTGCACTCCAGTCATGGGCAGACTCGTGGCGAGGGTACACACCACTCAGTGCTTAGTGCCAGCTCTGATGGGTGATCCCAGGGCAGGGAGGGGCCACTCAGCAGTTTCCCTCTGCAAACCCCCTTCTCTCACCCCTCAAGCCTAACAGTGCCTCTACCTGCATAAAATGCAAGCAAATGCGAACCCTTAGTCTTGTCTATTTGGGGTCCACTTGTGACTGACAGTTGGCCTAGAGGTGAAGAGCATGGGCTTTGGGGCCCCAACTTAAGATCTGTGTCACTCACAGTAAAGTATTAACCTTTCTCAGCCTCGGTTTCTTTATCTGCGAAATACAGACCTTCGAAGGATTACGTGACATGGTGTCTGTCTGCATGGCACTGAGCAGAGAGGATGAGAGTCAGCCCTCCAGCAACATTATGTGTAGTTCATATTGTTTTTTTCTAGTAGAAAATTCTAGTTTGGGGATGGGGCAGGCCTGGTTCAAATGTGTGATCTACTCCTTGCTATGCATACGACCTCAGAGCCTCATTTCTCATCCATAAAGATGGGTGATAGTGACCTCTCAGGCGAGGATATCAAAGCAGGGTCTTGAATGCTGCCCACTTTGAACCACTGGTGTGGGTAAGGGGAGGCTGCATGCCCGGCCAGCACAGGGCAGTTTTGGATAGGGCAAGCTAAAGGTTCACCTGTCAGCACCCCTCCCCATCTACACTGCCCTACACTCAACCCAGAGTGACCCTTCTGAGATGCTTTTTCTTTTTTTGATGGTCACTTTCACTGTCATCCTGAGACCGAAAGGACAGACTCAACTTTCACGGCTCTGGGTCAAGGCTGGCCACCAGTTTGGACAACGTGGCTGCTGACCGTGACAAGGGACCTGTCCAGTCCAGAGAGGAGGCAGCAGCTGCTCCAGGTGAGGTGAGGGTGGAGGGCAGAGGCGAGGAGAGAAAAGGAGGAGGAGAGAGGAAAAGATGCCCTCCCTTTTCCTTCTCTCCCTCTGCGTCCCCTCCCTGCTCCTCAGAACCCTCACCAGCTCTGTGAAACTCTTCAAGTGGCAGCAGTGGTACAGAGGAGAGACTCAGAAATTCCAGCGGAATACGTGTTTGAATTTGTTTCTGCCATTGCTGCGTGAAGCTGGATGCCCGTCCTCAGAGTTGCCTCTATCTATAAAGGGGAATGCTTTGGCCACCTGATGCAAAGAGCCGCCTTGTTGGAAAAGACCCTGATGCTGGAAAAGATTGAAGGCAAGAGGAGAAGGGGACAACAGAGGATGAGATGGTTGGATGGCATCACCGATTCCATGGACATGAGTTTGAGCAAACTCCAAGAGATGGTGAAGGACAGGAAAGCCTGGCGTGCTGCAGTCCATGGGGCCACAAAGAGTCGGACACGACTGAGCGACTGAACGACAATAAAGGGGGATAGTGAAGTTCTCCAAAGGTCGCTGGGAGGAGTAGATGAGAAACTGGCAAAGGCACAGACTTTTCTTCTTTTTCTTCCCTTCCTCTTCTTTGAATCCACAGCTTTTCAGGAGCTGCCAGATTATCACCCCATCACCCCACCCCAACCTCTGGGTGCCTCTTGGCCTCCCAAGCCCCTCCCCCCAACCCCCACCTCTAGGCCACTCTTTGCCTCCCAAGACAGGACACACTGACCACCACGACCTTGGGGGATGCCGAGGCAGATGCAGATTTCAGGCGTCGTGAACTCCCGAAACATTAGGACATTGGCCATGTAATTAACTAGCCCTTCTCTGGGCTCCGCCCAGGCAGACCTGAAGGTTCCTTTCTCAATGACAGAAGGGGGAGGTGATTCCTGTCCCAGGAACACCTATATTAGAGCATGTGGATGAAGATAGGGTACTCCCAAAGAGCATACCACTTGCCCCGTTACCCGGAGCCAGGACGTGCCCTCTTCTGATCCTGCTGGAGTCACCCTCTCCCTCACCTGGCATTTCCGGCTCATGGCTGCCTGTCCTCGGTCCACGTTGCAGTACCCCACACCCCAAACAAGCGAGAGTCTGTTTGAAGCAAAAATCCTTCAGCAGTTACCTGTAAAAACGAGATGGAGAGTGCTGGGGAGAGAAAAAGGAATTTATTTATTTGTTCTCTGTGCTTTGAGTTAGTTTTTAAATTGTCCTTCTGTAGATAAAGGCATCTCTCCAGCGGCCCAGCCCCAGATCATGGCAGCTAATCTACATCCGGCGAATCAAAATAGCCTCCAAACCAGATGGAGACCCAGAGCTCACCAGGAAAGCAGAGCTGGTTCTGAGTGCTGAAAGCGGGGATTTATATAGAGTCACGTGAAGGCTTCGTGGGATTTTCTGGGGCGAGAGGGGGATAGAGAGGGGAGACTGGAGTTGCCAGGCCTAGGAAGATACTGGGAGCAGGGAGGCAGAAGTTAAGGAAGGGAAATGGGAGTTCACTCTCACACTTTGCCTATAATTTTCTTCAAAGCCTTGAGTGGGAGCAATCTTCCCAGGGGTCAGGGTGTACGTGTGTCTGCAGTGTTCAGACGGGAGCAGACGGGGGAGGTTTTTCCTGTTACCCAGAAGCAACATGGTGCTGAGGAAAGCATGGGCTCTGGAGTCAGTCTTGTTTTTCTGCTTCCCCTGGGAACTTTGGATGAGAGCATTTGCTCCCTCAAGCCTCAGCTTCCTGGTCTGTAAATTGGGATTATTGTATGTATATCTTTGGATTTTGATGAGGCTTAAGATAAGGAATCTGAACCACTGGGTATAGATGGAGTGTTTATGACTCCCACCCAATTCCTATGTTGCAATTCTGACACCCAACACCCAAGACGATGGTATTAGGAAGTAGGGCCTTTGGGAAGGTGATTAGGACATGAGGGTGAGACCCTCCAAGACTGGGACACGTGTTCTTATAAAAGAGGCCCCAGGGAGCTTCTTCACCCCTCTGTCATGTGAGGACACAGCAAGAAAACAGCTGTCAATGATTCAGAAAGCAGGCTCTCACCAGACATCAAATCTGCCAGCATATTGATCTTAGACGTCCAAGCTTCCAGAACTGTGAGAAATTGTTTTTAAGTCACCCAGTTGATGGGTATTTTTGATACAGCAGCCGGAAAAGACTGAGACACCCGGGAACTGAACAAATGTCTGTCCTCTATCCTGAGACCCTGAAGTCCCCCTTGGGGAAATGTGTTGGGGATGCATGGTCAACCTTCGCCTAGTGAAGAAGGAGAGGTTCAGTTTGGGTTCCTGCACAGTCCTGACTCAAACTTCAGTTTCTTCTCTGGGCCAGCTGGCCCCCTCCCAGAGCTCTGGTGCGGTTCTAGGCTGACAAGTGAAAGTTCACTTCCAGACTCAGAGTCCACGAGCAGGAAGAGGCCATGTCTGTATTCCCACCACTGTGGCATGGGGGCCAAGCACGGTGCGTGGTACACAGTAGGTGCTCAATAAACACCTGCCGACAGGATGACTGGCTGAGTGAGTGATCCCAGAAGAAGAGGAGGGTGAGTGTCAGCATCAGCGCAGACTCTGACCACAGACAGTGACAACGCTTTGGAGCAAGTGAAGCGACTCTTATGGTGCATTGTGGGAACTTCTCAAAGCACCATCATCTGGCACCCACCCAGCCCAGCCCCAGCCCCAAGTCTGTCTGAGACCTGGGTTTGGGGGTCACTCAGAAATGAACACAGCCAGCTGCCCTGTCTGAGGCTGTCTTCTGAGTCTTAATCATCTTTTTGGAGGTCTGTGTTCCTAGTGGAGGGCTTCCCAAGTGGCACTAGTGGTAAAGAACCCGTCTGCCAATGTAGGTAGACCAAAGAGACACAGGTTTGATTCCTGGGCGGGGAAGATCCCCTGGAGGAGGGCACGCAGCTCACTCTACTATTCTAGCCTGGAGAATCCCATAAACAGAGGAGCCTGGAGGGCTGCAGTCCACATGGTCGCACAGAGTCAGACATGACTGAAGTGACTTAGCATGCACGCATGCCTTCCCAGTGGAATGGGATCTCCTTGAGGGCAGAGATAAACTTGAGAAGCTCTCATCTCAGGTGCCCAGCACAAGGCCTGCCAGGGGTTTGGTGGAAGGACAGTCAGGAAGATGGGCAGCAAGGGTAGGCGGGAGCCGGGAGCCATATCAGGCAGAACAGGGTCCCCGCTGGTTCTGGGAGAGGCCTGAAGCCCAGCTCCCGCTGCAACCACCACATGGCCTGTCTGGGGCCTCACGTTCTTCCTGTTCAGGTCACACCCGGCCGGATGCCTTGCTCGGCCCTGCACTCCCTGCCCCATGTGCCCCTTGACCCTGGCCGGGCCTCCCGCTCACATATTCACCCAAGGCCAGGCCCCTGGGACCACCAGGACTTAATGAACTGCTGAGTTGCTGAGGCTGCCTTTGGTCCCCACAGTGTGGCAGAGGAAATCAATACGATTAATGGAGAAAATCTGGACTGTGATGTGGAGATCTGGGAGGGACTTGGTGGCCGTGTGACTGCTTGCCCACCTGGTGGGGGTGGAGAGGGAAGGACACAGCAAGGACTGAGCCCTTCAGGGGAGCTGAGAGGACAGTCCAGGCCCCTCGCAGGGCAGGACTGGGTTAAGGTCCGGAATGAAAGTGACACCCTAAGAAAGAACAGAAATGCTAGAAGGGAGAACCCCAGGCAAAGCAGCACAGCAAAGGTGTGCTGGGGAGGGCAGGGGGCAGAAGAGAGGAAGATGGAAGGGACCGGTGGGCAGCAAGAATTAGAGGAGGACGCTGGCATGCAAAAGCCCAGGGGACAGGATGGGTAAGATGCCCAAGAGGGAACACATCCGTGGGCCAGATGGCCTGGCTTCAGCAGACTCCAAGCAATGACGCCAGTGAGAAGTCTAGAGGGGTGGATCCCAGCAAGGGCACCTTGGGATCTGGGGGAGCAGAGCTGGGAGAAGGGAGCCATGTAGAGTGACCCACTGTATAGTCCTGTCTCTCTCACCCTTGCCAGGGCCCACGTTCCCCGTGGGCTCAGGGCACAGCTGGTTCCCCAGTTAGATGCAGGGTCCTCAAGGGGAGTGAGCCAGTGATGGCTGCAGGAAGGCCTGCACCCTGAGCTGCTCTGGATCTGGTTTCAGACAAGTTCCAGCTCCTAACAGGTCCTGGGACTCCCCACATACAAGGTGCAGGGTGGTAACACTTGCCCTGCTACCTCATAGGGCTCAGCAGAACCCTCAAGTCAGAAAACAGTTGTGAAAATACTGCATAAGGTGCTAGATAGATGCAATTAGTAAAGTCATGTGCCCACACTTGGCCCTACCCCTTCCCCCACACAGGAGCTCCTTCCTAGGAGCCAGGATGACCCTGGGCACTCTGAGACAGGCATCTTTATCCCTGAGGGCATTCATGGTCAGAGTAAAGAGCAGAGCAGGGTCAGTGTGGAGTCATAGGAGGACACATCACAGACATACACAGAAATGCACCACAGAGCCCTGTGGGGCTTCCCTGGTGGTCCAATGGTTAAGAACGTGAAAGTCGTTCAGTTGAATCCAACTCTTTGTAACCCCATGGACTGTAAAGAGTCACCCTGCAATGCAGGGTGTACCGGTTCAATCCCTGGTCTGGGAAGATCCTACATGCTTGGAACAATTAAGCCCGCGCACCACAACTACTGAGCCCCTGCTCTAGAGCCTGCGAGTTGCAGCTACTGAGCCTACATGCTGTAGCTACTGAAGCCCACGCACCTAGAGTCTGTACTTCCCAACAAGAGAGAAGCCACCACAATGAGAAGCCTGAGCACCGCAATAGCCTCCACTTGCAGCAACTACTAAGATCCACCACAGCCAAAA
>NW_011495071.1:9346468-9365829 GCF_000754665.1 Bison bison bison
CTTAGAAAAAAGAGCTCTGTGGCTCCCTGAGATCTTGCAAGGGTGGTTAGTTTCATGGTCCCAACCGACACCCTGAACCTCTGTAGATCAGTGACCCAGCCAGGGGGCGCTGAAGGCAAGCTCAGAGGCCTTGGCCACACTGGTAGGGGCTAGGGAGGTTGCAGTCAAAGGACAGGGTCCCTCCATCCCTTGTGGGGCCCTCAGACAGTAGGGGCCCTACATGCCGACCTGGAGCACCAGGCCAGAGCCCTACCTGGGCTTCGCCGGCCACCGGCTCTCATACCTGGCAAGGTGGGAACTAAGTGTTCTGGGCACCCTGACAAGAGCTCGGCAGAACAAGTCTGGGTGTGCAAATGATCTCCATCCTTCACTGCGCTCTCCCCTTTACAGCCACCCCTGGGGCCCTTGCTCATCCACGGGAACAACTGCGCCCACGTGGAGGAGGGGAGGGACAAGTGTCTGAGGCCTGGAGCCAGCGAGCTGTTCTCAGGGGGGCAGGGCAGGCGTCTGAAGTAGGACAGGATGTCAGACAAGGGGGTTCATGCCAATGGGACTTACCGGAGGCAAGCCTGGGCAGGGCTATTTGCTCAACCTCCTGGAAAAGCAGTCTCCTCCTCCTTCTTAGCTCAGCCCCAGGAAAGAGCTCGCTTGGGGTTCCCAGCCAAGCCCCACACCCCTTGTAGGGGCCTGGGGCCCAGGACCAATCAATGACCCTCCCCACACTGCACGCTCACATCTGCTGTCCCCGCAATGGGCCTCCATCAGGCCTTGTGCCCTCTTCCACCTCATCTCTGGACTTCTGGGGCCCTCAGGCATCACCACAGCCAGCAAATGCGCTTTTCCAATAGGCCATGAGAAGGCAGAAATGTTTCAGAAGACGCTGTTCTCCCAGGGTTTAACCACAGAATCAGGATGGGCCTGTGGCAAAAGCAAGGCTGTCAACCCTGGAATTACAACCACATCAAAGCTTTCCAGTCCTTCATTGCACATTCCTCGCTTCATAGACCAGAAGGGCAGAGATGCCCAGGAGCACCGCCCATGGAAATAGGGCCCATCCCACCAGGAGCCCAGCCTGTCTTCAGCTCCTTCCAGCCTGAGGCCTCTCTTCCTGCCTGTCCCCCAGGGTCCTTGCCATGTGCAGGGCCTGAGCAATCAGGGGCTAAGACAGACTCCATCCAATGCGTCCCAGGAGACATGCCTCTCAGAGAGTGAGAGGACCATTAGGGACTGGTGACAGTGGCAAGACTGGAAAGAGGCCAGCTGGAGTCACCACAGCCCCAAGCAAGGGTGTCCAAGCCACTCTCCCATGAGTGGTGATGTCACGAAGGTGGGCACTGGGCCGCAAGTCGGGAAACCTAACCTGCTGCTTAAAGCTGCACAACCTTGTAGCTGCAAGTTGCAGAATCTCTCCAAGCTCCATGCTCATCTGGAAAATGGGCATATACCTACCTCTGATTGGCTGAAAGGGTGCCCACAGATGGGCGTGCAGCAAGGCGTGTACCTCACAGCAGACGCCCGAGCACTGCTCACCTTTCCTCTTTGCTCCTCCCCTTGCCTCTCTGGACTTCAGTCTCCAGAACTGTAAAAGGCAGAAGTAAATTAAAATGGTTTCTATTACACCTTACGACCACCTTTTCCAACCTCCAGGTCATTTTTGAAATTTCTAGTGACTCGATGGAGCCAGCACACACACTCTGCATGATGGCCCTTTGCCATCTACACACACAAAGGACACACCAGGCACGCTGACTCTGTCACAAAATAGGATTTCAATCCTGAGTTACATATGCTCTGTGAATACGCTATTCATAGATTTTTCAGAAACAGTTCTGATTTATGACTGTTTGTCATCTGAACAGTGACATTTTTAGAATGAAAGTGTTGCCAGGACAACAGGTATAAACCAAGAATGCCCAGGAATCCTATGAATACCCACTGGGGCCATGATCTCTTAAGATAAAGAAGACTCCTGCCACCATCCCCTGCTGGGGATGCTCACTGCTCTATGGGTCTCTGCTCTAGGACATTTCCTAAGCCCCAAGGCAGGCTCATTGCTCCTTCTCTGAACATCTCAGTCCCTCGTTTTTTCTTCTATCTTCACAAATAACTCTGCTGTCATCACCTACTTGCCTCTCTGCCTCACATTCACCACGAGCCACTTAGGCATGGAAACCCCCATGCCGAACTCTGCCTGGCAGATAGTAGATGCTCAAGACTTCCCAGATGGCTCATTGGTAAAGAATCTATCTGCAATGCAGGAGATGCAGGAGTTGTGGGTTACATCCCTGGGTTGGGAAGATCCCCTGGAGGAAGAAATGGAAACCCAGTCCAGTATTCTTACCTGGAAGATCCCATGGACAGAGGAGCCTGGTGGGCTACAGTCCATGGGGTCGCAAAGAGCCAGACACGACTGAGTGACTTCACTTTCACTTTTCACTTTCATGCATTGGAGAAGGAAATGGCAACCCACTCCAGTGTTCTTGCCTGGAGAATCCCAGGGACGGGGGAGCCTGGTGGGCTGCTGTCTATGGGGTCACAAAGAGCCAGACACGACTGAGCATACAGGCACAAGAAATGTGTATCACAAGAAAGAACAATGACTTCCCAGCTGAGAGCGGGAATGTAGGCAGAGAGCAGGGGGTTAATGCAGCTCCTGGTAGAAGCTGGAAGAGTCAGCTTAGCCATCAAGGAGAGGGCTGTTGTTTCCTCCTGGGCAAGCCAGAGCAGGCTTCTGAGCTTTCCCCCTCCAACCCCCCGCACGCACATGGCACCTAGTGGTTGGCCAGGGAGCTGACATCCTCATGCCCGCAGGTGACAGGCCAAGAGGACAACCAGTGCTTTGTTGAAAGGTTTTCAGAGTCGGAGTCTCTGCACTCAGAAGAGGAAAGGCAACACAGAGCCCTCTCCAGGCAGGGCCCAGCCTGGCCTCAGCATCCAGAGTGGGTCCCCTGAGCTCTCAAACCGGCTGCCCGGGTACCGTCACTTGTCACTTGACAGTGGAGAAGGATGTTTCTCTCCTTTCCAGCTCAGACAAGCTTTCGGAGACACTATCTGACTGGGATATAAATCCATTGAGAAAGCCCTGGAGGGAGCCCCTCACAAAGCCCTAAATTGGACACTAAAAACAGATAAAAGCCGATGGTTTAAAGGCTTTATGTGAGCTCCATTTGGGGCAAGGAATGAAAGCAGGGATTTAGTTTGTCCTCACCCACCAACACACTTTGGGAGGCTGAGGACTGAGATTTTAAATCTTTTGTGTTCCTGTTGCATGGATTCGAGTGGACGATGAGCCAGAGTGGAGCCCCTGAGCTAAGACAGCCACTCCCCTGGCCCTCCACCACCACTACCCACGCCAAGTGCAGGGCTCAGTACTCCAACGCTGGAAGAGATGAGGGCCCGCCCTGGCCCCGCCCAACAGCTGCCCCAGTGATTACCCAGGCCAAGGTCAGTGGCATTGCTTTAGGGCCAGCTGGCCAGGCCTGCATGTGCTGCTCCTGCAGTCCAAGGCCCAGTTTCCCCAGGCCAGGTGGGGGATGGGGCAAGTTAACCAAGAAGAGGTGTTGCCCACCTGGATGCTACCTTCTCACATTCCTATGTCTTCCTTGGCTGCGACCCTGCAGAGCAAACATGGCACCTAGGAAGATGGAAAGGCCAAAATGGACATTTAGGGAGGACTTTGACCCAACACCAAGGATACCATGGAACCCGGAGTGACCAGGAGCACACAGCCCTCCTGCAGCCTCCCTCTAAGGTGATCAGTGCAAGTGTAGCTGTTCCGATCAAAAGTCTAGGCCATCACTTTCTCAAAACATTGCCATGAAGAGAGTAAGGGCAGTACTAATCTTATTCTAATTCAGTGGTTCTCAGTCTACACATTAGAATTACCCAGGAAGCATTTTAAAATCCCAATGTCCAGACCACATCTGAGACCAATGAAATCAGAGATTTTGAGGCAAACCCCTGTTCTAATTGGCTAGACCGAAAAGGCAGAGGAACCAGAGATCAAATTGCCAACATCCGATGGATCATGGAAAAAGCAAGAGAGTTCCAGAAAAACATCTATTTCTGCTTTATTGACTATGCCAAAGCCTTTGACTGTGTGGATCACAATAAACTGTGGAAAATTCTGAAAGAGATGGGAATACCAGACCACCTGATCTGCCTCTTGAGAAACCTATATGCAGGTCAGGAAGCAACAGTTAGAACTGGACATGGAACAACAGACTGGTTCCAAATAGGAAAAGGAGTTCGTCAAGGCTGTATATTGTCACCCTGCTTATTTAACTTAAATGCAGAGTACATCATGAGAAACGCTGGGCTGGAAGAAGCACAAGCTGGAATCAAAACTGCCGAGAGAAATATCAATAACCTCAGATATGCAGATGACACCACCCTTATGGCAGAAAGTGAAGAGGAACTAAAAAGCCTCTTGATGAAAGTGAAAGAGGAAAGTGAAAAAGTTGGCTTAAAGTTCAACATTCAGAAAACTAAGAGACATTACTTTGCCAACAAAGGTTCGTCTAGTCAAGGCTATGGTTTTTCCAGTAGTCATGTATGGATGTGAGAGTTGGACTGTGAAGAAAGCTGAGCACCGAAGAATTGATGCTTTTGAACTGTGGTGTTGGAGAAGACTCTTGAGAGTTCCTTGAACTGCAAGGATGTCCAACCAGTCCATCCTAAAGGAGATCAGTCCTGGGTGTTTAGCTTCATGCTAAAGCTGAAACACCAATACTTTGGCCACCTCATGCGAAGAGTTGACTCATTGGAAAAGACCCTGATGCTGGGAGGGATTAGGGGAAGGAGGAGAAGGGGACGACAGAGGATGAGATGGCTGGATGGCATCACCAACTCGATGGACATGAGTTTGAGTAAACTCTAGGAGTTGGTGATGGACAGGGAGGCCTGGCATGCTGCAATTCATGGGGTCACAAAGAATCGGACACGACTGAGCGACTGAACTGAACTGAAAAAACAAACATGTGGAGACTGAGGGTTCAAGGGCATTTGTATTTCTCAAGATTCTTCCACTGCTGCCTTCACCTCTACCCTTCAATTTAGACCTGAAATGGGGTGGGAGTGGGGAGCTGGAGGGATGGCCAGCAACGAAGGTCAGGTCAAGAATATCACTGTTTCCTTCCCGCAGGTGTGGTAAGCCCGACCTTGGAATGGTCTGAGTTAGGATTTGCAGGTTATAGAAACTGCCTCCTGGCATCTGGGATCATGTCAGAAACGGGAAGGGTGTAGGAAGTCACATAGTCGACCACCTCCAATTTTACATGTGAAGACACAGAGGAGACTGGGGTGTAATCTAACTAGGGTCGCTGAACACTTGTCTGAGTCCTGGGCCCTGTGCTGTATATAATAATGCCTCTCTTGGAGTTTCTGGTTCTATGGGACTTCCAGCTCTGCCACTGAAAGTAGTGGTCTAAGACAGCAAAATCTTTTGGCTTCTGGCAACCTCTTCCTGAATACATTCACCAGGACAAAGAGGAGAGGAGTTGTGGAAGCACTCAGGTGAACAGATCTGGTCTTGAATCTTGTCCCTGCCATATATAGATTCTCTGTGACCTTGAAGACCCTCTCAGACTCTCTGAGATTCCACTCATCTTTAAAAGGGGGAAACTAGGGACTTCCCTGGTGGTCCAGTGGTTAAGAACCTGCCTGCCGATGTAAGGGACATGGATTTGATACCTGGTGCAGGAGGATCCCGCATGCCACAAGGTGGCTAAGCCTTGCACCACAACACTGAGCCCACGTGCCCTAGAGCCTGTGATTCCCAAAGCCACCGCCATGAGAAGACTGTGTACCACAACAGAGTAACCCCTGCTCACCGTACCTAGAGAAAGCCTGTGTAGAAATGAAGACCCAGCACGGCTAAATAAATAAATAGATCTTTTTAAAAAAGCAGTCTACCTGTGACTGTTTGCATTAGATAAAAAAAGATGGAGAAACTAGTAATGGTCAGGAGGCTGCTAGGTAAATGATAAATGAGCTAATGTGTCTAAGGTACCTGAGCCCATACTAAGTTTAGCAAAAGATGCTTTCCACACCTCCCTTCCCTCCTCCTAGTCTTTTCCTAGAATTGAAATGATGCCTCCAGCAGGCAGGATCACTGCTCTTCATCTCTGGAAGCCATTCAGACCTGGACCAGTGTAGAATGTGTGTCCCCAAGCATCTATAAGATGGGAGCTGAAGGACCTTGCTCTGTCCCCAAGAGAAGCCCCTGGGTCATAGTAGAAGAGGTGGGGAAAGTTTCTTCAAGTTTCATAGGAACGTTCTCGCAAGGTCAAGCCTCTGAGCAGAAAGGTCATGGTTCTCAGCTGGTCCCTGTAGTCCCAAGTTGGTGTCCTTTATGGCCTGGAATTAAGTGAAATAATTAACTAGTCAACAAGTACCAAGTGAGTACTTACTTTGAGCCAGGGATAAAAGATTGACAAGACAGACACTGGACACGTTACATCAGCTCCAGGAGCTCATCTCCCGGAGAGGAGCATGGTGGGGGGGCTCTGACCTCGAGACTCCTCACTAGCAACTCCCTGCTCTCTTCCCAACTTCACAGTTGCTGCTGAGCCTCATGCTTTAACGTCAACCGGAGCCGAGCATGATTAGGTAGGTAAGGCCGGATGGAAGTACAAAAAAAAAACCCCAAAGCTTACAAAGCCAAAGAAAAATGGCTCAGGAATTATATTAGCATTAATAATCGAGGGCTGACAGCCTATAGATTTAAACATTTCCAGGCCTAGTTTTTACCCAAGGCTGGGAACGAGA
Source organism: Bison bison bison (assembly GCF_000754665.1). Lineage (NCBI taxonomy): Eukaryota > Metazoa > Chordata > Mammalia > Artiodactyla > Bovidae > Bison > Bison bison. Next base: position 9,353,237 of record NW_011495071.1, read on the forward strand.
GCATGGGTCTCATCACCTGCCACTACGGGAGGATGCGGTGGTAGGCTTTTCCTTTTTAACAGTCCAGGAGAAGAGGCTGGGCTTCCCAGGTGGTGGGGGCAGAGGCTGCAGGCTCACTCCAGGTAGCCCGTTTGTTTTTGAATTGTAGATGGCCCAGTTTGATTGGAAAGTCAGAAGTCTAGCCAGGCCCCCTGCAGACTTATTTATGTAGAACCCATCTCCTCTCTGAGACTGCATAAACATCTGAGACTACCCAGGCTGCTGTCAGAGCAGGTGCCAATGTCAAGCTCATGCGGAACATTTGGGGATCACTGGAACCCTGAACAGACCCCCACCCCCACCCAGTGTGCGCTCAGAATTTCCTTTTCCTACCTCCTGTCTGCATCCTGCCACATGAAACTTTTAGCATCTGCCTCCTCCTCAGCTCCTAAGTTCAGTCCCTTCTTCCTCCTCCACCACTTCCGTTTCATCTCTAAATGATCTAATATTAATGTTCTCGTCATTACAGTGTTCAGAGGAAAAGAACGGGTTTTGTCCACAGAGAGAGGGAGTTGGGAAATTAATATAATATTTGTTCAGGATTGATTTCAAGCTGTAATCCCTGCTGCCAGAGAGACCCATCTGTTTAAAACTATCAGACACTAATTACCCAGAGCTTGAACACAATAGCAGGATTGAGGAGCCATGTCCTGATACTCCCACACATGCTTGCAATTTAGCATTGTTATTTATTAAGGGGAAAAAAAAATCTCTCCATGAAGATGGATCTCCCATCCACTTGACTGGCAGAGGTTCCCAAAGGACTGAGCACAGCGGGAAAGAAGCCTGAGGAATTTCTTGATCAAAGACTGCTGGGAATTGCATTCATCTGGCTGTACAGGCCAAATTCATTCCCAATTCTTTCCCACTCCCTGCCCCAGTCGGATTCCCCACCAAACCAACTCTTTGGTGATAGTTAGTAAAGATAGCCTCATCCTCCGGGTAACAGGGGTTGATACCACTGATTCATCTTTGAACCTTCTCTTTCTTTCATCCTCTTGAGTAATCAAGTGCCAAGACCTTCAAAGTCTGTTTCTACCACTCCTCTCGCATCTGGCCTGAGCCCTTTATTTTCAAGGCTAACACCTGAGTATTTGGACAACAGTCTAAGCAGTAGGTGTCCAATTCTGGTTTCTATCTCCTTCTAATCCATGTTATGGTTCGTTGTTACCACGATTCCTCCCACCAAAAAGGTGAGGGCAGGGAGGTGAAGTGAAGGGGAAGGGAGGAGAGGAGAGAAGAACTGGCAGCAGCACAGCTAACTAAGTCATTCACCTGTTCAGAAACCCTCCGCGGTCCCCCTAGGCCACCAAATAATTGGATATTTAACACTCTCCAAGCACTGGCCTCAAGGCATTTCCAGCCTTCCTTCTCCCTACTATTTTCATTCTGTAAATGTATAATCCAAAGAAATTGGACTATTCTAGTCTCCACATTTATTGTAGACATTCTTGCATCTTCTCCTTTGTCAAGTCCATTCTCCATGGAAGGCCTGACCCGGCTCCCTTTGCCCCTTCCTCCTTCCGGCCCTTTCTTATTCCACAACCAGATCCCTTCCCCTTATGTGACCCACTATAGTATTTTGTTTAGGTCTTGCTTTAAGGTATATAGAATTTGCCTAATGTGTGTATTTGGGTCCCTGTGATGCTACGATCCTAGTAGACTGAACCCTCCTTGAGTTGGCAAACGATATTTATGGAACTCCTGTCTGGACCAAACTCTGAGCAAGGCACTGGGAAATAGTAGTAAATGAAACAGACATAATTCTTTCATGAGCAGTACAGTCTGATGACAGACAGTAAATTAACCATGAATATAGCATTTGTGAGCACACAGACTCCTACCAAGGAGGAGTTCCGGGTGCTCATAGAGATACATCACTAGACTGGGAGTATGGGAAGGTCTCTGTAATAAAGCCATGGTTTAAGGCAAGTATTATCTAGGCAAAGAAGGGAGAATGACATTTATTTTCTACCTTTTATCTGGAAGAAACAACATGTATTAAGGTCCTTCAAGTCACACATAGGTTCTAGAAAGGTCTCATTGGAAACAGTGTAGAGAATGGATCTCATACGAGGCTTACAAGCAGGAGTAGGTGGCACTGTGGGTGTCACAGTAAGCCTGGAAGCTGGAAAACCAGTTAGGAGTCTGTCGTAACTATTCACATGTAAGGTGATAATGATCTGAACTCTGCTGGTGAGGAGGAGTTGAAGTTAAGAGATATTAAAGTGGAAAAAGAATCACTAGAATATAATTTCCAGTGGGCTGTTGGTGAAAGAAAAGGATAAAGTCCAGAAAGGCTCTTGGGTTTCTGGGTTCTGGGCGGAGGGTAGTGTCCTTAACAGGGAGAGGGTATGTCAGGAGCAACAGCATGTTGGAGGTAAGTCAGGAGTCCTGGGATTTACTGAGTCAGAGGTACAGGATATGTTATAAGGAAACTTCCAGCCTTTCACTGGACCTACCATGATGATGTTTGTAATAGCTTTATTGAGGTTTAATTGACATACAATAAACTACTTACATTTCAAATGTACAATTGGATGAGTTTTTTCTTTCATTTTTTAATATTTTATAATTTTAAAAAATTAGTGAAGTATTAATTGGACTGCAAGGAGATCAAACTAGTCAATCTTAAAGGAAATCCACCCTGAATATTCACTGGAAGGACTGATGCTGAAGCTGAAGCTCCAATACTTTGGCCACCTGATGCGAAGAACAGACTCATTGGAAAAGACCTTGATGCTGGGAAAGGCTGAAGGCAAAAGGAGAAGGGGTGGCAGAGGATGAAATGATTAGATAGCATCACTGACTCAGTGGACATGAATTAGAGCAAACTCTGGAAGATAGTGAAGTACAGGGAAGCCTGGCGTGCTGCAGTCCATGAAGTTGCAAAGAGTCCAATGTGACTTAGTGACTGAACAACAGAAAAAGTTGATTTACAATGTTGAGTTAGTTTCAGATATACAGCAAAGTGAATCGGTTATATATATAGCCAGTCTTTTTTTTTTTAGATTATTTTCCCCAGGTTGATGAGTTTTGACAGGAATCTACACCTCAGAATCCATCACCACAGTCAAAATAGTGAACATACCCACCACCCAAGAAGTATCCTCCTGACCTTCATGACTTTTCCCTGCCACCCCTCCCCACCTCTCCTCTCAGGCCACCTTGCCACTATAGGTTAGTTGGTCTTCTCTAGAGGTTTATGTAAATGAAAGCATGCAGTATACTCTTTTTTGTGTGATTTCTTTCATTCAGCATCATTATTTTAAGACTCTCCATATTATTGCTTGTTTCACTAATTTGTTCCTTTTTATCATGGAGTGCTATCCCATTGATCGGATATTCTACAGTTTGTTTATCTATTCACTTATTGATGGACATTTGGGTTGTTACCAGTTTGGGACTATTACAAAGAAAGTTGTTATAAACATTTGTATACAAAGCTTTCATCTGGTGAAAAATTACTTATCTCCTTTTTTCTTGAATAAATACCTAGAATGTAATGATTGGGTCATATGTATGGTTATAACACTGCAGTAAAATTCTGCACAAACCCTCTGAATTAATGCAGATGCCACAGATTAAGGGGGTAGTCCCCAAGAAGACTACTCTCACTTCAGAAAGACTGCTCTCACTTCAGATGCCAGCCACAAGTTTGGGAATCTTCAGGACACCTAATCTTTAGAAAAATTGGCAGCAAATTCAGAAGTTTCTACAACTTCCTTGGGTTTTATAGTTCAAAACAGCTTCCCTGGCAGCTCAGCAGTAAAGAATCTGCCTGCCAGTACAGGAGATGAGGGCTTGATTCCTTGGATCAGGAAGAGCCCCTGGAGAAAGAAATGGCAACCCACTCCAGTATTCATGCCTGGGAAATCCCATGGACAGAGGAGCCTGGTGAGCTATAGTCCATGGGGTCGCAAAGGGTTGGACATGACTTAGCGACTAAAGACAGCAACCCACAGAACTCTGGAATGTTCTATACTTTCAATGTGTTTATGATAAAAGATACAAATCTGAACCAGCCAAATAAAAAACTCACAGTCAAGGTCTGGGGGGGCCCAAACGCAGAGTCTCCATACCCTCTTTTCCTGGAATCAGAATGTGTGGTTCTCCTGGGACGTCAGTGCATTCACCAGCCACTGAGCTTTGGTGCTCAGAGTTTTTATTGGGGTTTCATTATGTAGACGTGATTGATTGCATCACTGGCCATGTGACTGAACTCTAAATCCCCTCCCTTCTCTGGAGGAGATCAGGCCAACATCACTTCACTCAAAGCCCAACTCTGTAATCACAAAGTTTGTTTCTAAAAAAAAAAAAAAAACAAAGTTTGTTTCTCTGGAAGGACCAACCTCCATCCAGAATCAAGTCCTTAGTACAAACTCAGGTGTGGTCCCCAGGGGCCCATTGTGAATAACAAAGACACTACTTCCAAGAGTTTAGAAGCTCCATCCTGGGAACAAAGAACAAAGATTAATCAAATTCTTTGTTATACAACAATGGTGTTTTATAGTCAATAAATCTTTGTTAAATATATTAATGACTAAATTCATAAATGAAAACACCAATAAATGAATGACCGGGAAGAAATCTTTTCAGCTACATACAAATGAAAACCATCTCAAACTAATTAAGCAAAATGTTGGCTTGTAAAGTGGAAAATAACTAAGAGAGTTCAAAGAATGAAGAGCTCCAAGGATCCAACAATCAGAAGCCAGAGCCGGGAATCAGTGCCATCAGACGCCAGCCTCTCACCATCCACATGGCATCTGTTGTCTGTGTCATCTGCAAAATAGCTTTTATGTCCTTGTGACAGAGAAGATAGCTTTCAAATGCCCTGAGTCATAGCTTTTCCCCCCCCTCTTAGCACAAATATATAAATTTCAGGAAAGAACTCTAATTGGCTCTATTTGGATCATGTGATCAATTCTTGGGCCAATCACTGTCCTAAGGGAAGAGATGACTATCCAGGCCTGGGTCACATGCTTAGCCCTATGGCTTTTTGTGATTGACAGGCCAGTTAGAACCATGGGGGCCCCAAAAGAAAAGAGGATGCAGAGATAAACATTATGTATCTACTACATTTTATGTCTATATAATAATTCATTTTTTTTATTTCTTTGGCCACAGTGTGCAGCATACAGGATCTTGGTTCCCCTGTTATGGGATGGGCCAAGGCTGCCCCATAGACCTCTGGACTGGAATCCATCTTGGGAAAAGTTGCACACGCATGTTTTGGAGGGTCCCAGGGTAGGTCAGGTGTGGAAAAAGAAACCAGATAATTGGCTAAAGTAAAAAAAGACCCAGAAGAACTCCCCTGTATAAATGATTAAACCTCTGCTTTACTGTATTCCTCCTCAACAGCAGGGACACCCACCTCATTTCTCTCCAGGTGTGCATCTCTGTCTTGCTTCTATCTTAACTGACAAATCATTTCTCTATGTGCTCTCCCACTTGTTGCTGTGCTACATCTCTAATAATAAACTTTGTACCTGTATTCACAGTTTCTGCCTCCGTGAAAAATGCATTTTTCAATGGGGGCAAAGATCCAGGAAAAAATAGCTTCTAGCCTCTAGCCCTTGCTGGTCTTGGTGGTTAGGATTTCTGGTTCTCATCCAAGTTGGCTTCCCTGGTAGCTCAGATGATAAAGCATCTGCCCACAATGCAGGAGACCCAGGTTCAGTCCCTGGGTTGGAAAGATCCCCTGGAGAAGGAAATGGCACCCCACTCCAGTACTCTTGCCTGGAAAATTCCATGGACGGAGGAGCCTGGTAGGCTACAGTCCATGGGATCGAAAAGAGTCAGACATGACTGCTGGTCTGGTGGTTAGGATTTCTGGTTCTCATCCAAGTTACCCAGGTTCAATTCCTGCACAGGGAGTGAAGATCTCGCTTCATGTGAGATGCTTCTCACTTCACTGCTGCCTCTCCAAAAGCACCCTGACCAGGAATCGAACCCATGCCCCCTGCATTGGGAGTGCAGAGTCTCAAACCACGGGACCACCAGGAAGTCCTTGTCTATAGTAGTCTTCACAGTGACTCTGTGACCTAGGGCTTCACAGACTTGGCCTTTTAATTGTAAGTCCAGAAAAATATATACCTAGCTTGTATTTCAGAGTCTAGACAAAAACTTTTCGTATTCTTTAATCAACCATTCAATCACATATTAATTGAGCCCCTACAAGACATCAGGAGACACAGCAGTAACCAAGACAGTGCTGTACTTGTGGCGCATACATTCCAAGGGGAAATGGATAATAAATAAGCGGAAATGCAGCTAGCAGTACTATGAAGAAAATAAAACAGGCCAGGAGGATGAGGCACTCTGTGTACAGTGACTGGGGAGGCCTCTCTGGGGAGAGGCCATGGGCACTGAGCTGAAGCAACTCCCTGGGCCACTCCCCTTCCAGCTGCAGCCTGAGCACGTTAACCCCTTTGTTGTTGCATGTTAGTTGTGCAGTCATGTCCAACTGTTTTCGACCCCATGGACTGTAGCCTGCCAGGCTCCTATGACCATGGAATTCTCCAGGCAAGAATACTGGAGTGGTAGCCATCCCCTTCTCCAGGGGGATCTTCCCAACCTCCTTTGCTCCCCAGGAATGATGCCCACAGCCATCAACCCACCCGGAACACCTTCCACTGAGAGCTCCCTCTCTAACTCCTTGATGATGAGCCTGCCAAGTCTGAAATGTGGAGGAAACCAGAACAAAGTGAAAAACATTTACACTCCAGCTTGAATTATTTAAATGTAACTAAGGGCACTCTTTCAGAGTCCTCTGGAAAGGAAATCACAGATTCTCTTTGGCAGTAGGATCTATTTTCACCTGGCTAGGGTGGCCCCCCAAGGACTTTGTGTGGGCTTTTCAGGGGCAGAAGCATTAAACTAACCAAGGTCTGTTCCAGCGCTAAGCTTTGAAGCTGTGATGAAAACCAAGCTCATTTCTGGCCCTTGATCCAAAGACAATGCAAAGAGAGCAGCATCTTTGTTCCTTTGGGAAGCTGGCCCCGTCTTCCTGGTAGTCAGGAAGCCATGTAATATGTCCACGTCAGAACCAATGACTCTTCTGGGAGACCATCAGATTATGACCTTTCAATTGGAATGCCTAATGCTATTGATTAAAGAGCGGACACCAAAATCAGAACTCCCCTGGACAGATTTACGCTCTCCTTGTGTCTAAATTTTGACTAGTGCACACTTGGCACCTTTAGGAACTCAGAACTCAGACAATAAGCAGAGCCCTCTACACTTCCTGGAAGATGCTTGCATTAGCCTCAGTGAGGGGTAGAAGGCTGGACCTGATTTCAGGCCCTAACGCCTGCACCCTCTGTGTGGCCCAGTGTCCCTCATCTTTATGAATAGCAGCTGATGCCACTTGTAAGGTGCCCAGAGCACAGAGCTGAGCACACCAAAGATACTGCAAGAAAGAAGTGAAGTCGTTGAGTTGTATCTGACTCTTTGTGACCTCACGGACTGTATCCTACCAGGCTCCTCCATCAATGGGATTTTCCAGACAAGAGTACTGGAGTGGGTTGTCATTTCCTTCACCAGGGGATCTTCCCCACCCAGGGACTGAACCTGGGTCTTCCGCATTGCAGGCATATGCTTTACCTTTTGAGCCACCAGGGATGCCCCTGTGTAGATACTGTACTAGATTAAAAGAATCAATGATATAGTTCATAATTTCTAAGTTTGAGGCAAACACCAGGGAAAGCAATTGAAAGTGCCTTGCTGGTCTGAACAATGTAACATCAAGTCTTTCCTCCACCTTAGCTGTCCATACAGCTCCTATGTTTCCTTCAAGGGCGTGGTTCAAAAGTCATCTCTTGCATGATGCCTTCCCTGAGGCCCCAGGCACAGCTGCCCTGTTCCCACTCTGTACATGTAAAGTACCCACCACCTGGCACTATAACATGTACATGGGTACATATGGCTTCCCCAAGCCTATCAGTGACTTGGGAAGAAGATTCATGTTTTCTTAGCTCATTTTCCTCACGCTCTGCCCAGTGACTGGCTGGGGCTAGAGAGTCAGAAAGTATTTGTTAAATGAATAATTCAATGAATGGACAGATGGGCTACTTATGCAGACCAGGGCCTTTCCTCACTTCAAAATCCCTTTGACCATGGATTACAGGTTGAAGAACATCAATCAAAATCTCAGCGTAGTGAAATTGGTATGATGGTCTCAACACTCAATAAACAGTTGATCCACAGAGCTGTGCTCTCTTTGAGGAGCCATCTCAATTCCATCACCACTGGGAATTGTGATGCAAAGGAGATGCTAATAGGAAAATAGCCATTTGTGGAGCCTGAGCCAAAGATGGAAATAAGATGGAGAGAGATGAATTAAAGCCATGAAGGAGACAGGGACACCCTGATCCTAACACCCTGCCCACCTGACCAACCTTGGAGACGAGGAGAGTGAGAGAGAACAAAGCCAGATTGGCTTTAATAAAGACAAAAATCTAGTGGAGGACTTTCTCCAGGTGGTCCAGTGGTTAAGAATTGCCTTCAATGCAGGGGACATGGGTCCAATCCCCGGTCAGGGAACTAAGACCCACATGCCACAGGGCAAGTAAGTCCATGTGTCACCACTAGAGGGAAGCCCATGAGCTTCAAAGAAATATCCCATGTGCCACCACTAAGACCTGACACAGCCAAAGAAATGAAATTTTTTAAAAGAATAATTGCTAACCGTAAATAAAATGACAGTGGTTAGGATTTAGGTTAGACCAATCCATTCCCACCCCTGGAGAAGGAAATGGCAACCCTCTCCAGTATCCTTGCTTGGAGAATCTCATGGACAGAGGAGCCTGGTAGGCTACAGCCCAAGGGGTTTCAAAGAGTTGGACATGACTGAAGTGGCTTAGCATGCATGCACACAATCCATTGCCACAGGAAGACCCCATGAGTGGGAGAGCACGGGAGATAGATAATAGAATTTCATTTTCTGCAGTTCTTAAAAGAGGCTTCCTCTTCTCCCACACCACCATCCCTCCTCAAACTTGGCACAGTGACTGTAGGACAGTCCTGCCTGGAAGTCCAGGGAAAGAGACTGGAATCTCCACCAGCCAGAGGATTATGGGAATATCCTGGGTTCCTACTGCCAAGATACTGGGCAGACCACCAGGGATGGAGTGGAGGCTTCGCCAAGCCCCTATTCCTGGCACAGCAGTGTCAGTAATTAAAGTTCACTCCATCCTGACACCAGCAGAAGGGAGTATAACTGGAGAGGCCCAGGTCTGACGTGGAGGGAGGTAAAGCAGGGGCTGTGGGCTGTGATTCTGCCCACCCCCTGGTTGGTGTGAGGCAAAGCCAGGTGCAGGAAACAGCTGAATTAAACAATGTCATGGAGGTGGGAAGAGGGAGGTGCAGTTGTGATAGGAAGGAAATTCTCATTCCAACAAAGGAAAATCAAAGCCCCAAATGATTCTGCAGGGAGGGAAGGTGAGGGGGAGGGAAATGAAATGGAAAATATCAACAAATTGGAAATCAGGTACTGAGGTGGTAGAAGGGATTGGATGCTCTCAAGCAGGGAGACAGCTCCTCAAAGCACCAGTCTTTCTGGTTCAGATCCAGATCTGAACCACATCTCCTTGGAAAGAAGGGAGACCCCTGTACTGTTTTTGCTCCAGCAAAGAGGTGGCCAAAGGTAGGCCTCTCCTGTCCTGGAATTCTGACCTAGTCACCACCTCCAAAGACTGGTTTATTCTCTTGCAAACAAGGATTTCCTGGTAAGGTGAAGGGCCTCCTGGGTACCCTCAAAAACATTCCTTATCTTAACTTCAGCAAAAGTACAGGAGGTCAGATTGACAGCGTGCAGGTATCAGCTCCGCTAAGATTCACATCTAAAGGATGTCCACTGTCCTTTGAGAATCCCCTGAAGTGTTAGTTGCTCAATCATGTTCAACTCTTTGCCACCCCATGGACTGTAGCCTGCCAGGCTCCTCCTCTGTCCATGGCATTTTCCAGGCAAGAATACTGGAGTGGGTTGCCATTCCTTTCTCCAGGGGATCTTCCAACCCAGGGATCAAAACCAAGTCTCCTACATTGCAGGTGGATTCTTTACCATCCGAGCCACCAGGAAGTCCCTGGGGCTTCAGCAGTTTGAAAATTACTCTCTAAGCCTGGGTTCTGGGCGGAATGAGTGTTTTGCCAGAGTACTGACTGGCTTCCCCTGATCAGGACGTCATCAGGCAGACAATGTTTGCAGGGCTCAGTTACTCTAGGAGTAATAGTTATGATGCCACTTTGATAAACCAAAATACTAGGCTCAAAGTTGGCCACGTTGCTCACTAAATTCCCCGGAAGAAAAAAAATCTGAATCAGAACGGCCTTCAGATATTCATTTCCAATCAAAGGGACATAAAACAATGCACAAGAGGAGCAGTTTAAGGAAGTAAGGCTGTTCTCCCCGAGGAGAGAAGGCTCAGGTTTGCACGAGGCTTGCAGGGTGATGTAGTGGATAGATTAGATTCCATTTTTGTGCTCCTAGGGGGTGGCAATAAACTCATTGTGGACAAACTTCAGCTCAGTGGAAGAAGAGCCATAGAACCATCCAAGTGGCCCTGAGCCTTGAGACATACTGAGTTCCCCATTGCTAGAAGGATACAAGTGGGGTGATGACCAACTTGCAAAGGAGATTTAAGAATGGAGAGTGGGGAAAAGGAAGCAGGGAAGGGAAGGAGAGGAGAGGGAACCAGCTGACTTTTAAAGTCTTTTCAGTCCCAGAGAATCTGATCATTACCATAAAGAAGACAATGGCTTCAAACTGCAAGGGACGTCAAAGGCCTCTGGGAACAGTTCTCCTGATCATGGCATCATAAAGTCTGTAGCAAATTCCAGAGGTCTTTTTCTACAACTTCCCTGTCCTTAGGTGGCCCTGTCCAGCAGAGAGTTTATCACCTACACAGGAATGTTCACTGGAGCTTGCTGGAATTTCTACAGGGCTGCAGCTGGAGGTGGAGGATGGCTCTGTGGTGGCAGGTAGAGCAGAGAGGAGCTCTCCCAGCTGGAGCTCAGGCTGGGGAAACCTTACCGAGGATCCCAACCTCTGCCGTGTGTCTATAACGGTGTACCAATGTAAGCTCCTGTGCTGGAGGGAGAGATGGGAGTGAGCTTCGCTTAGGTGGAGGTGGTGAAACAAGCTAAGTTCGTTCCATTGTTGAGCTGCCTCGCCAGTTGCTGACAAGGACGTGGATTTTACAGACAGACTGAACCTCCGGCGGGATGAAAGTCGCTCAGAAGACAAACACACACACTCACGCGCTATTCGGAAGCTCCTGTCATATGCACCTCGAGCAGAGAGAAAGGAAGTGACGGCTGCCGATGGAAGCTGGGCATGTTTTCCCAACGCTGGCACTGCTCTCTGTAATTCTCCTCCTTCATCACGGAAGCTTCCTTTCAAAATAGTTGGGGAGTGGCGTGATTCATGACTGCAGCGCCTTCACTCCGGAGGAGTGAGCCGCTAGTGGCCTTGTTGCTGAGATCCTCCTCCCCACGGGGATATTCCCACACTCCTCTGCAGCTGCCATGTGCCGGCTGATGGGGGCCAGACCTCAGCGATGCCAACCCTCTGAGCTCTAGAAGCATCTGGTGAGCTTTTTGCACTTTCCGTACAGGTGGCCGATGTCCTGTGGGCACAGTCTTAGGATCGCTGAGTAGGCCTGGGCCAAATTGTCCTCCTGGTGGTAGAATAAGATTAACTGGGCTGGGATCCCATTGCAGGAGAGTCAGTGATGCTGGTTAACTCCTGCTGGTTAATCCTTCCAACTGTACCCCTCAGCCCCCCTCCCCTGCCCCTCCAGTCTGGGTCAGATGCTGGGTCCTCTTCTCCCCGGGTTTATCTCTATCTCTGATTATCACATGCACATGGTTTACTTCTTCACGTCACCTGTGAGATTCCGCAGACTTTGAGGGTGCCTCTCCAGAATTTCTTGAACTGAACGAGCCTGTGACTGAGATGACAAATTGCTCAAAAGCAGGGCAGGCTGGGACTAGGGTGAGCAAGTGATGCCCCCAGGGTGCAAAATCAAAGGAGATGCCCGCTCTGGGGCCCATTCATTCACCTGAGAGTGAATGCCTCCAGAGGAGCCTCAAGCCACCTGGCTGGGCTCACTCCACTCCTGGCCCTGAGGCAACGGAAAAGGAAAGCATGTTAATTGTGGAGAACCAACCATGTAGAGGCAGTGCATTATTTCTATTCCTCAGAGCAATCCTATAAAAGAGGTACTGACACCCTCTGAAACAGGAAGAAACTGAGCTTTGTGCCTTGCGGAAGGTTCCAGAACTAATATTATCAAGGCAGAACTCACAGTGCAGGTCCTCCTAACGCTGAAGTTCTACTCTTTTCTCTTGGCGGCCCCAGCTCTGAGGGGAGCTTGCTGTAGAGGCCCCGCTCACCCTGAGGGGAGAGCCGCCTCACCACTCTGAAGAGGGCAGGTGTTGCTCCGCCAGCGCCAAATCCTGACTCCCTAGGTCTGCCTGGAGCCTGAGGAACTCTCTGCTCCCCACTCACTGCTCGCCCAGGTGACTCTGAGGCACCTCCTGGGGGTGAG
>NW_011495071.1:9366138-9366556 GCF_000754665.1 Bison bison bison
GCTCCTCCTGATGCCCCCTTCCCAGCACCTGGCAGCATCTCACTGCTCTGGATCAGGAAGTCCCCCCTCGGGTCAGCCCTGACCTTCAGGCCCTGTAACCCAAACCACTCCCCTCGCACCCAGGCCTCAGCGGAGACCCTCTGCACGACCTTCCTGCCTGGAGCTGTACAGGCTTCTAAGTTGTCAGGTGGGACCCCGGCGTTGCTGTTCAGTCGCTCAGTCATGTCCGACTCTTTGCGACCCCATGAATCGCAGCACGCCAGGCCTCCCTGTCCATCACCATCTCCCGGAGTTCACCCAAACTCACGTCCATCGAGTCAGTGATGCCATCCAGCCATCTCATCCTCTGTCGTCCCCTTTTCCTCCAGCCGACCCCAGGGGGAGCGGCTGGTTTGCCTGCTGCCACAGGGTGGAGGGG
>NW_011495071.1:9366656-9375825 GCF_000754665.1 Bison bison bison
GCCAAGCAGCAGGCAGGATGGGGCCTCCGTCAGCACCTCTCCTCCTGGGCCTGGATGGCTCTCTATCCCCGGCCCCACCCCTCCAGCTCCTGCCACTCCTTCTGCTCTCCCTTTCCACACAGCATCTCCACCCGGAAGTAGGACCAGTCAGAGGAAACCGCTAATGGGGAGCAGGGACCGCGGCCTGCCTCGGTGGGCCTCCTGCATTCCCACTAGCAGAGCCCCGGCAGCAGCCGAGCTCATGGTTGGCAGGGCATCTGACCACGCTCCAAGTTTCCAGAGTGGAAAGGAGAGGATCCAGCACTTGCTTGGGGTGGATTCCAGCGTGCTGAGATCAGCAGGTGGCCCAGCTTGGAGCCAACCTGTCTACCCTGATGGAGAAATCAGAGGCTCACCCAGGAAACAGGGCTCAAGAGAGGATTTTCCAACTCCTCCCAGCTGCCACTACCCTGATTACCTCCCACCCCACCTTAGTCCTCATGTTCGGGTCTTAACTGACCGCTCTGCCCCCCAGGGATGCCTCTAGCCCAAACTACAGACCTGTACTATTAACCTTCCCAAGCATAGCTCGGGCCAGGGCTCTCCCCACCCATACCTCTGCCCCTGTGGAAGGAGGACATCCCCCTTGGTCTGGCATTCCAGGGCATCCATGACCACACACTCCCCAAATGGGAGGGCAGAGACCCTTCCATCCCCACTGTGGCACCTCCCCTACGCCCACCTGACTCCAACCATTCCCACAGCTCTCCCAACACACAGGAAGTTGCTCATCAATCTTAGCTGATAAATTCTGATGCGGGGCAGCCCTTGGGTTTAAGATGTGCAGAAGGTTCTTTCTTCAGCTGACCTTTGTAGACAGGAAGTTCTGCCTTTTATCTAGCCTAATTCCACCCTACTTGTGGTTCCTTTTCATTCCTCAGTGGAGATGGAAAGCAGTGGATTATCTTTCCCTAAATAATAACTCTTCTTAGGCTTTAAGACTATTATTAAGTCACCTTTGAGCCACCTTTCTTCTTCAGCCTAAATAATCCCACCTCTTTTCATGTTCCTTCAAAATGTTACTCCCTGCCCTGTAATTACCTTGGCAATGCTTCTGAATTCTCTCTAATTTCTCCGCATCCAGAATGAAGAAGGCACTTGAGAGCAGATGACAGGAACCAAACTGGGGACCTACTGTGTGCCCGGGACTAACTCTCCACCCCCAGCATAAGTTGGCATGCACACTAAATTTGATCTCCTAACAACCCATGAGGTGGCTGTTCTTCACCCCCATTTTACAGATGAGGAAACAGAGGCTCATATGGTTGACAGGATTTCTCAATCTAGGCACTATCAACATTTGGGGCCAGATAACTCTTTGTTGTGATGACTGTCCTGTGTACCTGGAGGATGTTTGGCAGAATCTCTGACCTCTACCCTCTCATCAACCTGTAGCAAACCCACTCTCCCTACTGTGACAATCAAAACTGTCTCCTGACAAATGTCACCACTGGGTTGGGGGACTTCCCAGAGACACTCAACCACTAAATAACAGAGACTAAACTCAGATCTGTCAGCTTCAAAACACATTCTTTTTATTGCCCCCATGCAACTTTCTAAAACAGAGTCCTATGGGAAAATAATGAGAGATGCCATATATTCTTTTCTGTTTTTATCATTCCCTGTCCCAATATCTGGGGCTTCCCAGGTGGTGCTGGTGGTAAAGAACCCACCTGCCAATGCAGGAGACATAAGAGACATGGGTTCAATCCTTGGGTCAGAAAGATCCCCTGGAAGAGGCATGGCAACCCACTCTAGTATTCTTGCCTAGAGAATCCCATGGACAAGTGCCTGGCAGGCTATGGTCCACAGGGTCACAAAGAGTCAGACACTACTGACACGACTTAGCACACACACACGCACACCCCAACATTTACTTTTTTACCAGTGTCACTGAGATCAACTAACAGATTGCCCTTCTCCAAATCTCACCCCACACTCTCTAAATTTACCCATTCTCAATTTGAAAGCATTAACTTGGGCCCACTGTGACCACAGAATTTTTTCTAAAATGTTTAATTTCTTAGCATCACTCAATTCAGGCTTACTTCAGGCACCCGGGAGCAAAGAAAATAGAAAACACATCCTTCTCCTCTAAGAACAGAAGGTCTAACCTGGGGGCTGGATAGACACTGGAGCAGTTCCGGCACTTACTAAGAAATGCTCAGCCCACTCTTGCACCACCCCTGGGCGAGCTGTTGGAAAGCAGGAACCCCGAGTCCACTGGGCAATGGCTTAGACTAAAGATGCCAGGCAGTCAGCTTAAGGGGTCATCTGAGACCAGGCTTTGGCACAGTGAAGTCACTGCCATAAACCAGAGCAGACAAATACTGTGGGCTGCAGATTGTTAAGGGGACGTAAGTGGCGAAGGGGGCAGGATAATGGGACCAGGCGCCCGCGGGCTGCATTTGCTACTTCTGTGCCACAGCCCAGCCTGGGGTTTGCGGTCTCCTCTGTTCCCGACTCTCGGTTTTACCACCTCTGTTCCAGGTGTCCAGGTGGGAAAAAAATTTCTGGTTTGTACGTGGTGAAGCTTTTCACTTATTCTCCTGGGCTTTCATGTGAAGGCACTCCAGGCTTTATTATAGCGACTTCCTTTCTCTCCATCTATCAAAATCAGATTCATTCTTCAAGATCCATTTAAATGCTGCTTCCAGCCTCTCTCCTCTAACCGTCACCGCCCACTCTCCATTCTGGCCAAATCAGTCTGCCGGTCTTACCCAAACAGACCTTGCAGCTTCCTCCGAATGTTCCCTTTTCTCATCCACTCTTTTAACCTGCTTCTTTTGAGAATCTGCTCTGTGCCAGGCACTCTTTTGGGCACTGAGGACACAGCAGCATACAAAACAGACAAAAATCTCTGCTTTATTGTACCAAGTGAAATAAGTCGGAGAAAGACAAACACTGTATGATATCACTTATATGTGGGACCTAAAAAATACAACAAACTGGTGAATGTAACAGCAGCAAAGAAGCAGCCTCACAGATAATGGACAAACTAGTGTTTGCCAGTGGGGTGGAGGGGCAACACAAGGGCGGAAGAACGGGAGGCACGAACTGCCGGGTGTAAGGTAGACTCAAGGATGTGTTGTATGACATGGGGAATATAGCCGATATTTTCTACTAGCTGTAAATAAAAAGTAACCCTTAAAACTGCATTAAATGTTTTTAAATTAAAAAAAATCCCCGCTTATTTTTTTGGGGGGAGAAGCTGACATTTTGGTATCATTATTTCTACCAGAAGGCTTTGACCTCACCCACTCCAACTTAAACTTTAACAACCCAGCCCTGCCTTCAGCTGTAGGTCCTCCTCCCCTTTTTCCCCAAGCAGCATCCCTCCTCATCCTAGACTTCAATTGCCTTTACTCCATGATCTGTGTTTGGCACATCACGCATCTCCTTTTATTATCTGCGTGTGTCCATCCTACCTCCCCACTCTAATGGGAGCTCCCTGGAGGGCAGGAAGTATGTTTGTTTTACCTCTGTAGCCCTGCAGCATTCAGCAGAGTGTCTGGCACAAAGAAAGAAAAACAGCATTAAAAATAATAATAATAATAAGGACCTACCGTTGATCTGAGTACTTAATAAGCAAGAGCTCATGTGATCCTGATGACGAGCCTATGGGGCTGGTGGGGGCTCGCTCAGGGTGAAGCGTGGGTGGCGGTGTCAGCGGCTGCAGAGTGGACAACGTTGTGTGCCTGGAGGATGAGCTGGCGGATGTAGGTGTGGGCTTGGAGCAGGACCTGGGCTGGAGTCCTGGCTCCATCACTTATCAGTTGGATGTCCTTCGGTGGGTGATTTCTCTTCCCTTGGCTTCTGTTTCCCTTCCAAAGCCTGGAGATAATTACAGCACCCATGTCACAAAAGGGCATGACAATGACATGAATTCATGCAGGTATTACATCTCCAGCACAGTGCCTGACAGGGCTTTCCAGCTGGCTCAGCAGTAAAGAATCCACCTGTCAAGCAGGAGATGCGGGTTCGATCCTTGGGTTGGGAAGAACCCCTGGAGAAGGCAATGGGAACTCTTTCCAGTATTCTTGCTTGGGAAATCCCATAGAAAAGGAGCCTGGAGGGCCACAGTCCATGGGGTTGCCAAAGAGCTGGACACAACTTAGCAACTAAACGAAGACAACAGTGCCTCGCACACTAGAAGCATTCAACACGTGGTGCCTGCTGCTCTTATTATTGTTTCCCCTTCCAAGAATGACCCACACCTGCTTCCTGTCCCATCCTGCCCCAGTCCCCCAGCTCCCAGCCACCCACTGCACACACACCTCCTTCCACACCCTCAGCAGAGCGGAGGAAACTTTGAGTGCAATATACCAAGACACTCTTCTTTGCTACCTTATTCCTCCTCTTCCAACAAATGAGCCCTGAAACAAATAGATCCTAGACGTCACGACTCATTTATAATAACCCAGTCCTTGGGACCAGGGAGAGGATGGAAGCTCTGCCTGGGTGCTGACAGAGCGACAAAGACTCAAAAGTACAAGAGATCAGGGGACAGTCTGGAAGCCAGCCACGAGCAATATGCTATCATCTCTTCCTCTTACTGCAGAAATCAACTGAGCTCTTTCATTGGAAATCTGATGCTGCTGTAAAACACACACACACACACCAGCAGGCTCAGAATGTGGGTTTAAAATGATCTCCTTGGGGGAAGCAGCTCTATTTACATCCCCTGCTAACACTAAGGGCTTGTTTGTCCCCTGCTTTTTTGATTGTTAGGCGCCCCCCGCCCCAGCTCATGACCTTTGGTCAGTCCACATTTTGCGGGTATCAAGAGCGCCAAATCCTCCCTATTTCTCATTCTAGACAGTGGCTGGGATCTATGGTGGCCTCCTTCTTCCCTGGCTTTCATCTATCTCTCCCTCTATTTCTGCCTGCAGCAGTGAAGCATCAATTATACACTCCAATTATGTGATGATACATATTTTCACTAATTAATAATAATTCTTGCTACTCATCCTGCCAACTCCTATTGGAGGACCCCGGAGGGCATTTGAGAGGATAAGTCACAGTTTTGACACCAGGAGGAAAGGGGTAAGGCCTGTAGAATGCCTGGGATGAAAGAGAAACTGAGGTACAGCAAGGTCACTGTTCTGAGTCAGACAGAGGGGACCACTGAATCTGAGACATGGTTTTGTCTTGGTGGATTGTTTACCCAAACGTATGGGCCTGTGGGACAGTACTGCTACCTGGAGAGTGGGCAGGAAGAAGAAAGGAGTTTAGCCCAGGAGTAGTACTGAATACTTTGTATGTGTTAAACTGGCTGTCATTAAGGTTAAAAGTTCCTCCTATTTATAGAAACCAAAATTTTCTGTTTACATGTCTTACTGTGTCCTCCCCTCTTGAGACATAATCTGCTGCCAGGAAAAATTACTTGGTGATCTGGATGAGAGTATCGCTTTCTTTCTCAGAGTCATGTATCAGAACAGGATGGCCCTGGGAGGTCACCTGATCCAACTTACTTATTTTGCAGAGGCAGAAGCTTGAAGCCCAGAGCCAGTACAAACTGCAAAATAGCTCAGCGCCAAGTCCATTGGTAAATTTAATTATTGAAACCATGCAATGAGATAAATTTTACTATCCCCATGTTACAGAGGAAATGGGGTCTTAGAGAGACTTGCCCGAGGTCACACTGCTTGTAAGTGACAGAGCTGTGACTAAACCCAGGTCCCAGTACATTCCAAAACCACTGACTTTTACACTGTGTCATGTTGACAATGCAGCCAATTAGTGGCAGAAGACACAAGCACTTTGATGCAGATGACAAACCCATGAGCTCTTGGAACAGAAGATAAGCCAAACTGACAAAGAGCAAGACATTCCTTCCTTAAGCTGAGTCTTCCTGGAGCCAAATCTCATTTTGATTGGTGCAGACAGCAGACCTAGTCACCGAAAAAAAAAATCAATCGAAGCTGTTTTTACACTGAACAGACTGGTCAGTGGATGGGTCTGATGAGTTGAGGTCCAACAGTTCATCCAGGCTGAGTTAAAGCTCTGAGTGATGGCAGGATTAGATCTGCCCGCCTGTCAGTGCATATCTCACAGGACTGAGTCCAGCCACCTGTGAGCATGGACCAACTCACCTGCCACTCAGCGGCCTGGGGGCATGACCAGCAACAGCGCTCACCCCTGCCTCCACCACAAGGGGGCGACTGAGGGTCAGGCCCTGTTTGGGTTGACTCTCCAACCAAGGGCAGAGGTGGCTTCAATGGACGTGGAGAGTCCAGGCAGGCTCAGAACGTATGTCCAGGAACAAGCAAACTCATCAAAAGGAGGCAATGCCATGAGTCTGCCTCTGTGTCTCTCAATGCTCCACTCTGCTGTTACCTGCCCCCTGCCCCCCCCAGGGAGCCCAACAGAGAGGCAGCCATTAGCCAAGCACTGAAGCATTCCCGTCACAGAAGCAGGTCTGAGATCCCTGCCAGTCACTTGCCCCAGCTGCTTAGTTCTGAGAAAATGATAAAAACCTCAACCTCACAGTTCCAGCTCAGAGATCAGATGTTACCTCTCCTTCTCACACCTACATCTTTTTATCTGTCCTCTTCATTGAGCTGATTTGCCATTCTGTGAACTAATTTTCTGTATAATCTTCTATGGCCTCTATTAGAGGTTGAGTAGTACTAAGATGCTATTATGTGTGAAAAGATTTACATATGGCCAGTAAGTATGTGAAAAGATGTTCAACATTATTAGTCATCGTGGAGATGCAAATTAATAACCACAATTAGATACCACTGCACACCCATTAGAATGACTAAACTCTAAAAGCAGGAAACTCCAAAGGCTGAAAGGATGTGGAACTCTATGTATCGCCTCACAAACTGGCCTCATCCATTCCTCGTGGGAGAATAAAAATGTACAATAACTACGCTGGAAAGATAGGCAAATTCTTAAGAAGTTAAACACACAATTACCAATGACCCCACCCCATTCCACTCCTAGGTATTTCCCAAAAGAAATTAAAATGTGTGTCTACACAAAGACCCATATACATATGTTCATAGTAGATTTACTTGTATCAGTAATATTAAAAACTGGAAACAGTATGTCCAGCAATAGGTGACTAGATCAGTAAATGACACTGTCACTATACAGTCAATGGAATAATACTCAGAAAAAAGGAAAGTAATATACCACATACCTCATGTGAAGAGTTGACTCATTGGAAAAGACTCTGATGCTGGGAGGGATTGGGGGCAGGAGGAGAAGGGGACGACAGAGGATGAGATGGCTGGATGGCATCACCAACTCGATGGACATGAATTTGGGGGAACTCTGGGAGTTGGTGATGGACAGGGAGGCCTGGCGTGCTGCGATTCATGGGGTCGCAGGGAGTCGGACACGACTGAGCGACTGAACTGAACTGAACTGAATATACCACAACCAAATGGATGAATCTCAAAATATCATGCTGAGTGAAATAGATACAAAAGAGGAAGTAATATTAATTCTATTTCTATGAAACTCTGGGGGGAAAAAAAAGAAATTTAATCTAAAATGGCATGAAAGCAAAACAATAATTGAGTGGGGTCAGGAGTGGTGGGAGATTGACTAGGAAGGAGCACAGGGAACCTTGGGGTTTTGGAAATGTTTATATTTTGATTGTGGTGCTGGTTACATGAGGCTAAACATTTGTCAAAACTCACAGAGCTCTACACACTGAAAATAGGACTGTAAATTACACCTCAATAAAATTAGGGGAAAGGCTGTGTACAAGACTATTATGAACAACCTTAACTTTGGATTTAAATGACATTTTTAAGTTAATAGCATTGAAATCTAATTCATATTTAAAATAAAAAGAACAAATGTCAAATAAACGTTCAAAGAACACACATGCACCCACAGACGTACAAACAGGCCGATGTACACACACACGTGCGTGCATGCACAGTGATGCTATTATGATGGACTCTGACCTGGGGACCCAGGAATACCTGAAAGCTGCCCTTAAAGAGATGGAAAGGAGGAAAGCAAGACAAATAAATAAGGTCTTGTTTTTTTTTTTTTAATCAGCCATGGCTTTGTCTCCAATCTCCACTGCAGAAGCCTGGGAGGCTAAACTGGAGCATGTGGGAGGTCCCATTTGCTGGCCCAGGTGGCCTTGAATGGTATAAAATCAAATAAGTCCCTCCATCCAACTCAACCCCATGTGCTCAAACCCAGAGTCTCCAAATCTACTCTTCAGCTGGACGCGGCCCCAGTCAGCACCCAGAAGAAAGGACACAGAAAGGGGCCTCCACCCATTCAGGTCTGTTTCATTCTCTAGGACGGGTACACTCAACGTCTGGAATCTAGTGCCTGATGATCTGAGGCGGAGCTGACGTGACAATAGTAGAAATAAAGTGCACAATAAATGTAACGCACTTGAGTCATCCTGAAACCCGCCTCTCCATTCGTGGAAAAATTGTCTTCCACAAAACCAGTCCCTGGTGCCAAAAAGGTGGGGACCACTGTCCTGGGGCATCACCCACTGGCTCATGCAACCTGATCCATGTTCAGTGTACCCTTACTCTATAATAGGATGTGCAAACTCAAACACCTATAGGGACCTACCTGTAAGGAAAAGAAATAGGCAGAATGCAGTGGGCCCAGGAACACATGAGTCCTACGTGAACGGAGCACTGTATTTCAGCACTATATTTCAGAGCCAGCTCAGAGATGACAAATAGGAATGCAGGACTAGTGCTATCAAGCCTTCAAGAGAAGCCCCCAATTCAAACTTTTCTATGAACAGTCTCGATTTTAAATATGGGCAACACATTTTTAAAATTTTAAACATGGTACAGGCCAGACAAGACCCAAGCTCAAACCAAAGCACTGAAGAGCCATCAGAGGGTGGTACTGTTCTAGGGGCTACCATGGTGGTGTCTGAGGGCATATTCCCCACTTGAAGGGTTGGATTTCAACCTCCCAGTCAAGGCACAAATCCTCTTTTCCCAGTAAGCTGTTTTCTAGCCCATCCTTACAACCTCCAGTGAGTGAGGGATGGACAATTTCATTACGGGATGGTACATTCTCTCCTCTCCTCACTGCAGCTGGCTCTGCTCATTCCTTCAGGGTTTGGCCAAGAGTCCCCTACTCTGGGAAGTTTCCCCTAATGCCTCACACCTAAGCT
>NW_011495071.1:9375925-9446577 GCF_000754665.1 Bison bison bison
ACCTAAGCTATGTGTGAGGTTGGCTATGCCTCATGCAGGCCTCCCTATCCCAATGCCTTCCACTCAAAGTTCCTAAGAGTGGGCACGGTGGTGAGGGTTGTACATCTAGTAATTAACACACACAGTAGGTCTATCAGCTAGCTTTTTTTTGATTGCAAGTGACAATAATCCATCTGCCTAGCTCAGTATAAAGGAAATATATTCTCCATATAAGCAACCAGGATGGCGTAAGACTTGATTCAGACAAGACTGGAGCAGGGGTTAACCCAACATCACCACATCTAACATCATGCCACCTCCGAGTCCCACTGCCCTCCTCACGGTGGCCTCTGTCTCAACGCCCATGTGGTAGCAAGATGGCAGCCGCAGAGAGATGATCCAAGATGTGTAACCCACCATCGTCATCACCCCGTATGCATGAGGAAACTGAGATACAAAGATGTCAAGTAACTTACTGTGACCCCGTAGCTGTGAAGTGAAGGAGTGAGGACACGAAGCAGTCTGTGGCCAGAGCCCAGGTGTTGGCACTACAGAATTCTGCCCCTCAAGACGCGCTTTTCTCTTGGTCATTCCAGATGTGGCCTCTTACTGTCTTGGCCTGAGTGACACAACAGCATCCCCTTGCTGCCCCCTATGGCATGAGCCGTATATAATGGTGGGGAGGAAACACAATGAGCACAGTGGAGAAGAGACTGCGAGGCAGCATGCAGAGGGCGCCAGACCAGACCTCACCCCATGGCTCTCTCCATGCCCACAGACAGCGAGGTTCTTTGTCCTGCATTGAGTTCTCTGAACGGTCCCCCTGGCCCACTGCCTTCCACAGCCACATTTGAGATGGACCCTGAGGAAGATGCAACCTCCAAAAGGGAGCTCTTCTGCTCAATGAGGAACTGGGGAACCTGAAGACTACCGTAGATGATGGCACCTTATGCAGGTCTTTGGACAGACTGGGGGTTTCTTTTGAAGAGTCATTCTCTTGGTGCTTTAGCAGGCTGTGGGTGTTCGCTTCTGGTCTGCTCCACGGTTAGTACCTGGAACCAGAAATCTCACTAAGGCATAGCCTGTGACTGTACTGCCTGACGAGTTCTCAGCCCATCCTCCAGGCCGGCAGTCTCCTGGCCTCCATCCTGGAGCTCACATCCTTAAGGTCGTGTGAAACAATCGCTTGGGGGTGGGAGGGGATTATCTGGCCCCAGTTGCATCCTTTGCATGGAGTGGGATCTCGTCATTGGAGGTTCCAGTGAAGAGCCTAGGGGACCAACGTATTCCCAGGTCCCGATCTGCTTTCTGCAGTTTCCCGCCTTCCTGTCTTTACTCACATTAATTTTAAGTTGGAAATGATAATTTAGCTTTTCAATCCTGCAGGCCTCAATATTTTTGGCTTCTCAGCTGTTTGGAGTTCAGGTCACGGGCAGAAAGTAGCTCTCTTAGTCAAGACTGAGAGGCTTTTTAGGACTTTTAGTCGTCTGCTTTCAAGCAAGTCAGTTTCAAGCCAAGTTTGTCACTTTCTAATAGGAGTTTGCTGCCAGTCTCTTCAGTGTAACAAGGCCTCCGACCTTTCAGCCCAGGGTACAACATCCTCACTGCCCTTATACCCTCCGGCCACTCAGTGTGGCCTGTCATGTACACATCCCCACTCTTGGAACTAACATCAGTTTTGTTTAAAAGCAACAAAAGAAGCACAGCTATCCTCAGTGAAAAGAAATGTGTTGGCGCATAGGTCTGAAAGTCCAGGGTCTGGCTCCAGGCACAGACGGACTTGGGACCTTAAACAACATCACCAGGATGTGGCCTCTGTTTCTTAGATCTGTTCTCATCCACACATTAGTTTTGTCTCAGGTTTCCTGTGGTTAGCAACACGGTTGCCCACAGTTCAAGACCTATAGCTTCACCAATTTGTGTCCAGCAGGTTAGAGTTTTACTTCTCCAACAGTCAAGCAGAAGCCCTGAGGTTCGCTGTCACCGGACCAGACTGATCACCTGTCCAGCTCTGAACTAATTACACAGCCACGGTGATGCAGTGCTCTGATTGGCCAGGCCTGATTGCATGCCTGGGCAACCAAGACAACAGAGGTCCATACAGCTGATGCTCAGTGAGTATTCACCTTGCGAATGAACGAATGAGGGCCTGACCCCTCTGAGCAGGAGTGGGAAAGTGTTCTGGAAAGAAAGAACACACATTTTTTCCTCTCCCTTATTCAAGGAAATCTGAGCAGTAAAAGAATATGTCCTGAGGATCTATCCACATTAACAGTGAATTTCCAATTGTTGACTTGTGGCAGATTCTTTATGGGTTATGCAGGTCACAGGTTTAAACCTAGGCTAGAGTCCCTGGCACTGCAGGATTCCAAGCAAAACCCAGAGACCAAACTAAGTTACTTTCAAGTTCCCTTCATTCAAAAAGGCTTTGTTGCACTGCTATAGACTGAATTGTGTCCTCCCAAAATCCACATGATGGAGCTTCAGCCCCTACTGTGACTGTATGTGGATCTAGGGCCTTTATGGATATAATTAAGGTTAAATGGAATCAAAAGGTTAGGGCCCTGATGCCATAGGATTTGTGTCCTTATAAGAAGAGAGACTGGAGTTCATAGTCTCCACACACCCACACCGAGGGAAGACCACGTGAGTATACAGCAAGAAGGCAACCATCCACAAGCCAGAATAGCATTCTCACCATGAAGCAAACCCTGAAAGCACCTTGATCTTGGACTTGCCAGCCTGCAGAACTGTGAGAAATACATGTCGGATGTTGAAGCCACCCCATCCACGGTATTTAGTTACTGAGCTGACGCAGTCATCACAGTGTATGTACTCACGGCATGTGAGTTAAATGACAAATTTAACATCTGTCCAAGCACAGCAGACAGAGGACAGCAAATCCACTTTTGGCAGGAGCAGGCAGAGAGTGGGGCTGGGGTGGGAGATCAGACAAACCCCCCAGCACCAGACCTGAGTGCTTGGATGTACACACCCACACACGAGAGTCCAACACCTCATACAGGCTCTGGGATGACCCGACTTGCAGCCTCTGGCCACTGGCATGGGTCCTCAGGACCTGACAGTCTTGGCAGGGCCGTCACACTATAACACTTGATCGAAATGAAAGAGTATGTGGATCGCCTGCAGCTACCTATGAGCCTCTTCCAGCTTTGCTTAGGGGCTGTCCGAGCTTGGGTTCCCTAGAAGCAGATAGATCCTGAGAAAAAGAAGTCTGAGCAGGGTCCTTACTTATTTATTAGGGAAGTGCTACCTGGAGAAATGAATCAGGTAGTGAGCCCGTTTGAACAGGGAAGGGGAGGAAAAAAGGAAGGGTGTGATTTCAAGTGAAGTCTCAGCCTCAGTCTGATCACATTGAAACTTCTGGAGTGTCGAAGACAATGAAGGGGTTGTTTTTTTTTTTTCCATCTTGAAGCAAAGGTACTGGGTTTTTGTATCCCTTGTCCCAGAAGTGGAGGGTGGGGTGAGCGGGTTGTCACCTCCCGGGCACGGACAGGTCAGGTGGCTCCAGGATCCCCTGAGCAATCCTCTGAAGGGTGTCCTCATGAGCTGTGAGCAGGGAAGCACACACATAGGCTCCTGAGAGGGACACGAGGGGACCTAGGCAGGTACAAGAGGACAGAGCTGTCCAGTTAGCTCACGGGCGCAGGCACAGAGGAGCGAGGGTTTCCAGCTCCCAGGGCTGTAACTCTGAAGTGCTTCCCTCTAGCTCTGCCACCCTACTCCCTGCCTGGTGTGTGGTCCTTCCTGGGCTCCTTCTTCCCAGGCAGCCCTGGGCTGGAGACCGGGAGACTTGTCAGAAACGGCCCGCTCCAGCATGCCTAGCCCCAGCAATGAGTAGGGCGCATGTCGTCCTGATTTTCCCTGAACGCCCACTTCCTCTTCAACAGATGGATTATAGCAAGTTCGCTTTCTGTATCAATCATGTCACAAATCATTAAGCATATTGACACAGAGTGCGGCCGGTGCGTGCTGGGGTGGCTGTTTTTCCACTGCTGAGAGAAAAGGGCCTGCTGCCCTGCTCTCAGTCATCAGGCGTCCTGGCCCCTCCAGGAGCCCAGGGCCAGAGGGTCCCACCCTGCTCGTTAGGTCCTCAGGGTCAGCAGGTGATTCATCTGGATCCCTGTAGGACCCTTCTACAGGCCGCAGCTTTGCTCTGCTGGTTGTCAGGAGGCATGGGGGCCTGCCAAAGGGCAGTCAGCTCTGAACTCACCAAAGAGTTGGTTAAACATATTCTCAGGGCCTCAACACGCATAGACAGGGCCCGGCCTTCAAGGAACCCCAACGTTCCTCCAAGGTCATCTCTTCCAAACCTTGCCTCTGGGCAGGACCACACATTCTGATATCATGAGAATCTCAGAACTTCCTAATGCTACCTCATAATTCCCATAACAAAACCTATGCAATTTTTTTTTTTTTTTGGCCACGCTGCATAGCATGAGGGATCTTAATTCCACAACCAGGAATCGAACCGTGCCCCCTGCAGTAAAAACATAGAGTCTCAAACACTGGACCACCAGGGAAGTCCACGTGCATTTCATATTTTTATTGGTATCCTATGGGTTTCCCAAGTGGCACAGCGGTAAAGAATCCTCCTGCCAATGCAGGAGACACGAGTTTGATCCCTGGGTCAAGGATCCCTGGAGAAGGAAATGGCAACCCATTCCAGTATTCTTGCCTGGAGAATCCCATGGACTGTGGAGCCTGGTGGGCTACAGTCCATGGGGTCACAAAGAGTTGGATGTGACTGAGCACACACATTACATCACAGTGCAGACGTGCAAGGCCACACAGTGAAAAAGTAGCAGGGCTCATTTCAAATTCCTGTCTGCCTGGCTTAATGGTCAATGACACTAACCATCACGCTGCATTCTTTGCCTTTCAGCTGAGGCTCCCCCCCTGTAATTCTGTTAGACAGTCCTCTGAATAAGTGCTTTCTGACATCTATATTCATTCCCTTGATTTGTAACTGAAACACACTTCTTCTCTCCCTCACAGAGTCTACCTTTACAATGAGCTTCATTCACTAGTGGACAGAGGTTTGCTCAGCCCACAGCATTTTCCAGATACACTTTTAACGCTGGTTTTAGTACACGTGGGGGAAGAAGGATGGGGAGAGGATTACATGGTAGACAGAATAACACCCCCTCTTAAAGATGTTTCCCTCCTAGGCCCAAAACCTGTGAATTATTACCTTACAAGGTAAAGGGGACTTAGCAAACGTGGTTCAATTAAGGATCTTGATCATCTTGAATTATTATAAGGGTTAACAAGGGTCCTTAGCAGAGGGAAGCAGGAGTGTGAGGAGACACGCAGAGGTAAGACAGAGATCTGAAGATGCTCCATTGCTGGCTTTGAAGACAGAGGAAGAGGCCACAAGCTGGGAATGACAGCAGCCGCTTGAAGTCAGAAAAAGCGAGAAAGTGGATTTTCCGGGCGTAGCCTGTAGGAGTGCAGCTCTTTACTGCTAGGTAGTGCTCCACTGTTTGCATGCACCACATCTTCATCATCCGTCCATCCGTCCACCGACATGCCGACACACATGGGTCGTTTCCATGTCCTGGCTACTGCAAATAATGCTGCAGTGAACACTGGGGGACAGGTGTCTTTAAGCTATGGTTTTCTTAGGGTGTATGCCTACTAGTGGGATTTCTGGGTCATGTTTGTGACTGTGTGCTATTCAGTCGAGTCTGACTCTTTGCGACCCCATGGACTGTAGCCCACCAGGCTCCTCTATCCATGGGATTCTCCAGACAAGAATACTGGAGTGGGTTGCCATTTCCTTTTCCAGGAGATCTTCCTGACCTGGGGGTCAAACTCGCATCTCCTGAGTCTCAGCAGTGGCAGGCAGATTCTTTACCACTGTGCCACCTGGGAAGTCCTTTCTGGGTCATATGATAGTTCTATTTTTAGTTTTTTAAGGAACCTCCATACTATTCTCCATAGTGGTTGTATCAATTTACATTCCTACCAAGAGTGCAAAAAGGGTTCCCTTTTCTCCACAACCTCAGTGAAGCAAGTCAGAAGGAGAAAAACAGATATCGCATATTCACGCATGTTCGTGGACTCTAGAAAAGTGGTACAGGCGAACCTAGCGTCAAGGCAGATACAGAGACACAGACATAGAGAATGGACGTGGGGGTGCAAGGAGGGGCTGGCAAGGGCGGGGTGAATCGGGAGTCACACTGACAGGCACACACTGCCATGTGTAAGAGCCTGGAGAAGGCATGGCGACCCACTCCAGTATTCTCGCCAGGAAAAGCCCACGGGCAGAGGGGCCTGGTGGGTTCCAGGCCGTGGGGTCACGAAGAGTCAGACACGACTGAGCGACGAACACTAACACTGTGTGTGAAACAGGTTGCTGATGGGAGCCTGCTATAAAGCATAGGGAGCTTAGCTCAGTGCTCTGCGGCGACCTAGTGGGATGTCAGGGAGGTCCAAGAGGGAGGGGGCATGTTAACACGTATATATGTATAGCTGATACACTTCATCACACAGTAGAAACAAGCACAACATTGTAAAGCAGCCTTAGACCAACAAAAAAAGGAAGTAATCCACTCTGCTGACACCTCGACTTGAGCCCAGGAAGACTGGTTTTGACCTTCTAACCTAAGAAACCGCAAGAGAATAAATCTGTCATTTTAAGTCACTCAGCTTGTGGTCATTCACTACAGCATCTAGAGGAAACGAACGCGAGATAAAACAAGGACATTGCCCAAACATTTAGGACTGTCCTCCGGTGGTAGATTTCCCCAGGATCATAAAATCTGGGTTCTAAAAGGAATCCTTGGAGCTTACCCAGCCCCACTTTCTCATTTTATATAGGAGTGAATTGTAATAGTGGCAATTCCTCTAACCTCAGTGTCTCTGTCTGTAAAATGGGTTTATCGATGGTTTCCTCTCAGGAGTTTGTGAGAAGTAAACACAAGACTACCTGTCACCTAAAGAGCTATGAAAATGTAAGCTACTGTCACAAGAGAAAGAAGCCCTAAAGGTTAAAATTTCTCAAGGCCACAAGTCCAGCTGGCAGGAGAGCCAGGCCCCACCTGCAGGCTTAATTAACCCTTCAGTGTTCTCTACACTTACCATTTCATTTCATCAGCCAGCACAGAGCTGTTGGTGGATGTAGGAGCCTGAAGCAAAAGAGAGTAGGGAAAGCTCCCCAAATCTTTCCCCAGGCTTCCTTAGAACCAGCTCCCATGAGCCCTGACCCCCATCAACTGACCTTGACCTTGCAGTCTTGTGCATCCATGGGGTCTGGCAGCAGGTGCATGCTGTGGTCCACAGGAAGAGTTCTCTCTCTCACATACACACAGGCCACGCTCTCCTCTTCTGCCAAAACTCAAATAGCTGCTCAACCATCCCTACCTCCTCCTCCAAGAAGTCCTCCTGGAGAAATAGAATCATCTCCTCCTGAACCTTACCTTCCCAGATAGGACACTGCCATCCCCTGGAGGAGGGCATGGCAACCCATTCCAGTATTCTTGCCTGGAGAATCCCATGGACAGAGGAGCCAGGTGGGATATAGTCCATGGGGTTGCAAAGAGTCGGACATGACTGAAGTGGCTGGGCATGGCACGGCACTTGTTACTAAACATGCTTGTTCCGCTCTGCTGCCTGTTTGCACGTCATCCCTCTGTCTCTTGTCTGCTGGGGCTCTGCAAGCAGGCCCTCGGTCCATGGCGCCCCCTTGGTACAGAACACAGCCAGCGCCCTGTGCATATCAGGATCCACTTGCACAGACCTGAGAGCGATGCCTCTTACGTTCTGACTCTGAGATGCCTCACTGGCCTCACATTGTCCAGACCCATGGGACAACGCGTGAGCATGGCCCCATCATCTTGCCATCCCTTAAGTCCTCCCTCTACTGCCCCCCACTGCTGCCCCTCTCCTGGCCCCTCCCACACGGAGCCCTCCCTCCAACCCCTCCCGCCCCCCATGAAGCAGCCACACTAATGCCCAAAGCTCTGCATGACCCTCCTGAGCACCTCCCCTGACTTGGCGTGTCCTGGGTCTCTGGCTCCTAGGGCAGAATCCCACTGCTTCTGCAAAAGCCACCACGGGAGAATTGTGCTGTGACTTTCAAAGGAAATTGAAATCCCCTCTTTACTGCTTTCTAAATGAACCTTGTAATTTTCCCCTGTCTACACCATCCCCGCGTTCAGTCTTCTGTGTGTGTGTGTGTGTGTGTATGAGACAGAGAGAGAGAGAGAACAGCCTGTTGATCTCAGTGCAGCATGCAGCCAGGCTGGGCAAGCTCCTCTGGTCCATCAGATGAGGGGCCATCTCCTGGACAGGCTGAGTGTGTGCTCCATGGG
The DNA here is from genome assembly GCF_000754665.1 of Bison bison bison. NCBI lineage: Eukaryota > Metazoa > Chordata > Mammalia > Artiodactyla > Bovidae > Bison > Bison bison. Next base: position 9,384,244 of record NW_011495071.1, read on the forward strand.
AAGGAGCCACGGCCTCACAAAGCAGCCTCTCCCCACCCCCACCTTGGTCCCTTGGAAGTGGATTGACCAAGCCTGGGTTCACCAGGGGATGGGAACTCAGGTCTTGAGGGGAAAGAGGGACAGCTGAGGGAGGGAGTGGCAGCAAGGAGTTCTGGAACATAACGAGTGTGTGATTAAAGAGTGGGAGGGAGGTCCTGGAGACCAAGAACAGAGGGTGGTGGAAAAGTCACGGAAGGATCCAGAAGAGGATCACAGGTGCTGGGGCAAGAGAAAGAGAAGCCCCGGCCAGGGCAGCAGGGGTGACGGACACACTGGCTACGCTGGCAGCATCTGGCTTTCCAGAAACCCCTGATCTCCTCAGGCCTGCTGCTCATCCAAGGCGGGTGGGAAATCAGGGACCCCTTTGTTGTTCACTAGGGGCAGAGAGAGAGCTGAGTCCAGGCAGGGAGTGAGCCGGGCCATTCCTGTGGTCTCTGATATCCGGGGTGCAAGTTTAAAGAACATGGAGTGGAACTCTGGTTGAGACCCCAGAGGGAAAACTAGGACTCAAAGTTGGGGGGCGGGGGAGAGGCATCCAGACCCCACATTCAAAAGCAATCAGAGGCTGGGTGAGCTTGCGAGAAGGGGACTCTGGCGCCTCACTCTGGTAAGAGGTAGTCTGTTCAGGCAGCAGTCTCACTGAGCCCCATGCAGCTACTGGGCAGGGAAAAGGAGATTGGAGACAGCAGGGTGGAGTCTACATTTCCACGTGTGAAGTGGCAAGGATGCATGAGTTTTCAATGGGTCAAGGAACACTGCAGAAGGTAATGGAAGGTAATACAGCTTAAGCTACCTTGCTGGTAACCCCCCAAAGAGGGCAGGCAATCTGCCGGGCAAGGGGACCCCTGCTAAGAGGGGCCAAAGGCTTAAAGTGGTTTGGAAAAGTTAGCTGGAACAGACCATCCACTTTGAAGACTCATCATCATGGTGGCATCATCATATACCCCACTTTCACCCCCACCCCCATGGCCTTCACTCCTGGGGAAGAAGAGTAAAGAGCAGACAACTCTTACCCCACCCCAGACCCCAGGGTCACAGGCAGCGAGGAAATGTGAGTTTCAATCAGACATGAGATTTGGGGGTCTTAAATTTGATATATTTTATAATCAGAAAGAAGTTATAGAATCTACCTCAGACATTGTCAAGGGACAGAAAAGGGAAATTCAACGGAGTAGGGTTGAAAACATTGACTTGAGAAAATTTTTTAAGTAAATATTTCATGTTTGTATTGAACTGAAATGAGCCTCAACAAACCAGGTACATGAGGGACAGATTCCCTTAGCTGAAGAATGTGTGTGTGTGGGAGGGGGAGTATATGTGAGGAGACATACAGAATAGTAAATAAAAAACCCAGAATCCCCAGGAAATCCTCACAGTGGGGCCAAGCCCCCCAGGTAAGAGAACCAAGGGGCTATTCAGAAGCTAAGACTGCTCAGTGATCCAGCCAGATGCCCAGACACAGCAGAGCTTTGTGGTCAGGATTCAAATCTTGGCTCTACCACTAACTGACTGTGTGAGCTTGGGAAAGCCATTAAACCTCTTTGCACCTCAGTTTCTTCATCTGTCAAATGGGAGAGTAGCACCTCGTTGTGAGGATTCCCTGTGGCTTTGTGACCCTCAGAGCACTTGCATCTCTCTCTGATTTCTGCCCCCACCCCCATCTCTTGCTCACATCCTCACCCTCTGCCTGGCCTTTTTTCTACCTGCCAGCCTCTTCTTACCAGTAGTGGGGGCTTCTGACCCCTGCTGGCCCAGAACATACATCAGGGCCTCTTGATCTCTGTGCAGGCTTCAGCTTCTGCTTCCAGGCTGTGATGATTCCAGAATTTCCCAGTTCAGCTTCTTGAGAACAAAAATCTGATTGGCCCAGCCCTCCCAGTTTGGACAGAGTCTTTTTAAGTCTGCCTTCTATAAGCCACTAAACAGCTGTGCCCAGGGAGGGAGGAGTCATGTGATATACAACCTGGCCACCTACGGCTGCCCCTTGAGCAGGGGCTACAGAGGGTAGCCTACAGGCTATAGTGGGGAGCCAGGCAGGTCCCATGATTGGCACATCTTACACAAACAGGGAGATTCATTTTCTCTGTCTCAAGGCTATAGAGTTGATAAACAAAGGTCTAGAAAGGATATTAGGGATAATTTATCAATAATAATCTGTCAAGTCCCATCTACGTACTCAGGACAATGCTGTGTGACCAGTAGGTGGGGCAGTGAGGGGAAAGGGGAAAGGAAAAAAAAAGTGAAGTCACTCAGTTGTGTCCGACACTTTGTGACCCCGTGGATTGTAGCCTACGAGGTTCTTCCATCCACGGAATTTTCCAGGCAAGAATACTGGAGTGGGTGGCCATGTCCTTCTCCAGGGGATCTTCCCTGACCCAGGGATTGAACCCAGGTCTCCAGCAGTGCAATCAGGTGATTTTACCATCTGAGCCACCACGGAAGCAGGGAAAGGAGGAAGGGGGTAAAACCTGGTCCCTATCCTCCGATGAGGAGGTAGATCAGATCAGACGCAGATCCTGGTGGCGGACATCCCAGGAGCTGCCTGAGCCACGGTGGGGACACAGGGTGGCCCCCCCCCCCGTCCCACACGCAGCAGCTCACACCTCCCCAAGGCCAGGTGCCTGCCTGCGTGGACCTCACATCCTTGCCCAGTGCCCCCCGTCCCACACGCAGCAGCTCACACCTCCCCAAGGCCAGGTGCCTGCCTGCGTGGACCTCACATCCTTGCCCAGTGCCCCCCGTCCCACACGCAGCAGCTCACACCTCCCCAAGGCCAGGTGCCTGCCTGCGTGGACCTCACATCCTTGCCCAGTGCCCCCCGTCCCACACGCAGCAGCTCACACCTCCCCAAGGCCAGGTGCCTGCCTGCGTGGACCTCACATCCTTGCCCAGTGCCCCCCGTCCCACACGCAGCAGCTCACACCTCCCCAAGGCCAGGTGCCTGCCTGCGTGGACCTCACATCCTTGCCCAGTGCCCTTCATCGTCCCTCCAGCAGATGACCTTCCGCCACGAGCCAGGTGTTCTGCCAGGACGACCTTCTGAGCACCCCTCACATCCCAGGATGCCTTGAGAGTCACTTGGCTCTGGGAAGAAGCTTTGCCTGGCCCCTCTAACAGCCGTTCAATCCACTGGGCCCCTTGGGGGCCCACCTTTGTGTCTTAGTTTAGTTGGCTTATTTACATATCAGTCTAACAGAGTTCCTTGAAGCAAAGATCTTGGCTCATTCATCTCTATATCCTGGCCCCTTATGGCTTGGGGGAAAAAAAAAAAAAAAACTTTGTAAAATGAATGATTGACTAAATAAAGGCTGAAGTTGTCTGGGAGAGCCCGGCTGAAGATATGGAGCTTGAAGACGGGAAAGACTTGAGCACGTTAAACTAGGAAAGGGAAGATGCTTAAAGGCAACATAAGGGCAAAGACAGGGGGATGGGAATGACGGGTGTGAGCAGGGACAAGGGGGTTCTGTGAACAATGAGACCCCTGCCCGATGAGAGGGCCAGGGTCCAGGGAGAACAGAGGAGAGTGATGCCCCTAACACCCCACCTTCCATTCCCCGACCTGCACTCCCCCCTTCTTCCGTCTGCCCCCTCTTCCATCTGCTACTTGGCTCCTGCCTCTCCCACCCCACATCTTTCCTGAGGCTGCTGTCTTGATCCCTGCCTGAGGGTTCCTGAAGGGGAGTTGATCATGTTGGTCCAGGTCAGAACTGATTCTGGGAGGTTTTTCAAGGCAGCCTGAGCTCTACTTCCTGGAGCAAGCTGCTGGGTTGATAGGCTGTCCTTCTCTAGACAGCAATGGGATGGCCCTGGCCAGGAATCCCACTGGGAAACTGCCTCCTTACCTTGTCTTTCCAAGTTTGGGGGAGGCTGCAAGTCCTGTCCTGGCCCCTGCTCCTCCTGAGACCTCCAGGGTCATTCTGGAGTCTTCTTTGATGCCAGTAAGGGGTGAGAGAGTTTACAGCATTCAAGGCCTCTTTATTCCAGATCAGGCAAAGCAATTCTCATCACTGGCCTCAAAGAAGAGAAGCCTAGAACTTCATGGGGATTTTGTGAACCACTCCACAACCTCCCACTTCTGTCTTGGAAGATATTTCACCATGTTTTGCCATATTTCTCAGTTCTCAGATGAACTCTTCCGCCCCAGCCAGGCAAGTAGGGACACACCGAAGTAAGAGCAGGGAATACACGCATTGACTGAGCTCAGACTAATGCTGCAGGCCTAACAGCATCATCTAGCCCATCATCTAACCCATCAGTAGGAGGGCTGAATGCCCTCAGGTCACCACTCTGACCTTGGAAGTTGTCGCAAAGGAAGTCCTTGGATTTCAGAGGTTTGAAGAAACCTTCCATCTCCCCTGGTATTCCCTCCTCACTGCCCATCCCCTGCTGCCTTCCTGGGCCTCGGCTACCATGGCTGGAGGCAGAGTCACCTGGGGAGACGTTTGGGTAATAAAAGGCTCAGTTCCTGCCCCTATTGATAGGGTTGGGTGAGTCTGGGGTTGACCAGGCATCTCTGTTATAGTGGGTCCTGGAAAACTACCGAGGCACAGATGAGGCCCCAAGAATCAGAGGAGAAGTGACGGCTCCGGGCCCCCTGGTGAGGAGGCTGGCCTAGAGACCAGCCCTCTGGCTTCTTGCCCAGCACTGCCTTAGCCCTCCACAGTGAAGCTCGTCTTCTCCACACCAGCTTGGTCCTGTTGGCCTCCAGCACAGAGGTCCCATAACACAGGTGTTCCCTGGGCACCCCTGCCTGCCCCCTTCCCCCTCCCCATTGGGCACCTTCTCCCTGCAGGGCATCAGCCTCAGGTGTCCACAGGACAGACTAAATGCTGGCTCCCAGCTGCAGCCTGATGGGAAACCCATGGATGCTGAGGGCTGGCAGTTTGTTGATATAGTCTATTGAGGGTTGGGGTCGGTGACTTAATTCCTTACTTTTTTTTTATGTTTTTTTGATGTGGACCATTTTTAAAGTCTTTATTGAATCTGTTACAAGATTGTTTCTGTTTTATGTTTTAGTTTTTTGGCCCTGAGGCATGTGGGATCTTAACTTCCTGCCAGGGATCGAACCCTCACCCCCTGCATTGGAAGGCAAAGTCTTAACCACTGGACCGCCAGGAAAGTCCCCATTCCTTACTGTTTTAAGACTATTCTCCATTTTTAAGGGCAAGATTTAACCCAAAAGCATATGCCGTAAAAGGGGACACTTTGGCTCTTCTCCAGTGCTCAGGGCTCCACCTGCCCCAGGAGGGGCTCCTGGTCCTCCCCTCCTGACCACATCATCAGGATGGACCCTGAGACCTCTCGCCCCCTCTGAGGGTTCACCAGCTTCCCCACTGCTTCCTTGTGGTTCCAGCGCTTCTCCTCGACAGAGGATCCACTCGCCTCCCTCAGCTCCTCATCACCCACCTGTCAGCTGCCCACAAGCCCAGGCTCCGCTCATGTGTGACTACAGTTTATGGATTTCTAGATTATGGGTAAAACTAGGGAACCCGACAGCCTCGTTCAGCAGCCTCTCTGGGGTCTTCGCCAAGCCAGTGAACACCCCTGGCTGGGGTTTCCAGGAGACTTCCAGGTGTAAGGAAGCAAGTTCACTTCTGGAGTTTTGAACTGATGTGTGTACTGGTGCATCTCATCCACTCTTTGCTTCTACAGATAATCTCGCAGGCCATCGCGCCTCCTGTGATAAGATAGAGGCTTTGTTCCAGAGACATGGGTGGGCAGGCAGCTGATGTTGGTAACCTAGCCAAGCCCCCTCCCAGCAGGACCTGGACTTGTGAGAGAGAGGGGCAGATGAGCGATGAATGGGAGAGGTTTGCTGTGATCCCCAGCTACCCTGAGTGGAAAAGGCCGTGGAAATGTTTTCAAGATTTCCCAAGATGATCCCAAGGAGAGGTGCTGGTGAGCAAGGGGAAAGAAGAGCCATTTCCTGGCCAGGGTCTGCCTCGTGTGTCACACACACAATGGCACAGGGCCCAGAGCTCCTGCTTGTCAAACACCGATCATCCCCACACTCAGTATACCTGAGACTGGCTCTCTGGTCCCCTCCCCAGGGGCTTCAGGGTCTCCCTGCCCCACCTGATGTCCCATTGAGAGCATTCGGAATGCCAGGACCTGAAAACATCACACCCCTCCATCTCCTTCATCTTCTCCTTCTCAACGAGCCTTACCTGAGTAGATGGTAAAGAATCTGCCTGCAATGCAGGAGACCCAGTTCTATCTCCAGGTCAGGAAGATCCTCTAGAGAAGGGAACAGCTACCTACTCCGGTATACTTGCCTGGAGAATTCCATGGATAGAGGAGCCTGGTGGGCTACAGTCCATGGGGTCGCAAAGAGCTGGACACGACTGTGTGACTAACACACACGCATAGAGTTGCTTTACAGTGTTGGGTTAGTTCTTGCCGTACAGCAAAGTGAATCGGGTATACATACATATATATCCCCTCTTTTTTGGATTTCCTTCCCATTTAGGTCACCACAGAGCACGGAGTAGAGTTTCCTGTGCTATACAACATTAGTTATCTATTTATACTATAAGTAACTATACTCCAATGCAAGTTAACTTTTTTAAAAAAGACACTTGCCCAGGAATCTGCTCCAAGACTGCCCAGCCACCTGCCTCCATGTGCCCAGAGACCCGGACACAACCAGCTCTGTACCTGCATCTTAGGCTTCCTTCTCCAGGAAGCCAGGCAAGGGCTGGAGGCAGGGCGAGAAGTCACTATGACTCTCATCCAGAACAAGATGGGGCATGAACCAGGCAAACTCTAAGCGTCTCAATGAGAAAAAACTGAGGCATTTTTCATGAGGGATGTAACAGGGCTCGTCTCTATGGGTTGAATAGTTTTGGTCAGAAGACTGAATATTTTTCCTCTCAACTTTTTACTACGAAAAGATTTCATACATACAACAAATCTCAAGGAATAAGACAATAACAGCCATATACCCACTATATTTACATTCTCCAATTAAAATTTTGTCAAATTTGCTTTATCTGTGTGTTTCTCTGGACTGTTTGAGTATAAGTTGCCAACATCAAGATAGCACACTCCTAAATGCTCAGCCTATATCTCTTAAAAAGGACTTTCTCCTACAAAACCAAGATGTCATTATCACACCTGAGGAAAATTAACAATTTCTTAATATTATTCAATATCCAGACCATCTTCATTTTTTCACAGTTGTCCCAGAAATGTCATTTATCAGCTGTATTTTAACAGCAGGCTCTAAAAGTCAGACATCGCATTTGGTTATCATGTCGGTTCAGTCTTCTATCTAAAATAGCCCACCCCACTTCCCCACCACATTAGCCTTTTTTTTTTTTTTTCCTGTCATGACATCAACATTTTGAAGTGATTGAGCTGATAGTCCTACAAAATGTCCCACTTTTTGAGCTTGTCTGGTTATTTCCTTATGGTGCTATTCAACTTGTCACTGTATTTCCCTGTATTTCCTGTCAGCGGATTAGATTCAAGTTTGAGATTTCATGTAGGAGAATGTCCATGGTGGGAGCTTCTGAGGTGGCCCCCATTGATCCCTGCCTCTTGGCATTAACACCCTGTGTGGTCCCCTCTGCTTGGGCATGGGCTTGGCTTTGTAACTCGATTCTAATAAATTGAATATGGCAGAAACAATGAGATGTCACTTCTGAGATTAGATTATTAAAAACAACAACAACAACAACAACTGTAACTTCTGTCATGGCTATTGTCTCTCACCCTCTCTTGGATCACCCTTGTTGGGGGAAGTCAGTCAACATGCCATGGGGCACTCTTTGGAAGGGTCCATGTGGCAAGGGTATGAGGCCTGCCAACCACTGCATGAGTGAGCTTGGAAGTAGATCTCTTCACCCCACCCCAGTAAGCCTTCAGATGAGACCACAGTCCCAGGTGGTAGCTTGATTACAACCTCATGAGAAACCTTGAACCAGAGGCACCCAGCTAAGCTGTGCCTGCATTCCTGTCCCACAGAAACCATGAGACAATAAATATTTGCTGTTTAAGGCTATTTAGTTTGGCGGTATTTTGTTATGCACTGCCGTGGACTAGATGGTGTCCCCTTGTTCCAAATTCATGTGTTGAAGCCCCAATCTCTAATGTGACTGTATCTAGAGACAGGATCTTTAGGGAGAATTTAAGATTAAATGAGGTCATAAGTAGGACTCTAATCTGATAGGACTGTGGCCTTATAAGAAGAAGAATAGAAGAGATCTCTCTCTTCCTATCCCAACTATGTGAGGACACAGCAAGAAGGCGGCTGTCTCCAGGCCGGGAAGAGAGCTCTCACCAGAAACTGAATCAACAAACACCTTGATCTTGGACTTCAGCCTCCAAAACTGAGAAATAAATATCTAGTGCTTAAGCCACGCAGTCTGTGGTATTTTGTTATGGCAGTCTGAGCAGACTAACACATAAATCAATAGATACTTAAAACAACTTTGTAGAGGATGCTATCAACATCATATTTCATCATATCAGAAGGCATGTACTGCCAAGCTGTCCCACTAATTTTCATCACTTGGTTAAGGTGGCCCCTGCCAGATCTAACCATTGAAAAGTCTTATTTTCCCTTTCTACAATCAGCAAGTCTTCTGTAGGACATTACCTTGACCCCCTGGAATATCTTGTTCTTCATTTAACCTTTATTGATGATCCTTCCCTGAATTAATTATTTCTTTAAATATTGCAAAATTATTTTTTTACAAGTCTATCATTCTTTTCATATTCACCAGCTCATGTTCTTCCCAAAGAAGCATTTTTTTCTCCTCATCAACAGGAATTAAGAACGATTCCTCCTGAAAAGGCAGGTAAATGCTTAATTTTTTCTTTTTAATTATGAATTTCCTGAATAAAGAATTGGTTCAATAGTCACCTTCAATGGTGGTAAATGAGTTTCTCTCTATTTCTCAACTCTGACAGTTATTTAGTTATTCATTTGCGTATCTATCTATCTACCATGGTCTGATGGATATCTACTTGTTCAGTGTTTTACAATCAGTTGAACTCATTATTCTTTTCAATGCTCAGATTGGCCCAGAATGTGCCAGCTAGAACTCTTCCTAGCTGAATTCCAGGTCCCTAAGGAAATGTTTTCAGAGGGGGCTCTTTTCAGCAGTCCACCCACCACCCTTAGAAATCCTTGCCAGACACCATGGATGAGGAGGGCAGTGAAGGAAAAGAACAGTGAGAAGAAATAGGCGGGGAAATGAGAGGAGAAAGCAGAAACTGAGCCATCCAGATCCGAGTCCTGGTCCTACTGGCTTTACAGTTTGCTGTGTTTCAGAAACACCAGTGACCTCCTTCTCTGCACCTGGGCACTCAAGTTTGCCACCAGGGCTAGGCAGGGGCAGTGGAAAGCAGAGAGCCCTGGAGACATGTAAGACTGCATCACTAGGTCCTGTGCCCCAGAAACCACGGGCCCCCAGGAAAACAGGGAACGGGAGAAGGAACCTGGGGGTTGAAATATCTTCACAGCTGAGTCGTGTTAATTGGGAGAAAGTTACATGGGGTTGGCCAAAAAGTTCATTCAGGATTTTCCATTATGGAAAAACCCAAACTAACTTTTCAGCCAACCCACTACAAGCCTCAGTTGCAGCCTGGGAGGAAGGAAGAAACTGAGCTGAAAAGGCTTCCAACCTTCCCTCAAGGAGTCAGGAGATGGTAAATTTAGGTTCCTCTGATCCATTCCAGCCTCTGGGACTCTGAGATTCCTGGCCTGCAGCCAGTCTCTATACCCAGAGGGCGTGAAATTAACCAGCACATTTGAATTGTGCAGAAGAAAGACTGGCTTGATGTCCATACAACCCCCAGTGCTCGGGTCATGCCCTCTGTCCACTCAGAATGTGCTGAGTTTTGAGCTCACTTCCCAGCCTTCTCCTCTGCTGCCTGAATCTATTCCCACCCCTGACTTGAACTTCCTGAAAGGCAATGAGCGAGCTTATAGGCCTGATCAATGAAAACCATTACAACTGCTTACTTCTGAGCCTTTTGATATTATTGTATTGCGAGAATACTGTCTGGGCCTCCACCGGAAATAATAACAAGACCTTGGTTCAAGTTTGGGAGGCATTGGAGGCTCCTAAACATGATCTCTCCCATTTTTCTCCTTCTGCTGCATCTCAGCCCTCCTCCCCAGCAATACCCCTCCTCTATCCATTTTGCTGTTCCACTGACACAGGTTTTCTAACAGCCCTAGGCTTAAACAGTTGAGGGGAAGTAATTACATTGCTATTATAAAGACAATGAAGCTGTATCTCAGAGAGGGGCTTTCTCAAACACCCCACTGCTCCATGCCCACAGCATAGCAGAGAATGGACAATGTTTGAACACCTAAAAGAAACCCAGGACAGAGGAAAATGCCAAGTATCCTTATACTAGGGCTGTCCTAGTGGCTCAGAGGTAAAGAATCTGCCTGTCAATGCAGGAAACATGGGTTCAATCCCTGAGTCAGGAAGATCCCTTGGAGAAGGAAATGGCAACCCACTCCAGTATTCTTGCCTGGGAAATCCCATGGACAGAGGAGACTGGAGGGCTACAATCTGTGGGATCACAAAGAGTCAGACTTGACTTGGCACCTAAACAACCGCAACCTTTATACTATAAGTGCCTCCCAGCAAAGAGGCCCACACCTGTGAAGGTGAGGGGAGTGATGTGTGCATGCCCAGCCAAGGCTTAGCTGTTATACCTGTCCCATGAATGTTCACAGAAACCATATAGCAACAATAGGCAGAAATCACTGTTGGAAAAACAGATATCACTCCTCCTGGCTCTCTCTCTCGTGATAGGGAGCAATATTCCATGCACACACTCTCCATTCAAGCACGGCCAACACCCAACTTTCCATCATCTCGCAGGTGAAACTTCTTATGTCTATTTCTGCCTCTCACAAACATCACCTCCACAGGAAGAAGAGCCCACACTGTTCTCTTGTCCCTTTCCAGGCTCTCACTTGACCTGAGGAAGTCCGGATAACTTCTCAGATTGGTCCATGCTTGCCAGGTGCAGTACCTTTGCATTTTGAGCAGCTGATGCTCAGCTGGGACAGCCTCATTTCCCCCCTCTCATCTGTCAAAGCAGTCCTGCTTTCTATTCAGTTCAACAGATGGCACTTAGATTTACCAACAGACCCTAACATATGCCAAGAATATGAAGATGAATAAGGCATCTTTTAAAAGAGCTCAAAATGTAATAGGAAACATACAGATCAATGGAATAAAATTGACAGTCTGGAGACAGACCCTCACATTTATAGTCAACTGATTTTCAACAAGGGTGACAAGACAGTTCGATGAGAAAGAACAGTCTTTTCAATAAATGGTACAGAAATAACTGGATATCTACAATGGATGAAGTCAGATTACTACCTCATACTATCTATGGAGATTAACTCAAAATGAATCAAAGACCTAAATGAAAGAGCTAATACTATAAAACTCTTAGAAGAAAATATGGGCATATTATCTTCAAGACCCTGGCTTAAAAAATGGCTTCTTAGATAGTACAGGAAGAAAAAAATAGATAAATTGGACATTCAGTTAGTTCAGTTGCTCAGTCGTGTCCAGCTCTTTGTGACCCCGTGGACTGCAGCACACCAGGCTTCCCTATCCATCACCAACTCCCGGAGTTTGCTCAAACTCATGTCCATCGAGTTGGTGATGCCATCCAACCATCTCATCCTCTGTCATCCCCTTCTCCTCCTGCCTTCAATCTTTCCCAGCATCAGGGTCTTTTCTAATGAGTCAGTTCTTTGCATCAGGTTCTCAAAGTATGGAACTTCAGCTTCAGCATCAGTCCTTCCAATGACTCTGGTTTTTAATGTGCTATCTAGGTTGGTCATAGCTTTTCTTCCAAGGAGCAAGCATCTTTAAATTTCATGGCTACAGTCACCATCTGCAGTGATTTTGGAGCCCAAGAAAAGAAAGTATATCACTCTTTCCATTGTTTCCTCATCTATTTGCCATGAAGTGATGGGACAAGATGCCATGATCTTAGTTTTTTGAATGTTGAGTTTTAAGCCAGTTTTTTCACTCTCCTCTTTCACTCTCATCAAGAGGCTCTTCAGTTCCTCTTTGCTTTCTGCCATAAGGGTGGTGTTATCTGCATATCTGAGGTTACTGATATTTCTCCCGGCAATCTTGATTCCAGCTTGTGCTTCATCCAGCCTGGCATTTTGCACGATGTACTCTGCATATAAGTTAAATAAGCAAGGTGACAATATACAGCCTTGACATATTCCTTTCCCTATTTGGAACCAGTCTATTGTTTCTATTGCTTCTTGACCTGCATACAGATTTCCCAGGAAGCAGGTAAGGTGGTCTAGTATTCCCATCCCTTTAAGAATTTTCCATAGTTTGTTGTGATCCACACAGTCAAAGGCATTAGTAGTCAATGAAGCAGAAGAAGACATTTTTCTGGAAGTCTCTTGCTTTTTCTACGATCCAACAGATGTTGGCAATTTGATCTCTGATTCCTCTCTTTTTGCTAAATCCAACTTGAACATCTAGAAGGTCTCAGTTCATGTACTATTGAAGCCTCGCTTGGCAAATTTTAAGCATTACTTTGCTAGTGTGTGAGATGAGTACAATTGTGCGGTAGTTTGAACATTCTTTGGTATTGTCTTTCTTTGGGAGTAGAATGAAAACTGACATTTTGCAGTGCTGTGGCCACTGCTGAGTTTTCCAATTTGCTGGCATATTGAGTACAACACTTTCACAGCATCATCTTTTAGGATTTGAAATAGCTCAACCGGAATTCCATCACCTCCACTAGCTTTGTTTATAGTGATGCTTCCTAAGGCCCACTTGAGTTCACATTCCAGGATATCTGGCTCTAGGCGAGTGATCACACCATCATGGCTATCTGGATTAGTAAGACCTTTTTAATATAGTTCTTCTGTGTATTCTTGCCACCTCTTAATATCTTCTGTTTCTGTTAGGTCCATACCATTTCTGTTCTTAATTGTGCCCATCTTTGCATAAAATGTTCCCTTGGTATCTCTAATTTTCTTGAAGGTATCTCTAGTCTTTCCCATTCTATTGTTTTCCTCTATTTCTTTGCATTGATCACTTAGGAATGCTTTCTTATCTCTCCTTGCTATTCTCTGGAACTCTGCATTCAGATGGATATATCTTTCCTTTTCTCCTTTGCCTAATAATTGGACATTAGCTAAATTTAAAACTTTTGTGCTTCAAAGGGCGCCATCAAAAATATGCAAAGATGCTCACAGAATAGAAGAAAATCTTTGCCTATTATATATCTAATAAGGGACTCGTATCTAGAATATCTAAAGAGCTATTATAATTCAATTAAAAAAAAGACAATCCAAATGAAAAATTGGCAAAGAGTGTGACTAGATAGTTCCCCAAAGAAGCTATACAAATGGCCAGTAAACACATGAACGATACTCAGCATGATTAGTAATCAGGGAAACGCAACTCAGAACCACTATGTGATATAAGCTCACACGCACTGGGATGGCTATAATAATAAAAAAGAACGACAACAAAACAGATGGTAAGAAGTATTAGTAAGAATGTGGAGAAATTGCAACCATCATGCATTTCTGGTAGGAATATAAAATGGTAATCCACTTTGGAAAGCAGTCTGACCATTCAATGATTAAACACGGTTACTTATGACCCAGAAATTCCACTCACTGGTAAACATGCCAGAAAAGTGAAAGCATGTGTCCAAAACAAACATACAAAACGCCGAAACCTTTAGTGGCATTATCACAACAACCAAAACATATAAACAACCCAAATGTCTAGCAACCGACGAATAGATCAATAAATTATGTTATATTCATACAATGGAATATTACTCAGCAATAATAATTTAATAATAATTATTATTATTTTATTATTTTTATTATAAATTATTGTATTTATTATTATTATTTAATAATAATAATAATTTTTTCTTCTTCATATTTCAAGAAATATAGTAAGATTTCCTCTTTTTTAAAATCTGTTAATTGGATTGACATTGATTCTAATCTACCTTGTATTTCTGTAACAAATTCCACTGGCAATGGTTCAGTGGTAAAGAAAACGCCTGCCAGTGCAGGAGACGTGGGTTCGATCCCTAGGTCAGGAAGATCCCCTGGAGAAGAAAATGGCAGCCCACTTCAGTATTCTTGCCTGGAAATTCCCATGAAGCCTAGTGGGCTACAGTTCATGGGGTCTCAAAAGAGTCAGACACGACTGAGTGACTAAACAACAACAAAGATATTAAGAGAGATTTCACCAAAGAAGATCTGCAGATAGTAGATAAGCACATGAAAAGATGATCAACATCATTAGCCCTTAGGAAAAGGCAAATTAGAACCAGGAACAATAAGACACGACTTACTACACCTATTTTAGAATGGCTAAAATAAAAAATAGTGACAGAACCAGATGTTTACAAGAATACAGAGACTCTAGATCACTCATACATTGCTGGCGGGATTGAAAACAATATTGCCATTCTGGAAAACAGTTTGGCAGCTTTGTTAAAAAAAAAAAAAAGGTGAGCACGTGATTACTACCTGACCCAGCAGTTGCACTCCTGGGCATTTATCTCAGAGAAATAAAGATTTAAGTCCTCACAAAAACTTGTACATAGATGTTATAACAACTTTATTCATAATAGTCCAAAACTGAACACCACAAGTGCCCTTTAACTAGTGAAAATTTAAAAAGCGGTGGCATATTCACACCATGGACTACTACTCAGTACTAAAGCAGAACAAATTGGGTGCACACGACAACCTGGGTCATTATGCTGAGTGACAACATGAGGGAAGTTTGCGGGGATGGAATCAGTGTCGGCACCAGCGTGACACTGTGCCGCATTTTCATGAAATGTTACCACCAGGGGAACCCAGGTAAAGAGGACAAGGATACCCAGAATCTCTCTCTTATTTCTTACTACTGTGTATGAACGTACGATTCTCAAAATAAAAAAAGCTAATTTTTTAAATCCCATGCTGTTTATAATTTCCTAGTGCAGGCTCCAAAAATTACATGAGCTTTTTAAAAAGTGTGAATTATATGTATGTATGTATATATGCATATATATGTGTATGTGTATATATATATAGTATGTATAATTATACACACACATGCATACAGAGAGAGAAGTATGCATTGGCTTTTGTCAGCATTTGTTCAAGGCTCTTTGGAAGATCAAAGGAAAGTAGAAAAGAATTATGGGAAAGATTGTCTAGACTTGAGGGGTTAATAAGATCTCACCTCCCTGATGTCTCTAGAAAGGACATCACGCGCACATTTGAACATCTGTCTGCCACCTCCAGTCATACAGTGTCCCTGTCCCCTGTCTTGGGCTTCACTTCCCCTTTGTCAGTGTCCTTCACTCACAAAGCCACTAGAGAACTCTGTTAGTTGGGATGATTAATGGTTGCTGCTAGAACAAACAACCTCCAAATCCCATTGTCTTTACATCATGAAAATTACTTTGTGCTTAGCACATGTATTTGGGATGTTCCCAACTGGGCCGCTCTCCTGGGAGGTTCTCCACTTAGTGGTGCTGGGGGCCTGTGCTGCCACCATCCTGTGGCCTCACAGTCACCCCAGCATCATCCAGGCAGCAGAGGAAAGAGTGTTGAAACTGAATGGAATGAGAGGGAGGTGAGGCTGGGACTGTGAACACCACTTCTGTTCACATCCTGATAAATGTGGTACCACCTGCGTGGAAGCTGGGACAGGCAGTCCGGGTGCCTCTATAACATTGCTTCTGCTGTAGACCCCTTCCTAGCTGAGCCTACCAATGTTCCCCGTCATGAGAGCACTGACATTCCCACAAAGATCTACCTGACACTCCCCTACATCCATCTTTGAGGTACCCAAGCAGGACTGGCTCCTTCAAAGAGCAGGGAGGAGGGGCCCTCAGCACCTCTGTTCTGCACTCTGTCACCCAAGCCTGCAGCAGCTCAGCTTGAACCCAAATTCGCACCTTGTGCCCACAGAACTGGCCCCCTCAGCCTCAGACCTCAACCCTCTCCCCATCCAAGCTGCCACTCCCACTGTCCCATCCTCACACAATTGCCCCCCTCACCTCCTTCCACTTGTTCCCTCAACCTCCCTAATGACTCATTTAAAAAGAAAAAAAGAACTTCTCTCCTCCTCTATTAGCATAAAAATAAAAAATACTGGGGATACCACTTCTTGAGAATTAATATCCCCAGGGGTCCCAGCCCTCCAAGCATGCCAGCAGCTGAGCTCTGTGCCTTACCCAGCAGTGGCCAGCAGGGAGCCCTGCTCCAGGAGACAGCGATGTGATGGACCCAAACAGGGATGGGGCGGAGCAGACGGTGATGGGAGGGAATCTGCTAGGTTAGTTCAGACATCTAAAGTGCTCTGTGCCATAGATACCAGACACATGTATGGTTTGGAGTTCAAAAGAGAAATCTAGATCTGGGCACGCCATATATCTCACATTTGATAGGATACAGATTCAACTACTGTTACAAACCCAAAATAAGAGTGGCTTAAATATGATGAGGTCTCACTGTCTTTCATGGAGAAGGCAATGGCACCCCACTCCAATACTCTTGCCTGGAAAATCCCATGGATGGAGGAGCCTGGTGGGGTGCCATCTATAGGGTCGCACAGAGTAAGACACGACTGAAGCAACTTAGCAGCAGCAGCAGCAGCAGCACTGTCTTTCATAAGGGTAAGCAATCCAGGGCCGATGTAGCACTTGAAGGTGTCAGGGCCTGGCTCCCCCTGTCTTGTCGCATGTGCGCTGTCCAAGATGACTCACTCCCATCTACATTCCAGCCAGCAGAGATGGGGCACTGGGCGAGGGGAGGGCAAGTCCCTTCCTTTTAGGGTCAGAACCCTGAGAGACGCACACATGACTTCTGCTCACATCCCAGAAGCTGGTAACAAGCCTCCATTAGGCTGAAAGGGAGGCTGAGTGACATCATTATTATCCCGTGCAGTTGTATGCACAGTTCATTTCTATTACTATGGAATAATGGAGAGTGGATATTCTGGGATGGCTAGGAATCTCTGTTCTACATCCCATCAGTATATTTTTGAGTAGGTACTCCCTCAGTATATGTGCATTTATATATAACGGTTGGGAGGATCCCATGGAGACGGGAATGGCTACCCACTCCAATATTCTTGCCTGGAGAATTCCATGGACAGAGGAGCCTGGCAGGCTATGGTCCATGCGATCGCAAAGAGCTACTAACACTTGAAAAAAATATGTATTTACATGAATAATTAATATGTATGTCAGTGTGGTTATTACATATTTATAAATCTTATTTCAAAACAATGTTTTCTTCTTATACCTCAAGACATCAAGTAGCACATAGCTTCTGGGAGGCCAGTCTAGACTAAAGATGTAGATTTACAAATCGACAGCAAATAGGTAGTGGCTGAAGCTATGCAGTTGAATAAAATCACCCAAGGAGGAGCCTATGAATGTGGAAGGAGAGGAAAGAGCCAAGGATAGAAGATTGGGAAACATCAACACTTAAGAGTTGGGCAGAAAGAGGAGAAGCAGGAATGATTTGAGAACCTGGGCAGGAATTGTGAGGAGGTAGGAGTGATCCTTGGAGAAGGCAATGGCACCCCACTCCAGTACTCTTGCCTGGAAAATCCCATGGATGGAGGAGCCTGGTAGGCTGTAGTCCATGGGGTCACTAAGAGTCGGACACGACTGAGCTACTTCACTTTCACTTTCATGTATTGGAGAAGGAAATGGCAACCCACTCCAGTGTTCTTACCTGGAGAATCCCAGGGACGGGGAAGCCTGGTGGGCTGCCGTCTATGGGGTCGCACAGAGTCGGACACGACTGAAGCGACTTAGCAGCAGCAACAGGAATGATCCTAAGGAAGTCTGGGGGAAGAGAGTTTCAGAAAAAGTGAGGACTAAAAAGGGATCATTGATTTGTATATGGGAAGGTCATGGGTAATCGGTTGAAGACAGAAGAAAATTAGATAACTTACTGGTGTCTATGTACTAGAAAAGAGGGAGCCATGGAAGATTAATGAGTAGGGGAGTTGTAGGATAACAGCCGAATGCAAAAAAGATTGGTTTGGACATTTGTATGTAGGGTGGATTAGAGGCGCTAGAGCCTAAAGTCTGAAGACTCGCTAGGATGGAAACCCAGACCAGGTTGAGCAGAGTAAGAATGGCCTTGAACACATTGTTTAGGAGAAATGGAAATGACCCAGCGACCAATTCAATATGGAGACAAGGAAAAGAAGAAAAATTTTACTGAGATTTTAAGCCATGTAAGCTGGGAGAAGAGAACTGCCATTGAGACCATTGCTTGGTTGCAGAGATTCTGATGGGTAAAGTGTGTCTGGTGGGGTTATCCAGGAATGCTTCCTGGAGAAGGTGCTGTGAGGACGGCAATCTCAAAGTGCCTGGTCTTCTATCGTAGGCTCCTCCCACATAGCTAAGCATACAAACTCTCAAGTCCAGAGTGCCTCACTCCTGTTCCCTGCAGTGCCAAGGATGTGTTCATGACTGAACGGATGGTGTCCTAGAGACTCTCTGACCAGCCAAGCTGTCTTTAATGTGGTACCCAGGGGCTATGAGGTTGTCACTGATAGCAAAGTGAGCTGCTCCTTCCCATTCGGGGTCAGGCTCCGTGATGTGGCCAGCAGCAAAGGCCCTGTCACCTGCCACTGAAGCAGGACACAGCAGGGCCACGGTGCAGCTCATCTCCAAGGCAACCACACACACAGCTGACAGTCAGCATTTGCTGGAACCATCCTTAGCCATGGACATGGCCTTCATCTCTGGCCCACCTCCCAGCATCAAGAAATTAGTCAAAGGAAAGGGATGTAATGGATTTCCATAAGCTCTTGAGGAAGGAGGAGGCTGATCTCAACAGCAAGTGTCTGTCACTAAGGAATGACCCTCCACTGGGCTCAACCCTCAAGGGTCTCCCTGTGGGATTCCGGTCCACTTGGCTTAAGTGAAGCAGGATGGCCCCTCAGAGCCCTCCCTGGCGATGCTCCATGCATGGCTGCTTCTCTCTCAGGCCCCTCATGGGCTGGATGGGGATTGGATTGCAAGACAAGGATAGTGAAAGGAATTTGGGAATTTCTTCCTTTGGACCTGGATGAATCTGGCCTCAGGAGGCAAGAACACCCACTCCAGTAGCTGTCCTGGGCCTGGCCTCAGGCTAGACCCAGTGCCCTCCAGAGCTGAGGACTTCAGTGTGATTGTGGATGCTGGGGAGGCCTCCCTCTGGGGTTAAGACAGGCCCTGGGCTTGGATGGTGGTTCTCACTAGAGACTGATGGGGACATCAACCCACCGTTTAAGCAGGAACAAAGGCCACGGACCCTGCTGCCTCTAAATTGACACATCCTCCACCAGGTCGCTCTAAGGATTAAATACAAAACTATGACTCCTGTAATTAAAAAAAAAAAAAAAAGAGTTGAGCAAGTCCTGATTTTTGGGCTAAATATACTAAAAAAAAAAAGTCAAGGATAAAATAGCCATATGATACCTTGGACAAATTTGTGGGGCCAATCCTGAATTTGGGGGACATCTCAGAGGCTGAGATTCACTTAGCCCTTAGTGAGCATTCACACTGCCCCAGGCCCACTCTCTGAATCTTAGAAGATGAGAATAAAGGAAGATGGGGAAGGTGTTCCAGGCTGAAGAGAAAGCAAGTCCAAGGAGCCATGTGAGAGAAAGCACACTAAATGGCCAACAATTTCGAACACACAGTCAATTTCTAGATCAAAATCTTGATCTGGCCACAGCTGAGGCGGGGAGGAGAGGGATAGTCCCAACTGGAGAAGTACGCTCTAGCTGATCATGACGTTCTTACGTGTTGGGGGAGTCTGGGATTTTATCCAGAAGGTGAAGGGGAACCACTGAGAGATTTTAAGCAGAGAGGAGACATGAGCAGATTTGTTTTTAGAAATGTACCATGGTGGTTTGTGAAGAATGTAATGTGGCAGAAGAGCCTATTGAGAGACTAGCTGGGTCTTGCTTTCTCCACTGTGGCTCCTTGGTAAAGAATGACAGGTATTTCCACTTCTCTTCCTTCTCACTCCCACCCCAGCAGGAGAGCCAAGCCATTGTACCTTGGAGGCCTGGGCTTTTCATACCCACAGCAGGAACTGACAGTATTCGTGTGTTTTATGGCAAAAAAAAAAAAAGAGAGAGAGAGAGAGATTGCTAGGCCGGTCTGCCTCTTTGTTTTAGAAGGCTTTGGTTCAGCCAGGAAGTGTTGAGGTTGTGCTGAGAGGTAAGGATGAAAAGGACTATTCCTTTTCAACTCAGGTTATGTGGGGTGGGGGCTTCCAGAGAAGCGGAGGTCTCTAACCCTTGATTACGGGGTTAAGGAGAGGACGGAGCTGCAACTGTCTCCCAGGATTCCAGCAGGACTAATAGGAAGATGGATGGTGGGTCTAGTTGTTAGGGGAAATACTGACTGAAGCCGCCCAACCTGGCCAGGCACCACAGAAACCATTCACATGAGTTATTTTACGACAGGAGATCCAGGTAAGGAACACGGAACTAACAAGCCACCACCAACCAGAAGAATTTGGGAAAGGTCAAAAGGAGACAAGAGATGCTAATCCATATGTCCTGCTAGAATCTTCCCCACTGGAATCCACCTTGACTGAGCAGGGTATGCGTCACCTGGAAGGACCCTGAGTCAGAATGACTGGACAGAAAAAAACCCAGAAACTAATCCCATCACCAATTGCAAGTCATGCGGCAGAGCAGTCCTCCTGGGTTTCTTTACCCTACTACTGCTCTCTACCCAGATGCCCCTTCCCAATAAAGCCTCTTGTTGGTCAGCTCATGTGTCTGCCTTGACAATTCATTTCTGGGTGTTAGACAACAGCCCACTCTAAGGCCCTGGAAGAGGTCCTCCTTCCTGCAACATAGTCACTGAGTGGACGAGAAGGTCTTCCCAGAGATCTGGGCAGCAAACAGCTATGAGCATGTAACTGAGCAGGACCCTATGGAGTCCTCTGGACACAAAATCTTTCTGTGTTTCCTGGTTCTTATTTGCAGGATAAAGTCTTCAGTGTCCTAGACTCTCCCTGAGTCCCAAAGAAGCAATTCAAAGAGTCGCTAATCAGGAGCCTGGCCGTGGGTCCCTGGGTTGTCAGTAAATTGAGGGCATCCTGTGTTCTCTTCACTGCCTCCTCCATCTCCTCCACCGGGTGTAGGGGGGCTGCCTGGCATGGAGCGGGCACTAGTTCCTGCTTGCTGACTGGCGCAGAGAGCAGACCAGGGTTACCGCCCCTGACTCCATGCTCATAGCTGCTGCTTTGTGCTTCCTGCCACTTCTCAGGGATGCCCTTATAATAAAAAGGACTTTCAGAGGTTGTGGCTCATTTCCCACCCCTTTTCCCAGACCATTCTCCTCTCCTTCCCTGCTCTGTTATCCACAAGTCTTTGATTTCCTGATTGCTAGATTCTTCTTCCCTGGTTACTTTCCTCAGGGACTAAACTCCCCAGAGAAAACAGAAACTATTTGACCTGTGGTCTGATGCCCTGGTGGGATGAGAAGGGAAGCAGCTAACGGCAACAAAAAAGTAACTAACTTTATTGAGCAAACTCTCAAGGGCCAAGTTTTACCATCACCATACATACGATAGTCATATGAGGGATCATCGTCCCCATTTTACAGGTGAGGAGACTCTCAAAGAGTAAAATAACTTGCCCAAGATCACAAAAGCAATATGTAGGAAAAACATTTTCCTCTACTAATTAGTTCTCTAATGGCTGGGTCCCTGTGATTACACTGACCAAAAACAGATGACAAGAGAAAATCAAAGTGTGTTAATGTGTACAACATTAACATATATACAGGGGAGCATATACACAGGGGAGCACCCAATGATGACTAACCCTCGGGGTGATTAGAACTTGGCCTTACAAACCATCTTAGGCCAGACAAAGGAAAAGGGGGCTTCTGAGGGTTGAGGAAGGGAGGTTATGGGAATGTGATCAGCAAATTACCGTTAGTGATGCAGATTTAAGTCACTGCCTTCTCCATGGATAAGAGCTCTTACTACAGGTGAGGAAGATGCTTTTACAAATGGAAATTTCCTTTGCAAAAGGAAAACTTGTTCCCTGTTTTTAGAGTTTTTCCTGTGCCTGCTGATTCTCAATGGATCTTAACTCTTAAATAATCCATATGCCACAGAGGCATATTATAAGGTGGTATAATAGATGTCCTGATTTCAAGGACAAATCAGAATTTAAGCCCAGATATCCTTGACTTTCTTTGTATTTCCCTTCCAGTCCCTCAAAATCTGTTTATTGACCATCTGTGCTGTGCTGTGCTTAGTCGCTCAGTCGTGTCTGACTCTTTGCAACCCCATGGACTGTAGCCCGCCAGGCTCTTCCATCCGTGGGGATTCTCCAGGCAAGAATGCTGGAGTGGGTTGCCATGCCCTCCTCCAGGGCATCCTCCCAACCCAGGAATCAAACCCAGGTCTCCCACATTGCAGGAGGATTCGTTACCAGCTGAGCTGCCAAGGAAGCCCTATTGACCATCTACTTTGTACCAAACACTGCTCCTTCTCTGGGAAGCCAAAGACAATGAAGCTATGTGTGCCCTTCAAACACCTGCAGGCTGGACAGGAGGCAGACACATAAACTAAACAGGGTGATGAACAGTGCTCCAGGCACGTGCAAAGTCTCGTGGGATCTTGGAGCAAGGACAGGCTAAGCAAGGCTTTCCAGGAGAAGTGACATCCCAGGAGGTCTCAGAGGACAAACTGCAGTCTACCAGGCAGACCAGGGGTCAGTGTGTGAAGGTACCTGGGCACGACCACCTGCAGCCCATAGCCTAGGAGGACTGAATAAATGCCTTGGTACCCCCTAAGCAGGAATGCTCCTCCCACCCAAGCCCCACACCCATGGATGCCAGGACCAGTGTGAAGTCAAGGTGATGCCCTTCTTCCCCTAGTCCTTTCCCAAAAGGCCTGGGCTCCTGGATTCTGCCCCAAAGGCTTCCTGGGGGATGGCTCTGCCAGCGCCGGAGGCCCTCCTGACAGCTGCAGCCCCCTCCCTCAGAGGATCTTCAGTTTAGCTAAACGGCTGGATCCCTTTGGGCTTGATACCATCTAATTGGTTGTGGCTAATCCCATATTAACTCTCCCTGCAGAAGCTAGAGGGCCTCTCCCCACCCTCCATCACATCCAGCCCCTACAGAGGCTTCTGTTATCCTGTTTATGAGCCTCCGAAACCACAGACAGGAACATTTGCATATAAATAACCTGCCAGCACAGGAGGCTGCAAGAGGCACCTGGTAACGACTCTGTTTATTACGCTGAGAGAGAAAGGGAGCAAGAAGGCCTTGTGCGCTGGGTGGCCCAGGCGGGACGGCTATATTTCCACCCTCTGATTAGCTGAGAAAGAGTCAGTGACCCTCAGACCGCAGAGGGACAAATTAACCCCCCCCACCCCCCGCTCAGCAACTCCTCAATGGGAACCCTGGACCGACTGTGCAGCCCAAGACCTGAGATTGTAGGACGCACCAGGGCTGGTCCCACCCGGAAATTTGCCGGGTATGGCCCTGGGGCGTGTGCAGTAGGGCAGTGGTCCCCAAGCGTTCTGGAACCAGGGACCAGTTTCCTGGAAAACAATTTTTCCATCGACCAGGGTGGGCAGTGGTTTCGGGATGATCCAAGTGCATTATATTTATTGCACACTTTATTATTATTTCATCAGCTCCAACTTAGATCATCAGGCATTAGATCCTGGAGGCTGGGGACCCGTGTAGTGAGGGAGGTGCAATAAACAGAAATGGGCCATGTTCCCAAAGAACTGTACATTGCAGAGGACACATCACAGATGAAGTGGGAAGCACTGACCATACAGAATGGGGAGCTGATGACCAGCAAAGCGTGGTGTGGACAGAGGTGCTCAGAGTGAATCCTTCAAATGAGAAGGCTTGAAGAGGTGGGAGAGGGGGAGAGGTGACTGAGCTGGTCTTTGAAGAACAGATAGACCTCACCTGGGTGGAGAGTAGAGAGGAAACCTTCCAAGCCAGAGGGAATGAGGTCCTGTTTGGTGAATGCATCCTTAAGTGGACTATGGGGGCAGATAAAACTGGAAGAGCAGCAGAAGGTATGGCTAAAAAGGTGGGCTTGACACAGCCTATGGGGTCCCCACATGACTAAGTTGTGACTTTACCTCCTAGACCTCAAAGGTTTTTAAGCAACATCAGTGGGGACAGTTTTGGGGCTAAAACTATAGCTGCTGAAGCCGCCTTTAAACTGTGGGATGTCCTAACTTTTCCCTAAGAAGGCCCGGAAGGATCACCCTTACCTGTGGTCTGACATCCATTAACACAACATGTGTGCGGGCTAAGTTGCTTCAATCGTGTCCGACTCTTTGCGACACTGTGGACTGTAGCTCACCAGGCTTCTCTGTCTATGGATTCTCCAGGCAAGAAAACTGGAGTGGGTCGCTGCGCCCTCCTCTAGGGATCTCTCCGACCCAGGGATGGAACCTGAGTCTCACATCTCCTGCAGTGGCAGGTGGGTTCTCTACCACTAGTGCCACCTGGCAATAGAGCAGCAAGGCTTAATTCAGATCAGGGGCCACACCCCACAGAACGAGAAACTGAGGGTCAGCGGGAGTCTGGAGTCTTAGAGGAGTCAGGAGTAAGAAGGATCGAGTTAAACAACAGAAACCTATGATTGGAAAGGCAAGACGAGGCAAGGTGGGTGTCGGGAAAATAGAATTAGAAAAAGAGATCTTCTCCCGACCTGGAAAATCTTAGCACAAAGGTAGTAGAGACAGAGAGACAGAAAACAGTTTTCTTACAGAATGAGCATTAAACCAGAATGTGATGTGTGTCACAGGAGATGGCAAAGGCAGAATAAAATCTCACCCCCTTACACAGAGGAGGGAAGAAAACCCTCCTTCCCTCTACCCTCCTAGCTTCAGTGCCTGGGGCCTGAGAATCAAACTGATAAAAGACAGATTAACAAGAGGAAAAAAAAATTTAATTATGTATACACGCACAGAAACTCACCAAGACAGTGTGGTTCAGAGAGGCAACCAGAATTTGTTGTTGTTTAGATCGAACCCACGTCTCCTGCTTGGCAGGTGGATTCTTTACCACTGAGCCGCCAGGGAAGCCCAAACAAGGGGCTTATATATTATCTGCGGGGCTTCCCAGGTGGCACTAGGGGTAAAGAACCCACCTGCCAATGCAGGAGACATAAGAGATGAGGGTTTGAGCCCTGGGTCGGGAAGATCCCCCGGAGGAGGGCATGGCAACCTACTCCAGTATTCTTGTCTGGAGAATTCCATGAACAGAGAAGCCTGGTGGGCTACGGTCCACAGGGTCACAAAGAGCTGGACACGACTGAAGCAACTTAGCCGGCAGACAGGCATACTATCTGAGGCTAGACGAAGAAAAAGGAGTTTGGGGTTGGGGGAGTGGAAGTGAAAGTTATGGGAAGGTGACAAGTTTAGTAAAATCTGTTATGCAGATTTAAGCCGCCTCCTTTGATAAGAGCTGTCAAGAGTCTCCTCTTCCTGCTACCAGCGTGAGGGAGACATTTTTACAAATGGAAATTTCCTTGACAAAAGGGAAACCTGTGCTCTGCTTTTAGAGTTTTTCCCGTATCTGTTTTTCCTCGAAGGCTTTCAGCTCAAAAATGATCCCTATGCCAAAAAGACATATTTTGGGATGGCATATTCAGGCCCCTCTTCAATAGCCAAGCAGATCTAATCCATTACAGACACAGCCATTGTTTGTAAATCAAGATAAGCAAGAACTGGTCCTTACCTGAGAGTTCTTGTCAGCAGCATTTGTCACACATAGTTCATCCTACTCGTACCTGGCAACTGGGGTGACATCTGTGTTAGCTTACTGGCTTTATCCAGATAACCTATGATAGGAGGAAGTTTTGCCAATGGGAGGAAGGCTCCCACCAGAGTTTGGCTCCTGCCTTCTCAGGGGAGCTGGGAGGGAGGGCACTATCTCCCTGATTGTTTGCATTTCAAAAAGTGGTGTCCCTGGTGGCTCAGACGGTAAAGCTCTGCCTACAACATGGGAGATCTGGGTCCGAAAGATCTCCTGGAGAAGGAAATGGCAAACCACTCCAGTGCTCTTGCCAGGAAAATCCCATGGGCAGAGGAGCCTGGTAGGCTACAGTTCATGGGTTCACAGTCGGACACGACTGAGCGACTTCACTTTCACTTTCAAAAAGATGGTCTTCATACAGATGGCCAAGTGGCATACGAAGAGATGTTAAGCATTGCTAGTTATTAGAGAAAAGAAAGTGGAAGTGAAGTCCCTCAGTCGTGTCTGACTCTTTGAGACCCCGTAGACTGTAGCCAACCAGTCTCCTCCGTCCAGGGGATTCTCCAGGCCTGGAGTGGGCTGTCATTTCCTTCTCCAGAGGATCTTCCAGGCCCAGGGATCGAACCCCGGTCTTCCACATTGTAGGCAGATGCTTTACCATCTAAGCCACCAGGGAAGTAATTATTAGAGAAATATACATCAAAAGTGCACACCAGCCAGAAAGGCTATCATCAAAAAATCCACAACAATAAATGCTGGAGAGGATGTGGAGAGAAGGGACCCCTTCTACACTGTTGGTGAGAATGTAAATTGATTCATCCACTATGGAGAATAGTATGGAGGTTCCTTAAAAGCTAAAAATGGAGCTACCATATGACCCTGCAATCCCACGCCTGGGCACACATCCTAAGAAAAACATGGTCTGAAAGGATACGTGCACCCAGTGCTCACTGCAGCACTGTTTACAATAGCCAAGACATGGAAGCAATCAATGTTCATCGACAGAGGAATGGATAAAGAAGATGTAGTACATATATACAACTCAGACGTTAAAAAATGGAATAATGCCATTTGCAGCAACATGGATGAACCTAGAGAGTGTCATACTGAGTGAAGTAAGTCAGACAGAAAAAGAGAGATATTGTAGGATATCCCTTATATGTGGAATCTAAGAAGAAATGATACAAATGAACTTACTCACAAAACAGAAAGAGATTCACAGACCTAGAAAACAAACTTACGGTTGCTGGGGGGAAGGATGTGGGGGAAGGGATAGTGAGGGATTTGGGGATGGACATGTGCACACCGCCATATTTAAAATGGATAACCAATAAGGACCTACTCTACAGCACAGGGAACTCTGCTCAGTGTTATGTGGCAGCCTGGATGGGAGGGGAATTTGGGGGAGATGGATACATGCTGTTTACCTAAAACTATCACAATATTGTTAATCGGCTAGACAACAATACAAAATAAAAAGTTTAAAAAAAAAAAAAAAAGACCGTCTTCTGTCTTCTGTCTCTGAGGAAATGCCTGCATTGCAAAACTGGTTAGAAACTTGTTTAACCATTATAAAGATTTATGTACATTTGAAAAGGACAGAAAAAAAAATCGAAACTAAAAAGAAGGGGGAAGGATGTCTCCTCCCTGTTTCCCCTAAGAGCATTCAACCTCTTGGTTTAATTTATACTCACCTTTCCAGGACCAATGCGCTCAAAAGCTGCTGGGTCCTCATGGGAAATGCTGACGGTGGCGTCAGACCTGCTCCAGCCCACTTATGCCTTCTGGTGGACAAGTCAACTCTTGTCTCTGAGTTGGTTTTCTCATCTTTGAAATGAGGATTATAATTGCTACCTCGTAAGGTCTTGAGGAATAAGTGAGGTAATATTTTAAAGTCACCTGAAACACGGCGGGCACTTCAAAATATTCACCTTTGAAATTAAAGTATATAATGTCATGAGGCTTGGAAGGGTTGAATGAAGAGTAGTAGTTCACCAAATCCCCAAATACTGAGCCTGGGAAATTCTTTTAACACCTATGTCAGATGGTTACAGGGCAGACCAGAGGGGAACGCCCCTCGGAGCAGCTGGGAATACATTCAGGGAACTTATTTCCCTAAGAGATGTCACAGTCAGAAAATGTAAGTCGGTTAGGGGAGGGTTTAAAACACTCATGAATGCTAGCTCTCAGTGGGCTGGTAGGGAAGCGGCAGGCAAGCGTTGGAAGACGACTCCGAGGCTGATAGCTTCCAGGGTAAAGCCTTTCCCCTAAAGTGGTCTAGGAAAAACCGTCACAGGCAAGCTCTGGACAGACAGATGTATCACGGGTTTGGACTTAGAGGGTAGTTCTTCTATTTCTGTGCTCCACATCCCACAGGGCCCCCAAAATCCCCCGAGGATGACAGGCTGAATTTGTAGTGATACCTTTCTACTGGCTCCCGTGCCAGTTCTGCCAGTAGGCAGCATCCTTCAGCACCGGCTCCACTCCCCTGCAGGACACCTGCCCACCTGTGCTGCTGGAGGACCACTTCTCCTGAGATGGGGGAGGAAGCCAGGACACAGAGAGTCAGAGTGGTCAAGTGCCACCTCCCACGCTTCACTCTCCAACCCCCTACCCTCTGCATTGGTGGGGGCTGCCTTTTGGTTGCCATAGCAACCAGAGGTAGGTTGGGGTCCCTGGCCGCCATCTTGTGGAGGTGCTGGCCAGGTAAGTTCAGATTGCTGTGTTTCTCCCAAGGCCAGATGCTGCAGCCCCAAGCTGAGACTACCGCATGGATCAGGAGAGAGCGTCCTAGAGTAAAACCACACTGGGGTTTTGACTCTTTGAGGCTGGGGAGAGGTTGGGAGGAGCGATGGGCCGCAGTGGCCCCAGGTTCCTGAGGATTTTCCCAGCTTCCTTTGGTGCACTCACTCCACTTGGCCAGCAGCCGAGGAGAGGCTGGAGCTGAAAGGAGGCGAGACCCCCTCCCACCCCTCTCACCTTACCGCTACCCTGACCTCCTGTCCTCACTCAAAGTCAGAAAGTGGCCAGGATGGGCCAGTCAAGCACCCTGGGTGGCAAGATCTGCTGTGAGAGGGGGCGGGTCGGGAACGAGACCGGCGGGAGTGATAGCAGGAAGTCGATGTTCATCTAGAGTGGCTGCGGCGGGGAGCGGGGATAGTGGAAGAGATGACAGGATCAGAGCAGGATGTGTGTAGCGGGGGAGGCGGGGGTGACAGAGCCCATGGGGAGGGTTAGAACGGCGCTAAGCCGGCGCTGGGGGATGATTGAAGGGCGGCTCGGGAGGGATTGAAGCCAGAGTCTGAAGGATTTGCTGCAGAGCCGAGAGCCTGATGGAGCACGAGGGACACTTTGATGCAGGAGATAGCCGGCCTCCCCGGGGGCGGGGGCGGAGGGGTGATTTAGCACCTCGGAAGACCTGAGCGGCAGGACCGCTGCTTCCGGGACGGGCACGGGGAAGGAACCGCGGCCTGAACCCATCCATCCCCGCCGAGGGCGCCGCGGCAGCGCGAAGGCGCAAGGAGCTGGCTCCGGAATGCGAGCCCGCCAGCATATTTTGCCCGCAACATTCAAATAAATTCCAAGGCAGCCTTACTCCGGGAACAGGAAGCTTGGTTCAAAGGAAACATAATGAATTGGCTGAAATAAATAGCTAATTGGTTCCAGATAGCATCAGAAGCCCAGAGAGAGCGCGCTGAGATGTCTGGTGGGCCAGCAAGACAAGCCCTCTGCCGGGTGCAGGGTGTCACCGGGCTCAGCCCCAAAGGCAGTCCCAAAGCTAGCAACCTGAAGCTGCTTCTTGGCTGTGTGGACTGCCCTGTGGCCATCACTGGCCTGGTGGCACTAAGGGAAAAACAGCTTCTGGAAATAGCCCCTGAAGATTCAGTCTAGGCTCTGTCAGTTCAGTTCAGTCGCTCAGTCGTGTCCGACTCTTTGCAATCCCATGAATCGAAGCACCCCAGGCCTCCCTGTCCATCACCAACTCCCAGAGTTCACTCAGACTCACATCCATCGAGTCAGTGATGCCATCCAGCCATCTCATCCTCTGTCGTCCCCTTCTCCTCCTGCCCCCAATCCCTCCCAGCATCAGTCTTTTCCAATGAGTCAACTCTTCGCATGAGGTGGCCAAAGTACTGGAGTTTCAGCTTTAGTATCATTCCTTCCAAAGAAATTCCAGGGCTGATCTCCTTCAGAATGGAGTGGTTGGATCTCCTTGCAGTCCAAGGGACTCTCAAGAGTCTTGTCCAACACCACAGTTCAAAAGCATCAATTCTTCAGTGCTGAGCTTTCTTCATAGTCCAACTCTCACATCCATACCTGACTACTGGGAAAAACCATAGCCTTGACTAGACGGACCTTTGTCAGTGCACCTTAAATACCTTGATGAACTTCTCTGAATGCGTTTTCTCAACTTATAGTGGTGATAAAACTAACCTAACATCTGTCCTGACTGCTTTCTCAAGAATCAAATGAGAAAAGGTTATGTCACAAAGTTGGTAGTTGTTTTCCATTAGACCCTAAGCTCCATGAGAGAAGTGGGTCTGTTTTGCTCGCTTCTCCACGCCCTGCATTGAATGTAATGGCTGGCACGAGGATTTGTTGAATAAATGTGGACTATTCACTACCCAAGGGGTGTGTGTGCATGCTCAGTCACTTCATTCGTGTCTGACTCTCTGGGACCCTATGGACTATAGCCTGCCTTCTCAGTCCATGGGATTCTCCAGGAAAGAATACTGGAGTGGATTGCCATGCCCTCCTCCAGGGGATCTTTGTGACCCAGGGACTGAACCCAGGTCTCCTGCAGCTCCTACATTGGGAAGCGGATGCTTTACCACTGAGCCACCTGGGTAGCCCCCTGGGACCCCAGGGATACCCCAGATCATTGACAGGTGAACTGAGCCCAAGAAGGTTGGATGTCCAACCCAGTGGTATTGGTTGTGATGCTGCCCTAAGCCAACCCCAAATGATATCTGGCTTAGCCTTAGTTTTGAGTTACCCATAGTTCTGTTGTCCAGGAAATCAGAAAATGGGAGTTATTTCAAGTTTAATGGAGAGGGCGGGCCATGAACTAGATTTCTCCTACTTGGTCCAGGAGCCGCTGAGTCCAGAACAGAACTCCTGGGAGCTCCCTGTTTCATGTCCCTCTTGGTCACTCTATGACTGCCATACCCAATCTGATACTGGGGGCCACACAGAATATCAGTCATCTTAAACTGCATACACATTTTACATTAATTCATTAATTATAGTTTAGTTGGAACTAGGAGTTAAGTAGGCTTCCCAGATGGTGCTGGTGGTAAAGAACCCACCTGCCAGTGCAGGAGATATAAGAGACAGGTTCAATCCCTGGGTTGGCAAAATCCCCTGGAGGAGGGCATGGCAACCAACTCCAATATTTTTGCCTGGAGAATCCCATGGACAGAGGAGCCTGGTGGGCTACAGTCCATAGGGTCACAAAGAGTCAAACACGACTAAAGTGACTTAGAGTGCGCACACACACACACACACACAGGAGTTAAGGGCCACTTGGCTAGTTGGATGGCATTACCAACTCAATGGACATGAGTTTGAGTAAGCTCCGGGAGTTGGTGATGGACAGGGAAGGCTGGCATGCTGCAGTCCATCGGATTGCAAAGTCGGATACAACTGTTCAACTGAACGGACTGACTGGCTAGTTGACATGTTTTATAGACATGTAATCAAAAATTTATTAATTTTGATTTTACCGTTTTCTTTTGCCATCATGAAGCCAATTAATTCTTTTCTTCAGGTGTCAAACTCTGTCAGAGATCCTTAAACCATTCAGAGGACCGGGCACCGAAGCAGCTAGGAAAAAGAGAGACAGTGAAGCTGCCAGAACACCCTGTGTTCTCCTAGAAAGGGGAGAAGCAGTTTGGCCTTTGGCTTCAGCACTTTTCCAGGAAATAGGAGACCTGCATCTGTGCCCAGAAATAGTCACTGTATACTGTGTGATTTTAGGCAAGCTGCATGATCTGTCTGGCCTTCAGTTTGGGAGCCCCTAGAATAGGGCTTGAGAAACAAGGATGCAGGTTACAGGGGAAGATGATCATCAAGGTTTCTCTCCCCCAAGTCAGAACCTTTGCTCAGGGCAGGATGTCTGAACACTTGGAGACTGAACTGAGAGCATGCTTTTTTTGTTTCTGGGTGGCAGAGACCCTTCGCTGTGTGGCATGAGTTAACCACCCCCTACAGTCCCTGCAGACCAAGAAGAGGCCCAGGCAGACCCCTGCCCATTGCACTAGCTCCCAACCTCCCTCTGTAAGTCAGTGAAAACAACACCAGAGAGAGTCTTTGCTTCTTCGCTGTGGCTTGTTTCCAGCACCCTGGGGTAAGAAAAAGGAGGGAATAACAAAAGACAGCACTCATTCCAAGCTTCTTATGGACCAGGCACTGCCTAAGCATTTTGCATTTATTAGTTAACGTGCTTAATTCTCACAAAAACCCTAAAATGTAGGTATTATCAATATTATTATTTCTATTTTTCAGAGGAGGAAACCGAGGCACAGGATGAGAAGTAGCTTGCTCAGGATCATGTAGCTGTAAAAAAGCACTATTTCTGTTCTCGGGGAGCTCAGAATTTAAGCAATGCATAAGAGTGAATCAAGCACCCAGTGTGTTCCCAGCCTTGAACTAGGTACGACAGGAAATAAGTAAGAAGATAAGATATTGACCCTGCCTTTCAAGGAGTCTAACGTGGAAAGTATGACAACCAACCACTGAATTCCCTGAGACAGGGATCCATCTGCCTGATCATGACTCCATCTCCAATGCGGACTTGGTAAGCTCAATAAATATTTCTTAAATGATTTATTGAAACAAATATACATATTAGTTTGCAATGGGGTGTCTTTTTTCAGACACAAAATGTGTGTTTTCCCACCCTGCCATTAATTCTGCAGTTCTGACATCAGCTGCATGTCCTCCTGTTCATCCTGTTCTGACACTGACTGCTTGGAGATAATATCAGACCCCGCAGTTCTAAGGATTTAGTCACACCAGACTACCCCCACTTCAGATGCCAATCACAAATCCTGGGGGCCACCCATACTTCTGACTGCCTGGCTATAAATCAGAGGTTCTCACAACCTCCTCTCAGGTGCAATAATTCTGTAGAACAACCCACAGAACTCAGAAAAACACTTTGTGTTTGTGTGTGTGCTCAGTCACTTCAGTTGTGTCTGACTCTTTGCAACCCCTATGGACGGTAGCCCACCAGGCTCTTCTGTTCATGGGATTCTCCAGGCAAGAATACTGGAGTGGGTTGCCATACCCTCCTCCAGGGGATCTTCCCGACCAAGCGATTGAACTCAAGTCTCCTGTACCGCAGGCAGATTCTAGACCACTGAGCCACAGGGTAAGCCTTTATTTGTGCTTACCTCTTTATTATAAAGGATGCAACTCAGGAACAGCCAAATGAAAGAGATAGATTAGGAAAGTTTTGGGGGGATTGGTGGGTGGCAGGAATTCCATACTTCCCCAGGTATGCCATCTTCTGAGCACATCACTTTGTTCACCAACCTAGATGCTCTCCAAACCCTATGGATTATGGGTTTTGATGGAAACTTCGTTACCTAGGAACTATTGATGAAGTCACTGGGTATTGATGATTGAGTTTAATTACCTCTCTATCCTTCCTGGAGGTCATCAGGATAGAACTTTCAGTTCTAACTTGTGATCCTGTCCGGGTCTTTTTAGCCACCTACTCTCATCCTGAAGCTATCTAGTTCCCCTCCCTACCCCAATGCCAACCCAACTAGAGTCATCCAGTGAGCAGGAAAAGACATTCATCACTCAGGAGATTCCATGGGTTTTAGGAATGCTTTGCTAGGAACCTGGGACAAAGACCAGATATGTACTTTTATGATACCACAGGCAACTTGCAATATCATCACCTTGCAGTCCTTAGAGGGCCAAGTGTGGGCTGAGCTTGGGTTTTTCAAAGATTCCCCGCCCCCAGTGCATATCTGTCAGACCCCAGGCTTTCTTCCAATGGGCTGTTTTCTAGGCCAGGCCCATCCTGCACACTACCTTGGTAATCAGACCCTCAGAAAAAGACCGGGAGAGACAGAAAGGAGGACAAAGATACTCTACCATCTTCATTGAGCCCCTTCATTGAGGATGCAAACATTTGTCCCCTCCATTTTCCAGGCTGAATCTTCTCGTCTAGAAATCAGGACCCACACCCTCTAGTTGCAGTTCTTCCAGGAGCTCACCTGCTCTGAGCTCGAGAAATGCATGATGAGAACTACTGTCCCTCCTCCTCTCCCTGCTTCCTCCCCCAGACAGGCAAACATCCCAACTTCCCAGGAGGTGGAGAGGCCAGAACAAGCCACTAGGATCCTGTGGACAGAGAGATGAAAACAAACTTGGCCCTTGGTGATTTTCCTCTCTGGATTTTATAAGCCAGCACAGTTTCTGAGTGAAATTGGATCCATGTGGTCCTGATTCATTTGTACAATGGGAGAGGGTTTGTGCATAAGAGAGATAGAGATCCCAGAGGCCCATTTCAGTTGATTTAACAAATCCCTTTTAAGCTTTTATTTTTTCATTATGAAGCAGAAGTTGCTTGTTCCCAAACCATACACACACATACACGCACATATGCATACGCCCCACTGGTTTCAGTAGCTCTCCAAGCCCCGAAGACTGAAATATTCCCATGAATCAAGAGTTAGAGGAAATTTCCCCATGTTCTCCATGTAGCATCTGCTGGGAAATGGACGAAGAAAGGAGTCTAGGAAGAAAAACTCGCCAGAACCAGGAGGAAAGAGGCAAAGTGCTCTTCTTGCGCTAAGAAGTCGGTGCTGCTGTAGCACTTTCTTTTAGAAGGACAGTCGTGGCTCTGAACCTACCTCTTGAGTCTGGGTTTAATTTTGGTTTAGGTGGGAGGACCCTGGGCTAAGAATATGGACCCAAAGTTGGTGGGGGAACCCTGAGACAGGTTTCCCATCCTCTCTGCTGAGCAGAACCTTTCAGAGGCACCTATAGCAGCATTTCATGGGCAATGCCAGACACAGCATGTGGTATTAATAGAGGAGAAATGGAGTCCAGAGAGCTCAGCTGTGGCTCCAGCTCCCCTTACTGGCTATGTGACTGTTGTCAAGTCACTTAACCAGTGAGCTTCATCCCCTTGCCTGTGCAATGAGTATAATGAAATCTGATACCTTACTGGAACAAATGAGGATGGATTGAAAATGTTTTTAACCTGCCTGCAAATAGTAAAGAATCTGCCTGCAATGCAAGAGACCTGGGTTTGATCCCTGGGTCGGGAAGATCCCCTGGTGAAGGAAATGGCAACCCACTCCAGTATTCTTCCCTGAGAAATTTCATGGACAGAGGAGCCTGGCGGGCTGCAGTCAGACACGACTGAGCAACAGACGACTGTCACTTTCCTATGCAAAGTGAGATATAGCTGAACCTCTCTTGGATGGTGTCAGTAACAGTCTTATTTGCCAATGTCTTCAAGGCAAAGAATCCTGCTGCTCCCCCCAGAAACAGCTGCCCTTGTCTCATACCTGTTTGGGAAGTCCTTCTTAGCATCCACCTGCTCTGCTTCTGAAACAGCTTACATTTTATGTCACAGGTAGCCCTGAGTGTGTTTTCCTGTGATGATACAGTTGTCCATACTGTTTTGTGTGCACACCTTCCATACACTGCCCACTACAGGAACATGAGCCTGGCGAAGTGGAGGAAGGCAGGGTTCTGGAAGGTTCTGCCCTCGGAGTCCTGGGCCATGCAGAGCTCCGAGCAGCACAGCACTTCCATTGGCCCCAGAGTCACAGAGTGGAGTCAGGCTGCCAGAAGTGTCTCTCCAGTTTCCTCATCAGAAGGCAAGTCATTTGAGCAGCTTGGACTGTTTTTCAAATCAACCAATGTGAAAATCCACCTAGAACTTGGGTTATAAAATATGTCATTTTCATCTGTGAAATGTGCACCCACTGATCTCATATCCTCCCTGAAGATGGGGAACACTCTCACCTCCCCCCTCCAGTTTAATGTACATCTGATACACGGGCAGACCTCAACCCCACCTGCATCTCTTGGAGCCATTTCCTTCCATTTACGAGTAAATGATGGTTCCAGTGAGCCAGGCTGGTGGGAACAGCACTCACCCCGGGGCAGAGGCAGGGGGATGTGCTCCTTCTCGCTCGCCCTTTCAGGACCTCACCTAGCACACACAGAAGCTCCAGAATGCCGAGATTCTTTGCAGCCTGCCTCTGTCCGCACCCCCAATTCAATCACGCAACCCTGCCTGTGAGCATCAAAACGAATTTTCTCCCCTAATGATTCCCTTAACTGAGCTGATGGCAGACCTTCCTCAGGGCCCCATGGGTAAGAGAGCTGGAGAGAGTTGATCCCTGGCCTCTGTGCCCCTTTCTCCTCTGTCTCTGTGAAGCAGAGATGCCCAGATGGACACATTCCCTAGAAATGCCCAGAGCTGAGAAAGAGGAGAGAGTAGTTTGAGTGACAGGAGGTGGGCTGCGTGGTCCCCACGGGCTGTCCCTCTCCTGGCAGCTCCATTTCAGTTCCATTAACCTCGCTCTGCATGCACTGAGTTAATGGCCTGGGAAGGACGGTTCACCCTACCTGCCCGCCCAGAGGACAGGTCTACTTGTTGCCCGTCTCAGCACTGGCATGCGTGTTGGGAGGGTTGATTTGTGGGCTGGCTCTCCAGCTGCCTGACTTTGGAAAGAAGGGATCAACTCACACCCCTGCTCCCCTCTCAGGGCCATGTGATGGGCAGCTGAGATGCTGACGGGGCTGGGAGGAAAATTCCTCCTGTTCACCTTCCTCCCCAAGGAGCCTCAGAGTTTCTCAACAGCTGCTGCTGCTGCTGCTGCTGCTGCTAAGTCACTTCAATCGTGTCCGACTCTGTGAGACCCCAACAGGCTCCTCTGTCCCTGGGATTCTCCAGGCAAGAACACTGGAGTGAGTTGTCATTTCCTTCTCCAATGCATGAAAGTGAAAAGTGAAAGTGAAGTCGCTCAGTCGTGTCCGACTCTTAGCGACCCCATGGACTGCAGCCCACCAGGCTCCTCCATCCATGGGATTCTCCAGGCAAGAGTACTGGAGTGGGGCGCCATCGCCTTCTCCACCTCAACAGCTAGGGAGATTCAATTATGGAAACTTCCTAAGTGCACAAAAAGGGTCTGTGAATAAGAAACCCTTATATTTTATTAACTCTTCCATTTCCACTGTTGGATCTCATACACTTGTGAGGAAGAGGAGGCTGCACGGTGAGGCTCTAAGATGCAAAGGGAGAAGTGACTTGGCAGGGTTGGTGTCAAGGGCCCAAGACCCAGCCTCCATGGCTGTACCTTGTTTGCACCGTCCTGACTTGGAGATTTCATGGTGCCATCTCCCAGAGCGGAACTAGACACAGACTCATTAATCAAGGCAGGATGGTAGGTTGGGGGACTGGAGTTAGGACAGAATGGGCTGGGGCTCTGCCCCAGGCTGTCCGCTGTTCAGATTCATGTGACCTGGTTGAACATGGGGGTGGGCACCAGACCAGGGCCACCCATTCATAGGCTGACCAGAGGCCTGTGACATAGTCAGGTGCAGAAAGCCATCAGCTCAACCAATCAGGTGCTCTCTCATTTTGGAAAATGAAAGGATTAAGACATCAGCAGGGACAGGAGAAGTAAGAAGCCACAGAAGAGAAGGCAGATGAGTCCTTTTGGTGACAGAGTCTAGAGGGAAGAGCCACAAATGCTGGCTTATGGGTCCTTGGAGAATATATCCTAAGAGGTACCTCGGACCCCCACCTCACCCCACCTTCCTGTCTAAGCCCCATGCCACAGCTTCTGTCCTGAGATGTTATCATGAATATCCTTGTAAATAAATCTCCATATGCTAGACAGGCTCCCAATAAGCTGGGGAAATGGCACAGGGTGTCTTAAATTTACCTGATTAAAAATCACACAGGTGGACTTCCCTTGAGGTCCAGAGCCTAAGAATCTGCCTGCCAATGCAGGGGACACAGGTTCAATCCCTGGTCTGGGAAGATTCCACACCCTGTGGGGCAATTGACCCCACATACCACAACTACTGAAGCCTGCGTGCTCTAGAGCCTGTGCTCTGCAATGAGAGAAGGCACTGCAATGAGGAGCCTGCACACAGCAACTAGAGTAGCATGCACTCACCACAAGCAGAGAAAGCCCACTTATAGCGATGAAGACCCAGCACAACCAAAAATAAATGAATTAACATCACATGGGCAGTTTGTTCAACCTACAAACCCCTGGGTTCCTTTCCTGACCACTGGATCTGAATCTCCAAGATGGCCCAGGGTATGGACTTTTTACCATACACCCTGGGCGGACTTATGGCACGTTAGGAAAACGCTAGTTTACTCCCATCCTCCTTAATCCCTGTAAGTCAGTTGAATTGATTGTGCAACACCACATTGCTTTAAAAAAAAAAAAAAGAGGTGAGATACCCATTTAGGGGTACAACCAGGCAAAAAAAAAAGGAAGTTGCACAAATTTCTTGTCCCCTCCATTTGCCCACAAACCCAAGATAAGATATTCTAGCAATTGGAGCACATTCCCTCTGGATGGCTATGATACAAGTGACACTTCCAGGGCCTTGAATTTGCTGCTGCTGGGCTACCATCTTCAGTGGTAAGTCATGGCTCTGCCTTAACTCTGTTTGTTCCCAAAGACTCATTTTTCTCTTCTGTGGTAAGAGAATTTTTAGCTGGACACATAACAGCTCAAAATAAAGAATGTATTTTCCAGCTTCCTTGAGGCTATGTGTTTGTGTATTAGTTGCTCATTTTTATCCAACTCTTTGGACTCTATCCAACTCTATCCAACTCTTTTGTCTATCCCATGGACTGTAGCCTGACCCAATGGACTACAGCCCACCAGGCTTTTCTGTCCATGGGATTCTCCAGGCAAGAATACTGAAGTGGATAGCCATTCCCTTCTTCAGGGTATCTCCCCGACCCAGGGATGGAACCTGGGTCTCCTGCATTGCAGGTAGATTCTTTACCATCTGAGCCACCAGACTGGAGGTGGCCATGTGACTAAGTGGTGGCCAATGGGATGTGAGCAAAAGTAATGCACACAACTTATTATTGATCAGGATTTATGGGAAAGGTGTGTGCTCTTCCTGCCTCCTTTTTCCTATCTACTGGTTGGAATGCAGAGCCAGGTGGTGAGGCACTTTGGACCATGTGAATGAGGTTTTTCCAGAGGAAACAGAACCAGTAGGATGCACATGTGCGTGAGTGATATGTGTGTATTATATATTTATTTTATATGTTTACACACACACACATATATATAAAGAGATTTATTATAAGGAATTGACTCACACTTTTATGGATGTTGACAAGTCCCAAGTTCTGCAGTTGGCAAGGTGGATAGCTGATGATGTCATTCTAGTTTAAAGACCAGCAAGTTCAAGGCCCAGGAAGAACCAGTGTTTCAGTTCAAGTCCAAAGGTAGGAAGAGACCAGTGTTCCAGCTTGAAGGCAGTCAGGCAGGAGGAGTTCCCTCTTATGTGGCAGGGGGTGGGGATCAGCCCTTTTGCTCTAGTCAAGCTTTCAAATGGTTGGATGAAGTCCACCCACATTCGGGAGGGCAATCTGCTTTACTATGTCTATCAATTTAAATGCTGCTGCTGTTAAGTCGCTTCAGTCATGTCCGACTCTGTGACACCCCATAGACAGCAGCCCACCAGGCTCCCCCGTCCCTGGGATTCTCCAGGCAAGAACACTGGAGTGGTTTGCCATTTGCTTCTCCAATGCATGAAAGTGAAAAGTGAAAGCAAAGCCGCTCAGTCGTGTCCAACTCTTAGCGACCCCATGGACAGCAGCCTACCAGGCTCCTCCATCCATGGGATTTTCCAGGCAAGAGTACTGGAGTGGGGTGCCATTGCCTTCTCTAGATTTAGATGCTAAACTCATCCAAAATCAATGCCGCAGAAATACCCAGAATTATGTTGACCAAATATATGGGCGCCCCATGGGTGCAGTCAAGTTGACACATAAAATGAACTATTACAGCGTGCAACCTGAGGGATGACAGAGCAACAGGGAAGAGGGGCCTTGATCTCTAGACCATGAAACTACTATGCCAGCCCTGTTGCAGGAGAGAAAAGTAGACTATATTGTATAAGCCACTATTATTTTGGATTTTGTTATAGCATTACTGCAGCTGTATCTATATCTTAACTATAGGGTTTTAGAGGAATTTTCAACCAGGGTTATGTTTTCAGTGGAGTTTATCTCACTTTATGGCAAGGCTTAACCCCCCACTCCCTAGAAGATTCCCACACGTCCCTCTTGTCTATGACAACTGGTCCTGCACCTCACAGGTCCTTGTTCTGAGGGACAGGATATCAGAGGCAGATGTCGACTTCACTAGCACAGGCAATGGCATCCTAGCATACTCCACACACAGTGAATTATCTGTTTATTTATTTATCTACTCATTTTTGGCTGTGCTGGGTCTTTGTTGCTACACATGGACTCTCTCTAGTTGCAGCGAGCAGGGGCTGCTCTCTAGTTGCGGTGCACGGGCTCCTCATCGTGGTGGCTTCTCCTGCTGCGGAGCACAGACTCTAGGGCACGTGGGCTCCGTAGCTGTGGTGCACAGGCTTAGTTGCCCTGTGGCATGTGAAATCTTCCCAGACCAGGGGTAGAACCCATGTCCCCTGCATTGGCAGGCAGATTCTTAACCACTGGGCCACCAGGGAAGTCCAGAGAGAATTGTTTTTAAAGTCCTTTCCTCTATTTAGCAAAGTTACTTTCAGTAATGATTATGAAATAAACAATAATAATGGCCAGAAAAGAAACACAGTGAAAATGTTATTTTATTAAACTTCTTATGTAAATGCATTCCAATAAAAAAAAATAATATTTTAGGTAAATTAGTAATTAATAAATGAATTTTAATAAAACCCAAGCATTTGCAAATGGCATAATTTAGGCACTATTAAATTATACCAATGATATTATATTTCACCTTTGAGATTATTCTTCAGCATTAAAATAATTAATACTTTTAAAATAATAATAAATGTTGATATTAAAGATATTATTTAAATTACGCAAAATATTTCACACATGAACTAAAATTTGCACTTAACCAAATAATAGCTTTACATTTCATGGCTTGTTTCATTGTTTTACATTTTAAACACAAATTAAAATTTCAAGTGGTCACATGGAATGACAGAATTGGAGGAACTCAGGACCTAGGCTGCTGCTCTAGAATCCCTGTGCTGTCACCACTGACTGAGAGTCTACTGTTCACGTGCAGAAATACGTCATACTCCAGGAGCTGGAGACAGACTCCACCTGAAGCAGCCGTATTAGCCACTCAGTTGTCTCTGACTCTTTGTGACCTCATGGACTGTAGCCTGACAGTCTCCTCTGTCCATGGAATTTTCCAGGCAAGAGGACTGGAGCGGGTAGCCATTCCCTTCTCCAGGGGATCTTCCAGACGCAGGGATCAAACCCAGGTCTCCTGCATTACAGGCAGATGCTTTACCGTCCGAGCCACCAGGGAAGCCCCCACCTGAAGCAAGCACTATCCCAAACAATCAGGGACTGACTTGTAAAACTGAATCCATGTGTGTGAAGAGGCAACTGAATGCTAGAAATACTCTCAATTGACTTCCATGTGCATGCAGTGCTTATTAAAGAATAAGTAATAAAACTGCTAATTTGAAGCTTACGTTTATTTATTTAGATGTAATTGACATATAACAGAGTATTAGTTTTAGGTATACAGCATAATGATTTGATGTATATATGTATATGCTGCTGCTAAGTCACTTCAGTCGTGTCCGACTCTGTGCGACCCCATAGACGGCAGCCCACCAGGCTCCCCCGTCCCTGGGATACTCCAGGCAAGAACACTGGAGTGGGTTGCCATTTCCTTCTTCAATGAATGAAAGTGAAAAGTGAAAGTGAAGTCACTCAGTCGTGTCCGACTCTTAGAGACCCCATGGACTGCAGCCTACCAGGCTCCTCTGTCCATGGATTTTCCAGGCAAGAGTACTGGAGTGGTGTGCCATCGCCTTCTTGTATATGTATATATATATTGCAAAATTATTATCAGAATAAGTTTAATTAGCATCCATCACTATACATAGTTGTACATTTTTTCTTGTTATGGAAATTTCTAAGACCTACTCTCTTAGCAACCTTTAGTACAGCATTGCTAATTATAGACACCATGTTGTACATTACATCCCCAGATTTATCTTATATCTGGAAGTTTGTATTTTTTGACCATTTTCACCCATTTTGCCCAACCTCGCACCCCCAATCCCAAGGCTCCAGTATTTTTATGGGTTCATTTTTTTCAGATTCCATTTATAAGTAAGATCATACAGGATTTGTCTTTTTCTGTCTGACCTATTTCACTTAATATAATGCCCTCAAGATCCATCCATGTTGTAGCAATTGGCAAGATTTCCTTCCTTTTTTATGGCTGAATAATATATATATATGAATAATATAAGCATGTATTTTCTTCAGTCAATCATCCATCAATAAACATGTATGTTGTTTCCACGTCTTGGAAAATAATGCTGCAATGAACACAGGAATGCAGGTATCTTTTTGAGACACTGACTTCCCTCCCACTAGATAAATACTCAAGTGTGGAATTGCAGTATCATGCAGTAGTTCTGTTTTCCATCTCTTGAAATTGTTTTACATTCCCACCCACAGAGCACAAGGGCTCTGTTTACTCCACATCCTCACCAACACTTGTTACTTCTTGTCATTTTAATAACGACCATTCTAACAGGTGTGTGGTGGTCTCTCTCTGTGGTCTTGATTTACATTCCCTGATGATTAGGGATGTTGAGCACCTTTTCATGTGCCTGTTGCCCACTTGAAGGTCTTCTTTTGAAAAATGTCTATTCAGACCCTTTGCCCACTGTTTAATCAGATTTTTTCGTGTTTTGCTATTTAGTTGTAAGAACGCTTTATGTATTTTGTGTAGTAACTGCTTTTCATATCCATGGTGAACAAATGTTTCCTCCTGTTTCATGGCTGCCTTTTCACTTGGCTGATCGCCCCCTATGCTGTGCAGAAGCTCCTTCATTTGCTGAGTCTCCCTTGTTTGTTTTTGCTTTTGTTGCCTTTG
Organism: Bison bison bison; assembly: GCF_000754665.1. NCBI lineage: Eukaryota > Metazoa > Chordata > Mammalia > Artiodactyla > Bovidae > Bison > Bison bison. The sequence goes on from NW_011495071.1 coordinate 9,427,200, forward strand.
TTTTTGGTGTCAACCCCCCAAATCACTGCCAACACCTGTATCAAAGAGCTTACTTCGTAGGTTTTTCCTAAGAGTTTTATGCTTTTCGATCTTATGTACGAGTTTTTAACCCATTTTTGAGTTAAATTTTGTGTATGCCCAGCTTCATTCTTTTACATGTGACTGTCCAGTTTTCCCAACACATTTATTGAAGAAACTATCCTTTCCCCATTGTTTTCTTGGTTCTTTTGTCATAAATTAATTGACTATATACATGTGGATTTATTTCTGGGCTCTTTATGATGTTTCATTGATCTATGGGTCTGTTTTTATGCCAAGAACACATTATTTTGGTTACTATAGATTTGTAATATAGTTTGAAATTAAAAAGTGTGATGCCTTTAGCTTTGTTCTTCTTTCTCAAGATTGCTTTGGCTACTCTGTGGCTTACATATATATTATTAACTCTCAACAGTAATGTCAAAATTATTTAGAACTTAGGCCAACAGGAGACTTTCCGTGGAGTCTTTTATCATCAGTGTATAGAATATCCAGTGCATGATGGTACTAGAAAACTGACTGGTTGTTAGTCACTGTTGATGTTTATAAATTCTCTGCAGACATCATGCATCCTGTTGCTGGCATCTGGGCTGACCACTACCACTGCCCAGCCCTACCACACCACAGCATTTTGTCCTTAAATCCCCTCATTAGATGTGAGGGCCTAATTATGTTTGGCTCAGCTGCTTCATCTTCCTCTGGAAGACAAAGTTTGGGCACATGAGGACCCAAAACACTGTAACTTTCAGATCTTGCCAACCAAAACACATAATACTTGTACTTTGTTTTAAATGGTAATAATTGCATTATATGAATGGGCTGATGGTTAGCTGCCCTTCTTTATTAGCCGAGGTGAATAACCAGAGCAACGCACTTTAGAAATGACAGCACACACTCTGGCAGAAGCTTGAGTGAGTTTTGCTGGAAATCAAAAGGAGGGCAAGAGCCTTGATCTGGACTGAGGAGTCCATGGGGATGGGTGGGGAGTGGTCAAGGCCTGTGGAAGGGGTGAAAACTGAAGGCAGGTTGATGGAACCTGGCGCCCGGGAGACAAGTGGAAACAAGCAAGCAGGCCTGTGTCAAGGAAAACAGCCACTGTCCATAACAGGAACTACTGGCTAGCCTTTTTTCTTTTTTAACGTTTCTCATTGTTTTTCTTCCCAACAACTCTTCAAAATGAGCTCAGGAAGTTAATTAATATTTGTTTAAGGTCTCTAAGCTAGAGAGGTGGGATTGAACCCAGGGTCTTGCCACTTCACCACAAGACTTCCAACACTGGCTCCTACACTGTCGTGTAGCCCAGCCTGGGCACTGGGGCTCAGAGGTAGCCTCCAGAGCTGCACCCTTGGACAGGGTCATGGAAAGAGTGAGATTTTTCAGTGTGCCACACCAAGCATGAGATCTGAGCATGTGCCAGAACTGCTGGTTCTCAGAATTGAGGGCAGGCTGAGGCCTCACTGGGGCTTCCCAGGTGGTACTAGTGGTAAAGAACCTGCCTGCCAATGCAGGAGACATAAGAGGCGCGGGTTCAATCCCTGGGTCGGGAAGATCCCCTGGAGGAGGGCATGGCAATCCACTTCAGTATTCTTGCCTGGAGAATCCCATGGACAGAGGAACCTGGCGAGCTACAGTCCTTAGGATCACAAAGAGTCAGACACGACTGAAGCGACTTGGCACAGACGCACAAGGCCTCACTGGCAGCCAGGCCCACTTGAAGCAGAGTCCCTGGGCACCAAGGTATTGACAGAACTATTAATTCCCTCCAGCTAGGGTCAGGATTCCTCTGAGAGGGATTTGGCAACCCACTCCAGTGCTCTTGCCTGGAAAATCCCATGGACGGAGGAGCCTGGTAGGCTGCAGTCCATGGGGTCACTAAGAGTTGGGAACGACTGAGTGACTTCACTTTCACTTTCCACTTTCATGCCTTGGAGAAGGAAATGGCAACCCACTCCAGTGTTCTTGCCTGGAGAATCCCAGGGATGGGGGAGCCTGGTAGGCTGCCATCTATGGGGTCGCACAGAGTCGGACACGACTGAAGTGACTTAGCAGGGTCAGGATTCCTCTGAGAGGGGTTTGTAGCAGGACTTGGAGGGTTACTGAAGCTGGGGGCCAGGCCACTCCAGGCCACACTGCATCTCTCCTCTCAAGAATACTTTTGAGAGTGCTGAACCAAAGAGTTACAGGTGAGACCTCAGATTTGACAACCACATCATGAGAGGTGGGACTCTTAAAAGGGGGGCTCTTAAGCCCCTTCCTCCCAAGAGCCAGCCTTAGGTGCGAACAGGAGGAGGGATCTCTTTCCGGTGAATGTCAAATCACAGAACAGTGCAGGATTGATTTTTTGAAGACCGAGAAGGCCAGATGCCTATATTTCTTTGTTTCTAGCAGCGAGGGCCTGAAACGATTCGGGAATCGTTCACCGTTGGCATCCTTATCAGAGGGATCCAGTGTTTTATTTATCCAACAATTATCTGCTGAGTGTCTGTTATGTGCTCAGCCCTGTTTTGGGCATGAACAGCTCACAGTGAACAGTGCAGAAACCCCTGCCTTTGAAGAGCTCAGTGCTAATGGGGGAGAGAGACCATAAATAAAAATAAGGGAGTGAAGAGTGCTATGGAGAAATCGAAGCCGGCTAAAAAGGTGGATGGCTCCAGGGGTGCAGTCTCGATGAGGGGTCAGGGCAGGTCTCTGTAAGGAGGGAAGTAGGAGCCAAGTAGCCCCTTTACTACCTCCCCAGCCCACGTGTCAGGCTAGGTCTGAGCATCCATCACTTGAAGTGATGAGTGAAAGGGTCTGTCTCTTAGTTCAGAGGCACACTGTGGGGACACAGGGAAAGTGAAGAGACGGCCACTGCCTTCAGGGGAACAGGGTGAGCTCACCAGAAACAGCACGAGGCGCGCACACAGAGGCAGAGGGAAAATGACAATTACCAGGAAGCGCACTGACCATCTGTCGGGCAGGCTGCCGGGGGCGGGGAAGCAGCAGTGGTCTCTATGGTGATTCTATCACAAGTGCATCCTGAATGTCACGGGCTTCCCCAGCTGGAGGGTGAAAAGCTGTGCCCACTCACCTTAATGCCTAAACCTTGGTGCTCCAAGCACCCAGCTATATGGTGGCAGGAAGTCCAGCCTTTTAGGGAGTCACTCCTCCTGTCCATCCTGAGATGCTTCAGGGAGGTTCCATGTGACACGAAGTCTCCCTGCCCCGTTGTTTACAACTATAAGCCAAGTCCCAGGCTCAACAGCACCCCTGATGTGTCACTTCTAGGGGCTTGTTCTATTGCCAGTATCTTGCCACTGCCAAGTCCGTGACTGAATAGTGAAGCCCAAAGTCAGTGACTGAGAAGGCTGCCTGTGATTTTGCCACCATCGGTATTGTCGCTCTTGCAGTGTGAAAGGGAAATGCTCTGGGCACAGAGAGGAAAACAAAGGCTGGTATCTGAGATGCTATCCAGCTGGTCGAGCATCTCATCTCCTCCCCTGGACAGGCTGTGAGAAGGCCTCCACCATGGCCCCCACCCCCAGTGGCTGTTGCCAGAGCGTTCGCATTCCAGGAAGGCACTGCTGCGCAGGTGGCTCCACTGAGTCACCCCCCTGCTTCTACCCCTGAGAGCAAATCTGACTTTGCAAACAAGGAACATGCTTCGTCTCACACAAACATGGTTGTCACCTGAAAAGGAATTTTGAGCAGCCACGTGTTCCAGATTCTTCAGCTCACAGGCATGCAAAGCCCCTTTATCTCAAACCACACACATGTCACCAAGGGGCTGGGGCAGGAAGATGGCATTTATCAACATGCCTCCCTGGGAAGGGTGGGCCGGTGACTGGGCCAAGCTTCCTGTTCCAGACACTCGTCTCACACAGGGGAGTGCGTTTAGCGTGTCCCTGCCATTCTCCTGCTACCTGCTTTCCTTTGGCTCTCACCCCTCCCACTGCTCTCACCAGCCCCCCTTCCATCAGACGTGTTTGTGTCTATGCCCCTGCAGTAGAAAAGGTTTTTCTTTTATCCCCAGGAAGCTCCCTGGTCATCATGCAAATCAGTGTGCACACTGGAAGGTATTGCCGGACCACTCCGATTGTCAGAAACACCAGACCTTAATACGAGGGGTGGTGGGACAGAGTTCCAGCTTATATCAAGATGCTCAGAATGTCCTCTGGCACATAATGTGCATTTAACTTGCAAAGATGGAGGTTTTGCAGTGCATGTCAAGATCTTGGAAAATAAAATATCTTTAGAAGTGATTGGTTCAATATACTCTGGTACATACACACAGTACTATGCAGCTGTAAGAAAAAATGAGGAAGTCACTATGAACTGATATGGAATGATTTCCAGATGTTATTAACTGAACAAGGCAAGGTAGAAAAGGCATAGATGGCATGCTATCTTTTGTGTGAGAAATAAGAGAAAATATGAAAATGTACCTGTATCAGTTTGTGATTACAAAGAGAAAAACAGGAAGATCAAGCAGAAAATAATGGCATTGGTATCCTTAAGAAATAAGAAGAAGTAGTGCTTTAGACTGCAATATTTGTGGAATTCTCAGGGGAAGAATTTGTATGTTGAAACCCATGTAATGGTGCTAGGGGATAAGACCTTTGAGTAATTAGGTCATGAGGGTGGAGCACTCATGACCGGGATTAGTACTCTGATAAAAGAAGCCCCAGAGAGCTCCCTTGCCCCTTCTGTCATGTGAGGACAGAGTTAAAAAGTCTGCAGTCTATGAACGCGGAGAAGGCAATGGCACCCCACTCCAGTACTCTTGCCTGGAAAATCCCATGGACGGAGGAGCCTGGTAAGCTTCAGTCCATGGGGTCGCCAAGAGTCGGACATACTGAACGACTTCACTTTCACTTTTCACTTTCATGCATTGGAGAAGGAAATGGCAACCCACTCCAGTGTTCTTGCCTGGAGAATCCCAGGGACGGGGGAGCCTGGTGGGCTGCAGTCTCTGGGGTCGCACAGAGTCAGACACAACTGATGCGACTTAGCAGGAGCAGCAGCAGTCTATGAATCAGGAAATGGGCCCTCTCCTGACACCAAAATCTGCCAGGACTTCAATCTTAAATTTCCAAGCCTCCAGAACTGTGAGAAATAAATTTATCTTGTTTAGGAGATCAAACAAGTCAATCTTAAAGGAAGTCACCCCTGAATATTAATTGGAAGGACTGATGCTGAGGCTGAAGCCCCAGTGCTTTGGCCACCTGATGCAAAGAGCTGACTCATTGGAAAAGACCCTGATGCTAGGAAAGATTGAAGGCAGGAGGAGAAGGGGATGACAGAGGATGAGATGGTTGGATGGCAACACCGACTCAATGGACATGAGTTTGAGCAGACTCCAAGAGATAGTGAAGGACAGGGAAGCCTGGTGTGTTGCAGTCCATGGAGTCACAGTCGGACATGACTGAACGACAATAAAATAAGCCACTCAGTCTATGGTATTTGTTATAGGAGCCCAAATGGACTGGGATGGAAATTGGTACCAAGATGTGGGGGTGCTGTTGTAACAAATACCGTTTTAAATGTGGAAGTGGCTTTGGAACTGGATAAAGGGTGGAGGCTGTAAGAATTTGAAGTGCTTGCTAGAAAAAGCCTGCATCACTATAAATGGACCATTAAAGACTCATTCTGGAGGGAGCTCAGAAAGAAAAGAGGAGAGCAGGAGAGAAAGCCTCAATTTTCTGAAAGAATACCTAGGTAACCCCGAGCAGAATGTTGGTAGAAACACAGACGGTAAAGGCCATCATCCTGAGGTCCCAGAAGGAAATGAGGAATGTGTTCTTGAACAATGGAGAAAGGGAGATCCTTGTTATAAAGTGGCAAAGAACTTGGCTGAATTATGTTCTGTGCAACACAGAACTTATGAGCGATGAAATCTGGGTGTTTGGCCAAAGCAATATCTAAGCAGTGTTGAAGGAGCAGTCTGGTTCTTTACTGTTTTCGGTGAAATACAAGAAAAAAGAAATTATTCCACACAATATTCATACACATGCACACACAAGTGGGAAATTATTCAGATAAAAGGAGAAGGAAATCCTGTCATTTGCAACAACATGGATGGACCTTGAGGGCATTGCGTGGGTGTGATGCACGCGTGCTCAGTCATGTCTGACTCTTTGCAGCCCCACGGACTGTAGCCCACCAGGCTCCTCTGTTCACGGAATTTTCCTGGCAAGAATACTGGAGTGGGTTGCCATTTCCTACTCCAGGGGATCTTCCTGACCCAGGGATCAAAACTGCGTCTCTGTCATCTCCTGCATTGGCAGGCAGATTCTTTACCACTCGTGCCACCTGGGAAGCTCCCCTTAAGGGCATCATGCTAAGTGAAACAAGTCAGACAGAGAGAGACAAATACTGTGTGATCGCACTTACATATAGAATCTTAAAAAACAAACAAAAAAAAGCAAAACAAAACCCAAACCCATAGATTTCAAGAACAGATTGGTGGTTACCAGATAAGTTTGTTCATCAAAATGTAAGCGGAGGACTTCCCTTGTGGTCCAGTGGTTAAGAATCTCCCTGCCAACGCAGGGGACATGGGTTTGATCCCAGGTCTGGGAAGATCCCACAAGCTGCCAGGCAACTAAGCCTGTGTACCACAATTACTGAAGCCTGTGAACCTAGAGCCTGTGCTCCACAAAAAGCGAAGCCACCGATGAGAAGCCTGCGCACCACAACTAGAGAATCGGCCTTGCTCACCACAATTAGAGGAAGCCTGCAAACAGAGCAACAAAGACCCAGAACAGCCAAAAATAAATGTTTTTAAAAGTGTAATTAAAATTTAAAGATGTGTAATATTCTCAACGTGGGGCTTCCCAGGTGGCTCAGTGGTAAAGGATCTGCCTGCAATGCAGGGGACATGGGTTAGATGCCTGGATGGGAAGATCCCCTGGAGAAGGAAACAGCAACCCCCACCAATGTTCTTGCCTGGGAAAATCCTTGGACAGAGGAAAAGAGTCAGACATGACAAAGCAACTCAACAGCAACTGTATTCTCAGCCTAGTCATGTTGAAAAGCACGAGAAAGCCTGTTAAGCTGAGAACACTATGAGGGTGGTCAAATGACCGTTTGCTCAGACCAGTCAGCTGAGGAACGTGAAAGAAAGAAGCCCCTTATCCCTAACGTGATTTAGGCCCTGGTGCAGCTGAGCCGTGGTGGGCACACCTCTTGAGGGCACTCGATGCAGACTTTGGCAGCTTCCCTGCGGCACTGTCTGGGCCTACACACTGAGTACAGGAACCATGGGGGCATGGCTCCCCTCACCTAGATTTCTAAGGACAGCGGGCAGAGCCACAGGTTCAGAACCCCACCCTGAGGAGAGCCACTGCTCCAGACCCCAGTCAGCGGGGGCGGTCCAGGTAGAGAACCCCTGCAGGGACAGGGTCACTGCAGAGACCCCCAGTGCCCAGAGGAGCGGTGGGGCAGGCCTCCCAGAACACTGGCTGCTGGAGCCTTGTCCCACAGAGCCGCAGAGGCAGAGCGCCTGCCCCAGCATGTGCAGCCGGTGGACTGTTCTGTCTTTAAGTCTCATGTGGCTGGCCTTGTTGGGTTTGGACTTGCTCAAGACCATTCCCTCCTTCCTTCTCTCCTATCTCTCGCTTTTGGAATAGGAATGTCTGTAAGTCCCACCACTGTGTTTTAGAGACACATAAGCTGTTTAGGTCCATGGGTTCACAGCTGGAGAGCAGTTTGCCTCAGGATAAATCAAACCTCAAGTCTCACTCATACCTGGCTTAGATAATACTTGGGGGAAACCTTGGACTCAGACTTCGTACTTGCTACTAGAAGGAGTTAAGACTTTGAGGGCTGTTGGGATCGAATGAATGTATTTTGCATGTGAGAGGTACATGTTTTGGCGGGGGTCAGGATATACTGATATATACTTAATATTTGTGTCCCACCAAATTCATATGTTGAAATCTAATCTCCAGTGGGATAGATAGGCGGCTTTGGGGAGGGGTCATGAGGGTGGAGCTCTCATGAACGGGATTACTGCCCTTATATCAAGCCCCACAGAGCTCACTTTTCCCCTTCTTCTATGAAAGGTTACAGCCAAAGTAAGGCTGTCTGTGAACCAGGAAGCAGGCCCTCACCAGACACTGGATCTGCCAGGGCCTTGATCTTGGACTTCCAGCCTCCAGAATTGTGAGAAATAAATTTTTGTTATTTATAAGTCCCCAGTCTATACCATTTCATTATAGCAGCCTTAAAAGACAGGGAGAATGGGATGGAAGGGATATGTGAGGAAGTGGTACTTTTCTGACGGTACCTTTTTAAAAATAGTTTTGACTTTTGTAAATAAGTCAATAGTCTATAAATTCCAAAAGCAAATTAAATAGATAAGAAGAGGCAGAGAAAAGAGATGGAAGGTAAATTGAAACAAAGGAAGCTACCTATTTCAAGTAAGGATTATAACCACACAGAAAGTGCAGGGAGAGAAAGAAATAATCCAAGAGAATATCCCTGTTCTTAGGAAATACACACTGCAATATCTAAGAGTAAAGAACCATGATGTACGTAGCTTATCACAGCATTCAAAAAATTATGTATAAACATTTATAATTATGGGTATGAGAGAGAAAATACATAATAGATGGGGCAAACTATAAACAATAGGTAAATCTGGGTAAAGTGCATATGAATGTTCTTTGTGCAATATTTAGTTTTGCAACTTTTTTGTGACTTTGCAATTCTTTCTAAATAAAATGCTTAAAAATGCCTTTCCATTTGCCTTGCCTTTAACCATTTTCTGGTATGTTCATAGGGCTTCCCAGGTGGTGCTAGTGGTAAAGAATCTGTCTGCCAATGCATGAGACATAAAAGACCTGAGTTCAAGCCCTGGGTTGGGAAGATCCCCCGGAGAAGGGCATGGCTATCCGCTCCAGTATTTTTGCCCGGAGAATCCCATGGACAGAGGAGCCTGGTGGGCTACAGTCTATAGGGTCTCAAGGAGTCAGACATGACTGAGCGACTAATGCTTCATACTTCACTTGGCGTGCTCACGTGCATTGGTACTTTTGATCTTCCCAACAACCCCACTGAGGCAGGCAGGACAGGCATTGTTATTTACATTTCCCATTTTACAAATACAGAAGTGGAGGAACAAAGATGCTGAGTGACTTACAGGTATCACATCCCGGACCCTCAACTCCAAATGGAAAGTCTAAGCTTCCTCCCATGATAACCACATACACTTTCCCATCTACCAGAATCCATTTACAATTCCTGCTAGTAATCTCTCCAGGAGGTAATTAATTACATAATTCCATCTCCATGAGTTTATTAGTCCGCCTTTGAAACCCAACTTAAGAGTCAGTTTTGTCACTGACCCCCTGCCCCCAGAGTCCCAGAGGGCCGTCATCTGTTCTCTGCAGCATCAGTTCACACATTTACTCTAGAACTGAGGACACAGTTATTTCCTATTTGTTTCTGTTTGTCTCCATAAAGGGCAAGGACCAAGTATGTTTCCTCTGACCGCCAGCCCCAAGCTCTGAGCCTGGCTCTGAATGTTTGATGAATAAATGACTGTGGGGCTGAATGAAATCTCCTCTTATTTGACCTACACTCACCTCAATCAAGTCTCAAAGTGAGCCTTTCATCGTGGAAATGGAATTAAGCAGGATTAACGTTGACGCTGTCCTGGCTGGCATACCTCGCTGGCCCCATCCCTTTCTTTCACAAGGTAGCAGATTAAGAGAGGTGACAGGTCACAGGGAAGCAGTGTGGTGTTTCTCCTAATACAATAAAGAGAGTCCTATGAATGTAGTTTAGAGGGAAGGCCCCTAATCTGGCCAACATGTAGGAAGCAACGGTGTGGGCTACGTTCGGGGGAGGCAGTGGATAGAGGAGCAGAAGCCTGGGGTGGGGGTAGGGGGCTTAGCAGGAAATTTCTCCTGAATCACAGGTTTCAAATCAACTCATGGTTCAGCCCACTAGGGAAATGAGAATTTGAGTGGAGTGACATTTAACACAGTTCAGAAAACTACTTCCCCCACATAAGTAGACCAGAAAATAAGCAAGAAAGGGACATTGAACACCCATCTTAGGAAACCTAACTGATGTCTACCTTCGCGATTCACCACCCTCAGGGGACCAGGGGCTATGATCTCTCTGGCACAGCTCTGTGCAGAGTGTGAGCAGATAGAACCTCCAAATAAACCCCTGGATTTGAGACAAGGCTGAAATCTTATTTGAAGGGATTGCTTTCGATTTCATTTTTTTTTAACACATTTTTAATAACAAGCCTATTCAATCAAAAGGTGGCATTAGACTCCTTGGAACAGCAGTGGGATCTTCCTCAATGTAATTTGGATCCTTTCCTAAACCCACTGCCTTTGATTCTGCCAGCTCAGATCTCTCCTTAGTCAGTAACTCACAAAGCCTTGTCATCAGTGGTGTGGAGGAAATGCAGTTAGGAGCATCCCTAAGTACATCTCCGGACCCATCCCTGTAAGGCAGGAGAGCAAGCTCCCATTCCGTGGCTGCCAGTGAATGACATTATGCATATGAATTTTAATGCTGGAGGGTGGGTGGATCCTGGTACCTGGATACCCACTCCTCTCACAGCATTGAGAGCCAAATCAGCCTCTCTTTAACTTTCTCACTGTTACACATTTGTGACATAGTCAATTCACTGTTTTCCTAGGAATATTCCAGTCCTAGCAGAGTTTAATCTAATAATGATATAGACCTTCTCGAGTCCAGGGACAAGGACAGAATGAGCACCTAATGTAAGAAGACAAAGTCTAAAATTTAATATATTCTCAACACAGCAGCCAGACGGATCCTGTAAGAGCCTATAGAATATGTCCCTCCCCTGTCAAACCTCCATGTGGCTTCCCATTGCACCCAGAAAACCCCTACAGTGGCTCCAAAGCCCAGGGTGATCAGGTTCCATTACTTCTTGGACCTCATCCTCTGTTTTCCCCTTTGTCACCCCGTTCCTGCGACCTAGGCCCCCGCCCCTGTTCCTCCAGCACACCAGGCCCATAGGCTCTGTGCTTGCGTTGCCTCTGCCCGGGTCCTCCTCTCCCAAGCATCCCCATGGCTCTGTCTCTTCATTCCTTTACTTCTTCACTGAAGCATCATCTCAGAAAGGCCTGCCCTGACGACCTTGTCTTAGATCACGGCACCCCCACCCTTCCTCTGCCCTCATCCTGATGTAGCCCTTGTTACCAGCCGACGCACCACGTGTTCCAATGACCTGCTTACTCTCTGGGGCCTCTAGTAGACAGTGAAGTTCTATCAGGGTGGGTATTTTTGTGTGTTTCACTCACCATTCACTCATAAGGACCTAGAATAGCACCACACATGTAGTATAATAAATACTCCAAACAGATTTGTGGAATGAATGGAAGGGAAGAAGGTGGAGACTTCTGGACCCCAAATCCCACCACCTCCTAACAGGGCTCCTGCCCCAGGCTTCTCTGGTTCAGCCTTGACTCATGACTTTTGCCCTCTCCCATGGCCCGGCTCAAATTTGACCTGTGCCCATGACAACAGAGGGGCCAAGACATGGGGAAGTAACCTCAGCATTTCCCAGAGTTGTGGATTCACTTGCGTCTGTGACACTCTTCATTGATTTGGAGGTGTGTAATTGACTCTCCAGTCCCTCATCACCTCTCTCCTTCAGGCAGAGAAATCCCAACATCTAAAAGAAAGAGAGGCCTTCCCTGGCGGTCCAGTAGTTAAGACTTCATCCTTCCAATACAAGAGGTGCAGGTTCAATCCCTGGTCAGGGAATTAAGGTTCCACATGCCATGCACTGCAGCCAAAGTATGTTTTTTTTTTTTTTTAATAAAATTGAAAAGAGAGGAAGGAAGGAAGAGAAAGAGAAAGAAAACCTCTGACTATTTTATTTAGGCAAATAAGCCATTGGTTTGGCCAGAACAGGTGATCTTGAAGCACACGCAACAGAGGGCTAGTCAGCAAGGCAGGATCCCCTCCCATTGCTGAGCCTGCCTCCTAACCCTCACCATTTGCAGCCCTGTCCAAGGTCTCCTCCAGCTCGAAGAGGAGCCCTTCTTTGAATCTCAGAGAAACGTACACTTTCAGAATCACAAAGTACGCATGGACCCAGAAGAGAAATTCGACACACACCCGTCCCTTCCTGCCAAGGCAGTTCTTTCAAGACTTGCCAACGTTAACATCGGATGAAAGTGAAAGTATTTGTCGTTGAATCGTGTCTGATTCTTCTCAACTGTGTCCGACTCTTTGCGACACCATGGACTGTAGCCCGCCAGGCTCCTCTGTCCATGGGATTCTCCAGGCAAGAGTACTGGAGTAGGTAGCCATGCCCTTCTCTAGGGGATCTTCCTGACCCAGGGATCGAACTTGGGTCTCCTGCATTGCAGGCAGATTCTTTACCATCTGAGCCACCAGGGAAGCCCAGCATCCAGAGCTGCTGTCTAAACAGCCGCACACAGATGCAGGGATTTCTCAGTGTCAGAGAGCATGGCAGAAGCACGTGCCATCTGGCTCTTGAAATTATCAAGGAGGGGCACCCCTTCGCTGGGGAGACACCTTAAGGCAGGTTTCACTTCTGAGATACATCACCCCCGGTTGTGGGAGCAGAAATTTCGAGAGGCTTTTTTCGGATGCCATGAGTGTCCGGCTCCCAGGCTTCCCATCCACCACGAGTGCACCCCCCTCCACCAGTGGTCACAGCAGTTCTGGAAACCAGAGGGAATAAGGATGCCTACACGAATGCGCATGTCGGGGTGGAGGGAGGTGTGGGCCACAAACTCTGCCAAACACTGTTCCCAATCATTCCAGACCAAATTCAATTGAAATGACACAGTTTTCAAAAACAATTTCTGGGTAAGTGGTGGAGAAAATAAGATCACCCTGAACACATGGAGGGAAGGAAGTGGCAGCCCGCCCCCTCCCCCTGCCCACCAGAGCAGAGATGTGTTCTGGTCCACAGGCAGGCGAGGCTAGCAAGATTCCTTCCTCCCATACCTTCGCACAGAGGCATCGGCTGGGCTCGGACAATGACTTGTGTGGGTTGTCATGACGATGAAATTGAAACTAGGATAAACAATAGCCACTCAACCAGCAGCCTAACCTCAGAACTGACCTGTCATTACGATGGCAGCCACCTGGGCCTCATATAGACATCAAGAGATGAGCATCTCTGAGCAGCTTTCATAACAGGTGGCTAAACAGGAGATTGGAAATCAACTGGCTCTTTTTGCCCTTTCTTGAGCTAAAGTAGGGGATCACGCGGCATCCTAGGAAAGGTCCCCAGAGCCTGTGGAGGGACAGAAAAGCACAGAAAGCTGTTGGAGTGGCCCTAGATGCCCACCACACCCAGCAGAGAAGGTGAAGCACTGGTCTCCCATCCAAGTTCAGAACCCTCCGAAACCAGCTCACTGTGGGTCAGACAGGTCATTCAGGGCTCCGTGAGTGTGTGTGTGTGTGTGTGCGCGTGCACGCGTGTGCAATCGCTCAGGCATGTATGACTCTTCACCACCCCATGTACTGTAGCCCACCAGGCTCCCCTATCCATGGGACTTCCCAGGCAAGAATACTAGAGTGGTATCCAGGGGATCTTCCCAACCCAGAGATCAAACCCGAATCTGCTGCTTGGCAGGCAGATTCTTTACCATGGGTAGAAATTTTAAAGCCCATCGGGGATTCTTGACATCCCTCACCAAATGGACCAGCGCAAAATTGGATTATTGTCTCTTAGAATTTGAACATGCCTTTGCAGTTCCAAGTCAAATGCAAATTGCCTAGTTCCTGTGGCACTCTGTCCCACCCTCCCCTCCATCTCTGCTAGCCTCAGACATGGAGCCTAAGCCCCCCTCCACAGCTACCTCAGGAAAGAGAATAGAATATGCCCCATAGGGTTCAACTTGGCTTTAAAAACTGGTATTGTTATTTATATTTAATGGCAGCTTCAGAAAAAGCTGCAAATCCTAGAGCATGGCAGAAATGTAAATGCTAACTGATTGTTATTCTTACGGAAACTTAGAATTCAAAAGTTTAATCACCCTCATTAGCATAATTTGGGCGACTTCAGTCCATAACCTTACCCTGGAGTTGATTATTTATGGCGCCCTGAACAGAAGTCGAAAATTAACTTTGATTTAATGGAACAATTCCATCCCCAATATAATTCATAATGCAGAGACGTTTGTCAAAAATAAATCAGGCTGCTTCGCCCATCTCAGAACAAGAAATCTAGAAAGGGATAGAAAGAGAATCCCTAATCTTTCATTTCTGTGGCTGTTCCCACTCTCCCTTCCCCTTGTCAAGTCCCTGCCTGCCCAGGGATTGGCTTTGGAGGCAGCAGAGAACTTCAGAATGCGGAGAAGTCTATGGATCAAGAGAGACAGGCCAGACAGGAGTAGGGCTCCCCAGGGATGGACTTCTTGCTTCTCCTGAGGGTTTTATCCAAGCAATCAGCTTTCTAAGAAAATTAAATGAGAAAAAATGATCACAGGGAGCTAGTCTGGTGGAAGGGCTGCAAATGGAGAGCATCATCTATGTCTTGCCTGTGTTTGAGGTTTCTCGGTCTGTACAGGTTGCCTTCACCTGCATTGCCGCATTCAGTCCTCACAATAATAGATAAGGCCTGTGGAAACTGAGACCTGGGGAGGTTAAGCAGCTTGTCCACACCCCACAGGGCTTGTGCAAGACAAAGCAGCCCTGCAATGCCCATCTCCTGGCTCCACTTGCAGTGCCTTCTCTCTGCCAGCAGGTGGAAGGAAAGGTGTCTGGCCGAGCAGTCTGTGTCCCAGCCGAGGACTCCCACAGGGGCCTGGGGTGACGAGGGGAGACAGGGCTCCCAGAGCAGGCAGAGAACATCCTCAAGACATCACCAGCTCGGGACTCCTCTGATGGTCCCATGGCTAAGACTCTGCATTCCCAATGATCCCTGATCAGGGAACTAGATCCCACATGTCACAACTAAGAGTTTACATACCACAGCTAAAGGGTTGCATGCCGTAACAAAGACTGAAAATCTTGCATCCACAACTGGCACCTGGAGCAGGCAAATAAATTAATTAAAATCCTTTTAAAAAGACATCACCAGCTTACCAATTTCCAAAAGCTCAGAAATGGCATTTATTACCCCTGCTGGCTTCCCTGGTGGCTCAGAAGGTAAAGAATCTTCCTGCAATGCAGGAGACCTGGATTCGATCCCTGGGTCAGGAAGATCCCCTGGAGGAGGGCATGGCAACCCACTCCAGTAATCTTGCCTGGAGAATCCCACGAACAGAGGAGCCTGGCGGGCTACAGTCCATGGGGTCGCAAAGAGCCTCAACTGAGCAACTGAGCACAGCATGCAGCACCTGTGCTGGCAAAGCTCAGAGAATGTAGGTCCGCCATGTGCTTGGTCAAGTGTCCCAGGAGGGACCTCTTTAGATGCTGGAGGTCATAGTCATGCTGGAATTCTCTTTATACCACTTCACATAAAATTGCTTCTGAGTTGCACCAAGCTCTCTGCCACGGAAGAGATCTTTCTACAAGCAACACCAAGGAGCCAGATGAGCGTTGCCATTCGGGCACTTCCTCTGTGTTAATTCTCTGTCTGAACTGCTAAAGCCTCCCAGACGTGCCAAGTTTTAGTGGCAACAGGTTTGCCTGCCAGGAACCAGCCTCCTCGGCCTTCTCCCTCAAGCACCTACTGGCTGGGCAATGCCAGCTCTCCCCTTCCTGTGCTAGGCAGAGCCAATGCAACCTCATGATGGGCAGCAGAGTAGACTGCCAACAGCCAGAGCCTTGCCCGATGGCTGGCAGGAAAGTGACCGAGCTCAGACTCTGCCATTTGACTCTTTTGGCATCTGCTATGGAAAAGAACTGGCTGAGAAGAGGTAAAAGCTGTTGGCAAAACATAAAGTTTGGGTTCTCTTGGTCCCAGCTCAGCGGGGATAATCATCCGCTTGCTTGGCTTCTGTGTATGTGCACGTGTGTCTTCACACTCAACCACATATTTTGAACAGTTTTAAAATGAAGGCGAAATCAGGCCACAGGACTCATTGTGGAAGAGAAGGCCTTGGATAAAATCATGATCATTCTTAGACGGGGTCACCAGAATGCCAGAACAATGAACTGATTCATCTGATTAGAGCAACCAATTAGTTCCTCCAGTTCAAGCAACCACCTGATCCCATCAATGAAAACAGTGTGTCAGTTAGAGCCTTTGTGGACCAAACACTCAAGGAGTTGGCTGCACTGATGTTTTACCAACTAAAGGCTGTGATGTGGTGCAGATACAGCTTTGGAATCGCCTCTTCCAGGATTTTGCTTTACTGAAAGAAAGGTCTCTTCTGTTTCTAAATGTGCAATATTCACAATAACAGTAACAAAAATGCATACATGGGTACATTCGCCATGAGTTAGTATTCCACTGTGTACGTCATATACTTTCTTTCAAGTCATCTTCACAGGCCTATGAAATCAGTATTATCATTATCCTGACTCTAGAGGTAGATGAACCTAGAGCCTGTTATACAGACTGCAGTAAGTCAGAAAGACCAAAAAAATGTATATAGAATATTAATGCATACATATGGAATCTAGATAAATGGTGTTGATGAACCTATTGGCAGGGGGGGAATGGAGACTCAGATATAGAGAATGGACTTATGGACATAGTAGGGGAGGGAGAGAGCGGGACCAGTGGAGAAAGTAGCACCCACATATACACCCTATCACATGCAAGACAGACGTCTGGTGAGAAGCTGCTGTGTAGCAAAGGGAGGCCAGTCTGGCGCTCTGAGATGATCTGGAGGGATGGGATGGGGGGAGGGGAGGTATGTACAAGTATGACTGATTTGCATTGTTGTATGGCAGAAGCCAAGACAACATAGTAAAAATATTTTTTTTAATCTTTAAATAAAAAATAGAAAGATGAAAAAGTTGAGGTTCAGCACAGTTAAGTAATTTGCCCAAGGTCACACAGCTACTAAATAACACATCCAAGGCTCAGACTCAGATCCACCCAGTTATCCTCCTTACAACTTGCTCTCGTGCACGCACTTGCCTCCCCAACTAGAGTGTGAGTTCCACGATGCAAGGGACCTGGGTTCTCACATCTAACACAGTGCCAGCAAACAGGCACAGAAGAGGCTCTCGACAAACATTTACTGAATGAGTGGATGGTTGAATGAATCTGCTCCACCACAACTGGGTCATGAAACCAAACCATACCACCTCCAACCAGAAGCCCCCAGCATTGAGAATGCCCAAGGATGGACACTGGGGTAAGGCACTCCCAGAGGGCAAGGGTGAATGTGCCGTGTTCACTGCAGTCAGCAGGGGAAAGGAGGGCAGAGACTGCCTGCCGTCCTGTCTCCTGGATGTTTATCCCACTCCAATGCAAGTTTCCCATCAGTTGTATACCTCCTCAACAGGCCCTTGCGCTGGGAATGCCCTGGGCCACTCAGCGCCCATTAATCGTGCCATTGGCATCCATGCTCCATCGTGCCAAACCACTGTCAGAGCCAGGCAGTGGATGTCCTTGGCAATGTTGGCCATAGAGCCAGACAAGTTTCTACCTGAACTTTCACTCTACCTGTGACTGGATGGAGGAGCCAGAATAGAGACTTGGTAAAGGAAAATGCCTTCTCTTTTCTGTTTCCAGACCATAAAAGGCCAAGAGAAAAGGAAGTGCTGATGGTGGTGGGGAAGCACCAATAAGAAGAGATGGTCCTTGGGCAGATGGGAGCTCCAAAACGCCCTAGCTGTCAGGCTCACTTGCACAAAACTCACCCGGGACACATCTGTTCCTCCACGGCCCCCAGACGGGAAGCTTCTCTGATAACACATTAAATCCACCACATTCAGACCTGCAGCCCCTCCTGATGGGCAATGGCAAAGAGTGGAGAAAACCAACAGTCTGAGGGTTCTCTCTCAGCACAGGATGGAAAAATCATCAGTTCTCAACCAGGTCTCTCAAATATAAGTGTTACTGCTTCTGTCTTCAAAGCCCCTGGCCCAATGTATGCCTTGTCCCACACTCTTTCTCTTAGGACACGAGAAAGTGACTAAATAAGAAGGTGGGTTTAACCCTTCCCTTAGCAGGGATAGGAAGTTGTCAGAGATGAGTAGGAGTGAGTTTGCAAGATAAATACCTTGGGCTTGCAAAATGCTTTATATTTGACGAAGTATTTTCTCACTGGAGCCTTAAAGCTGTGAGATGAGTTGTTGTTCAGTCGCTTGGTTGTGTCTGACTCTGCGACTTCATGGACTGTAGTGCACCAGGCTTCCCTGCCTTTCACCATCTCCTGGAGTTTGCTCACATTCATGTCCCTTGAGTCATCTACACCTTTAGCTATATAAGTATCTATTGGTTCCATTTCTCTGGAAAATCCTAACTGATTCAAGGCCCCAGCAGGCTTTGATTTAGGAGATGAGCTGGGAAGCCAGGCTGTGCTGAGTCAGGCCGGCCTCCCATCCCCACATCAGTCAAGAAAGGAAAGGTTGTCTGCTCTTGTATTGACTCCTTTTAGAAGCTGCCCTTCCTCCCACAAAGAATTTTTTCAGAAATGTTTACTGACCCGTACCTTATGGCAGGCGCTGTTTGGGGAGTATGTGTACCAGTGAATGAAGCAGACAAAGCTCTCTGCCCCCATGACACTCAATTTCCACTGCAGATGTAATAAGGAAATCAGCGTATTACAAGGTGAGAAACACTATAAAAAAATTAAAAATGGACCAAGGGAAGAGGGGTCAGGTATATTGGGGTGGGAGCAAGTGAGCACGTTGAGTCCAGGAAAGCCTTGATATGGAGGTGAGATTGGAGTGGATTTGAAGGAGGAGAAGGAGCGAGGCAAGCACACGCGTGGAAAAGAGCATTCCAGATGGGGAACAGCCAGTGCAAAGTCACTAAGAGGAGGGGTGCCTGATGAGCACAAGGAGCCACACAAGTTAGCTCTGCCAATGTGGAGCGAGTGAAGAAGGGCAGAGAGGCAGGAGATGGGGGAGACGCTGCAGGAAACTGGACCATGCTGGGCCACTGTGAAGAAGATGTGGTACATGTACACAGTAGACCATTACTCAGCCATAAAAAGGAATGGAATTGGGTCATTTGTACAGAAGTGGATGGACCTAGAATCTGTTATTCAGAGTGAAGTATGTCAAAAAGAGAAAAACAAATATCATATATCAACATGTGTATGTGGAATCTGAAAAATGGTGTAGATGAACCTATTCGCAGGGCAGGAATAGAATGCAGATGTAGGGAACCCACGTGGGGAAATGGGTGAGGTGGGGTGGGATGAGCCTGGGAATTGGGACTGACACGTGCACTGCCATGGGTAAACGGATAGCTGTGGGGAGCTCCTGTAGAGCACAGGGAGCTCAGCTCGGTGCTGTGAGGGGTGGG
>NW_011495071.1:9446778-9460733 GCF_000754665.1 Bison bison bison
AGGGTCCCTCTGGCTCTCTGTTGAGAACAGACTGTAAAGGGGGCAAAGACAGAAATGGAGAGACCAGTTAAGAAGCTCTTGTCAAAATCCAGACAGAGATGACGGTGGCCCTGCCCAAGGTAGTGTCAGAGGTCTGATTTCGGATGGAGTCAGTCAACAGGTGGAGATGCCCCCCCAAAGGTGAGCAGGCAAGTTCCAGGTTCTTGGGTCCCTCTGCTCTATGCCCAAGGACATCTTCTCTCCTGGGGCAAAAGCTAGGAATTGATCTCCTTTGGAGGGGGCTGTGGAGGAAGATAAGACAGCCAAGCTCTAGCTCCTTCCTTCACATCTGGTACAACCAGTAAAGGCTGATGACACCTTACAAGTGCCCAAGCTAGGGTGGGGAAGAAGGGGATGAGGGTGTCTCTCATGAGTCCAGTCAGTGGCAAGCTGGAAAAGGTTTAACAACTGTGTGTGTGTTAGTGATTTTACTGATATAAAGGGTGCATTGCATATATTTTACAAATAATAATAAATTATTACAAATAATAATAAAATTTTATTGTAAATTCCATATAACCAATTGGTCCTCAAAGAAGGTTTCTGCTGGTTATTGCAGAACTCTTATGCCCATAGCCAACCTATGGTTATAATTGACAAACAAGTGTAGCTCCCACATGAATGTTGGTTGATATTTGCATTTACATTAATGGGTAAAAAGAAAGTGAAATGACAAAGACATTTTCGGGAAATTCCTTCGGCAATGATGTGATTTCTTTGCTGCATCAGATAATAGTTTTCAATTACTGCAAGAATATTTTCTCAATTTTTTGTGCTGTTTGCAATGTAATAGCTACACACAGCACATATTACTTTGAGGTTTAATCTGCATCATTAAAATTTTCTCCATCACTGTTTTTAAGTCTAAACAAATAACAAAACAATAAATGAAGTCTTGACTTTATGGCATTTGCCAGTTTCCATGTTGCAAATACTCTCACCCTGGCCAATTTCAGGCTACCAAGATGATGTCACTGGTGTGGAGTTGAGAAGAGATGCTTAGCAGTGAGTCATTATACCAGGATTTCCAACATACAGATACGATCAATGGAAATAACCTCAAGAGCAGAGATAATAGTAAAATAATTAGAAAATAATGACTTTTGAGTATTTATTACCCTTGTGTTTAATGCAACTTGTTTAATTGTACGTTTATATAATTTAATTTTTAATAATGACCGTGTTTATCAACTAGCTCGCAAAATTACTGAAAGTTTAACAATCGACTCTTGTGAGTTGATACCAGCAGCTCAGGCACCCCACTGACTGTATGGTGCTGTCACAGAAATCACCCATCTTTCCAACAGGGAGACCAAAAATAGGCAAAGTGAGGCTGAGAGGGGTGAGCGATTTGCCCAAGGTGCTTGGTAACTGGGGGCCTTGGGTGTCTGGTATGGCGTGAGGGACGGGTGCTGGAAAGCCCAGGGAGCCAGAGGAAGCTTCATACAAGGGCAGGGAGGGTCGATGGAGGCTGTGGATGTGAGGGACCCTCAAGCCCACACCCCCATAGCCATCACCTGCTCCTCCATCTGCCAGGCCAGGCATGGTAGATCTTCATGCAGAGGCAGCCGCACCCAAGTGGCATAGGCTGTGGTTGATTAACAAATTGGCTGTTAATCGCATGCCCATCAACATAAATAGCATGTTTGTCCACGGATGGAAGATGTGCCAGGGCCAGCCTCCTTGGCTGGGCTCGTGGCAAAGCCAGCACGCAGGGATCAGGCCAAAGGGAATCAGGTAGAGAGCCTGGCCCTCTAGGCCAACGCACTAGTGTTTCATTATCCCAGAAATGAGGGAGGGGCCAAAAGAGAGGTCGAGAGCTAGCCCCCAAAGATCCCAGCTGCAGCTGGGAGGACAGTCCCCTTTCCCCCCTTAAGTCCTCAGCATCCTGTTTTGTTCCGCAAGTTCCTTCTCTACCAAGCAGAGCCTCCGAAATACTTGCTTGACCCTCTGGGCCCCAGAAATGAGAGTGATGATAGCAAGGCCAGGCTCACCCCAGCCTCCCCAGGCCCACCCAGGTCCTGGACGGGGAAGGAGCAGCCGTGTGTAGTCCTAAACCCCAGGGACGCTGAGTGTGCCCTTGGGTGTGGCCACTCTGAATTTGGCCCAGCTCAGAAGCTGAGGGGCAGAGCAGGCCTCCTGAGGCTGGGGACCCTGTAAGGGGCGAGGGCAGCAGGGAGAGTGAGGAACTGGCCAGAGCGTGGACCACACCCCAGCTTCTGTGCCCAGGAGGGAGAGCCCACCAACCCAGAGCTGTGTGATCTCAAGCAAGTTAAAGAACCTCTCTGAGTTTCCTTTTTCTCCATGTTAGAAAACGAGTTAACTGCACAATAAATTCTTGGCTTTCATAGATTTACTATTTGGCTGTTTGGCTTGTAGCCATTTAACGAACTGGATGCTTGCCTGGGCAGTACCCCCTTGTGAGCCCGGTTTGCCTTCCCGGAAGCCCTTGGTCTCCTGCTTCATTGGCCTTGAGGGATGCTTGGGAAGAAGGAGTCAATGTCTCTTCCAGCCTCCATCCTCAACTCAGTCTAGAAGCTCACTCCTCCTGGATTTCCCTTCCCAGTAGGACCTAGAATCTGCATTGCTGCAGCCAGTGCCTTACCGCTGGTGCCAGAGCCCCAAGACCTCTGTGCCGGGTCTGCAGCTCTGCCCCTTGCGGGTGTCCAGGCTTTATCAGCCCTGGGGATGAGGACCATGTGGGCCGCAGAGTGAGGCTCGGAGCAGGTCCTGCCATGGAACAGGTTACAGGAACAGAAGCTTCTAGGCCCCTTCCTCCTTTTCCACAAAGGGCCTCAGGGCAGCTCTCCTGGAACAATGGGAGTTGGGGTGGGGGAGCACGTCCCCCACCTGCCTGCCCCACCCTCGGATCTCTCCCAGCTGCTAGTGACAGGTCAGGCCCTGAAAGGAGCTGAAATTCGGCCCAGCTCAGCTTTGGGCAACTCAGGGAGGGGGAACCAGTGAGAGGGCAGGCTGCAGTGGGAGAAACAGGTGAGAGTGCAAAGAGAAGGGAGTGGAGACAGAGAGGGAGGTGGGAGGGGAGGGGTGCAGAGCTCAGGCTCTGCACAACACTGCCACAGATCACCTGGGGGAGGCCCGGCAGCCCTCACAGCTCCAAGGAGATCGTTAGCACAAGGAAGGTCTTTTCTAGGAGGCCTGGGGACTTCCAGCCACCCTTTGTTCTTGCTAGAGGGGAAGGACGGGGTGGGGGGGGGGCTTCATTTACCCCACTGCAAAATGTGAAGCGGGATCCCTTCCTCCGAGGCCCAGGGCAGAGGCTTTGTCCTGGGAACACTAAGGTCTCCATGCACAGGTATGTGGACAAGCCATGGGGATATTACTAGCGATTCTCATCCCTAGCAGTATTAATAAAAATACTTCGTGCAGAGCTCTGGAACAAGCCTGCTCTGGGGTGTGGAACAATAACTAACATTTATATAGCGCCTCACAGCATGAAAAGCAGGGTGTATTTCTCTCCTGTGATTCCCACAATACAGGAGCAATGCAGGTAAGGTGCAGGACTTTCTTCTTGTTTTACAAACCAGGAACTTCCAGTTCAAAGCAGCCCCAGGCTGCCCCAGGGCAATGGAACCGGGAAGCTGGGCAGAGCAGAAACTGCACCCCAACTCTCGCCCTTTCTGTGGGTCACATGGGAGAACCCGGTGAACATGACTGAATCCTGGGAAGGAGAGAGACCACAGGACATGGGGGTCTGGGTCACTGACACAGGGGATCTGTGCCACTTCCTTGTTATAATGAAGACAATACCCACCCCCTAGGGTCATTGGGCACATTTGGAGTCAGGATGGATTCAAAGGGCTTGGCAAAGCTCCCAGAAGAGAGTTAGTGCTCAGTTAACATGAGCAGTGGATTTACTCTTCTTAAAATTTAAGAAATGTCAGAGTGTGGGGTCGGGGGGTTGCCAGCCACTCATTGGCCAAGAGATGGACATGATGACCCTCCCAGTTCTCTCCAGGGTAAGGGACCCAGAAAGTCATTTTCACAGCTTTTCTCATTTCCCTAAGAGTCCCCTCCCCAAGGAGGCTTTGGAAGCCCACAGCAACTGGTTTCACTAGACAGCCAGAGGACATCACTAAAGTGATGGGTGTCCTGAGCTGAAGCAAAGGAAGTGGGCTCTAGAGCCTGGGGACTTAAGCAGCTTCTTGGAGCCCACCTGCACCCAAGGCAAACCCGGGACAGATCAGCACCTCATCAAAGCCATCAGAGATTAAGGAGGAAGCTTGGGGCTATGCAAGAGCATAGACTCTGGATGCCAACAGATCTGAAACCTAACTCTGTCTCAGTTCCCTTATCTGAGAAGTGAGATTATAGTAGCCATAGTGGGGACTGAATGTGGTTACCTGGGTTGAGTTCCCCTTCCTCTCCCGCCCCTCACTGTGGAGGCTAGATGAAGGCCCAAGATGCCAGACCACTGGGCGGAGGTCCCCAGCCCTCTCTGTGTGGATTCCCTGGGGTCAGGTTCCCTGGAGGCAGGTCTCTCATCAGGCAGGACCGACAAGTGGGATGCTGGTCACAGGAGCATCGGAGCCTGTTGGTCTTCTTCAGGACTGGCGGCTGCCGCAGCCTTCCAGGATATACCACTGAGGCTGTGGATCCATGGAGACAGCCCTGTCTCCCTCCATGGCTACCTGAGTGCCCTGACCCCTGGCCCCTCCTCCACGGTCCCCTTGAGCCCTGTGCCATGTGCCAGCATCACATGCAGTCTTCTCTTGCCACCCTTACCCCTACAGCGGGCGAGTAAGTCTGGTGACACGTTTGGAGGTTCCGAGGGCCCCGCCATTAAGCGGTGTGATTTAGTCTGGGTTCTGTGTTTTGATTTTGCCCAGCTGCGTCTGTGTGCATTCAGATTAATCCTGTTAGCTGGCAGGAGCGAGGCTACCTGCTGTTTATCAAGAGTGCTTGTGCGATTTGCGTTTAATATGCAGCCACCTTCCCTCTTGGTGAAGCCTTCTGTCCCCTTGCTTCCCACCTGAGCAGGGGGAGGAGGAGGGGTCCACAGAAGGGGCTGTGGAGCCACTCACACTCAGCCTAGCACAGACCCACCTCTCAGCCTCCTCCACCCTCGTCCCCTCCTCCGGGCTCCACTTTCATCTCGAGGCCTTTGATCTGTGCATCTTGGAGCGTGGAACACTCCAGGATCATGGGTGTGGCTGGCCTAAAGTCAGCAGGGGTCCGGTGCTCTGAATGATGTTTGGAGACTTGTCTCTGACTCTCAGTTTTCCCACCTATCAGATGGAGCTTGGGCTTCCCTTGGTGGCTCAGAGGTAAAAGAATCCGCCTGCCAGTGCAGGAGACACGGGTTCAATCCTTGATCCAGGAAGATCCCACATGCTGCGGTGCAACTAAGCCCATGCACAACTATTGAGCCTGTGCCCTAGAGCCACGGCTACTGAGCCCGTGGGCCCTAAAGCCTGGGCTCGGCACCAAGAGAAGCCACTGCAGTGAGAAGCCTTCACACCAGAACTAGAGAGTAGCCCCTGCTCACCAGAATGAGAGAAGAGCCTCCGCAGCAAGCAAGAGCCAGCACAGCCATAAATAAACACATAATTTCTTTTTAAAAGGTGGGGCTAGTGATGCCCACCCTACTTATGCAGAAGCCTGTCCTGCGGGTGAAATGAGGGCATTCATCACAGTATTCACGCACAGTGCCAGCCCTGCTACACTGCCAGGTGCAAGGCGTTCTGGATGAGAGTCCCGTTCTGCGCTCGCTCTTGGCGATCTGTCCTTAGAAGAGTCACCACGACGCACGGCCTCTGGGACACCTCGTGGGATACTGCCCCATCTACCCACAGGGTTGATGCCAAGACCAGCTGAGATCAGTTTTCACCCAACACTGGAGCTCTTACCAGATGCTTTCAACACAGCATCTGATTTCATGTAGGGCAACCCTAGGAAGGAGAAATAGCACCCCAGGCTCCTGGATAAGGAGCCTGGAGTCAGAGAGGGCCACTGCCTCTGAACTCGTGCTCCCAGCGTTGTGCTCCGCTGGTGGGACACTGACTGGGTCAAGATCTGTCCCTTTGCACAAGGTCACATCTTTAATGGTGATCTCCACATGGAAATATATGGATGGGCAGAGTCACTGCTCCTGAGGACTGCGGGCACCGCATCAGAACCCCAGCTCCCCTCACCCAGCGCTGACCAGTCCTCTCCTGCTAGAGGGTTTGAGGGCTGCCAGAGGTCACAGGCTGAGCCCTCCCCCTGCCCTGACACCTCCCAACGGTGCACCAGCCCTCCCCCGTGAAGGCATTGCCCCAGGGTCCATCACCCGTCCCTTGGGAAATCCTTTCTGAGCCAGGTCACAGCCCCACCACCACTGTCTCCATCAGCAACTCCCCAGCCTCTATCTCCACACATACCTCACCCCTCAGCCTCAGGTTTTTTTTTCCCTATGGATTTATTTCCCTTTTTTGAACAGTTTTGTTGAGGCACAACCCAAATACTCTATAATTCGCCCATTTAAAGTCTACAGTCCAATGGTTTATTTAGTTTATTCACGACCATGTGCAAACATTACCACAGTTCACTTTAGAACATTTTCATCATCTCGAAAAGAAAACTCGTACCTTTTACCCATCACCACCCCCCATCCCTTCAGCCCCACTCACGTCCCTAAGCAACCATTAACCTACTTTCTGTCCCCACAGATTTGCTTATTCTGGACTTTTGTAGGAACAGAATTGCATACCAGGTGGACTTCGGTGACTGACTTCTTTCACTTAACCTAATGTTTTTGAGGTTCCTCCGCGTGGTAGCGCGTGTCAGGACCCCGTTCCTTTCACGGCTGAATGGTGTTGCTGGGACACACGCAGGAATAGCTGGCTCATTCCTACCCTTTAACTGTAATGAATAAAGCTGCTATAAATGTTAGCGTACACATCTTTGTGTGGATGTATGTTTTCTATTCTCCTGAGTATATTCCACCTAAGAGTGGAATTGCTGGGTTATATGGTGCTGTTCAGAGAAGGCAATGGCACCCCACTCCACACTCTTGCCTGGGAAATCCCATGGACGGAGGAGCCTGGTGGGCTGCAGTCCATGGGGTCGCTAGGAGTTGGATACGACTGAGTGACTTCACTTTCACTTTTCACTTTCATGCATTGGAGAAGGAAATGGCAACCCACTCCAGTGTTCTTGCCTGGAGAATTCCAGGGATGGTGGAGCCTGATGGGCTGCCGTCTATGGGGTCGCACAGAGTCGGACAGAACTGAAGCGACTTAGCCGCAGCAGCAGCAGCATGGCGTTGTTGCTCTTAAATCGCTAAGTTGTGTCCAACTCTTTGTGACCCTATGGACTGTAGCCTGCCAGGCTCCTCTGTCCATGGGATTTCCCAGGCAAGAATACTGGAGTGGGTTGCCATTTCCTTCTCCAGGGGATCTTCCTGACCCAGGATTGAACTCATATCTCTTATGTCTCCTACATTGGCTGGTGGGTTCTTTACAACCAGAACTTCCTGGGAAGCCCAGCAGCAA
Organism: Bison bison bison; assembly: GCF_000754665.1. NCBI lineage: Eukaryota > Metazoa > Chordata > Mammalia > Artiodactyla > Bovidae > Bison > Bison bison. The sequence continues at coordinate 9,454,311 of NW_011495071.1, forward strand.
TGTATGAGGCTCTAACACTCCACCTCCTTGACAACACTGGCTACTATCATCTGTCTTTCCAATTATCACCGTCCTGGGTGTGAAGCAGTATCTCACTGTGGGTTTGATTTGTGTTTCCCTGATGACTAACAGTGCTGAGTATCTCTTCACATGCTTGCCGGCCATGTGTATTTCCTTGGAGAAATATGTATTCAGATACTTTGCCCACTTTCTAATTAGGTTGTCCTTTTAAATTTTTATTTATTTATTTATTTGGCTGCACTGAGTCTTAGCGGTGGCACTCTGGATCCTTGTTCATCACGCAGGACCTCTCATTGTGTGCATGGACTCTCTAGTTGCGGGGTGCAGGCTTAGTTGCTCCACGGCATATGGGATCTTAGTTCCTTGACCAGGGATCAAACAGGTGTCCCCTGCATTGCGAGGCAGATTCTTAACCACTGGACCACCAGGGAAGTCACTAATTGGGTTTGTTTTTTTTTAAATTTTGGAGTTAAGTTTCTTTATATATTCTACGTATCAGTCCTGCCATCTCAGATTTGCTTCCATCTCAGGTTAGCATCAGAGCTGCTAACCAGGCCTAGCTTTAAGGTCCAAGGGGAGGACCGTGGGCTCTGAAATGAGATCAACTTGGGCTCAGGTGTCCACTCAGGCACTGAGTAGCAGAGTTTATGTAACTCATCTATAGAATAGAAATAATGGCACCTGGAAAATAGCACACTCGTGTTTAGCTGGTGCTCGGACAGTGCTGGAGCTGAGGCTCTGTACAGTTTTCCCACTGAGGTAGGTAAGGAACAGCTATTATTCCTATTTTGCAGGGAAGGCCACAGAGGCACAACTTGCTCAAGACTGTGGCGTCATCAGTGTCAGGCTGGGGAGAGCCCAGAACTGCAGGACTCTAGAGCTGAGAGCCACAGTGATGTACTGCTCTTCCAAGGTAGACCATCAACATGGGTTAAATGAATGAATGAATTCATGCCCCTGCTGACGGGGACCTCACTACTGACAAAGCTATCTGCTCTACTGTTGGAGATTCCTAGTTACTGCAAATTCTTTCTTTCTTTGAATAACAATCACCTGTCCCGCATCATAACCTCTCGCACTGGCCCTGGTTTTGCTCTGCAGCAGACTCCTGATGCGTGGACCACCGTTGACTCCAAGCCTCTCCCTCTGGCACTCAGATACTCACAGGTGAGCCCCAGCCCTGCCCACCTGGCCCCAGGGTTGAGTCTGGGGAGTGACCCTGTCCAGCCCTCCCACTGGATGCAGAGAAAGCCAGATTCCCCTCCCCAGGAACCAACAGCTTAGGCCTCCACAAGGAGATGAGGCCCTGTCGACAGTGATGTGGGAGCCGAGACTTTGAGACCAGGTCAGTTTAAAGCAAGATCCAGGTGAGAGCCAGAGGGGCCTGTGGCTGGCTGGTGGGAGGGGGGCACATGGGGGGCAGGGAGCCGCTCACATTCTAGCAAGCTGAGCAATCCCACGCTTGGTTAGCTCTGCCAGTGACATTGATTTGGAGCTGACCCTTCGTGGCCCCAAGGCTGACCCAACCAGAGGGCCGTGAGACCCAATCTCGGGCTGTGAGCCCTAGACAGTCTTGGGGCCGGGGTGGGGGCGACTTCAGTGCATAAGCCTCCCCCCTACACACACACACTCCTCCCGGCATCGCAATCAGCCTGTCGTGCAGTCAGGCAGACAGTGCACCTGAGCCCCTCCGCCAGCCCCTCCAGACAAGACAAGGAGGGAGCCCCACCTCTGTCACTTCAGGGGTCCCAGGGTGCGCTGCCCTTGAGAATTCAGGCTGTGCTGAACAGGCTGGGACCATGACACCCAAGGATCCAAGGCCCGGACCTCTGGCTGTGTCCTGAATGTGGACAGAGCTCCCCTGACATGGGCAGATCGGAGGGCCATCGTTTCCAAACAATTCCTGCAGGTCAGTATTAGTTGAGAGGCAGGCTTGGGGGACAGGACAACCTCCAAGTTACTCACTGGCCCGACCTCAGCTTGCAGTTCTGTGGAATGGGATGGGGATGCTCATGTCGCCAATGTGCTATGAGGGTTAAACGAATCCTCAGAGCCAAGCGCACAAGATGACACACTCTACGATTCCGTTCATTCGACACTCCTGATAGAAAGGAGAACGGATCATGGGTTAGCAGCGGTCAGAGAAGAGGGAGGAAGGAGGAGATGAGGGCACCTACGAGGGGAAACAGAAAAGATCCTTTTGCTGACGGAGATGCTCTCTATATCGACCGTGTCCCTGTCAGTACCCTTGCTGTGAAATGGTACTAAGGTTTTGCAGGATGCTACCACCAGGGGAACTGGATACAAGGCACAGGGCTCTCTCTGCATCATTTCTCACAACTGTGCATGAAACTACCAGTGTTTCAAAATTAAAAGCTTAATTTGTAAAAAAGAGAGTTATCTCATGTCTGGTGAAGGATAGCATCTATGACATTAGCTATTCTTCCTCCCCCTTCTCACGGGTTCCGCTATGAACTGCTGTGTGGCCTGGAATTTGGCATTATATGAGGTTGTCATATCAAAAGAGGGGCAGCGGTGAGAAGAGGCTGACTGTGTGTCAGCATCTTTCACTTCTGTGCCCGCCATAAGTGCCTAATAGATGCAGGAACGAGCGAACGAGAGAGTGAATCAATGGCCAGCACAGCCACTGAGCTGGAAATGAAGTAGGCTTAAAGCAAGTGATACTTGGGGTAGACACAGGGCTGAACTTGTAGCTCCTAGACTGTCAGCCCAGGACCCTGCCTGGCCAGGTCACCCCGGGCTGTGTTTTGGGGCGTGTCGGGGAGGGGGCAGGCTGTGTGCCTGCACAGACAGCACTTTAATTAGTGCCAGAGTCAATTACACCAGAAGAGGAGAGCCCTGACTTCTCCCTACGGCGTGGGAAAAATGGAAGCCTAGCATTTTCAATTTAAGGTTTAGTTAGATAATGCCTATTGGTGCCAGTAGATTACAGAGTGGATATTAAATCCTGCAGGATTTGGAATCGGAGCGTACAAGTGGAATCCGTAAGTAGGGGGAAGCCGCCGGAAGGAGCTGGCCCTCTGTCCTCAGCTAATGAGACAGCCTCTCTGTGAAGCAGCAGCCGGCACAGACCTGGATCCTACAACTTTCGCTCTGGGACGGCAAGGGGTCAAGGATCACTGACATTCCAGGGGCTGGCACGGCTGTCCTTACTGTCTCCCTGCGCAGATTCTTCCTGTGCTACGGGTGGGAACGGAAGTGCTCAAATGTACACCGAGTTTTGCCATCATAACAGGAACTCACACTTCAACCCCATCTAGCCCTTCCCTCCCCTCTCCAGCTGATCGACTCTGACACAACCTTGGGACTGCACTTGTGGTTCAGTGGTTAAGACTTCGCCTTCCAGTTCAGGGGGTGCAGGTTCGATCCCTGGTCAGGGAGCTAAGACTCCTACATGGCTTGTAGCCTAAAAAACATAAAACAGAAGCAATATTGTAGCAAATTCAATAAAGACTTTAAAATGATCTACATATAAAAATTTTGGAAAAAAAGAAAAACTCCTAAACTACCTTCAGATGATTCAAGCTCCCTTCCTCCAGGAAGCTGTCCAGGATGCTCCCAAACTACCCACTGCGGTTCCTCTGTGAGCCCAAGGGTGTTCCGTTCACCAGTCATTATCACTCAGGACTTTCCTTGCTTTCTACCCCATCTTTGAAGGGACCATTGTGTTTTACCCTCCCACACTCCCAGGCACACAGGGGTAACCAACAAATATGCTGGACATGAACTGGGTTTTTAATCCTGTTTGTTGTGGAATGACTGACGTTTTCCGAATATGTGATGCATTCACAGTGCTCAAGACTCAAGAGGTACAGAAAGATGAGGGCAAAAGTCTTCCTCTGTCTGACTTTCAGCCCAGCTCTTCCCTGGGGGCGGCCAGTCTCCTGTGAACCCGTCCAGGCTTTATCCTGCCAGCAAACACGCTTGGGTGTCTTTGCCTTTTTTAACAAAACAGGAGAACAATCTCCTTACATTATCTTCACCATCTTTCTTGGAAGCTCTTTCTTATCCCTGCTCAGAGGATGTCTTCCTATGCCTAGTCATCTTTGTACCAGATCCTGCATCTTCAGACCGAGGAGCCTGTGAGGCTGTGAGGATGGATTCACTTCTCCCGCTTTCCTCCCAGATGGACACAAGGTTGCCTGGGTGCTCCGAGATGGCCTCTGAGGCTGACCTGGACCATTGTGCTCAGAAGTGTAGACGCAGGGCCTCCAAGCCTTGGGCCCAGCTCACAGGATGGCAGTGGGGACCACCACAGCTTCCCTGAGGCCAGAGTGATGTCTCTGGCAGGCCCATTGCGAAGGCTCGGGCTCAGTGGAGAAGGAGGATATAGAAGCTTATTAGTTTAAGCAGGATGAAATGTGTAAATTAATTACCCCAGCCACCCGTGCATGTAGCAGCCAGCCCCTCGCACTGGGAGGAGACGCATCAGCCTTCATCCTTCTCTCAGATTGCCTTTTCTGCTAGATACTGTTGAAGGACCTGTGGCTGCACACCCACTCAGGGTGGGAAGGGTCCAGGCCCATCCCGTGCCCAGGAACCGCAGTGGGTGGTATTGAGGGATGGGCAGGCCCTCCTGCGGAATGGTGAGGTTGAATTCTGCCACCACCAGCAGTGAAATCAGTGTCAGCAAAGGACAGCAAAGGCCTGCCGCCCACTCCCGAAGCATTATTTATCGAGGGATAAGGTGTCAGAAACCGGGGCAATGCTTTGCTTGCTTCCTTTCATTTAATCCTCACGAAACACACAAGTGGTTGTAATTACTAGCCCCATTTTACAGATGAGAACATAGAGGGCCAGGATGTTGAGATGCCTCTAATATTGAGAATGAGTGAGGAAGCCCCCACCAGCCCTGCTCCCACACCAATTCCCACTCCCACCCCTCTGTTCTCACCTGGGCCTGCGCGCAGACACAATCCTGGACTCAAGTCATCTAGCCCAGGTCCCCCCGCCTCCCAGAGAGGTCCCCCCCTAAGCCACCAAAGACCCACAGCCTCACCTCTCGAGGAATAATAGGGAGTCCCATGCCTCCCACTGCCAGATCCGCCTTCTGCAAGTTGCCAATCAGCAGCTGGCTTTGCAGTCCACTGAGAGTCTTGACATGGGGATGGAACCAAACTCAGAGAAATACAGTTTGCTCCCCAAGGCCAACTGCAAGGCCAATGGGGAAATAAATTATCAGTCCACTCAGAATTAATTTCCTAATAACCACAAGCTAGCCAGAGACTTCCCCACCTTCCCTCGCCCAGCTCCTTGTCCTCCCTGGAGAGCCTCGGGGACCCAGAGCACTGTTCTCATTCTCGGGCGAGGGGGTCCTGGCTCCCGCCACCCACTGCCACACCCTCTTGCAAGGGTGTCTAGTTGTCCCCAGAGTCCTGGCCCTGGCTCCTTCCTCCTTCCTTTGCCTCTTCTTAGCCTCAGCATGGCGAGGTGATGAATTAGGAACCAGAAGTTGGCACATCCACCCAGCAATTAGCGTTTATCTCTCTTGTTTATGTGGCTGAACAACTGTTCATTTTCAAACTCAATAGTCACTACTCAGAAAGATAAACCTGCCTGGGTCACTCCTGGGAGGCGATTTGAGGGTTTGGTGGGAAGATGAGGACAGGGCAAGAACTCAGCCCACATCTTCACCTCCAAGTGCTCACTCCTCCCCAGGCCTCTGCCCTCCCTGCCTAGTCGACCAGGAGGAAGGTTCAAATCCCCACCCTGTTCCATGTGCGGGAAATCTGAGGATGACAGATGTTGAGGGGTTCTGCGGCTTGCAGACTCTCCATTTTTTCTCACCTTGGATTTCAAGGGCTCTGACTTTACATCCTGCACTTCAATTGGGGTCTGCCTTGTACAGAGTCCTGACTTCGGGGGCTGTAGAAGTGACCCTGAGGCACCCACTCGGCCCCCTTCCTGAGGCCCACAGAGCCAACCCAAGGGCAACAGAGCCCACATAGAAGGGACCCAACCCGTGAACCACACTACAACCTCAAGCCAGGATGGACAGGGTTTGGTGGGATGAAGCAAGACCCTCCTTCCTGCTCACCTGTCATCACATTCCAGCCTAAGACTACAAGGTCTACTTGACTAATGCAGAAAAGAGGCAAGAAAGGGGCTCCCCTTGAGGTGCCAGTCCTGACTGCAGGGCTAGGGGAGGGAGGCTTGGTGCCTATTAACTGTGGAGAAATGCTGCCACCTACCGGCCGTGCCGTGAACTGCAGGGAGCCCTGGGACGACTTCTGGGGCTGGGAAGGGAGTCCAGGAAAATGCCCAATGGCTCACTGGCCTCTCCCGTCCAATGGCAGAAGGTTACAAGGACCGAAACCCTAGCTTGGATGTTGACTGGACAGCAATAATCATATCACTTATTGAGCACTTGCTGTTCCCGGT
>NW_011495071.1:9460833-9476746 GCF_000754665.1 Bison bison bison
ACAATCCTGTGTGTGTGTGTGTGTGTGTGTGTGTGTGCGTGCGTGTGTCCCTCAGTCATGTCCGACTCTGTGACCCCGCCGACTGTAGCCCGCCAGGCTCCTCCGTCCATGGGATTCTCCAGGCAAGAATACTGGAGTGGGTAACAATTTCCTGCTCCCTGGGTCTCCTGCATTGAAGGCAGTTTCTTTACCATCTGAGCCACCAGGGAATCCTGTAAGACACCCTTATGGGATTTACCCTCCCTTGGCCAGGGAGCTCGCCAAGCTCACACAGCTGGTGAGCAGTACAGTCCGGCTCCAAACTCTGTACTCCAAACTCAGGGGCCTGTCTCTGCTCCTCACACAATGGCGCGTGCCAGATCCCCCCTTCCCTGGACCGCTCCCCAACTCCTCTTTTGTTTCTTTCACCCCCACTGCCTTGCCTTCTCCCCCAGACAGCTGCTTCTCAGCCCCCAAGCCACAGGATCCCATTCCTCCTGGAGAACAAAACTCCACGGACTCCATATTCTGGTGGGTCCTGATGATCCAGGCCCAGAGAAGAGCTCAACGCTTCTAAGGTTCCAGTCTCCCCACCTTCTGAACAGGGGAGGAGTCTCTTTGAGGATGCCCCAAGCTAATTATTGTCGGATCTAAAGGTGAAGTGGGGCAGCCGGCTGGATTAGGGGAGTCTCGGGGACTTGGGGCTCCAGTTCTGATCACAGCGCCCCAACCTGGGACCAAGCTGCATTTTCCAGTCCCTTCTAACCACTCTTCACTGTGATCTTTGCCGCACAGACTGTCAGAGCTGGGAGAGGACCTCAGGAATGATCCATTGAAAACATCTCCTATAGATGGGCTTCCTTTGTGGCTCAGCTAGTAAAGAATCTGCCCGCAGTGAAGACCTGGGTTCAATCCCTGGGTTGGAACAATCCCCTGGAGAAGGGAAAGGCTACCTACTCCAGTATTCTGGCCTAGAGAATTCCATGGACTGTATAGTCCATGGGGTCACAAAGAGTTGGACACAACTGAGCGACTTTCATAGACAGGGAAGTCGGGATCAGAGAGGGCAAGCAGATCACACAGCCCAAAGTGACAAATCAGGAAATCTCTGCTGCCCAGCCTGTCTTCCTGCTCCCTCCTCATCCAGCCCAGACCCTGGGGGTCCTCACCTCTGTGCCCACAGGCCACCCACAGCACCCCCCGGAACCACCTGATGAGGCCAGGACATAAGGGGGCGTGGGCCTCAAAGGAACTAGAATAGAAACAGCGTCTTGCTTCTCTCCTTTCTCTCCTTTTCTGCGGAGAGACGCCTCCTCTGTTCCCTGAGCCACTTGGGGCCTGAGTTAGTCCCCATGTTTTCATTTACGCTGAGGAGGGAGGCTTTCTAAGAAGTGGGAAGAAAGGATTCCCTTGATCGCTTTATAATCACAGCTCCGGCGGTAATGGAACCAGTGGGGATGGTGGGGGAACACGGTGCTCCATCCAGGCCCAGCAGAGGGCCAGGGCCTCTGGACCCTGCTGCCCTCTCTCTTCCCGCCTTTCTGGCCTCCAGGCTGCAAGCGGCTGCTCCCAGGGAGATCCAGGCCTCGGACACACAGGGGCCCAGCTGCCCCATGGCTCTCAGCAGGATAGGGGGACAGGATCCCTCCTCAGCTGGCGGGCTTGGGGAAGGGCTCAAACTGTGGGCAACCAAGCCCTTTCTCAGAGAATCTGGGTGTTCCTGGGGTCCAGGGCAGTGGCTCTCCTTACCATCACATCCATAGGGAGGGTAGGTCCTAAAGAAGGTGGCGGGAGGCTGGGGGCACTGGGTGCCCACTGAGATGGACCTGCTGGGCAGGGGACACTCGTCGGGGGCACTGCTCATGGAATCAGCCCCAGGACTGCAGGGAGCAGCAGCTGAGCCTGGGACACTGGGCCCCCAGACCTCAAGGAGGGGTGCCAGATAGCAGAGCATCTCTCTGGGGGTCAGCTCTCCTTCCTGATAATGCCCTTCCTTCCTTCCCCTCTTTCCTCTCTGTCCCCCTCTTATCCATCTCCCCTGATTTCAAGGAGCCCCATTCTGGGAAGTCTGGCTGCTGGCTGCCCTCCCAAAGCTGCCTGGCCCAGCAGGGCAGGGAGGGGAGGAGGGGTTGCCCCTCCATGATGGGCCAACAGGGAGCTCACTGAGGCTCTTTTCCTGAGGTGGGTGGGGCTTCTCCCTCAGTATTGTTTGGGCCCTGGTGGGGAGCAAAGAGGGCCATGAAAATGGGGGGACCTGGGGGCTCCCAGCCATACCAGAGAAGAGGTGAATGCAATTTTCTTGCACTTTTTTCCTTCCCTGCCAAGTTATGCTTCCTTCTGTCTTGCTTGCCTCTTCCAGGGAGCCTTCCCTGACTGCCTCTCCAGGCCTCTCCATGTCCCCAGGGACTGGAAGGCCTCTCTCCTTTCCCCATGGCCCAAGCTCAGGATGGCACTACCCTTAGGAGCCAAGCTTCCCTGCCAAGTCTCAGCTCTGTGCTCCTCAAGCCCAAGAAGCCCTCCTCCTACAAAGAAGACTCTCAGGTCTGAAGCCTCTGCCTGGCCTCCATGCCCGCCTGTGGGCCCTGCTTCCCCTGGGGCCTCGGGGGTAAGCTTGCTGGAGGCTCCGAGCTCTCGCAGCCCTCGTGGTGTGCCGGTGATCCCCTGGACCCCACCCCATTGTCCTCCCTTCTGTTCAGTGTTAACCAGGCAACTTCAGAAGGTCCAGTCTCCTGCACTGCCCACTAGGGACTCAGGTGGGCATGGGGAGGGCTGGGAGCACTGCCCACTAGGGACTCAGGTGGGGGTGGGGAGGGCTGGGAGCACTGCCCACTAGGGACTCAGGTGGGGGTGGGGAGGGCTGGGAGCACTGCCCACTAGGGACTCAGGTGGGATGGGGAAGAGTGGGAGCACTGCCCACCAGGGACTCAGATGGAGTGGAGTGGGCTGGGAGCAGTGCCCTCTAGGAACTCAGGTGGGGTGGAGAGGGCTGGGAGCACTGTCCACTAGGGACTCTGTGGGGTAGGGAGGGGTGGGAGGGAGGCTAAGAGGAACCACGTCTTCTGGAGGAAAGAAAGGAGACGACCACATACTCATCAGCGGTGGAAAAAGTGGGTTCAGAAGAACTGCAGCCAGTCCCTCTGGTGACCCTGAGGGAAATGGTGGTTCAGTACAAAGAAGTGAATGATCAATGGTTTATTCAGGAGGGGAAAGCCCAAGCTGAATGTCTCCCTCCCCCGTGCCTCCCCCCATCCTCCCTTCCTCCCGTCCCCCCTCCCACCCCTGACAGCTGGCCCCACTCCCCGAGGCCCCCATGGCCCTTGGCAGGGATCAGTGAGAGGAGGGATGACCCTGCATTGGTGCTCCTGGATTGGGCTCCTCTCCAGGAGGCCCCATGACAACATGCAACGTGGAGAGCAGTCGGCGGGAGGAGGAAGACTCTGGTGGGGGCAGTAGTGCGGGCAGGGTGTAGGCACCCTTGAATATAAGCGCCTCTGGCTGCCAGCCCCGCCACACTCTCACCTGCCTGCTCGCTTCCCATTGCCAGGGAGAAACACAATTATGGAACTAATGAAATTCTGCAGGTAAACTACATTTCCCTCAGAGAGGCTGGGCCAGCAGCTGTCTTCCTGGGTGGGGTATGTCATGCCAACAGCTAATGGAATGGCTTATCTCAGAAGAAAGGGCTATCCTGACGAAGGTCCTCCTGGCGGCGAGGGGAGCCCGTCCTCAGGGACCACACACTCACGGTGGATGTGGGGAGACCCAAGGCTGGGCAGGGTGACCCCAGGGCACTGGGAGCTTTCCGTCTGTGGGGGCCAAGGGCTGCGGCCCTGCCAGGCTGGGCACTGGTCAGCAGGACCCGAGCAGGGCACATGGAGCCAGTCTTCTCCTGGGTCGGGGGGCAAGCTGCCAGGAAGAAGTGGCTCATGTGGATGGGAGGCAGGCAGCTCTTGTGGCCAGGTGCCTACTTACTGCATTGTGGCATAGGGATCCTTGGAGAGAAGTAGCCAACAGGCCTGGAGACAGCAGGGCTGGGCAGGGAAGGTGGGCGAATACTGCGTAGGCACCCACCACCGGTCCCAAGAATCCTGCCCAAGAGCAGGAGAGTGGTGGGTTAGGGGAGAAAAGCCCAGCTGTCTCCCACCTCCATCCGAGCACAGGAAAGATGGTGACCCTTAGTTACAGAGCAGGAGAGGCCTGCATGGAGCACGCTGACGAGGAGGAAGGGGGCGGCCAGGCGGCCCTGAGCTAACGGGCTGAGGGCAGATGAGAAGCGTAGCGAGAGCAGTCGGCGGGGAGGGCGGGGGTGGCGGGGCCTCGCTCCAGCCCATCTGGAACTCATGGGGCCTCGTTGGACCCGATCCCGTTGCCTTTGTTGACGTAGAAGGGCCGGTAGTGCGACTGTGTGGGAAAAGGAGAGTGGTTAGGAAGTCCGATGGCATGCGTCCCCGCCAGCCAGACCCCACACCCTCACCTCCACCAGGAAGCAGCAGTGGTCTGAACCCCAATAACCCTTAGGGCCCTGTGGCCTAACCTGTGAGCTCCATCTACCCTGGGACTGGGGTGGGCGCCAGTGGTATCACAGTCTCCGGGTTCACATCCTGATTAGAATTCTTTCCACCAGTTGACGGGTGAGCCTGAGCCTCAGCCTGGTCAAACGCTCTCTCCATGCCCAGGAAGCCCCTCCCAGCACCATCGTAGCTCCCGTTCATCCAGCGTTCTCTACTCTACAGACCTGGTGTGGGGCTTTCCACAGAAGGACTCACTGAATTTCCACAACCACCCAATTAAGTGGGTTACTATTAGGAAACCCATTTTATACATGAACAAACCAAGGCACAGAGAGGCTAAGCAACTCGCCCAAGGTCCCTTAGCTAGTAAGCAGAGGCACTGGGATTCGAACCCCAGCAACCTGGCTCCAGAACTCAACCCTCGCCTCCACCCATGGCAACATAGCACTTCTGAGTCTCAGGGGTTGGCCTCTGCTCTCTGCATCATTCTCCCTGACGGAACGGGGTGTGGAGAGGGTGAACCACCCCCAGCCCAACACAGACTGGGGGCCTCCCCCCTTGCAAGCCCCTCCACCTCTCTCATCCTGGTCCCCTCATCAGGATTCAGAAAGCATCTCTCAGGACAGAGAGGGTGACAACTTTCCTGCCAGCCCTGTGTATTACATCCTGCAGCAATTTCATGAAATCAGCACGCCCCTCTCCTCCCAATCACTTCATCAGGGCCCTGAGCAACCACTTTCCAGGCTGCAACAGAGCACATTTCAGCTGCAGCTTGCCCCTGAGAGTGCCCTGGACCCTAGAGGGTCTCCGGAAGTGGCTTTGCCCTTGAACTGGGTCAGAGCCTTGGCCCATCTCACACCACACTGACCTCAGGAGACCCCAAGGGCGACCCCAGCTGCTGCCCTGGGCCTGCCTGCTTGGACACCTGTGTCTACAGTAGCTCCTTGCCTATATCTGGTCCACCGTGGAACTGGGGGCCTGTGGAACGCGAGGGCTAAGAGAACTTAGCTCTGGCCTTGGTTAAACCACTCATTAAACAATGGAAGAGACAGAGATTCAGGGCAGGGAGAGATGGCCAAAGTTCCTCAGCTGCTTAGCAGGAGAGCAGGGCTTGGATCCAGTCTCCTGATCCCCAGGTGCCAGCCTGGACTCCTGAAGAGTCAGTAAGGTGAAGTGGGTAGGCCCAGAAATGGCCAAAGCCTTTCTTAAAGGAAGGCTGGGTCAAGCAAATGGATGGCAGGTCAGTGAATAGTGCTGTCTTATTGAGAGCTGAGCGGTGGGTGGGCACAGAGCCCCACGGCATCTGGGCAGGATGCTCCCAGCACATACACACCGATCCCCTACCTGTTTCCTCCCAGGCTCAGGGTCACAGCACATGAAGGTCAGAAGACTTAGGAAGTCATCCAGGCCATCTGCCCATGTTACAGATGGGAAAACTGAGCCACAGGGAAGAATGACTCAAGTTGGTGAGAGGACTGGGGCAAGAGCCCAGGCATCCTGACTCCCAGGCCAGCCTCTGCCCATACTAGCACCTGCCCGCATCCTCCCCACTGTGCTGGTGCCAGCTGGGGACCACAGAACCCTGCCCTGCCAGGCATCTCAAGGTGGTGACGAGTCTTCTGTGCTGGGACTGGGGCTCTGGGATGGTGGGAAAGTAGGGGCGGGTGGGGAAGGACTGAGCCGGGAACAGAAGCCTTCCTTTGTCTTCCCATGTCTGCTTTTTGCAGCCCTGCTCTTGCAGTGGCCCCGGGCCTGGTTCAAATCACACAAACCATCACTCAGTTCCATCGCCAGCAAATTAAAGATTCTCTTCTAATTAAACCAGCGTCAGTCACTCTTTGTAGCCAGGAGCAAATCATCTCTATGTTCTGACCTCCAAATACAAAGACAGCAGGGAGCCAGGGGCTCCAGGCCCTGTGCACACAGAAGCCACCTCCATCCAAGGCAGCTGACTGACCCCTTCAGCAGGGCCTGGCGAAGGCCTTGGGAGAGAGCATTCCCAAGAGGAGGCCCAGCCTCCACAGGCCCAGCCTCCAGCTGTCCATCAAGGACAGCCCCTGATCACTGAGGTCTTGGGCGGGGCTCAGTATGTCAGATCTACAGATATTAGAGATCAATCCCATCTCAGCACTGCATTGTGGAGTCCCAAAAGGGGCTCTGACTCATCCAGGGTCCCACAGCTACCAGGTGGTTGGACTCCAAGACCATGCTCCTTCTTGTCCTGCTCTTTGATGCCCCTACTCAGCAACATTAGCTATCGAATCTTAAATATCTCTATTCCCAACTTCACAGCCTCTGTTTCACCCACACTATCATCCCAATGGCCTCTATGCTGTCAGAACTAGAGATGCACCCCCAGGGAAGTGGGACTCGTGTCCAGGATGCCAGTCCCCCATATTCAGCATTTTGTCCACCATTCAACAAGCAGAGGCAGCCAACAACCATCTGCAAATTTTAAAAACTGCCCACTTTACAGACTAGAAAATCAAGGCCCAGAAAATCTGTGCTTACCCAGGCCCCCTGCCTATCAGGCCTTGTCTTTCTTTACTACCCTTTGCTGGAAGCTGGTGTTCAGGCCACTGCCTCCTCTCTCCATCCTGTGGCCAGGAGATATCACCATGTTCCCACAGGCCCTGGACAAGTGATGACCAGATGCCTCTGGGAGCCCCATTCAGGACCCACTCTGGACATGCTAGTGCCCAGGTGGGGGGCTCCTCACTCACCAGTAAAGTCTGCTTGCCGGATTTCCAGGTCTGGGGCTGGGCCTTGGGGCTCTGGCTCCTGATGAGGGAAGGGTAGCCTGGGAAGACAAGGGGCTCCAGTCAGAGGGAGTACAGGCTGGTGTCGGGGGCTCAGGGCTGGAGCAGCACAGATGCCCTCTCTAAAGTGACCTCCAAGCTCCATCCAGCCCATTACCAAGTGTAGCCGGGGGGTTGCCATGGAAAATCCTGAGGAGGTGGGCCGGAGGGAGGAGGCACCAAGGCAGACAGAAGGAGGAGGAGCAGGCCAGGTGGGCTGGGCCAGGCAGCAGGGGAGCATCACCCCAAATCCAGGCCAGGATCACACCACTTGCAGGGATCGCCACCCACACCCCTGCAGGCTTACCCCAGAGGCCCCTCTCCTTCCCTCCCCAAAGCCCAGGAAAGCCTCTTTATAAGCACAGTCTGCCCCATCTCCACCAGGAGGTGCTCATTCCAACTCCCCGACCCCTCCCCTGCATGGACAAGGCTCCCCATCGCCCGGCCTGCCTCCGGCCAGGCACTGCGCTGGACTCCACCTAGGTCTTCCCTGTTCCTGTTGTCCTGGACTGCACGGATAATAATCAGCGGTCAGAACTGGAGCCCAGGTGTGCTGGACTCGAAACCTACCCTCTTGTCCCACCTCCCCAGTTCATTTTCCTCTTTCCTGCTTCCCAAGCAGGAGGCTGGGGCCCAGAGAGTGGCAGTAATGTGGCTGTGGTCCAGGTTTCAAACAGCAAGTCCATGGGGCGCTGTCTAGGTCTGGGGTCCTAGAGATGCTAGTCCGGGGCAGCGCTGTCTGAGCCCACCTCCCCATCCCTCTGCCCCAGCCCAGCTGGTTTGTAAGGGGCTCCATCCACAGAACTGTGAAAAGCAGTATCAGCCCTCAGCCTGCAGAGACCGACGAGGCTGCCTGGGAAGGAATAGACTGTGATCTGGACATAGAGGAGCTCAAGAAATTAATAAGGTCTGTCTTGGCAGGGGCAGGCTGGAGCCCTGCACTGGGCTGCTTGAAGGGCAATGAGCTGGTCAGGCCCAGAACCACCTGCAGCACTGCCGGGCTGCCAGCGAGGCTGGCCCTTCCCAGGGCTGACACTTGGCAAGAAGGCAGAGCCAGAGCAGAGAACCTGGCTGTCTCCCTGCATCTGGGGGTGGGGGCAGCCTTGGAAGGAGAGGAGGAAGCAGAGGGTCCCTCAGGTCCTGAGCGGGAGGTTAAGACAAGGGGGGAATTCAGGTCACTTCTCAGTTCCCAGAAAGAAAACCCCAGGCCAGCCACGAGAGAGGTGGAGATGGGGTGGGGTGGGGTGTGGTCCAGGAGACCAGCCTGTACAGCAGAGAGTATCCGGGGCAGGTAGGCTAGGATGGTGGGGGGGCATGCATCCTCTGCCAGGGGGCTCTGGGGAGATGGGAGGGACCAGGACACCCTAGAAGTGGCAGAGAGCCCCATAGGATGTCCCAGTTGCCCTGCTGTGGGAGAGAAAAGAGAGGTGATGCAAAACAGGCGGGTACCAGGATTATTTTTAAACAGCCCACTGCCGTCCAGTGGTTTGGAAAACTCTGTGGTGGCCTGTCCCAAGGTGGTGAACTGATAGGGGACTTTCCCAGTGCCTGCCAGGAGAGAGAGAGCCGTTAGCACTGGTCCTAGCAGGGGCCAGAGGGGTCACCCGTCCTGCGGGCACTGCTGCTCTTGAAGCGCTCACTCAGCCCTCCCCAGCACCCCCAGAGTAGATGCAGGTGGGAGCCACTGGGCAGCCCATGCCCAGGACCCCCATCTAGGCCAGTTCTGAGCAGATCTGCATGAAGATGACAACAGGTGTCCCAGGGTCCTGGTGTATTTGAGGAGGGGCTCTCCTAGAGCAAGGGCCCCTCACCTGGACAGACTGTGGACCGCCAGGGAGATGTTGAGGAGCAGGAAAGCTCTGAATCACACCTAAGGGGGGGCCATCTTTCCTGCTTGGTGGCCTTTGAGCCACGCTTGACCAGAGAGCAGGGAAGGACCTGCTGGAAGCCAGACAGGCCAGAGCAAGTCCCATCGCAACCCTGACCTGGGGATCCTGCAGTCTGGGACCCTCTAGTCATATCCCCTTGCGGGTAGATCCCAGAATCCCACCCTGGGTAGAGGCTGGGACCCAGCCCAGAAAGGGCAGCTGGATAAGCAACTGTCTGAGGCTGTTGCCTGGGGGTCCACCTGCGCCTTTCCCACCCGAGCCCAGCCAGCCTGCTTATCCAGGCTCCCAGGCCAGAGGTCTGCCAGCTAGAAGGCAGATAGACCTGCTGCCTCCACCCCCAGAGCTGCCCCGTGGACCTTTCAGAAGAAACGTGAGGGCTGTGGGTCCACTGGGAGCTGGGGTCTGGCTCAGGCCAGCCCCTTGGAATGACCTCAACCCCAGGGGACAGGAGGCATAGACCACTCAGTCTTGTCAAAGAGCTCTGGGGGCAGAACCAGACTCGGGAGGGAGGCCTTCGAGATCACGTAGTCCGCCCGGCCCAGAGGGGACTTGGCAGGCCTCTGGCTCTGTGGGAGGCTGACAGGTGCTTGGGCCACAGGGTTCTAGAGTCACCTGAGGCTGGGAGTCACTGGGTGACAAAGTTAAATAAACTTTCTGCAGTAGGAAGACTCGGGAGTTAAGCCTGATGGAAGCCCCCGGGGATGTTGGGGCACGGGGTACAGAGGGTGTGGTGTGTCTCCCCCACCCCCGACACTGAGCCCTGTATCACAGTGCATCCTGAGGGACCCGCATGCGGTGGCCCAGCCCTCCTGACAGCAGAGACCTGATGGAGGCGGGGCATAGTGAGCAGAGACCAAGGCAGGGCTTACAGAGAGCCCAGAAGGCAAGGGCCCGATGCGGGTGAGCTCACCTTTCAGGGAGAAGGAGGAGCTGCCTTGCACTGCAGGCACGTCGTCAGAGCTCTGAATGGTGGAGGAGTATTCCCAGACCCGGGAGGTGTAGTTACCTGGTGGGGAAAGGAAGCAGAGTCAGCCCTGAGCGGCCTGGCACGTGGGGGTTGGGCAATGAGCAGAGGCCATTTCTGCAAATCTCTCCAGCCAGGAGGCAGCTGAGTCCTCATCACACCTCTGACCAATCCTTCCTGCCATCAAGCTGTCCTTCTAAAGCATCGTCCTGTCCTTACTCTCAGATTAAGGAACAAAGTCCTTAACAAGACCCCCCTGATGCTCCCACCCCTCTCCATCACCTCCACTTCCTGGCTTCCCCTCCCCGTCCCCTTCCCGTCCTCACTCAACACCCCAGCCAGGCTGCGCCCTGAGCTCCTGATGCACACCAGGCTCACTCTTGCCCCAGGCTTTTGGCACAGGAGAGTCCACCTGCCCCCCGACACTTAGTAAATTCATGCATTGGGTCTTCAGGCATCAGCTTCCATGTCATCTCCCCCAAGTCAGCGTGTGTCTCAGCCCCATGCCCCGTATCACACTGTAGTTACACGTTGAATGGTCCATCTCCCCCACTGGGTCTGTGGGGGCAGGTGGTGTGCCCGTCTGACCCAACCTTCCACCCAGTGCCCGGCACCTAGCCTGGTTCCTGGAAGGCGCTCACTGTCCGGCTGATGGATGAATGAATGAGTGAAGGAACAAATAAACACAAACACAAGCTAAAAGTCGGAGACGGAGACAGCTGCTACAAGCCCTGAAATTCTGTGTGCCAGGATGAAGCAGGCTGTGATGGTCCATTTGCAGATGGATATAAAGAGAACTGGGGACAGTGTGGCAGGGACACCACGAGGGCATTCGAGAGCCTTCCCCGGCCCCCACACATGGAGGCCTGCCCACTCCAAACCCTCCCTTTCAGCAGCTCCGAGCACCGCGGCTCCACTCAGTTGAGCTCACGCCACAGAGGCACCCCCAGCCCTGGAGATCTCCTGCTGCTGCCTGGGGGGGGGTCAAAGGTCAGATGGGGTGGGGGGCTGGCCGTCTGCCCCATCATGAACCCCCGCCCATAGGGATCTCTGACAGAGTCTGCATTAAGGCTCTCACTAAGCATGCCCACCCAAGGCTCCAAGGGGCCATTTTCTTTGCCCTCTCATCCATCCATTCATCACCCCCTCTTCCTCCCATTAAACAAGTGTTTGCTGAGCCCATCCTTCTGGACCCTGAAGTGTTAGCGGGGAACAGGACAGACCCAGCATCTGCCTTCACAGAGCTCACAGCGTCCGGTGCCTGTGCACACCCAATCCTGGACATAGAGGCCTGGGCACTGCGCTGTCCACGGTGCCCCAACCCCCAGATCTCCAGATCTACCAACACTCCCACTTCCTTCCTTGCTTCTCCAGACCCCTGGTGCTGTGTCCCCAGGGACTCTGGTGGAGCTGGCCCGAGTCCCCTCCCCATCTGCATGTGGCACACACCCAGGAGCCCCCCGAATCTGGGTCCATCAAAGGCTGGGCCCTGCCCTCGGCAGAGCAGTGCCCTCCGCACTTTGGGCAGAGGAGGGGACGCTGCACTTGGCAGCTCTCCCTGGGGAAGCACGTCTCCACCCCCATTTCACCCCTTCTGGGTCTTAAGGACAAGTCGCCCGCTTACCTCCTGGCAACCATACCTCCTGGGTCTGCAGAGATGGCCCATCCCATAGCACACCTGACTTTTCCTTGCCTGCTACCCTAGTCTGTTTTAACCAGTGTCCGACTTTCTGACACAGGAGTGCACAAATCAGGAAAGGTCCCCTGTGGACACCTGGCCTGCCACCTGCTGTGGGAAGTCTTCACACACCTCACCTTGGGGTCTGCTTTCCCCAACTCATCCTTCAGGGAGAAGACCTTACGGACTCAGGGATTCCAGTGATGCGGAGGTGCCTGGCTGCCTTTCCTCAGCCAAATGATGTCACACACACGCGTACACACAGGCACACGTGCAAACCACACGGACACACATACACATGAACACCCCCTAAGCTTGGTAGGACCCCTCCTCACCCATCTCCAGGCCAAGCCCACTTCAGCTCCCCAAGTCCACCTCGTATGGGGAGTCCAGCCCCCTGCCCGTCACCCAGCCCCCGCCTGCTGCCTGCATGGCCCCACACAGAGGCCCTGCCACCCTCTCGCGAGCCGCCTCCTACCTTTGGTACCATACAGGTTGTTAAAGTTCTTCTCCTTGGAGAGGCGGCTGGGGGAGGCTGGCTGGTACGAGGTCCTGGCCCCACCTGTGAAGGGGATGAGGAGGGGGCTGTCATCCCAGAAAGGGGGTCTGGGTCAGCCGGGGAGCCTGTGGCTCTGACTTCAGGGGTGTCAAGCAGGAATCCTTGCCCCCCCAAAACAGCCTGGGTCAGGACCTGGATTCCACCACCAAAACAGCACCCTTGGGTCTAGGATAAGGCGATCACATAATTTACCGTTCAGATCGGAGCAGTTTTGAGAGTGAGGGATGATGCTTGTAGTCAGGCTGAGGGTACCAGTGTAAACTTGGAGAGCCCTGAATGGACTAAGACGTATGGGCATCCTAATTAGGGGCTTTGAGGGTCACCAGAGCCCTGCTGCACCAGGCCCTGCGTGCTGAGACCCCAGAGGCTGGGTGAGAGGTGGGGTGTCTGTGAGGAAGCTGGGGCAGGACCACCGTGAGGGCGGCGGTGCAGTGAGGGCTGCCAGCTGGAGGGGCTGCTGAGCTGGGACCATGAATACCTCCCCACCTGGGTATGCTTTCCCCGGGGACTGGCCCTAAATGGCATGGGTTTCCCTCTCTCCCCTATTTGGGCTCCACAACCATCTGGGGAGAAAGGCAGAAAGGGGCTCCACACCCTCACTTCACAGATGAAGACATCGCATGCGTGCATCAGAGCGCGCATCGGCTCCTGCCCTCTTGTCTAACCAGCCCCACTCCTGTTCTTGAGGAGAGCAAGCATGCTAAACCTTCACACCTTCAGTCCATCCCTCTCGCCCCTCGCCCTCTGTCCATCACAGCCATGCCCTCTCTACCAAGCCCTCAGCCCCTCTTTCAGGGAGCCTAGAAACTAACCTCTCCTCCAGAAGTCTCACTGCCCAGCCCTACTGCCCCAAAGCTCCCGGACTAGGGCCGCTGGCCCCGCTTCCTGACCTCTGTGCTGACTCTCCTTGGCCCCTCCCTTGTCTCTGTCTTGAGCCTGGGAGCCCCCAGAGGGCAGATTTCCTCCTCCCTCCTGCCCCGGGTGCAGGGGCAGAGACTGGATGAACCTGTTTCTTCTGCCTACAAATGTCACAACCTGACTCACGGTCGCAGAATTGGAGGCTCTCCTGGCAGCTGAGCCCAACCCCCTCCTTCTCAGGTAGGAATACGAAGGGGCAGTGACCAGCCCAAGGCCACCGGGCCCTGGCTCTCCAGTGACATCTGGGTGGGTCCATGCTCCTTCCTCAACCCCCCCCATTATTACTCGGCCGCCCTCCATCTGCAACAGAGCAGGCCAGACCCGCAGGGCCAGTCGGGGTCTGATACCACCCTGGGTCTGGTCCTCAGAAGCTGGTGAGCCAAAGGTCTGAACCATAGCCGGGGATGCTGGGACAGCTGATCAACACAGCTCATCTTCCCAGAGAACTAGGCACGAAGGACAGCGCCCCGGGGGAGGGAAGGAAGTAGAACTCGCCTGGCTGGCCCCCACTAGGAATGTAGGGCAGGGTACCTGCGCCCAGCTGCCTCGTCGGAAGCCCAGGTGTTGTTTTGACATTGGGTGGGGCGGCCGAGGTTCCTCTCTGCTGAGCTCACCTCTCCAAATACCCTCTGGGGTCCCTCCTCCCCACTGTGCATGAGTGTCTGAGGGTGTGAGTCAGTGCCCAGGGCCTCAAGGCTCCCCCTCCCGGCCCCTGGTGTCTTCCCCAACTCTCCTGTCTCCCCCTTCCCTACATACCCTCTCTTCTCCTGACCCCTGACCTCCAAACACACACGTGCATGCACCCCTCTGTCTACCGGGCACACCCACCCTTATGTAAGAAGCGTCACAGTGGTTTGTTTGTTGCTGATGCCAAAGAATGTGACGGGCTACCGCAGGGCAAGGACAGGCCGGCGCTGGTCTCTTCCCTCACCCAGCTGGGCAGCCGCCCATCAGGCTGGCCCTCACCCGGGCCTGGGAGGGAGAGCTGGCTGCCTGGGGGAGGGGGAGTGAGGAATTTACAAGAGCAGCCCTTGATCCCTGCCCCCACTGCCTTGAGGAGCAGGATGGTTCTGGAGGAGCTAGCCCTCCTCCAGGACTACAGAAATCTAAGCAGAAGCAAAACACAGCTCAGCCTGGTGGATGGAAGTGGATGAGACTGTCAGGAGTCCCTCTGGAAGGAAAGAGAAGGAGGTGTGGGCTGGAGGTGGGGGTGGGGGGTGGCACAGGGCAGGGGAACCAGTGGAGCAGGTGCCAAATGGAGAGCAAGAGGAGGTGCTGGTGACTGCATCAGTAAGCAGGCACAGGGCCTCCCGGGTGGCTCAGTGGTAGAGACGCAGGAGACATGGGTTAGATCCCTGACGTGGGAAGATCCCCTGGAGAAGGAAACGGCCACCCACTCCAGTATTCTTGCCTGGGAAGCCCCATGGACAGAGAAGCCTGGCTGGCTACAGTGCCTGGGGTTACAAGAGTCAGACATGACTTGACGTTAAACAACAGGCAGGTCCAGGCAAGGACCTTCCCAGGCAAGTCCACGAGGGTCGCCCCCTGGGGAACCGGGCTACATCTCTCTTGGACCTGCTCTCAGCTGCAGACCCGCTCCCTTCTCTTACCCTTGGGTGTCAGATACATGGAGTATCTCTTCATGGCGTCTGGAGCACTCCACTCGCTGGTGTAGCTGTTACTGTAGTTGTTCATGTAGCGATGGTCACCACCTGGGAAGAAGACAGCTCGGGTCAGCAGAGGGACAGGTGAGGAGGACGAGCTGGCCCACTGGGAGCATCACTGAGTCAGCCTGTGGCCCCTCTGCCCCAGGGAGAGGCGAGGCCCCCAACCTCAGAGACGGTGGCCCCCTGCCCTGCACCCGCTCTGGCCCTGAGCTCCTGGTGGGTGAGGGAAGGGCTCAGTGGGCCATCCGGCCTTGCTGGGACTGGTTCCTATGAGGAGACGGTGAGCACAGCATTTTGCAACTAACGAGGTGCTACTGAGTTCCATTTCTTGTCTGATGTGTCCATCAACCCTTGGGCTGGTATGAAGATACCAGGGTGGCAGATAGGAAGATTGGGGCTCAGGAGGTGAGTGAAGCCACTGCCCAGTGTCACATGGCCCATAAGGGCAGATTTGGGATTCGAGTCCCCATGCCCACTTCCTGGCTTTGTCCCAGCCACTGCTGACAGCCCAGGGGATGGAATGAGATCCCAGCACTGGCCTCCAGGCCCAAGGATCCAAGTGGCTGAGTGGAACCGTGCAGAGGGGAGTGAGCTACTCAGAAGGGGCACCAACTGCCCCCTCCTGGCACCCACCATCAGAGCCCTGAACCCGAACAGACCTGTGGCTCCACGCTTGCCCTCCACCCCGTTCCTCTCTTGCTACTTCCCTTCCCTCTCCCTCTCTCCTGGGCAAGAGGAGGAGTGGGGGACTTAGACCCTCACCCTTCATCTCCATCACGTGGGCCAAGCAGGGGCCTGGTGCACAGTAGGCACGTCATGATGATATTTGTCCAGCTCCCTCCCCACCAAGCCCAGGAGGGAGATGCCCTGGTGTCTCTCAGCCCCCGAACCTTTGATGGTGAGAACTGAGCCCCTGGCTGGGTGGACAGACCGCCATCAAGGAAGAGAGG
>NW_011495071.1:9476933-9481609 GCF_000754665.1 Bison bison bison
GTCTGACTTGCCGGCCACCCACCTCCCACCTCCTACATCCAGACACACTCCCAGCAGCACAGCAGTGACAAAACGCCGACTCGGAGGCCCAGGGCCCCGGGCACAGGTGTAGAGCCGCTGACGTCAGCACGACCCATCCTGCGCCCAGCAGCGGTCTCCCCGCACACCTTGTGCAGGCGCAGGGCCACACCTGCACAGAGGCCGTGGCCAAACAGTCATGGCCTAGAAACGGCACGTGGGCGAGTGGCGGTGGGAGGGGGGGTCCCTGCGCCCCTGAGGCTCGCAGGCCACCACAACGCAGCCAAGGCCGTCCTCGTGGGTCTGGCCCGACCTCAGCTGAGGAGCTCCCCCAGCAGTTTTGTGCCCCAGGGAGCCTGACCCTCACACCCCCTACTCCTCTGCAGGCCACCACGAGCAGCAGCTTCTCCAATGAGAAGATGTGGGCGGAGGGTTTGAATAACAGAGTCTGAAACCCAGCTCGCCCCCTGCTTAGCCATGTGCCCTTTGAAAATCTCCTTCGTCTGTGAGATGTACTACATCCCGCTGGTAGACTAAGATAATACAAGGGAGGCGCTTACACAAAGCCAGCATCCAGGGAGCACCGGATCACAGAGGGCCATCCCTGTCAGGGTCGCTGCCATCGTCATTAGGAGGATTTCAGGACCAAAGTGCCCCTTGAAGCCAAATGATTGTCTTGCGGCAGTGGCTTATCTGTCCTCAGGGTGGCAATGTCCCTCACACCTCCCGGGGAGAGTATGTGATGTCAACATTCCCAAGATATACAGACACCAGCCCTTGAGTCCCAGCCCCTCAGTGCACCACACCCCCTTCTCATGCCCCAAAGAATCACATACTCCTTTTGGAGACCAAAGACAGGGTCACTTCCTCTGGGTGTTGCAGTTAGAAGTCATTAACTAGGCTGCATCCTCAAGGTCTGGGCCACCGGGTGGAGCTTGGGGAAAGTGTCCAGCTTCGGGCCCTAAAGGGATGGGCTGGGACTGGTGGAAAAGCACTTAACGGGGCAGTTTCTCATGTTTGGAGGCTTTCTATGAAGATGATTCAGATGCCTCTGCAGAGGACAGTGTGATTCAATAGAGAAGCTGACTTCAGGGGAGCTGGTGAGTCACTGAGACATGTGCTCAACCACGCCCAGCCAGTCCACCAGGCCAAGTCCACCTCTGGGCTCAACACTGCTCAGCACAGCCATGATGACAGGCAAGTTCTCCCTCCAAGCATGCATGCAGTTCTAGGTCATGTCCCCTGGAGCCTACAAAGCCACCAGATTGCAGTCTGGCCCTTACAATTTGCAGCATCCACACGGCTCCTGGCTTAGGTCCCCTAGTCAGACGCAGGGCTGTAAAACCAATCCCTGAGTTTGATGAACAATCCAGGGAGAAGACATTTGTCCCTAGCGGTGCATCTCCCTAGCCAGTGCCTGGGATGCTCCCCTGGAGGCCCCTTGTAATAGCTGCATACCTTGGGCAGCAACTTCGAGAGAGGAGGGTACCATCTCTGAGTCCTTGTCCAGACACCCTTAGGTGACTTGGGAGGCTGGAAACAGTGAGGTCCCAGCTGGTGGGGTGCCAGCCTGAGCCAGGCAGCAGGAACTGACCTGGGAGAAAACCTCCAAGGCCTTGGGGCCCACCTGCGGGAGGGGACTTACCATTCTCCATGTGGTTCCTCTCAATGAAGTTGCGGCTCAGGTCCGCCTTGCACATCTTCTCGACGTGGCGCATGCACACGTTAAGCAGGTCATCCTTGCAGTTGCCCAGCGCCTGCCCCAGGCCCTCCCCCTCCAGCAGAACGTGGTAGGTGGGCAGGGGTGGGGGCAGGGAGTAACTGCTCATCAAAGCACCGAATTCCTACCAGGAAACGAAAGAAGCCATTAGTGTCCTGGGTCTTTAGGAGCCACGGGGACCCACAGTCTAGCCGGAAGATTCAACCAGGAGCCAGAGGAGGTGGGGTCTACATCCAGCTCGGCTATTAACTGGCCTCACTTTTCCTCACTGGGCACGCATTTCTTATTCTTCTGTAAAATGAGAGGGTTTGACTAAAATCCACTAGATGGGGACTTCCCTGGCGGTCCAGTGGTTAAGACTCCATGCTTTCACTGCTGAGGGCACGGGCTTAATCCCTGGTTGGGGAACTAAGATCCCCACAAGCCAAAAAATAAAGTTAACTTAAAAAAAAATAACTAAATAAAATCCACTAGATGCTAATACCCCTGATGGCACTAGCAGTGAGATATGTGACTCTGTGGCTCCTATCTCTTAAACTGGATGCATGGTGCCTACCCATAGGGTTTTATTTGGGTTTATGGGAGGAACACAAGCTGCAAAGTCTTTGGGAGTGAAACCACCAAAGAAAGGCAAGGAATTACTAGCATTGTGGGTCAGTCACAGTGGTCTCTTCCCCTGCGTGTGCCCACTCAGTCCTGCCTCTATTCTCTGGCACGTCTTACCTCCTTTCTCCCTTACTGAAGACTCTCTTCTTTTCAAATCCTAACGGGCTTTCAAGACCCAATTCAAGTTCCACTGCCTCCACAAAACTGTCTCCATCCTGTCTGCCCTTCCCAGAGCTTCCATAGGCACTTATCTCCTGAACCATAGGCTTTATCACTTAATTACACGCTCTTCTATATTCTCTAATTGTGCGTGTCTTATCTTCCCAGCTGGATTGCAGTTCCTTGAGGGCAAAAACTACATCTTCTACCTTTCTAGTCTCCACAGCACCTAAAACAGTACTGGTGTATAGTGCCCAAAATACTCTAGCAGATGGAAGGATGGAGGAACGGATGGACAGACCAGATCAAAGAAAGCAAATCCACACACTTACTTGCCACTCTCCCATACCCAAAGCAGGCATCGCTAATCTATCACAGAGCTATTTCCTGAAGTACTGAGCCTGAAGTACTATTAATACATAGTTGGTACATGGTGATCTTTGTGTGCCATCTTTAAAGTAGGTAGGATGGCTCGGATGGAAATTAAGTAGACAGATGGAATGGAGCTTAGAGGGATGGATGGATGATGAGTGGTGGATACATGGATGGATGGACAGTGGATGAGGATTTGGGTAAGTAGATGGAAGGAGTCGGGGGCTGAGTGGGATGGAAGGAGTGGGGGGCTGAGTGGGATGGAAGGAGTGGGGGGCTGAGTGGGATGGAAGGAGTGGGGGGCTGAGTGGGATGGAAGGAGTGAGGGGCTGAGTGGCAGTGGAGTTGCTCATTACCTGCAGGAACAGCACTGAGTCGCTGATGCTGTGCAGCTGCTCCCTGATCTGCTTGTCGTCCTGCAGCACCTTGGCCCTCTCTTCCAGAGCATCCACGATCACCTTCACCTGGTCCACTGCATCCTGCTCCCGCTGCTCCAGCGCAGCCCTCACTTCCTCCTTCTGCTTCTCCAGGTCCCGCACCAGGTCCCGGAAGCTCTGCTCCAGGATGGCCTTCTCATTGGTGGTGAAGCTCTGGGTCCAAAGTGAGGGGAGAGGGGAGGGGGTGCATCTTTATGTTCCCAGCGTAGAGTCAGGGCATTTCTACTGTCCCCACCCTGCAAGCCTGTTCAGCCAAGAATCTCATTCAAAGGCATCACTGAGGGATCCTATCTCTTGATAGAGATGACCAGGGTGTTTTTACAGCCCACCCTTCCTTATCCATCAGCAGCTCCTCCCACTCAATGGGTTGACATGAACCATCATTCCACGTTTGGGAAACTCTGTGGGTCCAAAAGTTCCAGGGGAGTCAGGGTGTGTCCACTGAAACCTCAGCCAGAACCAAGCATCATTCAGAAAGTGAACTGATGAGCTGTTTATGTAACCAGGTTCAAGAGCAAGAGCCCAGGCCCAGGCCTGCTGCCTCCAGGCCGCACCAGTTGGGGGGAGACCCTGGGCGCTGCTCACCTTGATGCGGTCCTTCTCCTTCTGCCACTTCTCAGCTTCATCTTCTATCTCAATGATCTTGAGCTGCAACTGCTCCTTTTGCAGTGACAGCTCTGTCTGTAGGGAAGGAGCCGGGGTTGGAGGAGAAGTCAGGGGGAGGAAGTGGAAAAGACCCAGAGAGTCAGGGAGGAGGGCCCACAAATCATCACTCTGCCCTTCATTCAACAAACACTCACTGGGCCCTTGAATATGCCAGGCACTGTGCCAGTCACCAAGGATCCAGCAACAAGTCAAGCGCCACCTCATTGTAAACTCTGGACTCTGAGGCTGGGCAACCCAGCCATGTCTTTGTAAGGCGGACCCTCTACCAGGCCCTCCACCCAACGTGAGCAGGAAGGAAGCTCATTAGGGGGTTCCCGCTCCTTTCAATGGACCTGGAGCCATCGGAGAGCAGCTTACAGGAGAAAGGGGACCCAGCCCAGCTCAGCCCAGCCCAGCCCAGCCCAGGGAGCGTCCCATGGCAGTAAGAGGGTACAGCATTTCTATGACATGACATGAGGCTTGTGTTGCAAGCAGGAGTCTGGGTTGCCGCCAGTGGGGAGTCTGTCTGGGCAGGCACAGCTATAAACCTGTTTATGGGAAATGGAGCGCAGTTTGCAGTCTGGGCAAGATTGGGACTTTATTCAAGTCCCTGGGGGAGGAGAGAGGCCAGTGAGCAAGGCAGTGAGGGTGGATGGGAGAAGGGAAAGAGAGGGTCTAGGTTCCCTGCTCAGGAAGAGAATATTGGCTGTCAGGGTCTG
>NW_011495071.1:9481709-9482168 GCF_000754665.1 Bison bison bison
CCATAGACTGTAGCCCACCAGGCTCTTCTGTCCATGGGATTCTCCAGGCAAGAATACTGGAGTGGGTAGCCATGTCCTTCTCCAGGGGATCGTCTCGACCCAGGGATTGAACCCAAG
Source organism: Bison bison bison (assembly GCF_000754665.1). NCBI lineage: Eukaryota > Metazoa > Chordata > Mammalia > Artiodactyla > Bovidae > Bison > Bison bison. The sequence goes on from NW_011495071.1 coordinate 9,481,827, forward strand.
TCTCCTGCATTGCAGGTGGATTCTTTACCATCTGAGCTGCCAGGGAAGCCCTGAGGATGTAGAGACTAGATGGTGGATAACTGAAGATTGGAGGATGTTGGGGGAAAACAGAAGAGAAGGAGGATAAACGGGGTGCAGGCGGGCTACCCCCTGTGAGCGGTTGAAGGTTTTCCTAGAGAACGGGAAGGTGAGGAGCCAGTGGAATGCACAGAGGTCTGTGCATTGGGAATGTCTTACCCACAAGAGCACAGACTCACTGGCCAAGAGGGAGGAAGATGGCACTGAGTCCAGAGGAGGGGGAGTCCAGGAGCTTTAAAACAGTGAAGAGCCTCAGCCAAGGGC
>NW_011495071.1:9482268-9491347 GCF_000754665.1 Bison bison bison
GAGGAGAGAGGCCAGTGAGCAAGGCAGTGAGGGTGGATGGGAGAAGGGAAAGAGAGGGTCTAGGTTCCCTGCTCAGGAAGAGAATATGGGCTGTCAGGGTCTGGGGTGGGTTGGGAAGAGGATCTATCAGGAGTGAACTGGGACATAAGCTCTGATATGGAAAGTGTGGATAATAGCTTCCTTCCTTCCTTCCGTTGGAGAAACGCCCTTCTCTGAAAAGCAGCTACAACACAAACAAAAGGGGGAGCATGAACCATGTGGATGCTCAGTCACTCAGCTGAGTCTGACTCTGTGACCCCGTGGACTGTAGCCCTTCAGGCTCCTCTGTCCATGGGATCTCCCAGGCAGGAATACTCAAGTGGGTTGCCATTTCCTTCTCCAGGGGAATCTTCCTAACCCAGGAATCGAACCCACATCTTCTGCTTTGCAGGCAGATTCTTTACCCGTTGAGCCACCGGGGAAGCCTGCATGAAGCTAAGGCCAATCCAGTCCAGCCAAGAGGCACCTCTTTTGCTCTGTGGGTTCCCCCCTGGTGCTCCCAAAACACCTTCCAGTTTGAAAGGTAGGTGGGTGATCTCCACCTGAAAGCAGGAAGACTGGGCGTCCGAGAGCACCCCAGAGTGCTCAAGGTCTCCCCGTTACACTGGATTTTGAACAGAGTCCCAACCCTTTCCAGCCATCTCCTTGAGGAAACACAAGAAGAATCAGGATGTGGATGCCACAAACTACCAGGAATGTGAGCTCTGCTGGCAAGGAGTCCTGAGCAGCTGTGCACACACGTCACAATTCCTGGATGCTCCCCCAGGCCAGGGGATGCTGGTGGGTCCCTGGTGCAGAGACCCAGGGAAGTGGACTGATGGAGGAGAGAGCATCCTGGCTTTTGTGGAAAAGAGCACTGAGAAGCTGGTGGGGGAGGTGGGAAGGACTGGGGCGGGAGCTGAAAAGCTCCCAGACCCGAAGCCCCAGATTCCCACCCCACCCCTCTGCCCACACCCCAGGGCTCTCCGGGCCACAGACTCTCAGTTCTTCTCAGGAAGCCAGCGCCCCACCAGCTACACACGAGAAATCCCACAACATGGAAAATGCCACCAGCCAAGACGGGAAATGTTTGTGAAGAGGAATAAAAGCAGATGAGGATGGGGGTTTGGCCCAATCTCTGGACAAAGGCTGGGAGAAGCCAGCTGTCCACAGACAGGGTGGAGGGAGGGTGGAGAGCAGAGACAAAAAGACCCCACATGGACAGTGGAGACTCTGCAGGAGGCGGGCGGAGCCAAGAGCCCAAAACACAGGTGGGCAGAGCTGGTGGCCTGGAAGGTTCCTGAGAAGCCTGGGACTGGTAATGGGTCCAAGCTGTGAGAAAGAAGCCTAAAGGCTGAACAGTGCTGGGCAACTTTCCCATTCCTGGATAACCCCCTCACCCCCTCATCTGCAGCAAGCAAGGCCTGAGGAGGGTAGGGAGGGGACGCTAGAATCCACCTCCCCCTGCAGCTGAGATGTTGTCACCAGCCCAGAGATGAGCGGCTGGCACTGGGGCTCCTCACCCCCACCTCGCACCCAGAACAAGGAAAGCAGAGAGCAAACGTGCATTCACTCCCCAGGCCTGGGGCAGCGGTGACAGGGCAACTCTTCCATGAAACAAGCCTTGGGGAATCCAGGAGCCCAGAGGTTCGAATCCAGTTACCACCACCTCCAGGCAGGTGGCCTTCACAAGTTACTAAACTCCTCCATGCCCCAGCCACTCCATCTTTCATGGAGGTAGGAAGAGGACCACTTCCCAGGCAGGTGAGACTCTAGAGAAAAGCACTGACCACTGCTGTGTCAGGCACCTTCCATGGGCCAGAGCTCAGAGGGGAGAGGACAGGGAGGCAGGCAGGCCCTCAGGGCACAGGTAAGTGGGGAAGCAGGCAGGGGTGAGCAGGTGGGTCCAGGTGGTGTTCAGTGGTTGGGATGGTGTGTGCTGGGGTCCAGGTGTGGTGTGTACACCATCAGGATGCAGAGTGAAGTGTACAGAAAGGAGGGAGGTCAAGACATCAGGCTGAGAATGTAAACTGAAGTGAAAGTTGCTCAGTCATGTCCGACTCTTTGTGACCCCATAGACTGTAGCCCACCAGGCTCTTCTGTCCATGGGATTCTCCAGGCAAGAATACTGGAGTGGGTAGACATGCCCTTCTCCAGGGGATCGTCTCGACCCAGGGATTGAACCCAGGTCTCCTGCATTGCAGGTGGATTCTTTACCATCTGAGCTGCCAGGGAAGCCCTGAGGATGTAGAGACTAGATGGTGGATAACTGAAGATTGGAGGATGTTGGGGGAAAACAGAAGAGAAGGAGGATAAACGGGGTGCAGGCGGGCTACCCCCTGTGAGCGGTTGAAGGTTTTCCTAGAGAACGGGAAGGTGAGGAGCCAGTGGAATGCACAGAGGTCTGTGCATTGGGAATGTCTTACCCACAAGAGCACAGACTCACTGGCCAAGAGGGAGGAAGATGGCACTGAGTCCAGAGGAGGGGGAGTCCAGGAGCTTTAAAACAGTGAAGAGCCTCAGCCAAGGGCAGCAGGAGTCAGCCCCTGGGGTCCAGCCTGTGTAAGAGAGGTCGGGAAGAGGGAGGCTAGTAGGAGGGGATGTGCCGAGGAGAGCCAGAGATGCTGGCCAGTGACCTGGGAGGGGTGGAGGGAGAGGCTGCCAGCTGATTTGGAAACATGCACGGGCAGGGTTAAAAGCGGAGCCTTGCTGTCTGCAGCCGTGGGTGGACGCATCAGTCAGGGCGGGGGAGACCGGTCTCCTGGTTTCTTTGGGGCACTGGGGAAGTCAACACAGGCGGAGTGGAGGCCTCGCAAGCCCCGACTTGCTGAGCACAGTGGCATCTTGGAAGGGACCTTGGGCTGTGAGTTCTGTGCTACTAGAAAGGTCTTCTCTCATGTCTGGGGTGAGTGCTACCCTGTTAGGAGAGGAGGGTTTGGGCTGAGACCTATGGGGATGTGAACAGCATCCATTTAGTCCTTGGCAATTTTTCCCTCTGGCCAGGCTGCACAAAAGCCAGATGAGGCAGGAGTCAGAAAACAATGACATATGAAGGTTCTGAAATCCTGGGTTCTCCTGCCACCATAGAAGGAAGGACCCTAACTGCTTTGCTGAACATCCACTGTGTGTCTGCATTTCTCCTTTCATCTCAAAAGCCCCCTGGGGAGGTAAGCCGTGTTGTCCCCATTGTACAGATACAGAAACCAAGGCCGAGGCAGATTGAGGAGCTTGCCTGAGTTCTCCCAGTGAGGAAATGGGAGGACCACGACACAGAGACAGGACTCAGCTCGGTTACATGGCCTCAACCCCTGGGCTGTTCTCTGTATCACCCAGGACGTCGTAGTGCCAGGCCTCCCCACCCGCTACCTCATAGACAGGGCAATTCATGGATTCTGCCTCTCTCCCTGTCCTCCCCACACCTCCCCATTGCCCCCTAAGGCCCCGCTTTCTCCTTCTCCTCCCTGGGCTTGCTAAGTCATTTCAGTCGTGTGCGACTCTTTGCGACCCTATGGACTCTAGCCTACCAAGCTCCTCTGTCCATGGGATTCTCCAGGCAAGAATATTGGAGTGGGTTGCCATGTCCTCCTCCAGGGGATCTTCCTGACCCAGGGATCAAACATGTGTCTCTCAAGCCTTCTGCATGGCAGGTGGTGGGTTCTTTACCACTAGCATCACCTGGGAAGCCCTTCCCTCCTCCCTAGGAATCTGATTAAATCCCCTGATGTCCGATGGGGCCTCAGCTTCTGTCGGCTCCACCCTGTCTACACCTCCCTCTGACTTCCTTCTGCTCACCCGCTCTGCCTTGCCCAGACCTGCTCCTAAATGCCTTCTTTGTTCCCTTCTCCCACACTCCGCCTGTTGCCTCTCGCTCTGTGGCTGGGACGGGCCCTGCGTAGGCCACCCAGCCTTGAAATCCTTCCGGCCTTGGGAGAGCAAAGTGGTGGCCAGCAGCTGGTGGTGCCTCAGCCGGGACAGACAGGGCCTCCAGGTGCAGACACATCTGAGCACTCACCTGGACAGGTGTGCCTGTGCTGCCCCAGGGAAGGGGAAATGGGGCCCCTCTGGTCTGAATTAACCACGTGGGCCATTGGCTATGACATTTGCCAAATGAGCCAGTTAATTGCCAAATTTGTACTTCCAGACAAATGGTAATTATCTGGATAAGAATCTGAAATGCTGGATAGATTTCCCCATTCCCACCCAGATGTCAACCAGCCCAGTATTCGTCGGCTTCGTTGGGACTCACCGTTCCTCCTGCTTCCTTGGACGTCAGGATACGGAAGGGGCAAGATGGGGGGCAGGGAACAGCATCATTCAAGCGGATTCCAGACCAGCAGTGGGCCCTTGAGAAGTTACCCCACCTCCCAGGCCTCCATTTCTTCCTGATAAAACTGGACTAGGTTCCTGATTTCCAGCCTGGCTACACATTAGAAGCCCTGAGAGTGACTTAGAAATGCAGGTCTCATACCCTGAACCAGAACCTCCCAGGGAACCCCGAGGAGCCTCTGCCAAGCCTATGAAAACAACATTTAAAATGTTACATGGTTACATGGCCTCAACCATGTAAAATGGTGAGAGAGAACAGGCTGGGCTATGGCCACACTGAGTTTGAATCCCAGCTCGGCCACCCCCAGCGCTGTAACACTGGTTAAGTCTCTCGGCATTTCAGATCCCATTTCGTCACCTATAATATAGGTGCAGATATTCCCATCCGTGGGACTGTTGTCAGGAGTAACAGTGTAAATGCCCAGGCCAGCGCCTGGCACATCAATGTACTCCAAAAAGATGAGCCATCTCCTGCCCTCCTGCCTGGCACTCTCTTTCTCCACATCCTATCTCTATACTTCTCTCATTTGGTCCTTTCCTCCTCAGCACCCACAGAGGTCATCCCACCTCCTTTCTCACTCACCCTTTCCAGGGGCAGTTTTCCCCCCAATATCTCCAAGAAGAGTGGTCCCAGACACCCCCCAACCCCATTCCAGGCCTTTAGCCACCTGGCTCCTCTTTGTGAACTTGGTCATGGTGGTCCACCCAGAGAGCCCCAAAAGCCCAGACCAGCACATCTCCCAAAGCTCAAAGACCAGCAGTTGCCCATGGCCAGCAGCCTGGCAGCTCAGACTTCATGAAAAAACTGGGCAACAAGACCAGAGGCAAAGCCATAGACACTGGTGGCAGAAAGGTGCTGAGCCAAGTGACGGCGTCAGGAGAGTGGCCGAGGTGTTGAATCTGAGCTGCACTACTGAGTTAGGACCTCGCCCTCCAGAGCAATGCTTGTCGTGAGTGCTCCTCCCCATTGCCTGGCCAGACTGCTGACCTAGAGCCCAGAGAACCCACAAAATGGCAGACTACCCTACAGCAAGAGTCGTGGCCAGGAATCCTCCACTCTGACCCGATGCAGCAGAAGGTACTCGGGAGAGACAGAAGACAGGCCCTGAGACACAGAAAAAGATAGATTTGTACATTGCAAGGGCTTCCCAGTTGGTGCTAGTGGTAAAGAACCCGCCTGCCAATGCAACAGACGTAACCTGCCAATGCAACAGACGTAAGAGACGTGGGTTTGATCCCTGGGTCGGGAAGATCCCCTGGAGCAGGGCATGGCAACCCACTCCAGTATTCTTGCCTTGGAAATCCCGTGGACAGTGGAGCCTGGGGGGCTACCGTCCATGGGGTCACAAAAGAGTCAGACACGACTTAGCAACTAAACAACAACAGAAATCTCATCAGTCTAAGCCAGAGGCAGAGGAGTGCAGCTCAGGACATCTGTGGACCCTCCTTGCGGCATTCAGAGTGGAACTGGAAACCTTCTGATCTTGGGTCGGCAGAGGAAGGCCTGTCATGTTGGCGGCACGCTGAGTAGCCTTTCTCCAACACCACCTCTGCTCAGATTCTGCAGAAAGGGAGGCCCAAACGCACTGCAGCCCGGGGTGTGGTCTACAGTCTCATGCAAGAAACCACGATAGATCAGTGATGGCCTCATCGGGGGCCTCACCTACTAGCCTGCAGAACGGGTTCTGGACAGGACTTCTTGCAAAAAAAGTTGTGTGTAGGCTGATGTTTGGGTCTGCAGGGGCTGCCTCTGAAGATGTCAGGGCTGACAGGCTCATTCACTTTGATCTGTCAACCTACCTAAGGTTGCTCTGTGCCAACGCCCCCAGTGTCTGACATTCCAGTGGGGCTAGGCTTGGACAAAGAGCTCCACTCCATCTCTGTCTCCACTCAGGTGCTCAGCACCACCCTTCCCTGCCTACCTATGCTGCAACACACACACACACACACACACACAGTCTGAAGCTCCCACCATTTAAGTCGCTCCAGTGGATCAGACATTTCCCCCTGAGCCCCTGTAAGGCACACGCCTCCTGAATCCCATCCCCCTTCCCCCAGTTGCTCTCAAACACTGAAAGAGGACTCAGGGGGCTTCTTCCTTAAGCACTGAGCCTGGACAGGTCCCTTCCTTCCTCTGGGCCTGTGTCCCCATGCAGGGTGGAGAGGAGATGGCAAGATTGCTCATTCTCCATCCAGCCTAGCATTCTGTCCTCTGCAAGTTGATGTTTACTTACAGCCGCTGCTGTGTAACTAGGCGGATGCACCCCAGACTGGTTTGTGCGTCTGAGCTCTGCCTCTTGACCTACATCACGAGCCCTAGAGCATGAACTCCAAGTCCCAGGTACTGCCAGAGAAAACTGCCCAAGACTGTCCTGTCCTCTGGGGCACTCAGGCTTTTCTTAAGTGGAGATACCCTGGTTTCAAATAAAATTTGGGACAAAGCCCTACACATATAACAGATAAATAAGAGTTGTTGTTGTTGTTCAGTCACTAAGTTGTGTCTGACTCTTCTGTGACCCCGTGGACTATAGCCCACCAGGCTCTACTTCCATGGGATTCTCCAGTCAACAGTACTGGAGTGGGCAGGTGCTGGAAAATCCCATGGACAGAAGAGCCTGGCGGTCTACTTCCAAAGGGTTGCAAAGATTCGGACATGACTGAGCGTGAGCATGGCACAGCTGCTTGCAGAAGCGATAGGAACCCGGGCCCCTGCCTTCTTGGCATCAGTTTGCCCCCCTCCTCATCCCTGACGTCTCAGAGACATTCCTAAGAATCTTCAGGCTCCAGGGGGTCATTTGAAAACTTCCAATCTAGTCCAATCCCTTAGTTTCACGGGAAGGGAAACCAAGCCTGAGAGAACATAAGGGACTTGTCCCCTGTCTTACAGCTGGTTCGAGGAAAAACTAGAACTGGAGCTGAGGTCTCCTAAAACCCAGCCTGGGGCTCTGCAATTTCTTGGTTATGGTGGTTGAGGATAATTAACCCGCATTCTGTTTTGATTCCGTAAGTCAAATCCTGGAGATCCATGGCCCCTGCCCCATCTCCATCTCCCTGTCTGAAGCCTGAAGCCAGGCTGGGGTCAGGGAGTTAGGGAGACTCGGACCACCTTTTTTTCCTGGGCCAAATGAGGCTCCTGAAAAGGCTCTTTGAGTCTTTTGTCATCTCTGACTCGTCTCTCCTGCCCAGGAGAATGGATAGGAAAGAGTGACCCACAGACTTCAGGTCAAGAAGGCTGGACACAGAGGGGGGGCTGTGCTGCCCCATTCTGTGGGGTGCAGAAAGCAGAGTCCCCTGCCTTGACAATGAGCATGGCTGACCCCGGCTGACCCCTGGCCGCCCCACGTCAGGGGACTGTGTTGTTGAGGGGGGAGCAGTCCCAGCATCTGTGGAGCCACAGACGAGCCCTTATCCCAGCACACCCTCTCCAGGAGAAAGATGTACCACATTCACAAGCCTCCACACGCCTCTGCTCCTCCCCGCAGAAGCACAGGCAGAATCATGTACACAGAAGGCATGCAAACACACTTACCTGCCACATGTACAGTCATATGCAAACATCCATGTGCAGATATAAACACCACGTGCATATAACACACACACACACATATGTACACCCCTCCCCACCGACTCCAACCCTCACTAGGCAATGGCCACACACACAAAGCACTGAGGGTCCAGCTGAGGGAAGGATAAAGGAAGCTGCTGGGCGTGTCAAGACTGGCTAGGGGATCAGACAGAACAAGACGGAGCCACTGTCCTACAGAGACCAACTCCGAGGTCAGGGAAGAAAGGGTCTTGATGTGGTCCCCAAATTCCCCCCTCCTCACCCATGACTAATCCCCACGAGCCAGTCCTCCTCAGCTAGGAAGAATTCTCTCTCCCTTAAATAGAAAGAGGTGGCTTTCCCAGTGGCTCAGATACTAAAGAATCTGCCTGCAAGGCAGAAGACCCAGGTTTGACCCCTGGGTGGGGAAGATCCCCTGGAGAAAGCAATGGCAACCCACTCCAGTATTCTTGCCTGGATAATTCCATGGATAGAGGAGCCTGGTGGGCTACAGTCCATGGAGTCACAAAGAGTTGGACACAACTGAGTGACTTAGCACCTAAGTAGAAAGGAAGGAAGAAGCACCCAGCCAGGCAGAGAGCCCAGGATGGAATGCTGATTTCCTGGCCTGACTTGAATTTATCCTATGACCTTGGCCAAGGCCCCCATCTTTGCTGAGCCCCTCTTTGTTCATTTAGGAGATGACTTGACTCCTGAGGCCTTAGAGGATTGGGGAACCATCTCTGACTCCCAGTCTGGGGGTAGGAGGGGAAAGAACTGTTTTCTGAAAGAACCAGGAACAGCAGAGAGGTAAGCCCCAGACCCTGGGAGCGCCCAGTGGAGAAAATGAGGTGGGAGCGTACTGCGAGGAGGCCAGCTCTTACCTCCTTCTCGGCCTTGGCCTCTTCCACGGTCACGGTGCTATGGTTCTTGTGCTCCTGGAACATGCAGAGGTAGCAGATACAGGTCTGGTCTGTCTGACAGAAGAGCTCCATGGTCTTGCCGTGCAGGGGGCACTTGCGGGCCTCGAAGTCCCGGATGGGCTCGAGCAGCTGGTGGTCACGGAAGGCGGCGCCCTCCAGGTGGGGCTTGAGGTGCAGCTCGCAGAAGGAGGCCTGGCACACCAGGCAGGACTTGACGGCCTTCTGCTTGTTGCCGATGCACGAGTCACACAGGACCTCCTCGGAGCCC
>NW_011495071.1:9491447-9515546 GCF_000754665.1 Bison bison bison
CCGACTTGGAGCGCAGGAGGGTGCTGGAGTCGCCCCGGGGGTAGCTGTTCCGCCGGATATCCCCGGGCTCCACGATGGACACCGAGGGCTTCCGGGGCTCTGAGAATATGGATCTGCGCGGCTCCCCCTTCTCGGCAAAGGTGACAGGAGGCTTCTTGGCAGCCCCCAGCTGGAGCCCGGCATAGGGCGACCTCCTGCCTTCCCCAGAGTCCATGCTGAAGTAGCTGGAGCCCTTGTCATCCACCGACTCGACAAACTGGATGATGGGCCGCCGCCACTCGCTGCCGGAGAACAGGGAGCTCTTGCCTTCGCCCGGCTTCAGGGCGCCGCCTGCGCCCTTGCCCTCGGCCACCTCCCCGCCGTGCCCGTTGGCAGTCTTGGTCTCTTTGCCTTCAGCTTTGACCCCATTCTCCAGGCTGCCGTTGGGGCTTAGGGAGCTGCGGACATCCCTGACTTCCGGGCTGGCCCCACTGCTCCTGGAGGCGTCTGCAGCTTCCATCGCGACTCACCTGGCTGGTCTGTGTCGGCGCGCTGGGGGTTTGGGTGGGTGACCTCTTGGGCGGCGGCACCTCTGCAGGACTGAGACAGGTAGCCACGGAGCCTGAGACACACCTACCGGGAGCCGAGAGGAGGGCCTGACACAACGGGCAGGCGGGAGAGGCAGGCGGCTCCCAGAGCCAGCAGAGCGGCTAATTATACAGAGGGGCCACGCCCTGCACATTCATACCTAACCCGGTTTTTTAAAGAAGTGTTTTTATTCTTCCCCAGTTTAATTATTTTCCACGGCTCAGCAACCAGTTGGACTGCTTCCTTCTGATGCACTTTCTTCTCATCAGGAAAGCGGGAGCCTCTGTCCTCACAGGTGGGCAGGCTTCGCTGAGCCAAGCCAGACGTGGGACAGAAGGTGAGGTGTCCACAGAGGCCCACAGGACCCAGGGCTATTTAACTGGGTCACACAAGCCAAATAATCTTGTAACTTGATGGCCTGGGTTTCAGAGGAATATCCCCCTGCCACCCTGAGACACTGGAGTTGCTTCTTATCTTTTTTTTTTTTTAATTTCCATCAAAAAGTTTAGTATTTTTTTAAATTAGAGGATAATGGTTTTACAATATTGTGTTTGACTTCCTGTCTTAAAAGGAATGATGGGTTCCACTTGATTTGGATTTCAGGCTTTGAAGTGAGGTAGTTACTGATTCCGGAGAAGGCAATAGCACCCCACTCCAGTACTCTTGCCTGGAAAATCCCACCGGCAGAGGAGCCTGGTAAGATGCAGTCCATGGGGTCGCTAAGAGTCAGACAGGACTGAGCGACTTCACTTTCACTTTTCACTTTCCTGCATTGGAGAAGGAAATGGCAACCCACTCCAGTGTTCTTGCCTGGAGAATCCCAGGGACGGGGGAGCCTGGTGGGCTGCCGTCTATGGGGTCGCACAGAGTCGGACACGACTGAAGCGACTTAGCAGCAGTTACTGACTCTGGAACCCTATGTGCCAACTTCCAGGCATTGTGTCATGTATGTTACCTATACGAGCTCACTTATATAACCTCGAAAGGTTATATAAACCTTTCAAGGGTCTTCCCTGGTGCCTCAGTGTTAAAGAATCTGCCTGCAATGCAGAAGCCACAGGAGACATGGATTCAATCCTTGGGTCAGGAAGATCCCCTGGAGGAGGGCATGGCAACCCACTCCAGTATTCTTCCCTGGAGAATCCCATGGATGGAGGAGCCTGGCGGCTACAGCCCATAGTGTCCCAAAGAGTTGGACAAGACTGAAGCAACTTAGTGCACACACACACACACACACACACACACATGCAAGCTTCCAACAACATATTCAAACATCTCCATTGAATAGATGAGAAAACTGAAGCTCTAAGAAGGCAACATGCTGGCCTGCATCAAGTGGTAGAGCTAAAATTTGAGCCCAGGGCCTTTGAGAACCAACAGCCACCTGACTATCTCAATGGAAGACGGCTTCAGGAAATCACGTCCCACCCAGCAGCCCTAACGAGATGCTTACGGCTTAATGTTATTTCTATCAGAGCAAGTCAGAACCTGCTTGGATCCAAAGGACAGGGAGACGGTAGTGAGGGACAGGAACGCAAGCAGTGCCAGGCCAGGGGCAGCGTCCTCAGGGCCCCCACCAAGGGAAGGGCTGTGCCTCTCCCAGGCGGGCTGGACTAGACAGAGGAGAGGTGGGAGTGGCTGGGGTGGCAGGTTCTGGGCTGTGTGTAGGGGAGTGGGTTTCCTTCCCCTCGAATCCAGGTCAAACTCTGGGAGCCCCCGCCCCTTTGGCTCACCAGGCCGAACAGCTAATCCTCTGCAACAACAGCTCCTGGGAACGAGAGCAGAGACAAGCTTAGCTCCCCAAGCGGCGAGAGTTTTAAGAGGAGGTGTGGGGGTGGAGAGTGCTGCTTCGTCATGGGCATTCCCTCTCACCTTGTGTCTCTGTTCTCAGGCTCCATAGGAGCCCCGTCTTGTTTGAAGTCACTGGTGAGTGGTCTAAGAGTTCGTGGGGGCTTCTGGGGGCAGGAAACACTTTCTCAAAAAGTCTTGCTCAGGACTTCTTTGGTGGACCAGTGGCTGAGACTCCACACTCCCAAGGCAGGCGGCCCAGGTTTCATCCCCGGTCAGGGAACTAGATCCTACATGCTGCAAAACTAAAGATCCCAAATGCCACAACTTAAAGTTGGCACGCCACGACAAAAATCTCACATGCTGCAGCTAAGACCTGGCACAGCCGAAATAAATTAAAAAAAATTTTTTTTAAGTCAGGCCCACTTCCACTGGGCTCTTGGCTGAGGTGTGGAGGGAAAGGAAGAGAGACAGAGATGGAGCCACACTGCTCCTTCCCCTGCTGGTGTCTCCTGGGCCCTGTGAGAACAGGCTGTGAGGAGCAAAGACCAGAGAAGGCAAGAGCAGCAGAAGGGGAAAAGCGAAGTGTTCTGCTTATGAACCCAACAACAGTACTGGCTGCCCCTCCCTAATGAGGAGGCCTCTGCTAGTCTTAGAGTTCACGCTCCATCTTTCAGAAGTCTAGGAAAGATTCTGAACCTGAAAAATAGGCTGACACAGAGAAGATGCTCAGAAAGCATTTGTGGAAGGATGGATGGATAGATGGATGGATGAATGGATGGATGGATATGTGGGTGAATATATAGAAGAAACAAAAGTTGGATGGATCTGAGTTGGAAATGAATGGGTGGATGGATGGATAATATTAACGGATGTATGGATGATGGGTGAGTGGGTCGTAGGATGAAGGATTGATAGATGGATGGCAGAAGGATGGTGGATGGATGGATGAGTAGGTAAGTGGGGAACTGGATAAAGTAATTTTAAAAAAGGAAGGGAAGGGGAGGAAGGAAGATTTGTGGAAAGGAGAGAAGGAAGAGAAAGGAAGGAAGGAAATGGATGGTAACACATGGACAGATAGTAGATAGGCAAATGTGCTGATAAACACTTAGCAACTATCTCTTCCAGAGCAAAAAAAGCGCTGGTTTATAGTGTTTGCCAGTTTCTTCTACCCTGGCCAATTTCAAGCCACCAACGTGAGACGGGCTGGGAAGACATGAATACGGTCAGCTCCCGACAGGGTCAGGCAATTGTGAGCCAGTCCAGAACATCACAGGGGATTGATGGGTAACTGGGTATATGAATTAATGTAGGAAGAGGGGGACAGAAAAAAAAAAAGGATGATGGAGAATTCAACTCTTAACTGTCCTGAGAGAGGAAAATGGGTTCAAGCGATTTCAAGGCAGTGGAAGATAAGGCTACCTTATCTCTTCCACAAGGCTTTCCCCCCTGACCCAGGCCCACAGATTGCTCCCTCTTCTGAACCCCTGAAACATCACTGTCTGTCCTACTCAGGGGTATTTGTCTCAGACCACCCGATGGTGTTAATTACTCACTCATTCACACTGATATTTCTTCAGCATCCTACCACGTGCCAGGCTCTAAACAAGGGACTGACCACACCAGATGAATGAATCCCACATCTCGTGGTGGGGGAGCTTCCAGTCCAGTGGGAAAACAAACCAGTGAGTCAATCATTTGAATCTGGCATGACCGTGAATGAGAGAAATCCATGTAAGAGGCATTTGACTTGACTCAGCATATATTTATTCAGTTGAATTCTCAGTCCGTGTTGGTTGCTCAGAGTTTTGGTCCACCCAGATGGGGCCCCAGCCCTTCCTCACTCCAGATGCATGATGGACTCTAGGTGGAGTGTCCTAGGAATCCCCAGAATCCAAAAGTTGAAAAGGAAAAGCCAAAGAAACAATTGTGTCTCTAGGGATACCGTGACTCCATGCACACCAGCCCCAGGGCTGAGCTAAAGAGGAAGGATTTCTACTCTAACCCCTACCTTAACCTCTGGAGTACTGAGGTCTGGGGTGGCCACTGGGGACCATCCACAGCAACATGATTGCTCCCAGGGCTCCCCCAAACCCTCACTGCCATTGCGTCCCCCAAAACGACATGTGGCACCATCTGCTAGGATCTAGCTGCTCTTGATCCCAAATCTGTTGCACAGGCGCCACAAAAGGGCATTTCCTGATGCTCGCAGAACCTATGTGTCACGTGCAAGCTGGCCAAAAGCCCCCAAAGGCTGTCACATCCATCACTGTGGCTTGGAGGTGAGGGGTCTCCTGGGAGCAGAAGAAACTTCGTTTTTAAAGGCTTTGAAAGAAAGGGGCCCATGGAAGCCCCTCCATCACTCATCTCCCTCCTTATCCAGTTCTCCCTTTGGTCTGGCTTAAAGTCTTCTTGCTGCACCGTTTCTCCCTATACCAAGTGATGGTGGAATGTGAGTGGCTGCCAGCCCCAACTCCATCCCTTGGAAGGGTTAGGAGGTGAGAAGAGCTGGCAGGTGTGGCTTCCAAAGGAGTCCTGTGAAGCCAGGGAGAATCCTTCTTCTTCAAACTAAGTATGTCCAGCTAGCCAGCCCCCACCGAGTCCCTTCTTCCCACGCACACTGGTCAGCCAACCCCAAGCCTCCTCCCAGCCTTCTTTCATGAGGCATCTCCAAGCTATTCCCCTCCTGGAAGCCTCCCTTGATTCGGCGGGTGGAGCAGCTTCACCCACCCACCTCTGCAGCCTGACGGCACCTGATTCCCTCCCCAGTCACCTTCAGATGAAAGAGGAAACCCCTTTAAAAAGAGAAAGCTCCTCCCGCCCCTTTGGAATCCCAAGGTTGGGAGGGAGCGGCCAGCGGGTCCATCCCTTGCCTCTGAGCAAACTGTATCTAAAAACGTCCTCTAAAAGATCTGCAAAGAAAAAGATGTCACGACCTCCCTCAGCCATTCAGTTTCAAGCTTTGGGACTATTTGCTGCAGGAACATCTTCTTTGAATCTATCTGAGCCTCATGCCCTGAGAAAGATAAGCTAAGGGGCAGTTGTGTCCAAAAGAGGAGGGCTCTGGTCCAGTCTCAGTGCCGGCACGGGTCTTTTGTGCCTGTATCTCTGTCTCTCTGTGCCTCTGGTTATAGACAGCAGCCAGAAGGCTGTGGTGGTTCAAAACTTTGTGTGTTAGCCATTCAGTTGTGTTCAATTCTTTGTGACCTCATGAACTGTAGCCCTCCAGGCTCCTCTGTCCATGGAATTTTCCAGGCAAGAATATTGAAGTGGGTTGCCATTTCCTTCTCCAGGAGAACTTCCCGACCCAGGGATCAAACCCAAGTCTCCTGCATTGCAGAAAGATTCTTTACTGTCTGAGCCCAAAACTTTATAGCAACAGTAGAATTTCTGAGGTCTTATTTACTCATTTCTGCAATTCTAGTCCTACAGAGTTTGTTGTGAAATTGGTGGGGTTTCAGTTATATACTAAGAACTCTCTAATTTCTTTTTCTTGTGATGAGAACTCTTAAGATCTACTCTCTTAAAAACTTTCAAACATACATGACGGTATTATTACCTATTGTCACCATGCTGCACCTCATGTTCCTGGGACCTATTTATTCTAAAACTAAAGGTTGAACCTTTTGGTGAATAAGAAAGAGAAGAGGGAGATGGAGACAGAGGAAAAAGAAAAATAACTCTCTAGATCAGGAACTACTGTTTCTGCTATCAAATTTTCTTCTAGGAAGAACTTTAAAAACAGGTCTGATTTCTACCTGCCTAGAATATTTAAGGCACCTGCTGGGGAGGGTGATGAAGGGAAAGAAACAGACATGTGTAGCACCTCTCCCATGGGCTGTGGTCCCAGCCCTGGGATACCGAGCGCTGAGACATGGTTCCCACCCTCAAGGACTCTTGGCCTGCCCAGTCCCTCAGATTCAGGCGAAAATCCTCTTGATCCTATTCCAAGGACTGCCCTTTACTCCTTCCTAGTCTTCTGCCCCCTTAAAAGTCACCGAGTCTTAAACGAAGCTATCAAATAGAGATCAGGGCCTCCCCAGGGAGAAGAAGTCTGGTACAGATCTGGTTGGGATAACCCTGACCTGGGACCTAGCACCTAGCATCTGCCTCCTGGCAGGCCCAGGAGGGTTCTGCCATCCTTGGCACCTTCCCAGCACTTGCCTTGAACTCTGGGGAAAATACCCACTGGATCAAGCCAACTTCTCTCCATTGACACTCGTAAAGGAGGGCGGGATGTGCAGTTTTCCGTGTCAACTTGCTTAAGCTATAATACCCAGTTATTGAGTCAGACAACTAATCTAGGTGTTGCTGTGAAGATATTTTGTAGATGTGGTTACATTACAGTCAGTGGACTTTAAGTGAAGAAGATTATCTGCTTTAATGTGGTCAGGTCTCATCGAATCATTGGAAAGACCTTCACCGTAAAAACTGAGGTTTCTTGGAGAAGAAGAAATTCTGCCTTAAAACCTGGCATCAACTCCTGCCTGAGTTGCCAACCTGCCACTTACCATCCCCCACAATCGCATGAGCCAATTCCTTGAAATAAATCCCTTGATATAAAAATTGCTGTTGTTGCTCAGTCCCTAAGTTGTGTTTGACTCTTGGTGACCCCGCGGGCTGCAGCACACCAGGCTCCTTTGTCCTCCACTGTCTCCTGGACTTTGCTCAAATTCATGTCCATTGAGTCAGTGATGCTATCTAACCATCTGCGTTCCTATGCAATATTGTTCTTTACGGTATGACTTTCACCACCAGACACATCCACAACTGAGCACCATTCCTGCTTTGGCCCAGCTGCTTCATTCCTTCTGGAGCTATTAGTAACCAACCTCAGCTCTTCCCCAGCAGCCTATTGGACACCCTCCAGCCTAGAGGTCTCATCTTCCAGCGCCATATCTTTTTGCCTTCTCATCCTGTCCGTGGGGTTCTTCAGGCAAGAATATTGGAGTGGGTTGCCATTTCCTTCTTCACTGGCCCCCGTTTTGTCAGAATTCTTCACTATAGCCCGTCTGTCTTGGGTGGCCCTGAACAGCATGGCTCACAGCTTCATTGAGTTACACAAGCCCCTTCACACCATGACAAGGCTGTGACCCATGAAGGGGTGATGTGAAGATAAAGATGTATAAATGAACCTCTTTATATAAATATAGAGAGATATAGAGACAAACGTATCTCCTGTTGGGTCTGTTTCTCTGTGGAATCCTGACCGGTTCCTGTTGCAGCCTGGTGCTGGCCTCCCTGGAGTTTGACAGGCTCTCCACGAGGGAGATGCTTCCAGAAAGGCCCGTGGGAACTGGCTGTCTCTGGGCACCGTGGGAACTGGGAGGGGAGTAGCAGGAGCAGGGACTCTGGGCAGGAGAGCTCTGGAACTTTCTTCGAGTGTAAATTTGGGCAAATTATTTAATCTCTCAGAGCCAGTTTCCTTGCCTACAAAATGAGGCTGCCTGGCAGGACCGTGGAGGGATTAAGGAGGTCACAATTCTGAAAATGCCTTGACAGCACATAACTCCCCAGAACAGCTCAATCAATTTTTGCTCTAAAGGGAAATGAGCAGAGCTCTCCCTGGCTGCAGGAAGGATGGGGAAGGGGGTCGTGAAGAGGGGTTGACTGGACTTCACTCCCATGCTGGCAACTGGACCGGGCAGGGCCTGACTCTCTGCGTCTGGCTCCTCCATGCCTCTCCTATGTACCTTCCAGCTCTGAAATTCCACGATTATAGGGTGGCATCCTAAAATACAGAGAGGGCAGTGAAAATAATTAAAGACTTAGAAAATAGAACCTGAGAGGAAAGGGTTAAAGGCCCCTGGGATTATTTAGCCTGGAGAAGGAATGGCTTAATGACACCCTTCCTAACCTCAGGAGGGTTATTTGGATGAAGGCTGGCCAGCTTCTCTCCACCTCTCTAGAGGCCCAAACAAGAGGGTCCAGGCTAACAGCCCATCTAGAGGGACTGAAGTCAGACTGCAGGGTGTCTGCCTTGCATGAGATACCCTTTGCTTTAGAGGACTTGGGGGGTGCAGGGCCGGGGGGCAGGGAATGCAGGGTGGGATTGTCACAGACCTGCCGTGCGGTAGGAAATGGGTTGGATGACCTCCGTGCAGGAAGAAAGGAAAAAAACAACAACTCAAGAGCAGACAGAAGGGGTGTGGTGAGGCTGATTCAGCAGCGCTTCGCTGCCCTGACGGGGTCACTCAGCAGGAGCCCTGTGGAGCAAGAGGGATCCGTCACAGAGAGAAGGCTCTGCCTGGGTTTGCTCCTGAGACCTCCGAGGACCCCTTCCTTCCCCATTCCTTCTACGAAGCTTGAACATGAACCTTCCCAGGTTTAGGCAATGCTGACATCTCAGGAAGGCATGAAGGAAAACAAGAAGCACTTCTGTGATAAATAGCTTTCTCTCCAAGGCCCACGCAGAACCAACCAGTTCCCTCCCAGACCCCTGAACTTCTACCCCATCTTCACCGTCGGGATGACGATACTAGCGACTATTTTGTTGAAGGTGTACTCTCTGCCTGGCACATTACATAGGTTTCCCCCAATTCCACAACTCTCTCTGGTACAAAGTACCAGGAAACAGAGGCCCAGAGAGGTGAAGCAACTTGCCCAAGGTCACACAGCGGAGCTGGAATGCAGCCCTGTGCCATCCATCCACGAGGTATAAACTCACCATTGAGATCGCATTATCCCCATCTCACTGATGAGGCAGTTAAGACCAAGAAGTTAAGCCCATTAATCAATAAAGCCATACATTCCAGCTGCAAAACCTGAACATTTCCTGCACTGAATGAAGATGCTAGAGAGCACCCCCATCCTGCAGCTCTCTCATTCCATGGGGGGGTGGATTCGGGGGTGTATAAACCCCTGAGAGGGCCCCATTAGGTGGCAGGCAAGGGTCACTCACCTGTCTATCAGAGAGATTGCAGGAAATAATATCAATAAATAGCATCTTAATTACTTATTAAGCCTTCCCTAGTGGCTCAGATGATAAGGAATCTGCCTGCAATGCAGGAGACCTAGGGTTCGATTCCCGGGCTGTGAAGATCCCCTGGAGCAGGGAATGGCTTACCCACTCCAGTATTCTTGCCTGGGGAACTCTATGGACAGAGGAGCCTGGCGGGGCTACAGTCCATGGAGTTGCAAAGAGTCGGACACGACTGAGCGACTAACACTTGACCATGTAGCTGGAACCATGCTAAGCGCTTAACATGGATTATCTGACTCAGCCCTCCCATAATCTTATGAGGTGGGTGCTTTCATTCTCCCCATGTTACTGAGGAGGCGATTGAGACACAAAGAGACTAAGTAGCTTGCCCAAGGTTACAAGGTTAATAAGTAGCAGAACTGGGTTTTGAACTGTACATTATCTGACTCCAGAGTCCTCCTTCTAATCCCTTAAACTGGACTGTTAAATTTGCTTCTTCTGAGCCAAGATTTTAGAGTCTTAACAGCTACCTTTGTGATGTCTCACAAAACTCCTTCCACGTCTTCTGTTTCTTCTTTCCAGCCTCCATTGCTGAGAAGTTCACCCGCAACCTGTCTCACCATCCTGGCTCAGGGATGGGGGAGGCCCTTCCCCAGGAGGAGGCGCTGAAGTCAGAATCTGCTTTCCTGGGCTTGACAAGACCTGGCTCTTGTGTTTGGCCTCACCTGTGGGTCCAGCTGAGCCCAGAACCAGAGTCGGAACCTGAATCAGAATTGGAACTAGGACCGGAACTGGTACGGAAACCAGAGCATTCCCTGAAAGGCCAAGGGGGCAGAGAAGTCTCCCTGATCCCACAGAGGCAGAAGGCGTGGGTCACATGAAAGGAGGCAAGCCCAGCTCTGCCTGAATCATTGCCCAGCCTGAGGGCTCCAGGCGGGGAGGACCACTGAGGGGGAGCAAGGAGCACCCAGGTGCCCCCATTCAGCTCCATCCCACTCAAGTCCTGTGCTGTTCAGGGGAGGATGGCTCCAGCCACCCTGGAGCCCCCGTGGTTCAGGCAGAAGCAACACTGCCTTGGGAGAGGCATACGGGTCTGGCAGCTCTGGTGGGGGGGCCGCGGGCTCTCCAGCCCACATCTCCCGGCCCGACCCACCCCTCACACCTGAAGTCTAGCCAGACTGAACCTTCTGCAGCTCCCAGAAGGCCCTGCCAAGGTGCACTCAACCTGCGGCTGTTTCACAAGCCTCTTCTTTGCCACTCCACCCACTTTGGGGCTTAGCTTAGTTGGCATTTCCTCCAAGAATCGCTTCCTGACACCCCCTCACCCCAAGCCAGGCCGTGTGACCCCTCCCTTCCTCTCCTCCCCCTCCTCCCATCCCACCCTCTCCCCCTACTCTCCTAGTTCCCCAGCGGCCACCCCATCACACCACCCTGAAACCTTCTGTTCCTCCGGCCACCAGGCTATCTCTATGGTCATCAGTGTCTCACTGGGTGCCCAGCTCACAGTGGGTGGCTTGATAAATATCTGTTGAGTTCCTGGATGATTAAAACAGAACAGAAAAAGCAAAAGAGCAGACTCTAGGCATCTTGTGGGCCGTGCCCCCCAAAGCCCACAGTTTCTGCAACAGCGCCGGGCACTCAGCTGGTCTTGGCAAGAACAACTCAGGGTACCAGGGCTGAGATGCTGATGAGGCAGTGACCCAGTGGAAGCCGGGGTAGGGCAGGGCGGCTCCAGAAAGGAGATGAGCTGGGGTTTAGGGCTTGGGAACCTGGCTCAAATTTCTCTCAAATCTGAGAGTTTTCAGAGAAGCCAGGTAGAGGAGACGTGTCCAGGCAAAGGCAGCCCGTCCGTCCGGTTGCAGAGCTGGCTCTCGGGCAGCAAAGCAGCAGGAGCAGCCAGCCTCCTCCCTGGGAGGCACATGGTGGCCGAGCCATGGGAGCGAGAGGAGAAATCGAGAAGCAGCACCCTCCCTGACCTCCCCATGGCAGGCTGCTAGCTGTGTGGCCACACCTTCAAGACACCGTCCTCAGGACTTCCCTGTGGTCCAGTGGCTAAGACCTCACACTCCCAATGCAGGCGGCCCAGGTTCGATCCCTGGTCAGGGAACTAGAGAATGAGACCAGTGCCACCAGAGCCCCCTGCAGCAGATCTGGAACCATCAATGGACAAAAGGCGATGGGCTAACAGGAGAAGGAAGGGAGTAGGCAGGCGGGAAAGAGAAAAGAAAGCAGAGCTGCAGGAAGGACAAAGAACAGGAGTGCAGCAGACAGCAAGAACTGGAGTAAATGAGACAGATCCAACGGAGAAAGCTCATGTCAAAATATACTCCCCAGCCTCCAAAATCCTTTTCCCAACGATGTCTCATATGAACGCACAACGGCTCCAGGAGGCATCATTATGCTTTTCTTTCCTTTTATTTTATTTCACTTTTTATTACGGAAAACTTCAAAAATACACAAAGTAAACATAATGGTATAATTTAAATCCCTGTACACCCATCGCCCCGCTGCAACAATTATCTCACTGTGCCATTCTTCTTTCATTATATTCTCACCCACTCAATTCTTATTGTTTTTTGACATGTCTGTTTTTTAGGGAAATTCACATGCATTAAAATGTACAAATATAGGTGTATCACGTCGATAAATGTTTATATCCAAGTAACCCCCAACCCTGTTGCAATATGGTACATAATCATCTCACAAGGAAATTCTCCATGTTCATTTCAAGTTAAGCCCACCACCTACCTCCACCCTAAACTGACCTAATCTGTAGCTAACAATAGTTTTGCCTAATCTGGAACTTCACATAAGTGGAATCATATAATATGTACTCCTGAGTGTCTTTCTCCTTTCTCTTGGCATATTGTTTTTGAGACTCACACATCTTGATGCTGTTGTTTAAACTGATTAAACATCAGTTGCTGTTGTTTAATCACTAAGTCATGTCCGACTCTTTCAACCCCATGGTCTATAGCATGCCAGGCTCCTCTGTCCATGGGATTTTCCAGGCAAGAATACTGGAGTGGGTTGCCATTTCCTTCTCTAGGGGATCTTTCCTATCCAGAGATCGAACCCATGTCTCTTACATCTCCTGCATTAGCAGGTGGGTTCTTTATCATTGAGCCAGCTGGGAAACCCACATACATCAGTAGTTAATTTCTTTTCCATTGCTGACTGGTACTCCAGGGTAGGAATGTATCAGAATTTATCTAGCAAGTCTCCTGTTGATGAACATTTGGCCTGTTTCCAGTATGTGACTAGGATGAATAAAACTTTTATGAACAGTTGTTTTTGTGGGCATATGTTTTCATTTCTCTTGGATAAATACCTAGGAGCAGAATTACCAAGTCCAAGAGTAGGCGTATAGGTGTATGTTTAACTTTATGAGAAACTATCAAACCGTTTTCCAGAGTGGTTGCACTGGTTTGCATTCCCACCAGCAACTTGTGTGTCTTCCAGCTGCTCCACAGTCTCGTCAACATTCGGTGGTTGTCAGGCTTTTAAATTTAGCCATTAAGGTTGGTATGTATTACTTGCAATTTGCACTACATTAATGATGTCAAGCAATGTTTAACGTGCCATTGGCGTTCGTACATCTTTTGTGAAGAACCTATTCAAACCTCTTGCCCATTTCTAATGGTCTTGCTTGTCTTTTTATTATTGAATCATAGGAGTTCTTTGTTTATTCTAGTCTCCTTTGTTGGATACGTGTTTTCTGAATATTTTCTCCAAATGTGTGGCCTATTAATTTTCTTAATGGTATCCTTTTATCAGATTTATCAAGGCATAATTTAGATAAGCAGAGAAGGCAATGGCACCCCACTCCAGTACTCTTGCCTGGAAAATCCCATGGACAAAGGAGCCTGGTGGGCTGCAGTCCATGGGGTCGAGAAGAGTCGGACATGACTGAGCGACTTCACTTTCACTTTTCACTTCCCTGCATTGGAGAAGGAAATGGCAACCCACTCCAGTGTTCTTGCCTGGAGAATCCCAGGGACCAGGGAGCCTGGTGGGCTACAGTCCATGGGGTTGTACAGAGTCCGACAGAACTGAAGCAACTTAGCATATGCCCACAGGCTATGCAGGAAACCCCAGTTCAATTCCTGGGCTGGTGAAGGAAATGCCAACCCACTCCAGTATTCTTGCCTGGAGAATCCCCACGGACAGAGGAGCCTGGTCTATGGGGTCTGCCAAGAGAGAGTACAGTGAGAGAGAGCTACAGTCCATGGGGTCACAGAGTCAGACATGACTGAGCTACAAAGCACAGTGACTAAAGATGTCAGGCTTCTTTTCACATCTTATTTGCTATTTGCTTGCCTTTATTGGTGAGATGTCTTGCCAGATCTTTTGCTCAATTTTTAATCTTTTGATCACTTTTTAATTTGTCTTGCTACTGAGTGGGAAGTTTCTCATGCATACTCTAGATCCAAGTCCTTTATTAGACATGTGAGTTGCAATATTTTCTACCCCATTGTGGCTTGCCTTTTTACTTTTTTGACAATGTCTTTTTTAAAAAAGCAAAATGTTTTCATTTTGATGAAATCCAATATATTGATTTTTTTTTCTTATTAGAAGTTGTCCTTTCTGTATCCTAAGAAGTCTTGGTTAACTCAAGATCACAAAAATTTCAGGTCTTTGACCCACCATTTCAAGTTGTTGTTTATTGTATGAGACGAGTCATTGTTTTTTCTTATATACAGACATCCAAATATTCCAGCACCATTTGTTGAAAAAGACTGCTATTTCCCTCACTGATTCACCTTGGCACCCTTGTGAAAAGTCAGTTAGCTTTAGATGTGTAAGTATTCCTGGACACTCTAGTCTGTTCCACTCATCCAGATTTCTATTCTACACCAATATGTACTGTCTTCATTACTGTAATGTTATTGTAAGCCTTGAAATCAGGTAGTAATTCCTCCAACCTTGTTCCTTGTTTTTCATAAAATTTGTTTTAGCTATTATAGTCCTTTCCATTTCCACATAAATTTTAGAATCAGCTTGTCAAATTTTCAAAACACCTGCTGAGATTTTGACTGGGAATATGTTAGATCTGTAGATTGATTTGAGGAAAATTGAGATCCTAACAATATCAAGTATTCTGATTCATGAACGTGGTCTCTCTATTTACTTAAATCTTAATTCCTTGCAGCAATATTTTATAGTTTTCAGCATCTTTATAAATTTTGCTAATTTGTCCCTAAATGTTTCATGTTTCATGCTATTATAAATGTTATTTTTAATTTAAATTTCCAGTTTCTAGTATATAGAAATACAATTCATTTTTGTATATTGAGCTTGTATCTTGAAACCTTGCTAAACTTATTAGTTCTAGTCCCCTAGCTTTTCTATAGATTCCTTAAGCTTTTTCTAGATAGACAATCTTGTTGACTGTAAATAAAGAAAATTTCAAATCTTCCCTTCATAACAACATACCTTTTAATTCTTTTACTTGAATTATCATGTTGCCGAGGACCTTAAGTACACTGTTGAATAGAAATAGTTATAAAAGAGGTTCAGGCATGGTGGAAATGGTGAAGGTGGTCAAGATGTCCAGTTTATAGTATTAGTAAGTTCTGGTGGTGTAATGTACAACTACAGTGACTACCGGTAACAATAACTTATGTTTGAAAGTTTCTTAGAGAATAGATCTTAAAATCCCCATCACAAGAAAAAAATACATAACTATGTGAAGTGATGGGTATTAACTAAATTTATTGTGGTGATCATTTTACAATATATATATACATATAATCATTATCTCATACATCTTAAACTAATACAATCTTATGTGCCAATAATATCTCAATAAAACTGGAGGGAGAGAATAGTTTGAACAGATTCCCTTGTTTCTGATCTGAGAGGGAAAACATTCAGACTTTCACCACTTAACTATGAGGTTAACTCTTAAGATGTTATGTAGACATCCTTTTCTCAGGTTGTATAAGTTTCCATCTATTCCCAGTTTGCTAAGATTTTATCATGGATCTATGCTAAATTTTGTCAAAAGCTTCCTTTGCATCAACTGGCATGATCCATGTGTTACTTCTTTTAAGACTGTTTAAATGGTGTGTTAATGTTCTACTTAGCTTCTTCCTGCTGCTGTAACAAACTTAGTGGCTTAAAAAACAACACAGATTTATTATTTTACCAGTCTGGAGATTTGGAGTTCAAAATGGGTCTTACTGGGCTAAAGTCAAGACGTTGGCAGGGCTACCTTCATTTTGCAGGCTCTAGGAGAGAATTCCATTCCATCTCAAAATCCTTAATCACATCTGCAGAATCTCTTATGTTACTGAAAGCAGCATGTTCACCAGTTCTGGGATTCAGACGTGGATATTCTGTCTACCACATATGATAGAGCATAGACTGACTTTTGAATATTAAAGCAACCTTGATGGGACTTCCCTGCCAGTCCAGTGTTAAGACATCGCCTTTCAATGCAGGTGGCGTGGGTTTGACCCCTGATCAGGGAGTTAAGGGCTTCCCTGGTAGCTCAACTGGTAAAGAATCCGCCTGCAATGCAGGAGATCCTGGTTCAACTCCTGAGTTGGGAAAATCCCCTGGAGAAAGGATAGGTTATCCACTCCAGTATTCTGGGGCTTTGCTGGTGGCTCAGACGGTAAAAGAATCTACCTGCTCTGTGGGAGACCTGGGTTTGATCCCTGGGTTGGGAAGATACCCTGGAGGGGGGCAGTAAAGAATCTGCCTACAATGCAGGAAACCCAGGTGCCACCCCTGCATCAGGAAGATCTCTTGGAGAAGGGAATGGCTACTCACTCCAGTATTCTTGCCTGGAGAATCCCATGGACAGAGGAACCTGGCGGGCTACAGTCCATGAGGTCACAAAGAGTCGGACACCAATGAGCAACTAAACACAGCACAGAGAGCTAAGATCTCACATGCTTCAAGGTCAAAAAACCAAAATGTAAAACAGAACAAACTCAATAAGAACTTTGAAAAGTGAAAGAAAGTGAAAGTGAAAGTTGCTCAGTTGTGTCCTACTCTTTGCAACCCCATGGGCTGTATAGTCCATGGAAATCTCCAGGCCAGAATACTGGAGAGGGTAGCCGTTCCCTTCTCCAGGGGATCTTCCCAACCCAGGGATTGAACCCAGGTCTCTCGCATTGCAGGTGGATTCTCTACCAACTGAGCCACCAGGGAAAAAAAAGTGGTCCACATCAAAACATCTTTTAAAAATATAAATAAATAAAACAACCTTGAATTCTGGATTAAAGGCCATTTGGGCATGGTTTGTTATCCTTTTTACATATTGTTGAAATTTCTTTGCTAAAATTTTATTAAGTATTCCTGTATCTTTTTTTTTTTTTTTTATGCACTGAATCTTTGTTGAGGTGTGCAGGCTTTCTCTAGTTGCAGCTAAGTTGCCCCACGGGATGCAGAATCTTAGTTCCTGGACCAGGGATTGAACCCGCATCCTATACATTAAAAGGTAGGTTCTTAACAACTGGGCCACCAGGAAAGGCCCTCTGTATTTATGTTCTTGAGTGACAGTGCTTTGTAGTAGTCTTAGCGGTTCTTTTCCCTTATAATGTCTTTGTCTCATTTTGGTATCCAGATAATGCTGGCTTTCTAAAATAAGTTTGGAAATGTTCCTTCCTCTTTTATTTTTTATAAAAGTTTTTTATAGAATTGGTACTATTTTTAACTTAAATGTTTAGTAGAATCATTGGTATACCAGAACTGGCTTGTACTGACTCATGAGAGTCTACTGTTAAATTTTTAGGAATTTTATGAACCTGTTGTTAAATTCAGCCATTATTAAAAATTTTTTAATTTCAAGACTTGCATTTAAGCTTCTTTAAAGTATGTCCACAGCAGCCTTTAGACTAGAATTGACTTAGCTGCACTCTTAAGACAATACCCTTTTTGACCATTCTACCCAATGTCCCAGGTATTGTAAGGTTTCTTAACTCGGGCTCTAGAAATTATTTTGCCCACTGCTTTCTGATGATCCTTTCCCGAGCTTTGGGTCATTTCCTCTCACATGTTGCAGATCGAGGAGTGAAGGCAGGGACACCTCTGTACATCTCCAGAACTCTGTCTGGGTAGATTCCTCCTCTTCGGTACTCTGTCCTCCAAGTCCTGCTCCTTGCCTTTCCTCAACTCCAGTCACTGTCTCCTCGATTCACCCAGGCCCTATTCAGCTTCTCTCTTCCTCTTCTATGACCTGGAAACTGCCTCCAGGCAATAAAGCAAGGTATTTATTTGTAGGACTTATTTCAGCTGTTTCCCTTATCTCAACTATTACAGCCCTGTGCTGACTATTTTCTTCTAATACTTGAAAAACATTATTTCATATATTTTTTCCAGTTTTCTAGTTGTTTAAGGTGACAAAGCAGATCTGGTCCAAGTCACTCCATCATGATGAAAGCAGAAGTGTTTATTGATGAGTAATTTTTTTTCTTTTAATTTTATTGAAACATATTTTATCTTTTTTTTTTTTTCTTTTTTGATTATCGACTTTTGGGTCTTGTTCAAGAACTCTAGGGCTTCCCAGATAACTCAAGCAGTAAAGAATGAACCAGCCAACGCAGGAGACGCAGGAGAAGTAGGTTCAATCCTCGGTTCAGGGAAGGTTCCCCTGGAGGAGAAAATGGTAACCCACTCCAATATTCTTGCCTGGGAAATCCCATGGACAGAGGAACCTGCCGGGCCACAGTCTATGGGGTCGCAAAGAGTTGGACATGACAGAGCGACTAAACACGCACACAAAAGAACTCTTTGCTTACTTTTCGGTCTCAAAAATATTCTCTCCTATGCTGAATTTAAACAAAAAAAAATTATAGTGTAAGCTGCTACATTTAGGTCTATGGCTCAACTCAAATTTTTTGATATAAGATATAAAGTTCAGGTGTCAAAGCTTTTTTTTCTGGATAAAGACATCCCCTGTTTCAGGACCACTTATTGAAAGATTTTTTCTTCTCATAAGTACTTTTACACCTCTGTTCAAAATCAGTTAACTGTGGGAGTACAAGTCTTTCTAGAATCTCTATTGTGTTTCATTGATCAATTTGTCTATCCTTACATCAGTACACCACTGTCTTAATTGCTGCAGCTTTATAGTAAGACTTAAGGTAATCTAGTATAAACTCTTCCATTTTGTTTTGCTTTTTTAGGATTATTTTGGTCCTTTGAATGTTAGACTAAACTCTATAGCCTATAAAATGTTATTAACAAACACTTCTAGGATTATGAATAGAACTATATAATATATTAAATCTACAGGTTAATTTGGCAAAAATGACATCAAGGTTGAGTCTTTCAATTCATAAGTGTTATGTAACTCTCCACTTAGTTAGGTCTTTTAAAATTTTAATTAGCAATATTTTGTAATTTTCAGTACATACTTCTTGAATATCTTTTGTTAAAAATTTTCCTAAGTATTTTCTTATGTATAATGCTGTTGTTCTGTATAATACTGTTGAAGTAAACTTGCTAGATTCATTCACTAGTTCTAGTAAGGTTTTATTCACATAAACTATCACATCATCTGTAAAAGGATGCCTATAATCTTCAGTACAATGTTAAACAGAAGTAATAAAAGTAGACATCCTGATCTTACGAGAAAAGTGTTCAATCCTTCACCAATAAAGTTGGCTTTAGCTGTAGGTTTCATATAGTGCCCTTGATCAGACAGAGAAACTCTCTTGTTACCCTAGTTTTCTCACAGTTTTTATCGTGAATAGGTGGAATTCTGTCAAATGTTTTTTGTGCATTTATAGAGATAATCATATGGATGTTCTCCTTTATCCTATGAATACGTGGATTATAATAATTGATTTACAAATGTGAAATGGATAAATCATACAGTCAGATGTATGATCCTTTTTATATATTGTTCAGTTCAATTTGTAAATACTTTGTTAGGGTTCTTGTGTGTATGTTTATGAGAGATATTGGTCTATAATCTTCTTTTCTTTGTCAAATTTGGGCTCAGGGTTATGTTGGAGCCATGAAAAGAACTGAGAAGTTTTCCTTTACACCACAGTTTCTGAAAGACGGTTGGTACAATTTCTTCCTTAAATATTTGATGAACTCACCAGTGAAACTACTTGGGCTTGGAATTTCCTTTGCAGAGAAGTTTTGTACCTTGAACAAATTCAAGGTACTGGATAGGTATAGAACTATTTTGATTTTCTATTTCTTTTATGTCTGTTTTGGTACATTGGGTTTTTTCAAAGAATATGATTCATCTAGGCAGTCAAATTTACTGGCATAAAGTTATTCATAATCGTCCCTCATTATCCTTTTATGTCCTGTAGGATCTGTGGGAATATTCCTCTATAATTCTAGATGCTGGTACTTGATATTGTCTCCCTGTTTCCTGGTCAGTTGATAGAGGTTTATTAATCATATTAATTTTCCCCAAAATTTTGGTTTCATTATTTTTCTCTATCTTTTGTTTTCTATTTTATTGATTCTTCCCTTTATTATTTCCTTTCTTCGACTTATTTTCAGTTAAATTTTCTCCTTTCTTTCCAGTTTTTTGAAGATGAAAATGTAGATGATTGATTTTAAGCCATTATTATTAGCTAACAGAATCATTTAAAAGTGTAAAGTTTTTTCTAAATATTACATGCTATGAATTTTGATATATTTTCATTATTTTTTAGTTCAAAACACTTTATTTTCCCTTTTAGATTTTCCTGTGTGTGTGCTCAGTCACTAATCATGTCTGACTCTTTGCACCCCATTGACTGTAGCCTGCCAGGCTTCTCTGTCCACGGAATTTTCCAGACAAGAAGACTAGAATGGGTTGCCATTTCCTACTTCAGAGGATCTTTCCAACCTAGGGGTTGAACCAACATCTCCTGAGTCCCTCATTGGTAGGCAGATTCTTTTGACTGTGCCACCTGGGAAGCCCTTTTCCTTTGATTCACAAGTTATTCAAAGCTGTATTATTCCACTTTAAAATATTTGGATTTTTCTAAATATCTTGTTGACTTTTAAATTAATTCCATTTTGGTCAGAAAACATCCTCAATCTTATTTCAATCTTATGGAATTTACTGGGATCCTATTTTGCCTAGCATATGATCCATCTCAGTGAATGCTCCATGGACACTTGGGTGAAAAATGTTATGGGTAATATTCTATAAAAGTCCATCTTTTATATTCTAACTGAATTTCTGTCCAGTTGTTCAGAGAGAAGAGTGATGAGATTTGCAACTATGACTGTGAGCTTGTGTGTTTCTCTCTTTTCTTCTGTCAGTGTTTGCTTCATGTATCTTGAAGCTCTGTTACTAAATTTAGTACAGATTATACATAATTATTTTATTATACTTCAGTACAGATTTATAATTAGCATGCTTTCTTTATGTATTGACCCTTTTATCATTATGAAATATTCATTTTAATTCCAGTAATAACCTCTGGCTTGAAGTTTATTTTGTCTGAGATTGATATAGTCACTCCAGGTTTCCTATGAGTTGTGTATAAATGCTACATTAGAGATCTAGTAGAAATAGAACCTTCTGGAGATCTATAACAATATTTCTTTATCCATATTTTCTTATATAAAAATAGAAATTTATACGAGATTTATTTCAAGCAATTAGCTGATGTGATTGTCGGGGTTGGGAAGTCTGAAACCTGTAGCATAGGGCAGGCTGGAAGGCTGGAAACTTTCAGGCAGATGTTGAAGCTGTGGGTCACAGGCAAAATTTTTTCTTTCTTCAGGAAACCTTAATTTCGCTCTTAAGGCCTTTCAGTTAATTTGATGAAGCCCACCCAGATTATAGAGGGTAATCTACATATGTAACAGACCCCTCAGCACGGTGTTATAATTTTTGCTTTCAATAGTCGGAGAAGGCAATGGCAACCCACTCCAGTACTCTTGCCTGGAAAATCCCATTGACGGAGGGGCCTGGTGGGCTGCAGTCCATGGGGTCACTAGGAGTCGGACACGAGTAAACGACTTCACTTTATTTTTTCACTTTCATGCATTGGAGAAGGGAATGGCAAGCCACTCCAGTGTTCTTGCCTGGAGAATTCCAGGGACGGGGGAGCCTGGTGGGCTGCCGTCTATGGGGTCGCACAGAGTCGGACACGACTGAAGCGACTTAGCAGCAGCAGCAGAGCATGCCTTTTAAAGAATTTAAGAAAAGAAAATAATACATATAGTCTTCTATATTATACCCATATATTTATCAATTAAAAATGATCTTAATTTTTCCTATAAATCTGTGTTACCATCTGGTATCATTTCCTTTCCATCTGAAAAATTTCCTTTAACATTTTTTGTAGTGTTACATGTGATGGTTAATGAATTCACTTTGTGTTTCTTAAAATTCATTCAGTTGGCCTTCATTACTGAGGACAATTTTGCTGAATGCTGAGTTGGCAGGGTTTTTTTTTTTTTTTTCTTTTCTGTTCCAGCATTTTGAAAACGCTGCTCAGTTGTGTCCTGGCCTCCATCGTTTATGAGAAGTTGGCCATCCCTGTATCATTGTTCCTCTCATGAAGTTTTTAGTATATTTTCTATACTCTGGGGTTTAGCAGCTTGATCATCTGTTCCTACATGTGGTTTTCCATATGCTTACTTTGCTTAGGGTTCACTGAGCTTCTTAGGTCTCTAAATTGAGGTCTTTCACTAAATTTGTACAGTTTTGAGCCATTATTTCTTTAAATATTTTTCATATCCATTCTCTCTCTCTCCTTTCCTTCCTGGGCTCCAGATACATTCATGCTAGAGTGCTTAATGTTGTCCCACAGGACTGAGATGCTCCATTGGATTTTGCATTTGTGTGACCCTGGACTTCTCAGGAGCCTCCTACTGCCCTCCCCACAATGCCTCTGGCTCACTTCAAAGCATTCTCCATGCAGCAGCCAGGGGATCTTTCTGAAGCATACATTTGAACTTGCCATTGCTTCCCTTCTTCACATGCTTGGCCTACCTAAATTCTTCCAGCACTCCTTACTGCCCTCAGGAATAAACCCCCAGGCCTTAAGACAGCCCCACGCCCTGCAAAGTGCAGCCGGGTCTTTGGGTCCTCAGAGCTTAGCACACCGCAGATGTTTATTGAACAAAGGGGCCACTTCACATCGCTGAGTGGCATCCTCATATGTCCTCAGTTTATGATGCAGAGCAAATGACTCAAATGGAGCAAAAGGTGCTCCCCAAGCTGTAAAAGCGCTACCCAAGCAGTCAAAGTCGCTCAGTCCTGTCCGACTCTTTTGAGACCCCATGGGGTATACAGTCCATAGAATTCTCCAGGCCAGAATACTGGAGTGGATAGCCGTTCCCTTCTCCAGGGGATCTGCCTGCATTGCAGGAGGATTCTTTACCAGCTGAGCCACCAGGGAAGCCCGCCACCCAAGTAGGGAGTGGCCTCATCTCTGAGGTTAAAAGGGGGAGGGTGGTGCAGAGAAGGTAGAGCGGAGGGCTCGCACGGCAGGTCGGGCGCCCCCGTGTGGCGATGCTGGGACGGCGCACGAGGGAGCGGTGGCCGCGGTGGGAAGCCGGCGGCGCCCAGGCTCTCATGGCGCCCAGGCTCTCATGGCTTCCAGACCTGCCCTGGCTCGCTCGGCTTTGATGGCTGCTCCCGCCCCTCACAGAGGCCTGTTTCATCCCCCAACGCTGGAATGGGGCTTATGTGTGCCCTCGGGTTCTCCCGCGACGGGCGAATCGGGGACCTGAGTTTGCTGCCGCGTTAGCGTCTCAGGGTGGCAGGGGCCCAGACTCCAGGACGTTTTGTCTGGCCCCCCAAAAGAGTTTGGGATGGGTGAGGAGATTGACAAGCCGAACAGGGAGGCAGAGGGCGCTTCTAAACTCCGGCGTGCAGCCGGTCACCGGGAGCATGAGAATCGTTCCTCTTCTAAAGGGAGGTCCCGCAGGTTTTTTACCGGGTGGTGCGCTTTGCACGGGCTCTGTGTCCAGCTCCATTCCTTCATTAAATACCTCGGTTTCTGTTTCTGGGTCCCCTCCTGTCTCTGTCCACAAGCCCCGCGGTATACTCACGCACTTCCCATCCCTGACACCAACCATCGGCTGGCCCAGAGCAAGACTGGAAAGTTCATTTAATGCTCACAAGTACTCTCCAGAGGTGGATGGGGGTTCTTCATTTTCCTGATGAGGAATCTGGGCCCAGGGAGGTCACCTGCCCAGGATCACGCAGCTAGAAGGTGCTGGGTGGAGGAAACAAGCTTCCCACAGGAGATTCCCTGAGCTTCATGGACTTCAACTAGTTCAACTCCAGGGCAGAGAGCCCCCCTGGCAGCCAGTCCTCCCCAGCCGCACCCACCTCACAGGGTCCCCAGGCGCTCCAGTGTAGGGATGGCTGTCTGTGCCTGACACCGGAGAAGCCGTAGTGGCGGCTGTTGACGCAGCATCTACTGCTCTGAGCTTCTGGAAGGATTCAGAGACCATGTAGGCTCCTGGCTAAGCCAGGGCTTCCCGAACTTCATCACAGCCCGGCACATGTGAAAGTGATGACGTGGGGCATGGCGTGGCCCACTGAAGTTAAGTGAGAGGCTGCTTCCAGCCAGAGGCTATGCTGGGGGAGGGGCAGCAGGTTCCCCCAGGAACCTGCGGCCATCTGGAGGATGGGATGGGGGAGAGGTCTGTCTTAAAACACCTGTAACTCATTCTTGGAACATGGGTGTGCCCTCCCCTCAGGTGGGAACTCTGCTCTTGGGCCGGTGAGACCTCGAGCCCTTCTGAGCAAGAGTGCTCAGCCTCTCACCAAGGGGCCCAATGCCGTGGCTGCCTTTCCCTCCCTCACAGCCCACTGCCGTCTCCCCAGGACCCCACTGCCCACCGAGAGCTGGAGCCCCCTTTCCTGCTCCAGCTCTGCCGCT
>NW_011495071.1:9515646-9532653 GCF_000754665.1 Bison bison bison
CCCCCCTTCCCGGCTCCAGCTCTGCCTCTGCTGACCTCACAGCCCCACGTGTGGTCCAGCCCAACCATCCTATCTGGCAGGCGGCTGTAGTGGTGACACGTGTGGGCTGGGGAGTCAGATCGTGGCTCCACCATCTTCCAGCTGTGTAGCTTGGTGCCAGCTCCTTAATTTCTCTGTGTCTCACTTTCTCATCTGTAAAGTGGAGGAAATAACAGATCGAACGCATAGGGTCACCGTGAGGGATTGTGGGCACACAGCTGCGGGCACAGGAGAGTGCATGGTGAATGTTAGTCTTGTTGCTATGACCCACAACCCACACAGCTCAGCAGCCTTACCCTCACCCAGTGTAAGGTACCCAGCTCACCCCTCCCAGTCAGCTCCCAGTCTGAGTCAGCGTCCTCAGCAAGTCTGTGGTGCAAGGACACTGGAGGAGGCTCATTGGCTACACCGAGATGCTGAGAAGAGCTTGGCCTTGACATTTAAGGGCTGACGACTAGGTAGGCAATGCCTACATGGTCTGCTGTGTTCATCCTGTCCATCAGAACAGCAGTCTCAGGCCACTGGCAATGGGACCAGCCTGAGGTGGTCATCTCAGCACCCTAGGAAACAGCCTGACGGTAAAGCGTCTGTCTACAATGCGGGAGACCCGGGTTCAAGCTCTGGGTAGGGAAGATCCCCTGGAGAAGGAAATGGCAATCCACTCCAGTACTATTGCCTGGAAAATCCCATGGACAGAGGAGCCTGGTAGGCTACAGTCTATGGGGTCGCAAAGAGTTGGACACGATTGAGCGACTTCACTTAAGAAACAGCCTGTCCCCTTCCTCTACCTTCTGTCACCAAACTTGACCTAGGCAGAAGGATTTCTCTGCCACCATGGAGCCATCTTCCACCCAGTAAGTCCCCTTGGTATCTAACTACAATCCCTCCTGCTGGTCATTAGCTCTGGCCTGTGGGGTGGTGAAGACTGGATCCTCACTCTCCTCCCTGCAGTTGGCCCAGGGAAGGCTGTCTTAAAGCTGAGGAGAGAGAAGGTGTAATTGAACATCAGAGTGAACACAGAGGAGCAGGCAGTTCAGAGATTCAAGGGTTAGCTGGGGAAAGTACCTGCCCAGCACAGGTGTGAACTCAAATAAGCCGCATCCCCACTTTACCCCATCAGTGAGCCCAGGGAACCAGACTGTGGTTCCTCATTCCCACCACAGGGTGTCGCCACAGCCCTGCTCAACCAGCTGTCCCAGGCTCCCTTCACAGAGCCCTTGGTGAGTCTGAGGGGCTTTGCCTGGTGGTTCAGTGGTAAAGAATCTGCCTGAAATCCAGGAGACCCAGATTTGATCCCTGGGTTCAGGAAGATCCCTTGGAGAAGGGAATGGCAACCTACTCCATATTCTTGCCTGGAGAATTCCATGGACAGAGGAGCCTGGTGGGCTACATCATCCACGGGGTCACAGAGAGTCGGATAGGACTAATGTTTTCACTTTCCTGAGTCTGGCCTCAATCCTTGCTGCTACTATTTAGCGTCTTTCTGCCTGTTTTGTCTTCGGGGGAGATGGGCTGTGACTGTTGGCAAGCACAAGGCCTGTCGCGACCCATGCCTCACTCCGTCGGGTTAAGCTGAGTGGTCTGGAAGTCACTGTCTGTGTGAACTCACATACTGTGGCCCCCTGGATGCTGTCTGACCTCCTCAGGTGTGAACAGCTTTTAGGAAATTCTGCCCCCTCCCATGACAACCCACTCCAGTACTCTTGCCTGGAAAACGCATGGAGAGAGGAGCCTGGCGGGTCGCAAAGAGTCCATGGGGCCGCAAAGAGTCGGACATAACCGAGCAACTGAGCACACACCCGCTCCCCCAGACGGCCTTGACCGTCCTGCAGGGAGGCTCGTGACACCTGCTGTGGGGAGCCCTCCCCAGCCTGGCAGAGTAACTGGTCACCCACGTGTTGCTTCCTAGTCGCCACACCCCACGTTCTCGTGAACTTCTCCCTGTGAGGGTAATTAAAAGAGCATAATTATCTTTTGAAAGATTAAATGAGGCTCTGCAGGTGAAAAACATTTTTGAAAGCTCTTTGTTAAAATGTAAATGTTGGTTGCCAAAGATAGGGAAACTGAGGTTCCACAAGGTTAAATGACTTTCCAGAAGCCACATGGCAAGTCAGGGTTTTCCCAAGGGGAGGAGCTCTGGCCTCCCGATCCCAACCTATTAATAGAGTCTCTCAGGACATCACACTTGGCTTTGAATGGGCTCCTCTGTGTGACCCTCATCTGGGGGAGTGGGGTGGTGAAGGCGCCACAGAACAGAGATTCTGGGAGGAGGAAGGGAGCCAGGGAAGAAGGGGTTAAGGGGGCTGGGAGCCAAGATGGCCAACGGCTATAACCCGACCAGTGGAAGAGGAAGGGGCCAGGGAGGGGTCTGGCTCTGATTAGGTTCTAAGGCCATCTGGAGAACCAGACTCTGGAGGAGACTGGCTGGTTTTATGGTGGGGGGTGGGGGGTGGCAGACGGCCTGAATTACAGGGGCTTTAATGGGCCGGCAGGGCTCTCCCCACAATGCCTTCCCGAGGGGTTGGGATGTGGCATCTTCCCGAGAAGCCTGTCCCAGTGACATCAGTTCCAGCCCTGCTGTGCTTCCTGGCCCCCTCTCCACACACCCCTCAAACCCCTCTGCCATCACCCAAAGGAGACAGACCCTCTGCTTCCTCTACGGAAGCCACACAGGATGTGGTAGCCACGTGGAGCCGTTGTAGGCTGGATTTCGCCCTGTGTCCCAGCAAACCAGGAACAGCCAGCTTGCCCCCAAGCTAACTGCAGGCCCTTGGATAGTCATCAAACCACATCCTTGATGGGGAGAGCCTGCAAGACCATCCTGTCCAAAAGCTTCCCCAGAGGCCCCAGAGCACCCTGCTAACACCTGGGTGCCGGAACAGGACTTCAACCCAAGACTCTCACCCGGCAAACCGTACCTTTTCACAGCCACACTCCATCACGAAGACTTTCTGGGTCTGTTTTCTCACCTAACCTAACAGTATTTGTTTGACTTCCCTCACAGCTGATGGAGAAGGCAACGGCACCCCACTCTGGTACTCTTGCCTGGAAAATCCCATGGATGGAGGAGCCTGGGTGGCTGCAGTCCATGGAGTGGCTAAGAGTTGGACACAACTGAACAACTTCACTTTCACTTTTCCTTTCATGCATTGGAGAAGGAAATGGCAACCCACTCCAGTGTTCTTGCCTGGAGAATCCCAGGGATGGGGGAGCCTGGTGGGCTGCTGTCTATGGGGTCACACAGAGTCAGACACGACTGAAGTGACTTAGCAGCAGCAGCAGCACAGCTGAAATGCAATGGAACTTCCACTATGAAAGTCTTTGAAAAGTTAAATCCTACAATGATCCCAGCACCATTGCCGTTCAGTGAATGGAGCTGGGAAGCCTGTGGGGGAGGGCTTGCTAGACCAGCTGGCACCTCCTGAGCCTGGCAGTCCCTCCTCTGTGTAGGTCTGTTCAGGAGAAGGAAGAAGTACTCAGCCCAGAAAAATATCACTAGGAGGATAGATTCTTGTAAATCAACTCTAATATAAAACTTTAAAAAAAAGAGGACAGACTATTCCGCCGGGGGAGAAAAAAAAGAAGAAAGAAGCCAAAAAACAAACAAGAACATCTTTCTTTGTGCATCCTAAAGCTGGAGATGATTCATCAGTTACCTGCTAGGAAACTATCCCACCCTGGTTGGGAAGATCCCCTGGAATTGCCTTGTCAGTGGTGTGTCCTTTAAGCTCACAGACTTTGCTCAGGTTGTTTTTTGGCCAAGATTGCAACCAAAGTGGGGGGAAAATTGTCTGTCAACCTTCCATCCCTTCCCTACCCCATCTAGGAATAATGTGACCCGTGCGTGCATGCTAAATTGCTTCATTCGTGTCCAGCTCTGTTCGACCCTGTGGATGGTAGCCCACCAGACTCCTCTGCCCTTGGGATTCTCCAGGCAAGAATACTGGAATGGAATGCCATGCCCTCCTCCATATTTATATTGCCATATATGACTTGTTCTTAGTATATCTTAGAGTTCTTCATATAAATCTACTTCGTGCATATAAATGAAGTAGATTTATATGAAGAACTCTAAGGTATACCAAGAACAAGTTATATATGGCAATATAAATATATATAAGATATTAAAAATAAATTTTTAAATCAAAAAATAAAAGAACAAGTCATAATGGAAGAGTGAGTATTCTGTGTTCTTGTTGATGGCAAAAAATAAAAGAAATGAATACATTTGTATGTGTGTGCTCAGTTGCTCCGTTGTGTCTGGCTCTTTGTGACCCCCAGGAACTATAGCCTGCCAGGCTCCTCTGTCCATGGGATTTCCCAGGCAAGAATACTAGAGTGGGTTGCTATTTCCTTCTCCAGGGGATCTTCCCCACCCAGGGATTAAACCTGAATCTCCTGCTTGGTAGGTGGATTCTTTACAACTACGCTACCTGGGAAGCAGAAGATTAAAAAAAGTAAATACATCTAAGAATAGAAAAGTTCTGAATGGTACCCAAAAGGCTGTTGCTAGTCGTTTAAGAGGCAGGTAGTCTTCATAAAAGGGGACTTGCTTTTCAGTAGATTCCTATTTTAGCATTTATATATATATATATGCTAATTTTTTTCAGATAAATGAAGAGGAGAAAAAGAACTCTTGGTCTCAGTCCCATTTCTCAACTCCATTCGCCTTCCGACTTCCAAAGCCTTGCTCTGCTTCCCTCCCAGCCAGCTCTCATCCACTCCAGCCTCCAAGCCTGTCTGCACCACAACCACTGCCCCTCGGGTGGCTACTCTTCACTGTGTGCGGACCAAGGCCTCCCTTTCACGCTCAGCTGCAAGAAACACAAGGGCCTCAAATGCTTGAAGGAGGGAAATTGCCCCAGGTGGGAGCCCTGTGAGCAAGCCAAGGGGCTTGGTTTCCTATTAAGTGCAGGGAAGGAGTGGCAGTTAAACACCGAGCTTCAAAGAGTCTAGCATTTTCAAAACTTGCTTTTGGGGAATATGCAGCTTTTATTGGAGGTGTCAGACATTAATGAGAGTTCTGGATGTTCCCAGCCTGAAGAGCCCTCTCCCTCTCTTCTCTTCCCCCACCCCTTCTAACAACTAGATAGCCCCTCCTTGATGAATCAAGAGAGGCTCAGCCTTTAAGGGGTATTCCTGTCCCATGGCTCAGCCCACTTCCCCCCCCATCACCTCTGTAATAAGGGGTGGAAGCTGAGAGGATGCAAGGGGTGGAGAGTGGGAACCCAAGGGCAGGGCAGGGAGCAAGTTCAGACAGAGGCAAAGCGAGCCCGGCTTGTTCACCTGCTCCTTTGGACAAGGTGTCGTGGCTGATGATTAGGAATTCTGGGGCCTGACCTTTGCCAGTTGGGATGAACCTTCCGCAAACAATTGCTCCTATGGGAAGTGACCACGCTCTTAGATATTTTGAGCTCCTTAAACAAACGGAAGTGTGAGAGCTCTGTTTTGTCCAAATATGTAGTTACAAATGAGCCTTGCATGCATGCTCACTCACCCAATCGTGTCTGACTCTTTGTGACCCCAGGAACTGTAGCCTGCCAGGCTCCTCTGTCTATGGGATTTTCCAGGCAAGAATACTGGAGTAGGTTGCCATTTCCTCCTCCAAGGGATCTTCCCAACCCAGGGATTGAACCCGGGTCCTACATTGGGAGGCAGATACTTTACCATTTAGCCACCTGGGAAGCCCCCACAAATTAGCCTTATTTGACCACATTTGTAATGCCTTCAAAGGTAGATTGAAGTGAGCTTGAAAGGTTAAGGAACATGTCCAAAATACAAGGACATCTTCCAATATGTCTAGAACAGAGGACACACTCAAAAATATTTGTGGAATAAATGTATGCATTCGTGTATGCATGAGTGAATGAGTGAGTGAATGATCCTGTTTTATCTTTATCTTTACTTCCAACACTTAAACACTAGATGATATTAGACATTTAGATTAGATGTTAGAAATTACTTCTGTTGGTTAGGCATTGGAATCCCTGAAAAGACAATACCCTGAGATACTAAAGGAAAGCCTCCCTGTCTTACTTATATTTCAATGAATAGTGGATGGATGGATGGACAGATAAATGAGTAAATGAATGGAACGATATATGGTATCATCATCCCTACAAATACAATATGAGGGCTTCCCTCAAAAATATAAGAGGGCTTCCTCATAGCTTAGTTGGTAAAGAATCCGCCTGCAATGCAGGAGACCCTGGTTCAATTCCTGGGTTGGGAAGATTCCCTGGAGAAGGGATAGGCTACTCACTCCAGTACTCTTGGGCTTCCCCGGTGGCTCAGCTGGTAAAGAATCTGCCTGCAATGTGGCAGACCCGGGTTCAACCCCGGGGTTGAGAAGATCCCCTGGAGAATGGAAAGGCTACCCACTCCAGTATTCTGGCCTGGAGAATGCCATGGACTGTATAGTCCATGGGGTCGCAAAGAGTCAGACACCACTGAATGACTTTCACTTTCAGAAATATAAGGGCATATTAAGACAAGCATATTTCAACAGTTGGTCAGTTCTGCCTAAGGCAGTAAGGAGAAATGATGACCTATTTGGGTCTGTTTTCCAACGTAACTATCTACAGCCAGAGTGAGTGTTCAAAAATATTTCATCTAGAGCATATGACATTACTTGAGGATGTGACATTACTCAGATTTCTCAAAAGTCATTCCTTGCTAACCTGTGAACTCACTGGAAAAGACCCTGATGCTGGGAAAGATTGAAGGCAGGAGGAGAAGGGGACGACAGAGGATGAGATGGTTGGATGGCATCACCGACTTGATGGACATGAGTTTGAGCAAGCTCCAGGTGTTGGTGAACAGGGAAGCCTGGTGTACTGCAGTCCATGGGATCACAAAGAGTCGGACATGACTGAGCGACTGAACTGAACTGAACCTGTGAACAGCCATTAGGGAATTCAGTCCCTCCACTGAACAGGCAGAGTGTGGTGATCATTTCCACCACTTCTGCCACCAGTAACCATGGTGACCCCACTTAGTAGGCCATCAGGAATCTATACTCCTACAGTCTCATCTCAGCAGAATTCCCTGAAAGAAAATGGGAAAAGACATATGTCTTTTTCTAAATGCATGCCTGCATGCTCAGTCACCCAATCGTGTCTGACTCTCTGTGACCCTATGGACTGTAGCCCGCCAGGTTCCTCTGTCCATGGGATTCTCCAGGCAAGAATACTGGAGTGGGTTGCCATTCCCTTCTCCAGGGGATCTTCCTGATCCAGGGATTGAACACTGACCTTCTGCACTGGCAGCCAGGTTCTTTACAATTTGAGCCATTAGGGAAGCCCTCTTGACAGCAGAGGTTAGTCTAGGAGAGCAACAGTGGGCTCCCTGACTCTACTCAGCCTCCCACCAGAGAACTATGGCCAGGGTCCTTACTGACCAAGAAGTAAGCATGCCTCCATTCACGGGGACCTCTCGTTTTTTCCTCAGAGCCAACACAGCCTGGTCTCGTCCTGGAAGGGCTATTTCTCCTCTTCACCTGATTTTAACCTGCCCCTATAAAACAAGGACCCAGCGTTAATTCATCTAAGAAAGCATCACTTGTTCCCAAGCTTGGCTGGCACAGAAGCGTCACCACGTCAGTCGTTAAGTGTTCTCAGCAACTGGAATGACTAATTGGATTTCTCCTAATTCCTAATATCCTCTTGATGAAGAGAGAAGAGGTCACTGGGTAGTTCATTCCACCATAATAAGAATTATCATCAAGAAAGATCCATCCAACTAGATCCTGTCTCTGTTGGGAGTGTGGAAAGGATGCTGTTCTTCTGATGTCACTGTCAGAATAACTTGCGGGGAGCAAAAGCCAAACATCCCTTATTCCCCGGGTTGACATTTAGATACTTGACTTTTTACAGTTTACCAAGCATGTTAATGCACAGTATGTCATCTAACCCAACTCCCGGGAGGCTGATGGTATTGTTATCCCCATCATAATTAAGGAAACTGAAGTTCAGAGGGTCGCCCAAGGTCATACAATCTGTAAGAGGCTGAGTCAAACCAGGCACACAGGTCCCCTGACCTTCCTGCTTCTCCACTTTACTTTTTCAAAAAATTGTTTATTTCCACCTAGAGGCCAATACTGGTGTCAAGACTGCTGCAATACCAGGGAAGAGTTACAAAGCCACCGCCCTCTTCCCAAGACAGGGCTAGATATCGGGTGTCCTGAAACTGTGGAAAGACCAGGGCCAACAGTTCTGTTCCTCACAGGCCTGGAAAGAAAACTTGTCAAGCACAAAGACAGCGCATTACATCATCCAGAAGGGAAAGAGACAAGAGGAAGGGGAGGGGAAGAAAGGAGGGAGGGAGGGACAGAGGGAAGGGACAGAGGCCAGTAAACAATCCCCCAAGGACTTCGGGGAAATCATACACACAAACAGACTGCATATGTGCATGAAGGTGAATGGAGGGAGCGTAGCTTTGGAGCCAGGTGGACTTGGTCAGTTTCCCAGCTCTAACATTGTTGGCTGTGTGTCTGTTAAGTAAATCACCAAATCTAGATGTCTATTTTTTCATCTGCAAAATGCAAGAATGTATACCCATCCAAAGACTGCAAAAAAAATAATAATAATAATAATACTGCAGAAAAATGTTGAGCCCAAGACTAGAAGAGAAGACGATGGGGACTCAGAGCAGAGGAACTCAGGGAGGCTGAAATGGGAAGGCATTTAAGAACTTCAGATAAGAATCAAAGAGGTCATATTGAAGAAACCATTCTCTAGAATTCACAAACCCCAGAAGAAAGTTCAAATTCTTTTCCCCTTACGATTTTGATCCCAAGCCCAGCTCCCCTCCTTCCTCAGAACCCTTTCCATCCATCCCACCCTA
Organism: Bison bison bison; assembly: GCF_000754665.1. Taxonomy (NCBI): domain Eukaryota; kingdom Metazoa; phylum Chordata; class Mammalia; order Artiodactyla; family Bovidae; genus Bison; species Bison bison. The sequence goes on from NW_011495071.1 coordinate 9,524,530, forward strand.
ATGAGTCTTCCAGACCAGGCTGAGATGCTCCCAGCTGCCTGTCTTTGGCCATGCTTCCTCTTCCCTCACTCCCGCTCCTGTGCCCACCCCCAGGATGTGCAGACCCAAGGCAGAGCTGGGCCTCCTGGCCCCAGCTGGCCTCTCTATGGCCCACTGCCCCAACACCCAAGAGGAAGAAGGTTCACAGGTAGGGAAACTAATGGCAGGACTCAGAAGGGTCAACTCAGAACGAAGATTTGAAAAAGGTCCATGTGGGGAAAGGGCCAGATTTGCTGCACTCACTTGCCTGCCTATACAAAGGGCAATAAAGTAATAAATCATTATAAATAAATAAAAAATAAAGATGGGGACAATAAAAGACAAAAATGGCATGGACCTAATAGGAGCAGAAGATATTAGAAGAGGTGGCAGGAATACACATAAGAACTATATAGAAAAGATCTTCATGACCCAGATAATCACAATGGTGTGATCACTCACCTAGAGCCAGACATCCTGGAATGCAAAGTCAAATGGGCCTTTGGAAGCATCACTAGGAACAAACCTAGTGGAGGTGATGGAATTCCAGTTGAGCTATTTCAAATCCTAAAAGATAATATGTGAAAGTGCTGCACTCAATATGCCAGCACATTTGGAAAACTCAGCAGTAGCTGAGTTTTGGAAAAACAGCACTGGAAAAGGTCAGTTTTCATTCCAATCTCAAAGAATGTTCAAACTACTGCACAATTGCACTCATCTCACATGCTAGCAAAGTAATGCTCAAAATCCTCCAAGCCAGGCTTCAACAGTACGTGAACCAGTAAATTCCAGATGTTCAAGCTGGATTTAGAAAAGGCAGAGGAACCAGAGATCAAATTGCCAACATCTGTTGGATCACCGAATAAACAAGAGAGTTTCAGAAAAACATCTACTTCTGCTTTATTGACTACAGCAAAGCCTTTGGCTGTGTGGATCACAACAAACTGTGGAAAATTCTTAAAGAGATGGGAATACCAGACCACCTTACCTGCCTCCTGAGAAATCTGTATGCAGGTCAAGAAGCAACAGTTAGAACTGGACATGGAACAACAGACTGGTTTCAAATTGGGAAAGGAGTGCATCAAGGCTGGATCTTGTCACCCTGCTTATTTAACTTATATGCAGAGTACATCATGCAAAATCCCAGGCTGGATGAAGCACAAGCTGGAATCAAGATTGCCAGGAGAAATATCAATAACCTCAGATATGCAGATGACACCACCCTTATGTCAGAAAGCAAAGAACTAAAGAGCCTCTTAGTTGAAAGTGAAAGAGGAGAGTGAAAAAGTTGGCTTAAAACTCAACATTCAGAAAACTACAATCATGGCATCTGGTCCCATCACTTCATGGCAAATAGATGGGGAAACAATGGAAACAATGAGAGACTTTATTTTGGGGGCTTCAAAATCACTGCAGATGGTGACTGCAGCCATGAAATTTAAAGACACTTGCTCCTTGGAAGAAAAGCTATGACCAACCTAGACAGCATATTAAAAAGTAGACACATTACTTTGCCAACAAAGGTCCGTCTAGTTAAAGCTATGGTTTTTCCAGTAGTCATGTATGGATGTGAGAGTTGGACTATAAAGAAAGCTGAGTGACAAAGAATTGATGCTTTTGAATTGTGGTGTTGGAGAAGACTCTTGAGAGTTCTTTGGACTGCAAGAAGATCAAACCAGTCAATCCTAAAGGAGATCAGTCATGAATATTCATTGGAAGGACTGGATGCTTTAGCTGAAGCTCCAATACTTTGGTGACCTGATGCAAAGAGCTGACTCATCAGAAAAGACCCTGATGCTGGGAAAGATTGAAAGCGGGAGGAGAAGGGGATGACAGAGGATGAGATGGTGGGATGGCATCACCAACTCAATAGACATGAGTTTGAGTAAACTCCAGGAGTTGGTGATGGACAGGGAAGCCTGGCATGCTGCAGTCCATGGGGTTACAAAGAGTCGGATATGACTGAGCGACTGGACTGAACTGAACTGAGCAGAACCAAGGACAAGGGCAGGACTGAGTCAGATACCAAGATTATTGAGCAAATACACCTGGCTGCGGCCAGAGCCATGTTCAACGACACTAAGAGGTGGAGGTGGTGGCTGAGGCTGGGGAGGCAACAAGGACCAGAGAAGGCAACTTGGCGTCGATGAGACAGATGGTCTGCAGCCACAGGCATCCATGGACATCAACCCAGTTGCCTGAGTCAGCAACCCAAGCTGGAGGCATAGAAAGGACAACTGGGCTGGAATAGGCTGCTTCAGAAACCAGTGGGGGCTGTGAGCTGGGTATAGCTGCATCAGGCAGGCCCCGTGGGAAGCTCAGGGGTAGTGGGCCCAGCACTGTTACACGGTTCCCAGGGAATGATGCCCAGGGCAGCTTTGATCCCGGAGCGTGGAGCATCATCACGGGGGCAGGCAGCCTTCTGTCCAGGGAGTCAGCCCCTCGCCTCTGCTGATGCCTCATTAAAATGGAACCTCCACCCCACCCCTTCTCTTTGTGCAACATCCGGATTTTCCTCTGCTCCCGTCTTCCCCACGACACCCCACCCTCCCACTCCCTCTCTGTTCCCACCTGCTGAGGTCAACGGCTCCATCTTTCTTCACCCTGAGTCAGCAAGCAGGCAAGCTGCATCATCCAAGCCTAGAAAGGCAGGAATGGATGCCCTTTGAAGGCTTCTTCACAGCCTGGGTTCTATTCTTGGCTGTGTGAACTAGAGCGCTCCACATCGCCTCTCTGTGCTTCATTCCTGGACAGAAGGGAAGAAGGTTCTGGCCAGCCACCCACCCCACCCCGCGCCCCCCGCCCCGTGCTCTGCAGTTCTTCTCCCCTTTGCAATATTAGTAGGGCTGGGATCCAGACACTGAGCCAAGGAGCCATTTGCCAAGGAAGGCATTGAAGTTCAGAGCAGTTACACTGATTACCCAAGATTACACAGCTGGATTTAGAACTTCCATCTGTTTGTCTTGAGGTGAGTACAAACAGCCTCAACAATTGTCGGTCGATCTGTTACTGTGAATATTCTGATGGTAGACAAACTCAGCGTTACCAGTTGCTAAAACCACTTGGGATGCCCAAGGCCTGGGGCCATAATACTGTTTCCCCCAAAATAGAATGTATGGTCGTGTACAGATGTGAGAGTTGGGCCATAAAGAAGGCTGAGCACCAAAGAATTGATGCTTTGGAATTATGGTGCTGGAGAAGACTCTTGAGAATCCCTTGGACAGCAAGGAGATCAAAACAGTCCATCCTAAAGGAAATAAACCCTGAATATTCATTGGAAAGACTGATCCTGAAACTGAAGCTTCAATACTTCGGCTACCTGATGCGAAAAGCTGACTCATTGGAAAAGATCCTGATGCTGGGAAAGATTGAGGGCAAGAGGAGAAGGAGGCAACAGAGGATGAGACGTTTGGATGACATCGCTCACTTGATGGACATGAGTTTGAGCAAACTTTGGGAGATAGTGAAGGACAAGGAAGACTGGCATGCTGCAGTTCATGGAGTTGCAAAGAGCTGGACACGACCTAGCGGCTGAACAACAACAGGATAGAAGATCCCCAAAGCCGGCTGAACCTTCACCCAAAGCCTCTGCTGTGCACTCTCCCCTTTCCTGACCCCTTCAGCCCCCACCACCACTTGAAAAACCAAAGCTGTACAGGTTCCCCTTTAGCAACACTGATGGGATGGGCACCCACCACACGGCCCTCTGGGAAATTCCAGCCCTGCAAACACAAGCCTCCAAGGACTTGCTCAGAGCCTTGGATCCCCTCATCATGGAGGTTCAGGCCAGGACAAACGAGCCCAGCTCTGCAACGGGTGCCTGCATCTAGAGCCTGGAGCAGAAGCCTGTGGTTAGGAGATAATGGGCTCCCTGGGTACCAGAGTCAAGGCTTCATTCAGGGGAAAGTTGCCTCCTCTGGGCTTGGGCCCCAGCTTTCTCCTGTTAATTGAGATCATGACCCAACTCCCAGGACTGCTGCAGCTTGAAAGGGGCTTTGAGATGCTGGGATGAAAGGCGCTGGGCTGAGTACAAAGCACAGTGCGGATTGTCCTGGGAGTGGGAGGCCTGGCCCTGGGCCTTCCCCAGCCCCCGTGCTGAGTCACTTCCTCCATCCTGGCTGATTTTGCCTCTGTAATCCAGAGACACCAAACTCCCCTTTCAGGAGAGCTTGGGGTGGGGGCTGGAGGTGGTGTTCCCAGAGAGTGTGTGCAGGACACAGGCCAGGCCTGAAGCTCAACTCCCTGGGAGGGGAGGGGGTCCACCGGTATTGATGCTGATGGTGCTGCTGTCCTGCATTTACAGCTTCCTGACTCCCTCTCCACATGGTTCATGGACGAGCATCTTTTTGTTACGCTTGAAGAAACTGAGGAACAAAGAGCTGAAGAGGTTTCCCAAGGTCTCGAGGCACATCTGAAGAAATCTGAAGCCTTTTGACTCCTGGCGTCCTTCTCCCAGAGGGCAGCCAGAGCGAGGTTACTCATTTCTTTAAGTATGAGGCTCTCCTGGGAGCTTCCAGCCCTGTGCTTTGGATTGCTGGGGCTGAGACAGACGCACCGCATAGGCATGACCTGAAGGAATTTCTTCTCCTGCTCAACTAGTACCTCTTCAGTGCCTGGAAAGATCACTAGATATTTCAGGGTGAAGAAAAAGAACCAGAGATTGAGCAAGAGAGAGAGGTCTTCTGGAAGATCGGAGGGGAGAGGTGACGGCTGCCCAAGGGAAGGGTTCCTATGTTGGCCTCTGCCAGTGGACTGGAACCACCAAGTCCTCCCAGAAAGGCTTCTCCTGCTGGTCTTCAACTGGCCTCCAGGAGATGGAGCTCCCCAAACCTCCTTCATCTGGTGACCCTCAGAGCATCCCCCTCCCAAGGGACTAGGGTCCCCATTCAGTGTTCCAGTGGGTAGACCATGGTTATCCTGGCCACTCATGGGCCCCGGACAACAAGATATGGTTCCTGCCCTCAGAGTCAAGAAGAAACAGTTGTGGCAACCCAGACTGAAAGGGAAGACACATTAAACCTTCCCAGGTGACCCTAGTGGTAAAGAATCTGCCTACCAATGCAGGTGACGTGGAATTCAATTCCTGGGTCAGGAAGACTCCCTGGAGAAGGAGATGGCAACCCACACCAATATTCTTGCCTGGAGGAATCCCAATGACAGAGGAGACGGGTGGACTACAGCCCATGGGGTTGCAAAGAGTCGGACACAACTGAGCGACTGAGCATGCACACAGACTGAAAGGGATGTGAGCTGAGATCGAGGGAGGTCCGGGCAGTGTGCTATGGGGGCCAGTGGGGAGGAAGGGGAGGTCTGGTCAACTCAAAATACAGAGGCTGCTCACCTGTATTTGAGAATCAAGTCTTATCCCTGTCCATTGGTAAGGCATGTCCCTCCAGTTCAGGGGCCATCTTTTGAACTAGCCAGACCTTGTTGTTATCATTCAGTCACTAAGTCGTATCTGGCTCTTTGTGACCCCATGGACTACAACACACCAGGCTTCCCTGTCCTTTGCTATCTCCTGGAGTTTGTTCAAACTCCTGTCCATTGAGTCCGTGATGCCGTACAACTATCTCATCTCGACCAGGCTGAGCTCAAATCAAGCAGGTGCTTCCCCTGGGAGCTTTCTCATGGCAGGAAACCCCAAAAGGGACACTAACAGCAGCAGCCAGCGGGTTTTCAGGTCACAGACACCAAGTCTTAGAACAGCCCAGCCCAGAGCAGGCACTTCAGGGGTCCGGGCTGCTTTACTGCTGATGCTTTCAAATCCACGCTTATTAGAAGGTGATGGAAAGCATCGTGTGAAGGGTAGAGGAAATTCCCCAGAAGTAGTAAATGTGTTTAAACCACGGGACGGAAGGGTGAAGGTGACCGGGTAAGTCCTTCAAGGGAAGACGTCAGCGTGCTGGGTTGTTTGAGGTGGTTTGGGTGGAGTCTGGCCAGAGGCAGGGGACCCCCTGCAATGACTTCTCAGGTTTCTTCTCAGCTGGGGCCGATCTGAAGGCCCAGGGAGAGCACAGAACGGAGCAGAGCTGGGGTGCGAGGAGCCAGTGACGGGTTTGTTTTCCCTATTTCACTGGGAGCGGGGCTCGCGCCTCCTGGCACCGGTCCTTCCTGGGGCCCCAGCTCCAGCTTGTTAGTTTTAACTGGAACAATTTCCTTTGAACTCAGCTTGAATTAGCATCACCATGGCGATGGATCAGAGTTTTCACAAGTCGACCTGGTCTTCACCCCTTAAGCAATTAGTTCGGAGGAGAAAAGCAGGAGGAGGAGGAGGAGAAAGAGGAGGTGACAGTGAAGGGAGAACAGGCAGGAAGGGAAGGGGAGAGGAGGGAGATGGGAGGAGACGGAGGAAGAGGAAGAAGGTGCAAAGGTGTGTGGGGGTAGGGGGCCTGGCCTACCAGCTCAGCCCCGCCCCAGGGAACAGAGTACCCACCCTGCCCTTGTAAGCCTTTACCTCCCGAGCCCTTCCCACATCGAACACCAGACCTTCCACAGGTAGCCCAAGAGGAAGGGGTACTGTTCCAGTTTCTCAGGGGAGACCCACAGCCCAGACCCTGGAGCAGTCACCCCCAGGCAGCCAGCCCACCTCTAGCCACTTCCTCCTGCACGGACCAGGTTGGTGAGAGCTGAGAACAGGGGTTCTGGAGCCTGAGAACTGAGGAGGCGTCTCAGATCTCCTACTTACCTGCCCCATGACCCTGGGCAAGCCACCAGCCCATGTAAAATGGCAGAGGGAGGGAGGGTCAAGTGAAAGGGCTGCGTTGGTGCAGACCCTGCAGCAGTCTCGGTGGGGGTCATCGCTTGCCTGTTCCTCGGCCCTCACTTCTCTGGGAGCTTCTGATGGGGGCAGTGACTAGCTCTTAGTCATTGCTGAGTTCTCAACACTAACTCAGGGCCTGACCCATACAGGGCAGCCAGTAAGTATTTTCCAAATGTATTAACAAACAAATGAATTATCGCTATTTTTTTTAATGGTGGTAAGAGTGGGGAAAGTGTGTGTATGAAAGTTGCTCAGTTGTGTCCAGCTCTTTGCGACCCCATGGACTGTATAGTCTATGGAATTCTCCAGGCCAGAATATTGGACTGGGTAGCCATTCCCTTCTCCAGGGGATCTTTCCAACTCAGAGATCGAACCCAGGTCTCCCGCATTGCAGGTGGATTCTTTACCAGCTGAGCCACCAGGGAAGCCCAAGAGTGGGGAAAGGGGAATAGCAAATCCGAATCCTCCAGAATTTGATGGAGTCTTTCTTCAAGACTCTTGTCCACGCCTCCTACAGGAAGCCCTCGAGGACTTGCCACGCCTCCTTCCCCCTCACCCTACCCCAGGTTCACACCCACTGGGGCTTCTGCATCTCCATTACCAGGCTATTAGGTCATTCATATTCACTCACTCATCTCTCTCCCCAGCTCTGTCTGGTGTCCCTCGAACAAGGACCGTGTCTCATTCGCCAGCTCCTTGCATGGTCCAAGCACGGAGTGGGTCCTCTAGAACTGGACGTGAATGTAGGAACCTGAGTATTTGTGGAATGCTGGCACCGTCATTCAGCTGTGTCCGGCGCAGGGCCAGGTGTCTGACTTTCAGTAAAGGTAGTCCCTGGGGAAAGCAATGTATGAAACGAGGACTTGCAATGAGGCGCGTCGAGTGGAAAACAGGGGCATAAGAGGATGGGGTCACGAAGCAGGAGACCTCATGACGTCTGCTCTACAAAGAGCTGAGGAGGAAAGGTGTTTCCTAGGTCCGCCAAGGCATGGAGCATTTGCAGAACAGTCTTTTCACAAAGGGAGTCAGATGGTGGAGTACGGGCTCGTAGATTTCTGAACTGACCCTGAGGAAGGACCAAGTGTGGTGTCTACAGCTGGAAAAATATGTCTTCTCTCTGGCTTGGAGGCACCTCCAGGCAGGCTCACGGCTCCAGCTGTCTCCGCAGGTTGCACCAAGCCCCACCCGGCAGCAGGAGGTGCCCATGAGCTCTGAGCTCAGCTGCAAGCCACCGTTGCAGCTCAGCTGACTGCTGTCACATTGCTGCTGCTGCTGCTGCCGCTGCTGCCAAGTCGCTTCAGTCATGTCCGACTCTGTGCGACCCCATAGACAGCAGCCCACCAGGC
>NW_011495071.1:9532753-9533456 GCF_000754665.1 Bison bison bison
AAGTGAAAAGTGAAAGTGAAGTCGCTCAGTCGTGTCTCCCTTAGCGATCCCATGGGCTGCAGCCCACCAGGCTCCTCCACCCATGGGATTTTCCAGGCAAGAGTACTGGAGTGGGGTGCCATTGCTGTCACATTAGGTGTTAGTAAGGTGCCAGACTTCTCAAAGTTCCTCGCCTGCAAAGTGGTGCTGAGTGGGATGATGACACATCCCGGGCCTCGTGTGGTTGTCGTGAGGATTAAATGAGGTGCTGCTTGCAAAGCCTTTCAACACAATACCTGGTGCCTGGTGTGGGGAGAAGTCTCCACCAGCTGCTGCATTCCCCCAACTTAAAAAAAAAAAGGTTTACTTATTTGGCTGTGCTGGGTCTTAGTTGCAGCGTGTGGGATCTAGCTCTCTGACCAGGTATCAATCCAGGGCCCCCTGCATGGGGAGCTTAGCCACTGGACCACCAGGAAAGTCCATCCTGCATCCCTTTTGAAGCCTGTTTTTCCCGCATGTAAACTGGAGGTCAAATTCTTTCTCGCACCTTCATTTCACCCACTCCTCCACCTCCAAACGTGAGCACCCTTTCTCCTTAGAAGCTGTCCATTCAGGCATGGACATGGCGACTCCCCTCTGTCCTAAGAATTGCCCTGCTGGGCCCTGTCTCTCTCTGTTTCTCTACCTCCTTTTATATTTTTCCACGTTCTTTAAAACCTCCCTC
>NW_011495071.1:9533556-9535271 GCF_000754665.1 Bison bison bison
CTGTCTCTCCCTCCCTCCCTCCCCTTCCCCCTTCTGCTGCTCATTAAAAAAAAAAAAAAAAATCATTCTAAAAACGCCAAAAATGCACTCATCCCCCAAGGACCCCAGTCCAGCACAAAGGGCTGGTTCTTCAGGCTTCTCTGGTGGCCTCCCTCTTGCCCACCGCCTTTGACTGGTTGTGGCCTCATTCTCATGACTGGGAGGGCTAACTGGGGAATTTCCCATGTGGTCGGGCAGGGAGGAGGCTGGGAGGGCAGGAGTTGGATGCAGGAGGTTGAGGACGAGCTGTTTCAAATCTTCCCTAACTTTGGTTTATCCTCGGGGAGAAAAACAAACTGCTTACTTGATATCACGAAACCTAAAGAATTTTATCAGATTGGCAGGAAAGATGTAGGTTGGCAATCGGGGTGACTGCAGACCAGGATGTCCACCATGTGGAATGTTCCATCTGGAGAGCAGAGTTGGAGAGCAGAGCAGGGGTGGGTGGGGAGCCCTTTGGGCCTGGACGCAGGGGAGGGGCCCCCTATCCCTGAGAGGCCCTCTAATGGGAGCACACTGGGGTTCTTCCGGACGCCACCCACAGCCCTACCTTCCCACTCAATGCCCTCTGGCCAAGTCCCTGACCCACAGGGCACTGACCTGCAGAGTGCATAGCTCCTCCCCTCCAAAGCCACTGTGACCTCACCCCAGTCAAGTCCAGAAAGAAACATAATCTGATGCACCCAGGTTTGGGGCAGGGAACCTGGGGCAGAGGACAGGAACATAGGACAGCATAGGAGCCCTCTCAATCCCACAGGAACCCCCCTTCTCACAGGGGCTCTGGGCTGCCCCTGGACTGTGGCCTTCCCAAGGCTGCCCAGGAGATGCGGCAGAGGGCTTGGCTGTAGCCTTTCTGGCCCTCACGTCCTCCGGGATCTCAGAATTTCCCAATCGCCTCCCGCCTCCCGGCACTTTTACTCAATACCCTCCCCTCCCTCCTCATCCACCCCTTAGCGGCTGGGCTGCTGGAAGCCAGTGGTGTTCCCGAGTTAATCAAAAACTCCTGGACTTTGCCCTTGAATGGAGGCCGTCATCCCTTTGTCCCAGGGCGACAGAGTCAGCTTGCTCCTCTTGGACTTAAATAGGTGTAGAAGACTAAACGGTGGATGAACGTGAGAGCTGAATTAAAGTTGATGAAGGCAATGGCACCCCACTCCAGTACTCTTGCCTGGAAAATCCCACAGACAGAGGGGCCTGGTAGGCTGCAGTCCATGCTAAGGGTCAGACATGACTGAGCGACTTCACTTTCACTTTTCACTTTCATGCATTGGAGAAGGAAATGGCAACCCACTCCAGCGTTCTTGCCTGGAGAATCCCAGGGATGGAGGAGCCTGGTGGGCTGCGGTCTGTGGGGTCGCACAGAGTCGGACACGACTGAAAGGACTTAGCAGCAGCAGCAGCAGCAGCAAGGGCCTCCTGCTACTACCAGGCACTGGGCTGGGTGCTCAAGAGAAAACTGACCTCCCAGCTGTCCTACTGGGGATGCATGTGTGTATGCTAAGTTACTTCAGTCGTCTGACTCTTTGAGACCCCGTGGACTGTGCCCCACCAGTCTGCTCCGTCCATGGGATTCTCTAGGCAAGAATACTGGAGTGGGTTGCTCTGCCCTTCTCCAGGGGATCTTCCCCACCCAGAGATCAAACCCACGTCTCTTACGTCTCTTACAGAGGCAGGCG
>NW_011495071.1:9535371-9537831 GCF_000754665.1 Bison bison bison
TTTGTCTCTTGCACAGGCAGGCGGGTTCTTTACCACTAGCACCACCTCCCATGTTTTGCCTTTAAGAAACTGAGGTGCAAAACCATGAAAAAACTTGCCCCAGACCTCGAAAAAATGAAATGAAGGGTGGAGAATGCTTTGAAGCTTCCAATGGAGTTATTTTTTTTTTGTGGGGGGCGGGGGATTGGTTAACTCATGATTGGGTTAGAACATTCTAGAATTATCCATAGCTTCTGGACAGATAGCTGAAAATAGGTGTGATGTTCCAGCTCAAAGAGATGAGTGAATTTATGCACAGCCTGGGCTCATATGCAGAGGAGGGGGGCCCAGGAGAACCAGGAAAGCCCACGAGGTTTTGATATTCTTTTAGACACGGAGGCCATCAAGATGGCCCTGTGCATGGATGAAGAGAGTTAAAGAGCACCCCAAACCCAGAACACCCCTCCAAGGGTCCTGGAGAATCCTGATCTCGCCTGAGAAGGTCAGGCCTTTGGGATACGTTGCTGGAGAGGCCAAGGACATAATTCAGCCCCATCTGGAGCAGGCAGGGCCTGAAAATTGATGCCCAGCAAAGTAAGGGAACTTAGCTCAAGTTCTCTGGCTCCCCTCCACACGCACTGCCTGGCCACCCACTTGCCGGGCATCCTGGAGCTGCACTAAATTCACCCCTCCTGGACTACCCTGGTGGTCCTGTGGTAAAGAGTCTGACTGCCAATGCAGGGGACACGGGTTCGACTCCTGCTCCGGGAAGATTCCACATGCTACGGGGCAACTGAACTTGCATGGCCTAGAGCCGGTGCTCCGCAACAACAGAAGCCCCCACAATGGGAAGCCCGCACACCACAACTCGAGAAAGCCTGTGAGCCGCAACGAAGATGCAGCGCAGCCAAAAATAGAGATAAATAAATTGATAAACAAGTGAAACTTAAAAAATAAACTTGCTCCTCTTTCCTTCCAAGGCCCAAGCAAACGTCACTTCGTTTTGCCTCCTTCCACTTTATTTTTCCCATCTGTCCTCTCCCCCTTCCCCCTTCCTTGGCCCTCTCCCCTATCCCACTCCCCATCTGCCCTAAAGAGCAAATTCCTATCCTGACCGGGAAGCTCTGCTGGAATCTGGGAGGCCTGGTTTCTGGCTAAGGGAAAAGAGACAGAATCAGGGGCAGGCCTGAAGAAACTGGGAGGGCAGAAGGAGGGGCTGGCCAAGAGGGGAGAAGAGTTCCTGGCCCTGGGGGGAGGGAGCTGGTGCGACAGTGGCCTCAGAGCCTATGAGGCTTCTGGAGAGATGTGGGGTGCAGGACAGGGGTTTCTCAGGCTCCCTGCCCTTCAGAGGGGGCCACGGTGGTGAAGGGGCAGCTGCAGGGGGGCGGTCACTCCCACCTACACCAGCCCACAGTCCCAGCTCAGCACCCCCAGGTGGTCTGGTTCAGGCTGCCATGGGAAGCAAAAGTTCAGAAGAGGGGCCCAGCCAGGGGGAGACCCAAAAGTCAGAGGCAAACAGGCAGCCCTGGGCCTCCCCGGCACAGTGGCCTCGCCGACTCGGGGCGCTCACTTGGGGCCCTCACGCTCCCCAGGCCTGTGTCTGAGAACACTGGAAGTCCCAGCAGCAGGGCTGGCTGGCTGCCTCCCTCTGCCAGGCCCAGGTTAACCCTTGCACAGCTGGGCAGCTTCCTCCTGTCTCATCCCCTCGCTTGCATCCAGCATGAGCTCTCAGCATCCCAGCACAGGGCAGCTTTCCTCTGCCTCCCCGCCAGCTCCTCGAGGCTGACACCTTCCTTGTCCCTGGTTTCCTCCACACAGGCAGTCCCCTGCCTCCAGTCCTCCCAGAGAGCCTGGCAGTCCCATCTCTACAGATGACTGAGCCCTTGGCCTCTTCCCAGCCCAGTCGGCCTTTGAGAAATAGGCGTGGTGTCCAGAATTGGAATGGATGGGCCTTAGCAGCCCTCCCATCCAGAGCCTCCTTTACAAGGAGGAAACTGAGGCTCAGGGTCACACAAGTGCTGAGAGCAGCTCTCGATCACCTGGTGAGGAGGCGATGCGGGGTGCCCAGGGCCCAAGAGGAGATGCTGGCAGCCTGAGTCAGGGAATGGGCAGCAGATGGGGAAGGACAGAGACACGGCCTGGCTCTCTCCCTGGGGAGGGCAGGCCTGGCCTGTTACCTGGAAGGGCAGGTGTTGCCTGAGATTGTTTGTGGGGGGTTTCCGGGTGGCTGGAACTGAATCACAACCTGCATGTGTCACACATCCTCGTGTGGGCTCGGTGAATAAGCGTGTGTTGTCCTGCGGGTGTGGGATGGTCGGCACTGTACACATGGGACGGGCCCCAGAGCATTGGGTGTCTGTGTCTTCAGGGACCGCTCACCCGTACTGGCTCACCAGTGTGCTCATATGTGCCCCTGCCCGGCCTCTGCAGGTCTTACGGAAATTAGGTGTATGCAAGAGCGTGCCTGCGTGTGTGCACACA
>NW_011495071.1:9537931-9538290 GCF_000754665.1 Bison bison bison
ATTCTTCAGGCAAGAATACTGGAGTGGGTTGCCATTTCCTTCTCCAGGGGATCTTCCCGACCCAGGGATTGAACCTATGTCTCTTATAGCTCCTGCATTACAGATGGATTCTTTACCACTAGCACCACCTAGGAAGCCCAGGAATGGATCTGGTGCTCTTTAAGTGAAGGAAAGTGAAAGTGAAGTTGCTCAGTTCTGTCCAACTCTTTGCGACCCCATAGACAGTAGCCTACCAGGCTCCTCAGTCCATGGAATTTTCCAGGCAAGAGTACTGGAGTGGGTTGCCATTTCCTTCTCCAGGGGATCTTCCCGACCCAGGGATCGATCCCAGGTCTCCCGAATTGCAGGCAGACATTTTA
>NW_011495071.1:9538390-9551859 GCF_000754665.1 Bison bison bison
CACACCAGTGGAGGACTAGCTACTTGGCCGTGTGCTTCGGGGCAGAGACGGGGAAGCACTGTTGTGCTCCGAGCTCCAGCCTATTCCAGTGCCTGAGTTTCCAGCTGCCCCAGCTGAATTGCGTACAGATGTGGGCTGCTTTGCTGCAGTCCTAAGCAGACCTCCCGGGATTTTTCCAGAGGAAACGCAGAAATATTGTGGTGTCTGCTCTGAGTAGTAGGATAGAGAATGGGGATGGGACTTGATGATAGGGCTCCAAAAAGGAGGGACCACAGGTCACCAGGAAACTGAAGAAGCAAGAGCCTCCCCCAAAGGACGGGCTGGGACCCAGGGGCAGGGGTGTCTGATGGTTTTCGGCTGTAGGGCCCCGGGTACCACTTGGGAGAGTGATGCTTTTGGTTGTCTCCGGTGGCCAGGGTGCTGGCCCCCAGCGCCCAGCCCGCCGCAGCCCCTCCTCTCCTGGCCCCTCCCTCACGGGGCCCTGGGCAAGTGCTCCATTGCTCTCTGGGTGAACACACACCAGCACCTCCATCCCCTCCACACTGTGAGCTGGGAGGCACCAGGCATACATAGGCACCCCAGCCACCATGACACCGCCACCCACACACCCGACCACACACACACACACACACACACACACACGTCGTCACCACATTCACACACACACACACACACATCCTCCTATCACACGCCAGTATTTCAAAACCGCAATCAAAGCCACCATACAAACACCCCCACTGCACACAGACTGTAAACCATACACACCCTCTCCCACAAACAATGACCCTGCATGCCCACCCCACCCCCACTCTTCATCAAAGTTTGCCCCCATAAACAGTTCCAGACCTTTCCAAGCCAAGGAACAGTCCTGATACTGTTCTTAGGCTCCTCATCAGAGCAAACTATTTAAAGCTTTAAAAGAATTTGACTGGTTCTGTCCCACAATTGCCTGGACTGGTTTAAATGCATATCCCCTACCCCCACCCCGCCAGGGATGAATTCTCCCATTCAACCCATCCCTCTCCAGGGCACAGCAGTGTCTCTCTTCTGGACAGTGACCCTGGGCTGGACCCTGTCTGCCCTCTGCCCTCAGAGGTGGGAGGCATCCTTACGCATCTTACCCCCAGTAAGCCTTCCTTGAGCACTTACTCTGTGCCTGGCATGGGCAGAGCAAGTGGGAGGCACAGGGCTGGAAGAGAAGCTTTCTCTACCCTTGGGGAGCTCACCACTCAACAGCAAATGGGGCGTGGGCTGTACTGAAGCCACCAGACACCCTGCCAGGAAGGGAGATAAAGTCCAGAGGTAGGAGAGAAGGCTGCCAGCTCCCCAAGACAGGCAGGCTTCCTGAGGGAGTGGTTTGTGGGCAGGCCTCCACCTCTGGGCTGCATTTACCTCTGTCCGTGTAGGAGTAGGTCAAGAAATCTGGCCTCAATCCCAACCCACATCTCTAGCACATCATCCTGTTTACTGAATGCATAGCACTTATCTAAATTCACTGTGTGTATCTGAATATCTGTTTTTATCTGTGTCCATCCTGTAATATAAGCTAAGAGAAGGCAAATCCATTGCACTTAGGAAGGGGTCTGTGTGTGTGCATGCTAAGTCGCTTCAGTCATGTCTGACTCTTTGTGACCCCGTCGACTGTAACCTGCCAGCCTCCTCTGTCCATGGGATTCTTCAGGCAAGAATACTGGAGTGGGTTGCCATTTCCTTCTCCAGGGGATCTTCCCGACCCAGGGATCGATCCCAGGTCTCCCGAATTGCAGGCAGACACTTTACCATCTGAACCACCAGGGAAGCTAAGTGAAGGAAGGGAGATAGAAAGGGAGGGAGAGAGCTTGGTGTCCCAGTGCCAGGGGACATGGAACGCACAGTGTTGCAGGAGGAGACGGTTCTGGGCCTTGAAGGCCAAGCTGAGGAAGCTGTTAGGTTTGGAGCAGGGCATTGATAAGAACAGACCAGTGAGCCCCTGAATTACCGAAAATGGAATCCAGCTGCTCGCCACTCCAAAGCCAATAAAAAGGCAAGGTTGGAGGAAAGGAAAGTTTGCTTTATTTCAGAGGCAGGCAACCTGAGGGGGAGAGCAGACTCTTATCCAAAGACTAACTCTCCCCCACTGACAGTCAGTGGGCAAGAGCTTTTATAGGCGGAGAGAGGGAGCTACATACAGAAGCAGCACAGTCAGCTCTGACAGTCATCTTGAAATTCATCATAGGATGACTTGACCAGCATCATCTCGATTGTCTTAAGCACAGTTAGTCCTCAGTTCCAGGGCTGGTTTTTTCCTATTTCTTTGAGACCAGTTATTAGAACTGTGGCAGCTTATTAGAATTGTGGCATGCTAATAAGTGCCCCCTGGCACTGGGACACCAATCTGCGGTCTGGTCATCATACAGTTAACTTCTTCCACCTGGTGGGGGTTTCAGTATTTACAAGACAGCCCACAGGATGTGGCCAGAACATTATCTATAGCCCTGAACGAGGAATCAAAGGTCCTTGACTTTACTTAATGACTAAACTATTATTATTTAGTCTTGTTGGACTGTTTCCTTTGTTTCTGCATTTTCTCACTTCTCTGATTAAACTGGTTCTTTAGCTAAAGTTTTTCCATAGACATAAGGCAGGCTGAGGGCATGGCGGGGGTGGGGGGACTGCAGGGAAGGAGCATAGCGTCCTGCTCCGTTTCACCTGGGCCAGCTATTTGAGAGTGCAAAATGCTTTTGACTGGGGGGCATCAGGGTCTCAGAGGCAGCAGATTGATAGATAAACTCCACATAGTAGCAGGATTCAAGTGCATGGCCTTTCGCTTTATAGGGTTCTATATAAACCTATTATAGTGTTAGATTTACATTATAGGAGTGGAACAGACAAAAATAGAGCTTCAAACTAACAAGATAAAGTCAGATAAACCTTCTCTCCTTAGCTTCTCCCTCAGACCAGCCAACAGGAATCAGTCCTAGGTGGAGATGGGTTATGATGCAAAAGTTCTGTCTCTGAGAAAACACATTTCTATGGAGCAACCCCATCACTGCCTTCATCTAGAACACTGAAGGAATTTGGGCACAGTAGACCTGAGAGGTGGAGAAGGCAATGGCAAGCCACTCCAGTACTCTTGCCGAGAAAATCCCATGGATGGAGGAGCCTGGTGGGCTTCAGTCCATGGGGTCGCTACCAGTCGGACGCAACTGAGCGACTTCACTTTCACTTTTCACTTTCACGCAATGGAGAAGGAAATGGCAACCCACTCCAGTGTTCTTGCCTGGAGAATCCCAGGGATGGCAGAGCCTGATGGGCTGCTGTCTATGGGGTCACACAGAGTCGGACACTGAAGCGACTTAGCAGCAGCAGCAGCAGCAGACCTGAGAGGAGAGTGGCTTGGTCACTCATCCTGTCTTAGGGGCCCCCTTCCACCCTTAGAGTGTGGACCAAGCTAGTACTCAGGGTCTCACTCTCCCTGGGGAACAGTTCACTTGATTATTTTATTATTTTTTAAAAAATAGTATTTATTTGGCTCTGCTGGGTCTCAGTTGCAGCTCTCAGGATCTTTAGTTGTGGCATGTAAACTCTTCATTGCAGCATGTGGGATCTAGTTCCCTGACCAAAGATCATACCCAGGCCCCCTGCATTAGGAGCATGGAGTCTTAGCCACTGGATCATCAGAGAAGTCTCAATTTTAAGAACCAAAAAGATCAGTGGGAGCTGAAAGCAAATCCTTTTGTGAGCAACCTGCCCACTTTCCCAAGCAGGGCAGGACAAATGCTACAGGGAGGTTTCACCCTAAACATTCTCCCTTTGGAGGGAGGTTTTATCTCAGCAAACATCAGCCAGGAGGGCCTGGAGGTGCAGGAGGGGCACCCCGTGGTATCAGCATGCTGTCCTGTGTACTGAAGACTCCCCAGGCCTCCAGCTCCGCATCCTACAGCTGAGAGCTCCAGGACTGTGTGCAGAGCCGGGGCTGGGAGGGATCCTGGGTTCTGGTCTTGACTCCCAGGACAACCCTCTGAAGTGGGGCATCTCGCATCTCTGTTGGAGCCAGGTCAAGTCAGAGAAGCCAGGGTCCTGGAGGGAAGGGACAGAGCAGCAGGACAGACCTGACCAGGAGAGACAGAGTGGGTGGGGGGCACAGGCACTGGACTTGTCAGAGAAATAGAACCCCAACCCTGACTCTGCACACTGATCTGCTCCGCTCTCTTGGTCAGGTCAGTTCCACTTTCTGCACACAGTTTCCTCATCTGTAACATGGAGACAACCGTCACCATCCAGTTTGCTGAAGAGAGATGCTTGCGGATCAAAGGGACAGGAGAAGAAAGGTACTTGTGATCCTCACAGGGGGCAGGTGAGGCTGCTCCCTGCTCCCTTCAGCACCAGAAGTGGTAGCAGGACAGACTAGAAGGCCCCCCACCCAGAAAGGGCAAAAGCAGAAGGGAGCCACAGAGGATGAGACGGTTAGATATCACCACTGACTCAATGGACATGAGCTTGAGCAAACTCCAGGAGATGGTGAAGGACAGGGAGGCCTGGTATGCTACAGTCAATGGGGTCCCAAAGAGCCGGATATTACTGAACACCACCACCACCCAGAATTAATTAAGAGGCTCTTGTTTCTCAACACCTGCCTGGAGACTGAGTCCCAGCACCACCACTCACTGGCTGGGGAAACTTGGACCAGACAGCTCAGCTCTCTGGACATTATCTTTGACCTGGGAGAGGGGGTGCTGCTGCTGGATGACTGCTAAGCTCTGCCTTTGTCCTCTGGTCCCTCCATCCCAGGCTCCCAGTGAAGGTGCCAGCTGGCTGGCAGCTGAGAATGGCTGCAGGTGGGACAGAGGATGGGGGGCTGAGCTAGGGGCCAAAGGGGAGCCCCATTTGTTCCCCTGGCACCTTGGCTGAGCATCCTTTCTTTTTATTTTATGTATTTATTTACTTATTGGCTGTGCTGGCCTTCATGGCTGCATGAGGGCTTTCTGTAGTTGCGGCAAGCGGGGGCGGCCCTTCATTGTGGTGCTCAAGGGCTACTCTTCTCATTGCGGTGGCTTCTCTCATCGCAGAGCACGGGCTCTAGGCGTGTGGGCTCAGTAGCTGTGGCACAGGCATAGATGCCCCACGGCATGTGGAATCTTCCCAGACCAGGGATCGAACCCGTGTCCCCTGTGTTGGCAGGTGGATTCCTAACCACTGGATTACAGGGAAGTCCCCATTCTTCCTATTTTCAGCCTTCCATGTTCGTTCATTCACCTGCTTCTGCAGCAAACATTTATACAACGTGCCAGGCACCATCCTGGGTGTGGAGAAACAGAAGTGAGTTTGTTCACAGCCTGGTGGAAGACCACACGAGATGTAAACAGATGGTTCCCAGCCAGCCTGGAGCATGGGGAGGGCCCCCATCTGGGAGGGCCCCCATCCACGAGGGACAGCTCTCTCTCAGACACTCAGTCAGCTTGCTGCAATGATGGGAAAACACAGAAATTCCTCGGCACCGAACAGCTTAGGAGTGGTAAAAAAGAAAAAACAAAACAAAAAACATGCCAGAAAGGTTACTGTGTGGGATAATTAATGTTTTGCTGAGAAGAAAAATATTAGTGTGTGTTTCTCGGCATGCAAACACCTCAGCCAACAAGACGACTCAAAGAAAACAAGTGGAACCATGGGGTTTTTCTCACAAAGGCTTAAAAAATAAAAGGGAAAAGAAACAGACAGTAGCCACAGACACACCTCCTCTGGTGGCTGAAAGAACACTCCCTACCAGGTGAGAAAACCAAGAGCCAGCGCTGGGCAGGGCAGGGCCCAGCTGCTGCTCCTTCCTGGGTGAAGCCTGACCAGCACCCACACCCCACCCTACAGCTCCTGATCCAGGCTGCCTTCTCATTTCAAGGCACTCATTTCCATTGCCGGGGCAAGGGCAGTGTCTGCCCACACTAGTCAAGCATCTTAAGGAACCAGAGATTTCTAACTTCCGAGGGGGCATTCAGGGTTTCCCAGGTGGCTCAGTGGTAAAGAATCCACTTTGCCAATGCAGGAGACACAGGAGACATGGGTTCGATCCCTGGGCTGGGAAGATCCCCTGGAGGAGGAAATGGCAACCCACTCCAGTGTTCTTGCCTGGGGAATCCCATGGACAGAGGAGTCTAGAAGGCTACAGTCCATGGGGTCACAAAGAGCTGGACATGACTGAGCACAGCACAGCACAGAGGGGAAATTCAGCAGGGGTCACTTTCATTCACCGGGAGTCCCACCTTCGAACAAAGGATTGCCTTGTCTGCAGCTCATGTTCACAGTGGAAAGACTTGGTTAATAGGAGGGGATAAACTATTTTTATTTCTACTCACATGAACTATAAAAAAAAGAAATGTTCAGAATCCCCAGGCAAAAGGATGGGCCCAAATGAGCCTCTCTCTAGTTTGATGCCAAAGCTGACAAGGGCTGCCAATAAGTGCCAAGAAAATCCACCAGAACCAAGGTGCCTGTTCTCTTCCCCAAGTGCAATTCCAGAGCTGTTGACCCTCAGGAGGATGGCTGTAGAGGAATCCCTTTAGGGGATCCTCTAGATCTAGCTTTAGGCCTCCCTCTAGAATCCAGGAACTTCCCTGGTGGTCCAGCGGCTAAGACTCCATGCTCCCAATGCAGGCGACCAGGTTCAGTCCCTGGTTGGGAAGCTAGATCCCACATGCCGCAACTATGACCCAGCACAGCCAAATCAATAAATCAATAAATAAAATACTACTACTAATAATAATAAACAAGTAGAATCAAGTCCAGGCCTCAAGAAACACGAGTTCAGGAAGGGTCCTCTTCCCACTGTGTCTCCAAGATGCCCAGGGACTACGGCTTGAAAGAAAATTTGTAAGACAGGGTTGTTGCTGCAACTCCCTCTTCTGCCCCTGCCTACAACCAGATTGGCCCCAGAGTCCAGGCAAGAGTGAGCTCTCGGCCATGTGTGGGCCAGGGAGAGCAATGAACAGCCAGAGAAGCCCAGGGCACCCCTGCCCTCCACTGGGACAGGATCAGGCCTGGGTCTTGCCATCCAGTTTGGGCATCAGTGACCCCTTTCTGTAAGCCCAGGGCAGATGCAGAGCCGGTGGCCCCTACCACACCCAGCCACTGGCAGGGGCTTGCTGAAGTCTGTGGCTTGGCTCTGGGACCAATGGTCAGCCTGAGGTAGTCCTCCACCGGGGTGCCTGCTGCCCCCTTGGCCATCAGAGACTCTCACATACGGTCACTGTTCTCCCTCCCTTACTTCCCCCCAACCACTACGTTTAAAATGGATAATGGACAAGGACTTGCTGTATAACACACAGCTGCTGCTAAGCTACTTCAGTTATGTCTGACTCTTTGAGACGCTTTGGACTGTAGCCCACCAGAATCCTCTGTCCATGGGATTCTCCAGGCAAGAATACTGGAGTGGGTTGCCATGTCCTCCTCCAGGGGATCTTCCACACCCAGGGATCGAACCCACGTCTCTTATGTCTCCTGCGTTGGCAGGAAGGTTCTTTACCACTAGCACCACATGGGCAGCCCATAACACATAGACCGCTGCTCAGTATTATGTAATGACCTAAATGGGGACAGAGTTTGAAAAAACAACAGATATTTTGAATCACTTTGCTGTATATCTGAAACTATCACAACATTGTTAATCAATTCTACTCCAATATAAAATGAAAAGTTTAAAAAGAAAAAAAAGAAGACTGGTTGTAATGCTTTTCCTTTCCAGTGATTGTACTTGTACTGGACTCCTCCATCTAAACCATTTTACTGAATTTAGTTCCTACATTTTTTCTCTCTTCATCCCCTTTTTCTTTAACTCTTTTTGGTGGGGAGAAGTGATGAGGACCCTGAAAGGACACCGAATTTCCAATGCCAGTGCCCTCTGTGGCTGCGGGGCTTGTTAAAGGAACAGAATGGCTGTTCCACTAAGCACTCCACACCTGCTCTTTGCATCTGTGAAGACTGGCCTCAGAGGGGCCCAGGTGACTCTGAAAGCCTGCACGCTGGCATCCAGAGTCTGCCTAAGTTGCCAGTTTGCTTCAGCTGCAGGTCTGCAAGAAGAGAGGAAAGGGGAACTTCCCCGGTGGTCCAGTGGCTGAGAGGGCTTCCCAGGTGGTACTAGCGGCAAAGAACCTGCCTGCCAATGCAGGAGACATAAGAGACATGGGTTCGATCTCTGGGTCCGGAAGATCCCCTGGAGAAGGAAATGGCAACCCACTCCAGTATTCTTGCCTGGAGAATCCCATGGACCGAGAAGCCTGGTGGGCTACAGTCCACAGGGTCACAGAGTCAGACATGACTGAAGCGACTTAGCATGCACACGCACAATTGGTTGGGAATCAGTCTGCCAATGCAGAGGGCATGGGTTCGATCCCTGGTCTAGGATGATCCCACGTGCCCTGGGGCAACCAAGCCTGTGCATCACGATTCCTGAAGCCCGCACACCTAGAGCTCATGCTCAGCAAAAAGAGAAGCCTGCATGCTGCAAAGAAGAGTAGCCCCTGCTCACCGCGACTGGAGAGAGTCCATGCGCAGCGTCAGAAACCCAGCACAGCCTTAAATAAATAAATAAGTTTTTAAAAAGAGAGAGAGAGAGGAAAGGTATTCTGAATTCTGGCACGACCACTCTAATTAGCAGCAGCAGCAGCTCACCTGAGAACTTGTTAAAATTCTCAGGCCCCACCTGAAACCTGCTGAAACAAAACCTGGGTAGGGGGACTCCGCCACCTGTCACTGACGTGGCGGCCCTCCAGGTGCCTCTGACGGCGTCAGCCTCCAGAGAGCCTGGCTGGCCTTGATCCTTCCTGAGAATAGGCCTGCCACCAGCACTGGAGAGCAAAGGTGGATGCGGCTTCCTAGAAGACTGCCTGAGGTTCCTGATACAGGTGGTGAGGCGGGAGCCTAGGGGAAGGGTCTGGAAAGCAGCCCGACATTCATAAGGACCTGGAGACCTGGGCCATTCCACAGATCCCCAAGGCAGCATCATCCACCGAAGAGTCAGTCTCCTAAATCCCTTTCACTTCCCAGGAAAAAAACCCAAACCTTAGAAAGTTAGGTCATTTGCTCAAAGTCTTTCAGAAAACCAGTGGCTGAACCCATACTCAAGCAAGAACGAAACTGACCTGAAAGCCAAACCCAGCATCTGAGGCTACAAGGATTTGCTGGTTCATTGAGACATTTGATAAACAGCACAGACTGCCTGACACAGTACAAGCTTATTTACATCCAAGCCTGTGTGGTAGGGGTGACCACTTTCATTTTTCTGATGGAGGGAAATTGAGGCTTCCAAGGGCAAAGCCACTCTTGGAAGCAAGGAGC
Source organism: Bison bison bison (assembly GCF_000754665.1). Taxonomy (NCBI): domain Eukaryota; kingdom Metazoa; phylum Chordata; class Mammalia; order Artiodactyla; family Bovidae; genus Bison; species Bison bison. The sequence goes on from NW_011495071.1 coordinate 9,547,694, forward strand.
TGAGTCAAACTAGAACCCAGATGGCCAGCTACAAGCCCAGAGCTTGACTCTGGACTGATTTCTCCCTTGAAAAAACCCTAATGGCCAATGCCAGCAGCTCGTCTTGTCCCTGAGAAAGCCCATGAACAGTGATGGGTCCCCAGCAGTTCTGCCAGGAACACACGCCAACTCTGCTCCCAGCACCAGCCTGGTGTCTCCGAAGGTAGAGAATCCGCCTGCAACACCAGCGACTTGGGTTCAATCCCTCTGTCGGGAAGATCCCCTGGAGAAGGGAATGGTTGCGTATTTCAGTATTCTTGTCTAGAGAATCCCATAGACAGGGGAGCCTGGCGGGCTACAGTCCACAAGGTCCCAAAGAGTCGGACACGACTGAGCGACTAAGCACACACATATCACACTTCGCAAGGCTGAGCACCCACCTCATGACCCCCACCCCTTCCTTGGGCTCCAAAGTCTCTCCCCATCCCCAGCTGTGCACAGCCTTGGGCAGGGAGGGCCCCACCATTAGGTCCAGACATCACGTCTCCTCTATTTCTTTGCTCCTGCGGTTCTCCCTGGATGAATGCCCCCTTTCCCTGGATTTACAGCATCCTCCTGCGGTGGGGTTGATGTCACTTTAATGAGAGTTACAGCTGCCTTCAACTGTGACTGCTGCATTCCAATTTATGGCCAGGCCTCCAGGAGCCCAGCAGGACTTCTCCCTGGCAGGGAGGGGCGGTGGCCTGGACTGGGGTGGAGAGTGGAGGACTGCAGTCTCCTGCTTGAGCCTGGGGACAGCCAGCCCAGCTCTGAACTAGGGCCCCAGGCTCGAACTGGGGCAGCAGGGAACACTAAGAATGGGGGGCGAAGGAAGAGGAGTCATGTGCCTCAGCTTTTCTGGCCTCTCTCCTGCCATGCCTGTGAGACGCACAGCTCTGAACTGGAGGACCCAGGGCAGAGGAAGGTAGAGGCATTCACAGAAAGCCTGTTGTTCTCTAGTTGAATCCAGATGTGGATGGAGGGAGGGGGAGAGAGGGAGGGACCCTGGAGCAACCCTGGAGGGAGGAGGGGAGGGGAGAAGGGGAACTGGGAAAGCAGACCGCCTGGCAGGAGTGCCAGAGATGTCCTGGGATTATTTCCGGATCTCAGTGTCCTCTGACGAGGGTCTAAGAGTGTTGCCCCAAATCGGTCTCCGTTGTCTCCAGATAATGGATAAGAGGCGACATTGCCAGTGGGCTCGAGCACCTGTTGAAAACCCGCTGCCATGTATGGAGAACATGTGGACTTGCCCTCTGCCCAGCATCTCTCTGCTACGGGCCCAAGGGTGGAGGTGAATGCCTAGGCATTGAACACAGTGCTTCATTTAATTATCACAACAACTGATGAGATGGTAATTATCACTTCCTTTTTTATTATTGCCTTATTTTTGGTTGCATTGGGTCTTTCATTGCTGTGCGCAGGCCTTCTCTAGTTGAGGTGAGTGGGGGCTGCTCTCTAGTTGCTGCTAGAGTGCTTAGACCGCAGCTCAGGCTCGGGGCTGTCTGATTCCACTGCTCACGCTCTACCACCCATTTTGGAACCACTGCATTTGCCCAAGACCCACCCGTTTCTATAAATCTGAAGTTGGCTCAAAGTTGTCCTAAAGCCATGCTGGAGACAGGCTCCTGGGGGCAAGACCTTGGCCATGCGTTTATAATACTGCAGCCAGCTATGCCCGCCTCTGCGCCCTCCTGGGAGGAGGAGTCTGCTCTTCAGCGGCCTTAGAGAGGGAGGCTGCGGTGCCTGAGAAGGCCCAGGGTGCAGAGTCCCCTAGAGGCCACTGATCCCTGGGAGAGGAAGGCCCTGTCCCCCACCCCACCACACCTGCCGGTGGCCTCATCCTCCCCAGGAACAGGAAATCCGTGATCAGGTCCAAAGGCTCAGCTGGGAGTGGGAGCCAAGAGCAGCATCAGCGAGGACATCACCCCTGCCCGCCCCATGTGGGACCAAGCACAGAGGCAACATCTGACCCCTGAGTGAGAGGCCGTGGCTTGGATGGGACCCAGGACTGTGCGGCACAGAAGGCCCTGGAGAACAGGCATGGGAGCCCAGACTTTGGAGTCAGGTGGTCTGCGTGTGGCCCTGGTCCTGCTGCACTGGCTGCATGACCTTGACAGAACACTGTGTCTCATTGTACCCTCCTGTAAAGTGGCGGGCATCATAGCTCCTATCTCCTAGGGTGCAAGTGGGTATTAAGTGAGAAGTGAGTAAAGTGAGTCACTCAGTCATGTCCAACTCTTTGTGACACCATGGACTATACAGTCCATGGAATTCTCCAGGCCAGAATGCTGGAGTGGGTAGCCTTTCCCTTCTCCAGGGGATCTTCCCAACCCAGGGATCGAATCCAGGTCTCCTGCATTGCAGGTGGTTTCTTTACCAGCTGAGTCACAAGGGAAGCCCAAGAATACTGGAGTGGATAGCCTATCCCTTCTCCAGGGGATCTTCCCAACCCAGGAATCGAACCAGGGTCTCCTGCATGGCAGGCAGATTCTTTACTAACAGGGGAAGCCCTGTTAAGTGGGAAGCTGACTTTTATTTCACTTTGTGTATTTATTTATTTAGTTAATTAGTTAGTTAGTTATTTTTTGGCCACATGGTCTGGCTTGCAGGATCTCAGTTCCCCGACCAGGGATTGAACCCAGACCACGACAGTAAAAGCCCGGAATCCTAACCAGGAGGCCATCGGGGAGCTCCCTGTGCATTTTTAGCATTTATAGTGAGTGCTCCCGAAATGTTCGCTGGTACATTTCTAGATTCCATTTCTTATACCACTGCTGACTCCCGTCTCAGTCTCCTTATGCTTATTATAGGTAGGACGATCCTTTTGGATGAAACCATTTAGTTTCCCCAGTATCCCCAAACCTCTCATCCCAGGGACCCAAGGGCCTATCAAGGTACTAATTAGCAAAGCCTCAGGACAGGCCCAGGCGGGGAGGGAGCCTTATTGACGTTAATTGGTACTATCAGATCTTTGCCCAGTCAGGATGGAGCAGCGCAGGCTGTGACAGTGTCTCTGCCCTTGGGGTTCACAATCTGTCCAAGACTGCACCACCCCCCGTGGCTGTGGTGGGTGGCTGGGTAGGCAGCTCCTCCCCTCTCTCCCCTTCACAGGGCCCAGCATGTGAGAAGGGCAGGGGTGAAGCAGGGATAGAACTACTGTCTACCATACCGTCTCCTACGAAAGGGTAGGGACCAGGGTCTCAGACCAGCCAACACTCCAAGTGCAACCATGATGTCTACCCTGTGAGAGACGCCAGCCTCTGCCAATGGCTCCCAGCTAATTTAATGAACCCAGGGAGCTTGTTTGAAATCCAGAGTCCCAGGCAATGCCCGCTATGGTTGAGGTCCCGGCACCTGTATTTTTAATTTTCTTTCTTTTTTTTTATTGGCTGCACCTTGAGGCCAGAACTTCCCAGACCAGGGATGGAACCTGTGCCCCTTGCTGTGGAAGCACAGAGTTTTAACCCCTGAACCACCAGGGAAATCCCGGGGACCTATATTTTCAACAAGCATCCAGGGGATTCTAATAAGGCTGGTCTGCAGGACCTCATTTTAGAGAAGACTGGTCTGATGTTCGTGTGTCCAATATTACTTAGTGCAAAGTCAGGTGCACAGTACTCAACAACAATAAATGCTGATTGATGAAAAAAATGAATGAGTGAGCAAGTGGGCATAATAGAGACTGAATATCTGTAGGGTCTAAATCAAAGATCCACCTTCCTCTAGGAATTCCCTTCCTTGGGGAAACTTAAGCCCTTCCTCCCTGGCTCACTCTTTTGTGGTTGGGACCAGATTTCTTCTGCTGAAATTGCAAGTGGCTGTCTAAGTGCTAAGGAAAGTTCTAGGCCAAGCAGAAGAAACCCCACAGAGTCCCTTTCTCCACTTCATATCTAACCAGAGAGGTCAGGGATCCCTGAGGTTTCTATTTCCAGAAAAACTGCAAGTGCACACAAAGGTTTGCCTTTCGTTTCCAGAGTTCTGGGCCCTGAAGCTATCCGTGATTAAGGATCCTTGATGAAGTGTCCTTTGATCTGTGAGTCATCTTAACTGCGGGAAGCTGGGCAAAGGTGAAGGGAGGACCCAGAGGAGTGTCTGGGCAGAGGGAGAGGCAGCCAGGGCTCCATGGGCACCCCCCAACCTAGGAGAAG
>NW_011495071.1:9551959-9552839 GCF_000754665.1 Bison bison bison
CCTAGGAGAAGAGGGGCCTGGAAGCCGAGGTTAGGCCTGGATTTCTTTGCTCCCTTCTCCGTCTCTCTAGAAGAGTGAGGGGAACAGGGGACAGGGCTGGGGGTCTGACAGACATGGGGCAAGAAGCACTGATCTGACCAAGGAGTACCACCGGGAAGGCAGTGAGGGAAGGAGAAGAAAAGAAGTTTTTCCTTCTTTTTTTTTTTTTAAATCTTTTTCCCTTCCCAATTTTTTCTTTTCTCTTTTCTGTCACCACCATGCATTTGGAGCTGATGCGATGAGTCTGTGAATACACTCACTATACCATTTTCCTTTTTTGACCATACTACAAGGCATGCAGGATGCTCTTTCCTCAACCAGGGATTGAACCTGTGCCCCCTGCATTGGAGCCTGGGAAGTCCCAAGAAGCTTTCCTAAACTCCATTTGCTGCAGGCATCAAGCTAATTGTGCATCTCATCACATTTAGTCCTCGGTATAACCCGCCTGCAGGAATTCACATCTGCTTTTCACACAGGGCACGGAGCCTCACTGGGCGGGGGAGGGGTGTCACCCACTCAGCTTCTCACAGCCAGTAAAAGGCAGGGCCAAGATTTCAAAACCGGGATCCTCCCTAAACTATGAGACTGGGACGGGTTCAAACTGCAAACTCAAGGGACAGTTTTTACTCTATCCTCCTCGGGCACCACGACAGCTCTTTCTCCGCTTCCCTTCTGTTATTTGCAGGGAATGAGAGGGAGGTTCCAAGTGAACGGTGAGAATCGGATGCCTTTCCCTCTGCCTTCACCCTGAGGGCCCTGACCCCCACCCCCACCCAGGCAAGGTCTAGCATTTGAAAGCTGGCTTGGTCTGATTTGTTCAAGGGCATCAGGGCAACCACAC
>NW_011495071.1:9552939-9564143 GCF_000754665.1 Bison bison bison
GGGGGGGGGGACGACTTTCAGATCCCTGATTTCCAGGAGGAAGCAAAAAGTTACAAACAAAATGGAGAGCTAGTCCCTGTGTAGATGAGACAGACGCTGGGGCATTTAGGTAGAACTTGAAGCCCAAGGCCTTGGAGCTGGACTTGGCTTCCAGGTGGAGCCCCACTCCTTTCTGATGTGACCTTGGGCAAGTACTTTGACTTCTCTGAGCATCCATTTCCTCACCTATTAAATTAGTAATAACACCTGCCTCCCAGAAATACCCTAAGAATTAAGTAAGAAAATGAACCCAAAGTTCCTAGGCTCACAGTAAGCACTCCATGGATAGTCACAGGACTTTTCACTTCATTTTTTAATAAGTGGGGTATTTGGGGGAAGTAATTTGAAATTCCAAAGAGGAGGCATTTAAAATGAGAAATAATTTGTAAAAGCTAGGAGATGATTAAATCATCTCCTTTTCTCATCTGTAAAATGGAAATCATAATAGTACTTACTTACCTCAAAGGGTTGTTCAGGATTTAATGAAAATTCATGAAAAGTCTTTGACATTCTCCGGCAGAATATTAGCATGTATCAATGATTCCTATTACTGATCAGACTCTCCTGATTTGCACAGGGGTGCTATACGCAGGTCAGAGAAGTTGTCCACACTGAGGAAAAGGTAGAACGCTTAAATTCAAGTCAAGGAGATTTGTGTTATAAATTCGAAAGAAGTTTCTAGTTGAAAGCTGGCTAAGATCCCCTTAAGACAATATGGGATCCTCTCCCCTCACAGACATTTATAGAGAGATGGAACACTGTTTCAGAGGCTGCTAGACATGGCCCTGGCTGGAGGTGTGAATTAAAGTTTATGTCCAGGGAGTCAATCTTTGCAAAAAGCTCTGTTATTATTCATATTATATTGATGCATCTTAGAATCATATTCATGTCTTCTTGTAAATCTTTTCTATAAGATCATATAGGAGAAAATGATAACAAATGAATAATGAGAGTGAGCTATCAACTATTTAGACACAGTATGTTCCATAACTACTAAGAATGACATGAACGGCTTTAATATATGGAAATATATGTATGAAATAATGTTGAGAAAAGCAGAACAGGAAACACAGAGCTTGGTCTGAGAACTTAATTGAAGACCTAAAACTCAGAAGATAACTTGAAATAAATATTGATCAAATTTTATTTTCTCTCAAATGGCCTAAAATGACGATATGTGTATATGTGTATATGCTCATTCACTCAGTTGACTCTTTGCAACCCCATGGACTGTAGCCTGTCAGGCTCCTCTGTCCATGGAATTTTCCAGGCTAGAATACTGTTTGTTTCGATGCTGTTAAGCATCATGAGCTGCTTGTAAATTTTGGAGACTAATCCCTTTTAGGTCACATCATTTGCAAATATTTTCTCCCAACCTGTGGGTTGTCTTTTTGATTTGTTTATTGTTGCCTTTGCTATGCAAAAACTTTTGAGTTTAAGTAGGTCCCATTAGGGGCTTCCCTGGTGGCTCAGCTGGTAAATAATCCTCCTGCAATGAGGGAGACCTGGGTTCAGTCCCTGGGTCGGGAAGATCCCCTGGAGGAGGGCATGGCAACCTACTCCAGTATTCTTGCCTGGAGAATCCCCATGGGACAGAGGAGCCTGATGGGCTACAGTCTATGGGGTTGCAAAGAGTCAGACAAGACTGAGTAACCAAGCACAGCACAGCACAGGTCCCCTTAAATGGGGAAAAAGTGAAAATAGTGGCATATTTTATTTTCTTGGGCTCCAAAATCCCTGCAGACAGTGACTGCTGCCATGAAATTAAAAGGCACTTGCTCTTTGGAAGAAAAGCTAAGATAAACTTAGCGTATGAAAAAGCAGACATCACTTTGCCTACAAAAGTCCATCAGTTCCGTACAGTCAAAGCTATGGTTTCTCCAGTAGTTATGCACAGGTCGGAGAGTTGAACCATAAAGAAGACTGAGCACTGAAGAATTGATGCTTTTGAACTGTGATGCTGGAGAAGACTCGAGAGTCCCTTGGGTAGCAAAGAGATCAAACCCATCAATTGTAAAGGAAATCAGTCCTGAATATTCATCGGAAGGGCTGATGATGAAGCTGAAGCTCAAATACGTTGGCCCCCTGATGGGAAGAGCGACTTATTAGAAAAGATCCTGATGTTGGGAAAGATTGAGGGCAGGAGGAGAAGGGGGCAACAGAGGAAGAGATGGTTGGATGGCATCACTGATTCAATGGACATGAGTTTAAGCAAAACTTTGGGAGATAGTTTAGGACAAGGAAGCCTGGCATGCCGCAGTCCATGGGGTTGCAAAGAGTCGGACAGGACTCAGAGACGAAAGAGCAACAACAATTTGCAAATATTTTCTCCCAATCTGTGGATTGTCTTTTTGCATTGCTTATTGTTTCCTTTGTTGTGCAAAAACTTTTGAGTTTAAGTAGGTCCCATTTGTTAATTTTTGGATTTATGTCCATTACTCTGGGAAATGACTCGAAAAAGATATCGCTGTGATTTATGTCAGAGTGTTCTTTGCCTGTGTTTTCTCTAGGAGTTTTATAGTGTCCAGTCTCACATTTAGGTCTTTTAATCCATTTCAAGTTTATTTCTGTGTATGTTGTTAAAGAATGGTCTAATTTCTTTTTTTTTTAACATGTATCTCTCCAGTTTTCCCAACACCATTTGTTGAAGAGACTGTCTTTCCAACGTTGTATAGTCTTGCCTCCTTCATCACAGATTGATGGACCACAGGTGCATGGGTTTATTTCTGAGTTTTCTATCCTGTTCCATTGGTCTATATTTCTATTTTTGTGCCCTTGAAAAAATGAAATAATGCCATTTGCAGCAACATGGATGGACCTAGAGATTGTCATACTGAAGTCAGTAAGTCAGAGAAGAAGAAATATGGGATGACATCCCTTATACGTGAGATCTAAAAAGACAGGATACAAATGAACAGACTTAGGGAACTTACAGTTGCCAAGGGGAAGGGGATAATAAGGGAGTTTGGGATGGACATGTGCACACTGCTAAATTTAAAACGGATAACCAACAAGGGCATACTGTCTGGCACAGGGAACTCTGCTCAATGTTATGTGGCAGCCTGGATGGGAGGGGTATTGAGGAGAGAATGGATACATGTACATGTATGGCTGAGTCTCTTCATTCTTTACCTGAAAACTATCACAACACTGTTAATTGGCTATACCCAAATGGACACGGCTGAAGTGACTTAGCAGCAGTAGCAGCAGCAAATACAAACTTAAAAGTTTTAAAAAAAATCGTGACAGTGATGGTGGTTCTGAGATCCCCAGTCTGGGGGAGGAGGAGGTTCTTCTTCTATTAGATAAGGAAGAGATGTGACTCCCTCCCCCCACATTCTGCCCCCAACTAGGACCTGACTCTCCCTTTCTCTGATCTAATAGAAGCCAGATACTATTTTTCTACTTGAAAAACAGATGCTAAAGGCCCTGAGCAGTACCTGTGATGGGAAAGCTGACGGCTGTGTTCAGTTATGGCCCCTGTCCACGCCCAACATGCTCATATTCACTCAGCTCCCTGACGAGAAAGAAGCAGGTCTTCTCATCCGAAGCTTTAATAGGTACGTTCATTTTGTGAGAGCAGTAAAAAGCCTGGCTAAAATATCTGTTTGTTTTTTCTTTCTTTTTAGTAATAAATTTCCTCAGGGTTTTGCATAAAGAAAAGGATATTTACTCCTGAAAAATGTAGTAAACATGAAGCATACCGCGTTGCTGGGGCCCCTGACTTTCCTGCAGGCTTTTTGCCTAAGGTCTCTGCTGGAACTGAGCAGGTGGCTCTGCAGGGCAGGGGCAAGACCCCTCTTCTCCAAGGTCTCCAAGCCTGCCCCACGGTGATGGAATTACTGAGGCTTGAAGGGACCAGATGCTCTCCAGGACACACATCTATTTTTTTCTCCGTCTGTGCTATATTCATCTTTTGTGGTTTTCCAGCCGTAGGGAGCCACACTAGCCTCTGCAAATGACCTGTGGGCTTCCATTTTGATGAGGTGGCCCAGCCTGTTTCCCCTGGAGACCCTGTTTTCTGTGGACCAAACAGCCAGTGAGATTCTTAAGGGCAGACTATGCCTAAGATGCTCACCCGCAAAGCACAATGCCAGGTACACAGGGCTACAGAAAACCTCATTATTGAAACCCTCTGTGTACCAGGTGCTATGCTGGTGAATACAAAGATGAGCCCCCTACCCCCAGCCATGAAAGGAAAGCCCTATGTGGTGTCACAGGGGAGGCTAAAGACGGCTTCTAACCTGAGCAAAGCCACTAATAGCGGGGCCGGCTTCCCAGGTGGCTCAGTGGTAAAGAATCTGCCTGCCAATGCAGGAGACACAAGAGACTTGGGTTTGATCCATGGGTGAGGAAGATCCCCTAGACTGGGAAATGGCAACCCACTTTAGTATTCTTGCCTGGAAAATGCCATGGACAGAGGAGCCTGGCATTCTATAGATCATGGGGTCGAACAGAGTTAGACACAACTGAACACTCATGCCTTAGCCCTTATTTATTTATTTTTTGGGGGCATGGGAAGCCTTGCCTCATGGCATATGTGATCTAGTTCCCTGACTAGGAACTGAACCCATGTCCCCTGTAGTAGCAGCATGGAGCCCTAACCACCAGACTTCACTTCCATTCTTTTATACCTTCTGGTTCAAGCACAAATGCTATGGAATCATTAAAACAAAAGGCAGAAGGTGAAAAGTACCTGTAGAGCTACCAAAAAGTAACCTAAGGGCCTCTTCCCCAGGCTTCCCAATCTGAACCCATGGTGACGCCCAATGGCCCGAGCCAAATGTCCTTGACCCCTCCCTCTCCCTCACCCCCAAGTCCAAAGAAACGTCAAATCCTATATCCAAATTCTACTTCCAACATGCAGCTGAAGTCCAACCCCTCTCACCTGCTGCTGCCACCGTGCTCCAAGCCATCATGATCTCTCCTCTGGACCTCTTCCACAGTGATCTCTTCAAAATAGAAGTCTGATCATGTCATTCCCTTATAAGATAGCTTTCAGTGACTGCCCCCTTGTACTTAGGAAGAGAAAACAAAACAATACTCACATCCTACCATTGCCTGCAAGGGCCCGCATTATTTCCAGCAGCTCTCCTCCCCTCAGCTCACCTCAGGCACTTGGCAAAATTTCTGGGAAGTCCACCAGGCTCAGGCTGGTTCATATGTTATTTCCTTTGCCTAGAACATTATCTTTTCATATCAAGCCTGATTCATCTTTTTAAATCAACCTAGACATTGCGGGTCTAGGCTAGAGTTTCCTCCAATTCTTCACACTACCAGTTACAATGATAATCTTTAAAATATTTTTTTTTATTTATTTTTGGCTATGCTGGGTCTTCTTTGCTGTGTGGGCTTTTCTCTAGTTGTGGCAAGTGGGAGGCTACTCTCCAGTTGCAGTATGCGGGCTTCTCATGGCTGTGGCTCCTCTGGTTGCAGAGCATGGGCTCTAGGGTGCATGAGCTTCGGTGGTTGTGGCTCCTGGCCTCTAGAGCACAAGTTCAATAGTTGCGGCACATGGGCTTAGTCGCTTTGTGGCATGTGGGATCCTCCTGGATCAGGGATCGAACCCAAGTCTCCTGCATTGGCAGACGGGTTCTTTACCACTGAGCCATCAGGGAAGCACTACAATTATCATTTAAGTATTTGTTTCTTGGAATTCCCTGGCTGTCCAGTGATTAGGACTCGGTACTCTTACTGATGAAGGCCCCAGCTCAATCCCTGGTTGGGGAACTAAGATCCTACGAGCTGCTCACAGTGCAGCATATATCTACACACATACATGCTGCTGCTGCTGCTAAGTCGTTTCAGTCGTGTCCGACTCTGTGCGACCCCATAGACGGCAGCCCACCAGGCTCCCCCCTCCCTGGGATTCTCCAGGCAAGAACACTGGAGTGGGTTGCCATTTCCTTCTCCAATGCATGAAAGTGAAATTGAAAGTGAAGTCGCTCAGTCATGTCCGACCCTCAGCGACCCCATGGACTGCAGCCTTCCATGCTCCTCCATCCATGGGATTTTCCAGGCAAGAGTACTGGAGTGGGGTGCCATTGCTTCTGCACTTCTTTTTTTTAATGCTCACTTCTCTTGCAGCTGTAGGTTCCATCTCAGGATAAGGAAATGCTGCATCTACATCACTGCTTTGACTGCAGCATCTAGCAGAGTCTCTGACTAGATGACTAACTGGTGAATGAATGGATAGATGGATGATGAACGGGTGGACAGATGGACAGATGTGTGTTGGATGTATGGATGCATGAACATCCAGTTAGGAGAGCAGGAACAGCCTCCTGAAAGAACTATCATGGAGAAGAAGAGGATTATGTTTGGGAACTTCAAGAGTCTGAGTCTGAAATCAATGAGCTGAGATGTACCTTCTCTTGCAATTCTGATCATGGAGGCTTCCTTTTCCTTCCTAAAAGTCATCAATTCAGTCCAATTCCATCTAAACTTCCCCTCAGCCCAGTTTTCTGCCGGGGAAGAATGGCTTCTCACCCAGCGGTCCCAGTCTCTCTCTCCTTTCTGCTCTCTACCCTGGCCCGCTGCTTCTCCAATTCACTTTCCCACCACGCCCTTGGATTTATGTAACTGAGTAACTGTAATTTGCACTTGTGCTTGGGCAGGGAAGTGACGAGAGCTTTGCAGTGGCCTTGAGGGGCAGAAATCTCCCTCGCCCCATCTCTACACACCCTTCTCAGGCTCAAAGCGCCAGTGGCCAACTCCATCCACACAGGCCCAGCACCAAGCCAGTCACAGAAAGAAATTAAAAGAAAAATCCTTCCATTACTGCAAAGTCAAGCTCCCTATGGCATTCTCCCCATCTCCAGGCAGAGATCACTGGTTCAGTCTTTCAGCCTTCTACAGGGCTCTGTCAGCACCTGTTCCCTTGGTCACAGACTGGGAGCTGATGTGGCGTGTCTCTTCCTGCCAAATCGAGGCACACTAAGACCAAACAGCAAAGGGGAGGTGCTTGCCCGGGTTGGGCTGCCCACTTCCCAGTTTCAGCGGTCTTCATAGCTGAAACTGGAAGACCTGAAGAGAATAAACAGAAAAGGTATTCTGGAAGGAGTTGTATGTACGTGTGTGTAGAGGGTGGGCCAGGGGAAGGGGGAAGCCTGTGCAGGTCAATCAGAGACTTAATAGTTGATATAAGAGGAGTGAATAAACAGTTTAAAATATTGGGTCAGCTGAAAAGTTGGTTGGGTTTTCTGTAAAATCTTATGGAAAACCTAATGGCCAACCTAATGATAACAGCCACCATTTCTTGGGCCTCTGAAAGTGAGTGTTGGTCATTCAGTCACATCGGACTCTTTGCCACCCCATGGACTGTAGCCCACCGGGCTCCTCTGTCTGTGGAATTCTCCAGGCAAGAATACTGGAGTGGATAGCCATTCTCTTCTCCAGGGAATCTTCCCAACCCTGGAATCAAACCCAGGTCTCCCACGTTGCAGGTGGATTCTTTACCATCTGAGCCAGCAGGGAAGCCATCTTGGGCCTCTACTACCTGTCAAACATGATGTGAAGTGTTTTGTACATAATGTTCCATTTAATTTTCAAAATGACCTAGCGATGGAAGCACTTAGGCACCCATTTTATAAGTGAAGAAAAAAGCTCACTGAGTCACAATGCTCCTGAGTGGTTAAGCTCTAGGGCTGAGATGCTGATGTCTTGCTTTGAACTACAACTTATAACTGCTTTCCTAGGGCTAGAGATTATGAAGGAAACTGGTTTATAGTGTGGCAGAGGACTCAAGATTAGACGTAAAGAACATTCTGACAATGAGAGCTCTTGGTTATAGTCAGAGTAATTGGGCTCATTAGAGCTCTTCCTCCAAGGGCCTTTACATTTAGATGAATGGAGGCTTCTATGCCTGGCTGGTTTAAGGGAAGCAGTCTCTGTTCCCAGCATGGGACTGGCTTGTTTGAACTGACAGCCTCACTGGGGTACAAGATTGCCACACACAGAACCGTTAGATGAGAGGAGAAGATAGCACAGGATGTGTGCCTGAATGCGGCTGGAAGAAAGCAAGGGCTACAGGCAGGCAGATGCTATTGTGGTTAAAAGCAAGGACTTTGTGGTCAGGCGGCCTCATGTTTGAGTCCCTTCTGGTTCCCCTACTTGTGTGACCCTGGGCATGTTACTTAACCTCTGGACGCCTCGGTTTCCTAGTCAGTAAAAAGAGGCTAAGAATAGAACACACTTTGGAGTGTTGCCATGAAAATTAAATAAGATGATACATGTAAAGTGCTTGGCACAGAACTTGGACACAATAAGAACATAATGAATGGTAGCTGCTATAATCATTGTTATTGTTGGAGTTCAGAGTAGGGAGAGAATAGAGCAGAGCTATAGGTCAGTAGCCTGGGAAACTTCCTGGCAAACTTCAGCTTTTTGTCCTAGTCTTGAAGAGTTGGTCAGATAAAATCCAAAGAAAGGCGATGGACAGAAGTAGGGCTTGCAAAATGGAGTGAGACTTCAAATTCTCTATCTTAAAAGAAAAATCTAGTGTGATCTGTGGTTGAATTCAAGGACACTGATTATGCAGAAGAGGTGGCAGAAAGAGATGAGGTTTCTATAATTCGAATAGTGACATAGATTCTTTCGAATTGTGGTGCTGGAAAAGACTCTTGAGAGCCCCTTGGACAGCAAGGAGATCAAACCAGTCAACCCTAAAGGAAATCAACCCTAAATATTCATTGGAAGGACTAACGCTGAAGCTGAAGCTCCAATAATTTGGCCACCTGATTCAAAGAGCCAATTCATTGGAAGAGACCCTGATGCTGGGAAAGATTGAGGGCAAAAGGAGAAGGGGGTGGCAGAGGTTAGGTAGCACCACCGACTCAATGGATATGAGTTTGAGCAAATTCCAGGAGATAGTGAAGGACAGAGGAGCCTGGCGTGCTGCAGTTCATGGGGTCGCAAAGAGTTGGACACAACTTAGTGACTGAACAAAAACAGCAAAAGACAGTCTTAAAAACCTAGAAAAGAAACCAGACACACAGGGCTTCTTTGCTTACTTCTTCCGGGATCTCACTGGGGTGAAGAGGAAGGGGCCTGGGAATATGGCTGGGGGCAGAGCCTGATGATGGATGGGGGACAGGACCTGAAACAGGAAGTTAGGAAATGTGGGTGAGGCCCTAATGAGTCATGTGAGAAGACCTAATTCTAAGGCTGGATTGAGATGAGTGTCCTGTCAGGCAGGAGGCCAGTTTTGAGACCCTGGGCATCCCTCCAGCCCTGCCAGCTCAGGGTGGGAGGCCCTCGGGGGGCATTCTGTGCTACTCCACTGTTCTCTTGACAGCCCGCCTTATCTCTCTAATGGGAAGATAAACTCCTTAGGGACCAGGATGTTTCCTCAGGAAAGATGCTGTTTGTTTTAGATCCACTAAGCTTAACCCTCTGTCAGGTTGTCAGCTATCAACCCCTGAGATCAAGCATCACTGGGCGTTTGTTAAAAATGTAGATTTTCAGTTCTTTTTCTTAAGAAGTCAGGTTGACTAGATTTAGGGATCTAGGTATCTGTGTTTTTAATAGGCACCTAGGTGATTCTTTTGATAAAACAAATTTGGAAAACATCGAATTAGATAATCCTCTGAATCCCTTTCAGTCTTAAATTTATGCCGCAGAGTGTAGTAAGAAGTCCAGTTCAGATGCTCAGTCGTGTCTGACTCTTTGCGACCCCACGAACTGCAGCATGCCAGGTTTCCCTGTCCATCACCAACTCCCAGAGCTTGCTCAAACTCGTGTCCATCAAGTAGGTGATGCCATCCAACCAACTCAACCTCTATCGTCCCCTTCTCCTCCTGCCTTCAATCTTTCCCAGCATCAGGGTCTTTTTCAATGAGTCAGTTCTTCGCATCAGGTGGCCAAAGTAAACTGGAGTTTCGGCTTCAGCATCAGTCCTTCCAATGAATATTCAGGACTGATTTCCTTTAGGATGGACTGGTTGGATCTCCTTGCAGTCCAAGGGACTCTCAAGAGTCTCCTCCAGCATCACAGTTCAAAAGCATCAATTCTTCAGTGCTCAGCTTTCTTTATGGTCCAACTCTCACATTCATACATGAGTACTGGAAAAAACATAACTTTGACTAGATGGACCTTTGTCAGCAAAGTAATGCCTCTACTTTCTAATATGCTGTCTAGGTTGGTTATAGCTTTTCTTCCAAGGAGCAAGCTTCTTTTAATTTCATGACTTCAGTAGTAAGAAGAGCTCTGGGCTAGTAGTAAGGAAGTGGTTCTGGGCACCCCCTGCAGTTCAAGACACCTAACTCTGCTGGCACCCTCACGGTCCCTGGGTGCTTGGGTACCTGTTGTCATCGTTACTAACCTGTGCTGGGGAAAACCTAGATGGGAAGAAGGCTGAAGAGAAGGGTATTCAACATCTGTGATTAAGATCTGGGAAAAAATAGGGGAACACAGAATAAAGAGAAGTGAAATGAATATCAAGGAACAATAGGTTCTGAACATCCCTCTGGCATTTTCTCTTCTGGAACTGGCAGGACTTTGTAGGTGTCAGCAAATAGGTGTCACCCACTATACCCAGGGGACACTTAGGCCCAAAGAACTTTTCAAATGTTTCCAAAGCACACAGCTAATCAGAGGAAGCAGGAATCCACATCCCTCCTGCCTTCACCAATTCACTGTTGGAGTGCATGGCAAGGCACCCATTTCTGTGGGTTTGTGGGACAGCCTCTAATGGTCAAGCGCATCTTGAGTCCCTGGACATCCTCCAGAATGGTCTGCAATCTACTGTTTTCCTGAATTTGCTCAGACTATCTGTGGGATAGTGAACAGGGGTCTGGGGAGGTGGGCAAGACTGGGGAGAAGTCGTGAACGGGGAAAGTAAGGGCGACCAGACCGAAAAGAACCTGCGCAGGGGCTCAGAAAATGTGGGCACTTCAAGGGCCATGTCCAGAGAGGCGGCCTGACTGATCAAGATTTCACACCTGACGGATGTCAATGCCAGCAGAACCTCAGCCCCTGTCTCCTGATCTATGGCAGTCAAAAGGCTGAACGCGAGGTGAGGTCCGATTTTGCAGAAGCAGCGCAGAAATTCGCCGTCTCAGAGAAACTGAAAAGACCAAACAAAACCCCTAAAACACCAAGCCCGATTCTTTCATCCACGTGGCACAAGACCGGGCCAAAAAAGAAGGACGGGGCGGGGGGAAGGG
>NW_011495071.1:9564243-9564371 GCF_000754665.1 Bison bison bison
GCCCCTGCTGGGAGGAAGGGATCTGCCAGAAGAGTCAACTCCCGGGCCAGCCCGGTCGCTGCCGGGGCGCGACGGGGAGGGAGCGCGGTTGAGAAACTCAGTTCCCACCAGGCCGCCGCGCGCGGGCA
>NW_011495071.1:9565027-9566646 GCF_000754665.1 Bison bison bison
CAAGCCCGACGGCACTCTCATTTCCTTCACCGCAGACTTTAAGAAGGTGAGGCACCGTCCGTTGCCTGGCGGTGGGACGGAGGGGGGAAATCTGCGTGCCTGAGAGGGTCCCGTCTGCTGGCCGGAGAACTGGGCCAGGAGAGGGACAGGGACGCGACTTAGCCAAGTCACGCGGGCTCTTCTCCACACCTCTTTGCCCTGCTCCCCAGCGCCCATCATTCTCCCCCACGAACTGCTCTGCTGCCCTTCAGACTCTCCCTTGCGGCCTTTCACCTTTTTACTCTGGGCGCCCAGGCGCCCTGACCAGCTAGTTCCGCACTTTCATCTTCCAGGTCTTCCAACGCCCTCCAGGCGCTGACCCTACTAGAGTCAATGTTAATAACCCCGTCTCCCTTTCTGGAGTAATTCCCTCAGGCTCTATCAGGAAAAAGTCCTGGGCCACGCATCACAGGTCCTGGGTTCTCACTGTGACCTAGGGCAAGTCCCTTTCCTTCTCTAGGCCGCCTTTCACACCTCTGTACCGGAACAAGAGGGTGAGCCCAGGTCTCCCAGCCCTGACTTCTTGGAGTCTATGTACCACCTCTCCTTGTTCACTTCCTTGGGCTGGGGAAGGGGGTTCCTGGGCGGAGCTACGTGTCCCCCAGGCCAAGGAGAAGCCACCTCTTCTCTTTGGAATGTAAGTCTGGGAACTTGTAGTGGAGGACCTGGGGAGAGGCCCCGGGTGAGGTCCCCAGGCTCTGGGAGAGGTGCCACCTCTTACCCTGCTTGGCAGAAGGGCTGACCAACCCTCAGTTTTGGCTCAGATTCTGGGGAAGCGGGTAAAGACCAGCCTCTCGTGTGTGTGTGTGTGTGTGTGTGTGTGTGTGTGTGTACAAGTAGGTGGGAAGGGGGTAAAGACCAGCCTCTCGTGTGTGTGTGTGTGTGTGTGTGTGTGTTTGGTGAAGAGAACAAGTAGGTGGGCCTGGCCCCCTGGATTGCGAGGTGGAGTAGAGAATGGAGGTGCTTGGGGTTATCAGGAAGCAGGCCTGGAAGGGCAGTGAGTAACGGTGACCCAGGGGCGGGAACCCTGGCGGGAAAGAAGGTGGGTGAGGTGTGGTACTCAAGGGAGTCTGCTGGTCAACTGAAGCATCCTCCCCACCTCCCTCTCCTGTAGAAAGAGGCCCTGGGAGGCTCTGGGGAAGGGGAGAGGGGAGGCGGATGAGTCAGCCCGCAGTGGGGAAAGCCCAGGGCTCTGGGGCAGCTATCTGAGCCTCCTCTCTCTCCTTCCTCTTGGAGACCAGAACTTGAGAGGACTCAGGGCAGAGTTTGCAGAGTCACCTAGGGACCCAGCCACATTGCCATAGATGGTGCATCCAGGTTGGGGGCCAGTGATCCCATGGACAGTGGAGGTGGGGCTTGACGGCTGATCTGTCCCTGGACTATTGGGCTGTCACTGACCAGGGATGCAGAGAGACCAGCTGAGGGGGTGGGGTGGGGCTAGGGGTGCTTGAGTGTTGCGATCGGGAGGACTGTGCGGTCCCTTCCTTACTCAGCAGGCCTAAGCTAGGTTCTCGATTCAGGCAGGGGCAGGTGAGTGTGTGTGTGGAGAGAGGGAAGCTGACAGGGCAGGAACACCTCCT
>NW_011495071.1:9566802-9572471 GCF_000754665.1 Bison bison bison
CCTCCCCACTTAAACTCCAGGGGAATTTTGTCAAGTCTGTTCTTTTCCTGGAAAACCCCCAAATAGGGGAAGCAGGAGGCTAAGCGTCCCCTCCAACCTTCCATTGAAACCCTTTGTCCTTGAGAGTGAGCCTCAGGCCAGCCCAGGAGTCTCCCACCTTCCTGCCCCACTGCCCATTGTTCTGTGGCCTTTCTGGAACCCTCGAGAGACTTCCCCATCCCTGGGACCACTCCAGCAGCCAAGACTGTGGGTAGGACACCGGTCAGAGAGTCAACGAGTAGGGCTCAGCTTTTATAACCTCTCGCTGCAGCTTGGAAGGTTTTATTGCTCTATCCTGAGGGCAAGGGTAGGGGAGAGGCCAGTGGCAGTGGGGTGCAGGCCTGGGGCTTGGGGCTGAGGGTAGAGTGAGGGGCCAACTGCCCAGTTAGAGAATCCATTTGGAACTGATTGTAAGAGCCTCATTTTAATCCCCGCAGCAGTTCACACCTCCCTGCAGCAGTTAAAACCTCCACCCAGACTTCCAAAGACTGCTTTTCAGAGTAACCTCTGACCCAGAAGCTGGCATTTCACACCTGCCCTCTGGCATCTCCAGTTTCATTAGCAAGGGAGGGAATTGCGAGTGAAAATTACCAAAGGAAACCAGCTTTCCAAGGTCCCTTCCTACTCTGGATTTCTCAGCTGGCCTGGGGTGGGGTGGAGTTGGGGAAGGCTGGGAGTGGAGTGGAATAGCCTTTAACTCCACCCTAGTCCATGGTCTGCATTGGCCAGAGCAGCTTTTATAATGGATCTTTCTGGGGTGGGTCACCTCTCTTGTTGCTCGCCCAGTCCTCAAGGTCTCCGGCAGATTTCCAAGAGAAGCTTCTATCTAGAAGTAATGACTTTTCTTGTAGGAAAAAATCCTGGACCTGGTGTTTCTTTTATACCATGTACCAAATCCGTTTGGGGGTGGTTTGGGAACGGTCCCTAGTCCATTTGAGGATAGTAACGTTGGCTGTTTTGTCACCTTTGGGAAGTAGTCCAAACTGAAAGGAGACAGACGTAGTTTAACCCTGGGCAAGCTACTTGATCTCTCTAAGGCTTCATTTTTCCATCTGTAAAATGGGGATGATAATGCTACTGTTCCCATGGCCATTGTGAGAACTAAACTGAGTGACATATATGAAATACTCACTGTGTATCATCTGCCGTACCCAATGTTCCAGAAATAGAAGCCACTGACTTTCATAATTATCACTGGCTCACGTCACATCTCAGCAGGGACCCTCTGTGCTAAGCTCGGGTGCAACGATGTTGAACAACAGAGCCAAAGTCACACGGAAAGACAGCACTGAGCCTGGAAGAGCCTTAGTCCCTCATCAGAACCTTCTCTCTGAAGCTCCATGTATTAGAGTTCCCCTGCAGAACAGAAATAATAAAAGAGAAATGCACCCAGGCCCGCAGAACAGAAATAATAGGAGGGAAATACACCCAGGTGGCTCAGTGGTAAAGAACCCGCCTGCTGAGCAGGAGACACGGGTTAAATCCCTGGGCGGGGAAGATCTCCCTATGAGAAGGAAATGGCAACCCACTCTGGTTTATTCTTGTCTGGGAAATCCCTTGGACAGAGGAGCCTGGTGGGCTACAGTCCATTGGAGTTGCAAAAGAGTCGAACACGACTTAGTGACTAAACCACCACCACAGAGCTGTAGAAGAGATTTTATTTGAGGGGTGGTTGGCTCACACGATTATGAAGGCAGAGAAGTCTGTGGTCTGTCAGCTGGAGGTCCAGAAAGGCCTGTGTCGTTCCAGTGTGAGTGCAGAGGCCTGAGAACCAAGAGCATTGACGTCTAAGGGCAGGAGAAGATGGATGTCCGGCTCACGCAGAGAGAGCAAATTTGCCCTTCTCCACCCTTTTTGTTCTTATCGTGCCCTCAATGGATTGGATGATGCCCACCCACTCTGGCGAGGGCCACCTTCCACTCAGGCTCCTGTTTCACATGCTAGTATCTTCCCGAGACACCCTCACGGACACACCCAGAAAAGATGTTTTATCAGCTCTGTGGGCATCTCTCATCCCAGTGATAGGTACATGGGAAGTTAGCCGTCACACTCAAGAGTTGCTGGCCAGCCCCTCCGCAGGGAGCAGTCATTCCTGCTGTGTCCTGCTCCCCAGGGCAGCAGCAAGGCCCCCTGTGCTGGATGTAATATAGACCTCCTCCAGCCGGTCGCACCCCTGCCCCAGTGCCCTCTCCACACCCCTCCAACCCTCTGCCTCTGCCAGGAGACAGGGCTCCAGCACTGTCTGGCCCACCCCACACTGCCACGCTGGACCTGAAGCCAGTAAAGCTGTCACAGTGATCAGCCCACTGTAGGACATGGAGCCCGGGCAAGGATCACACACTCCACAAGGCCCTCAAAGCTACCAAATCACCATCGTGCATGACTGTAAGCCCTACCCACAGGCTGCTGACCATCAGTTCAGGGCGCAGCTTTCAAAAACCATGCTGCAGCTCGGTGGCTCCCAAACTTCGCTGCACATTTGAATTGCCTGGGGAGCTTTAGAAAACCCAATGCCTCGCCTGCACTCCAGACCAATTAAGTCCAAATGTCTGAGGGTAGGAACCAGACAGCAGGGTTTTTAAAGAGCCGCTGGTGATTCCAATGAGCAGCAAAGTTTGGGAAGCCCTGGCAGACTGGTAGAGTTGCTTCAGGGATGGAGGGACTTGGAGGAGGCACAGGGTTAGACTGTGAAATGAAGGTCAAGCCCCAACTCAGTCATTTAGTTGAAACCTGTTGTTCTATCCACAATAACCCTAATGTGTTTAAACAGCATGTAGACCCGAGGCTGCGTTCTTGGTGCCCTCAGCACAAGAACGCTGATTCATCATACGGTCTCAGTAGGCAGTGCCCTTCTTTATAATTCAAAGCCTATGCATGTAATCATACCCAGATGTACAGACTCGCTGGGCATGTCACCGTCCTGACTCTCCAGCCTGGCTTTTGATCTGACAGTCGTCTTGGTCCCCTTCCCCCAGGTTGCTGTCCCCATCCCAGTTCTCTTTCCCTCTGAGTATCTCTTATCCTCTGAGCGTCCAGAATCTGAGGGAGGGGGATGAGTCATGTTCAAGCGGTATGGTTTGGTGCTGACGGGGCAGGGAGGGTGGGACTGAAAGATAAGAGAAAGTCATGTGCAGCTACAAAGGGCAGGTGGGGGTGGTGGTGGGCCATGGCTGCAACAGGAGCAGGGAGAAAGGAGCCAGACTCCAAATGTGGGGAGGATGGTGGCCAAGAGGGGCCACGGGCTGGACCCAGGATGTGTGTGTGTGTGTGTGTTAGTTGCTTAGTCATGTCAGACTCTTTGCGACCCCATGAACTGTAGCCCACCAGGCTCCTCTGTCTGTGGAATTCCCCAAGCAAGAAACTGGAGTGGGTTGCCATGCCCTTTTCCAGGGGATCTTCCCGACCCAAGGACTGCACCTGGGTCTCCCGAATTGCAGACAGATTCTTTCCTGTTTGAGCCACCAAGGAAGCCCAGAGCCAAGATAAAGGGGTCCATATAACAGGGCGGATCAGCTCGAGGTCACTCCAAGGGACCCATGCCCTGGGCACCCATGCCCTGGGGGGTAGGGGTCAGAGGAAGAAGCAGTCCAGAGAGCACAGTCATCCATGCCTTGGGGGCTCCCCGTCTGGGTAGGGGAAGCAGCTCCAGGCTGTGAGAGAGTCAGCAAAGATAGGGAATGTGCAAATGGCCAGACTGATGCCTGCGGCTGTTTGTTCTAACAGGATATCACATCATGGGGATGTCAGACATGACGGGCCTGAGGGTGCAGTGTCCGCCTCCCCAGCTTATGTTGGGTCCCTGCAGTTTGTTGGTCTGTAGTGGAGGCACGTGATGGAGAGGGTGACTTTCGGGGAACAGATTACGGTAGAGGTGCTTTCAGCAGAGGCCCAGAGCTTTGTGGTGCTCAGCACATTTCCCCACGGGAGTTCATGAGACGTCATCAGAGAGAACCACCCGGCTTGTGCCTGTGGGGCCCCGGGTTCTAACGCAGTCCCTCTGCCGTGTCTGAGGAAGCCCTCCCTGTGTTAGGGATCAGCAGCCCTGCCCCAAGGTGCAGCCTGGCCTGTACCTCCCACTCCCTGAATACCCACGTCCAGGTGGAGTCCTGGGAAAGGATCCCGGGTTGTGCAGTGAGGACTGCCACCTCGGACAAGTCAGTGACCTTCTGTTGTTGACCGGGGAGAAATGGAAGTGAGGGTCTTCCTGTGAGGCTTCCCACGGGTCACAGGGGCGGTGCCGGTGAGACCGAGGCCAGCTTTGAGGTAAGAATCACAGCTGTCTGGGTCTCACACACTGAGTGGTCACTCAGATCACACACTGACAGTGGCGTTCACAAACCTGGCCTCATTTGACCCTCACCACTACATCGAATGGCGGGTATTGCATCCATTTCACAGATGTGCAAACTGAGACTCAAGCCTGTGTAGTGACTTGGACAAGATCAGTAGCTAACGATCCAGGATGGGGACCCAGGGATTCTCCCACTGTGTTCTGACTGCCTGTGCTTGCTGTGACATATAAATGGGCTCCTTCCTGGAGGCTGAAGAAACCTGAACAGGGGAGGGGAGAGGAAGAAGGAGGCTGAAAAAAGCCTTGGTGCCGAGGGACACATCTACGGAGAAACTTTCCTGCTTACAGACTTGGGCTGGACTCCTCCCCCCAAGCTCACCACATGCCCCACCATGAATTTTGAGTTTCAACCTCTTCACTGAGCCTGGGATATTCCTCTTTGCCCTTCCCCCGTGGCTCCTGGAGAGACCATGGGAGTGAGGGGACCATTTTTTAAATAGCTCATAGATACTTCTGAGCACTCACTGTACATTTTTCTGCGCTTGACCAGCCGTGTGGCTTGACAAGTCACTTAACCTCTCTGAGCCCGAGGCTCAGACACAACACAAATACCATATCACGGCTTGGAGACATGTTGTGAGGAGTGAGTGAGAGGCCTCAGCAAAGCAGAGACCAGCGGAGGCAGGTGGGAAGAGAACTAGAAGTTCCAGCCGGGGCCCCAGCCCTCCTTCCTGACCCAGCCAAACAGATTGTTCCTGTTCTGGGGACCCAGGCATCATTAGGACTCCCATCCTTTCAGTTGGCAAGTGTTGAAGTGGCTGCCCCCCCCTCTGGGGGGGCAGGGGGAGATTCTGATGAAGGGCTGGGGGTGAGGGAGGGAGGCGCTGGGGCTGGGAATGGGAGTGAGCGGGAAGTGTGAAGCCCCATCTCAGGAGCCCTGAGTCAGCGGGACATTGGGGTGCATTTGATCCACATAAAGCCGCACATTGTTCCTGGAACAGTTGGGACAGTGGTGACCTTTGGGATTTGGCTGACGGAACACTGGGGGCCTGGGGGAGGGCAGGGGGCACTGCCCTCAGCACGCGGTTGCACAGATGACCTGTAACAAGAAGTCTCTGTGTAGGCGTAGCCCCTGGGGTCTGCAGGCATCTCATAAAGGGGCAGCCTGCCTCCCCAGGCACCAGCCGGGGAGTGTGCTTGGCTTGGCTTTGGGTTGATTCTGTTTGCCTCTGTGCCTCTCCAGGGGTCCGGCCAGAGCAGCCCAGGTGCTCCTGTGCCTGTCCTGGGGCAGCCAGTGCAGGGTGAGGAGGGCCCTGCTCCCTGGCTGCCCCCTAGGCTG
>NW_011495071.1:9572571-9573208 GCF_000754665.1 Bison bison bison
CACCTCCAGCACAGGGAAGCCAGCCCCTCTCTATCTATAAAGCGGCTCCAGCCAGGAGCCGAGCAGTAAATATTTGGGTTGGCTCAGGACGGTCCTCAAAACCTCATACTCTGGTGTGCCAGGAAGGAGAGCGAGATGGCAGAGGAAGCTCCCGGGAGACGGTGTGCGCCGTCCGAGGGCCAGGGGGAGAGAGGAGCAGGCACTTTGCGGGGACCTGGAGCATGGCCTCCAGCCTGGGCTGTGTAACCACGGTGGCCCAGAGGTGGGCTGGGAGAGGGCTTTTGAGGGAAGATCAGTTCCACCATGGGCTTTCCTGGTAGATTGGCTGGTAAAGAATCTACCTGCAATGCAGGAGTCCCCAGTTGATTCCTGGGTGGAGAAGTTTCCCTGGAGAAGGGATTGGCTACCTACTCTAGTATTCTTAGATTTCCTTGGTGGCTCAGATGATAAAGAATCCGCCTGCAATGCGGGAGACCTGGATTCGATCCCTGGGTTGGGAAGATTCCCCTGGAGGAGGGCATAGCAACCCACTCCAGTATTCTTGCCTGGAAAATCCCCATGGACAGAGGAGCCTGGTGGGCTACAGTCCATGGGGTAGGTAGCAAAGAGCTGGACATGACTGAGTAGCCCAGCACAG
>NW_011495071.1:9573308-9593536 GCF_000754665.1 Bison bison bison
CACAGCACAGCAGCTCCACCATCTGACCCTCTTCGTTTTCAGTTCCCCCGTGGTCCAGGGCTGGGTGGGCAGCGAGGTCTGAGATGAGAGAGCCTCCCCGCACTTCCCCATGGTGGGCTTTCTGGAAAAGGGGGCTGAGGAAGGGCGCTTGGAGTCAGGGGCAGGGGGGCAGTTGGAGCTGGGAGCTGGTGGTGGGAAGGAGGGCAGAGGAGGAGGTGGGGTTGGCCAGGCTAGGCTGGGGAGGTGAACTGGGAGAGGCGGGTGTAAGTGCCTGGATGTAGGTGAGTGTAACAGCCTGTGTGCGGTGGGTGCAGAGACTGGTGTGTGAGAAGGCATGGAAGACACTGTGTGTGTGTGTGTGTGTGTGTGTGTGTGTGTGAGAGAGAGAGAGACTTTGGGGGAAGAAGGGAGGGCGGGAGAAGAGTGTGGAGAGACTGTCGGGAGAAGATGGGTGTGTGTGACTACACGCAAGGGGTGCTGCGGTGATCGAGAGAAAGCGGGTGACGTGGAGACTCCTGGGAGAGGCCACGAGGGCAGAAACGTGCTCCTAGGAGCAGGGGTGCGAGAAAGGAGGGGCCCACGGCCGAGCGGAAGTGTGGGCCTCAGCACGAGGGGCATGGGGGGCCTGGGTGCCACTGGGTGAAGGGTGGAAGATCGTTCAAGCATCAGCACCTCTGGATGAAAGCTTGGCCACGTGGCCCCTGAATGGGGGCAAGCAGGTGTCTGTCTGTGTACAGTTACGATTCGACTTGGCTGTAATATAAAACCCCACAGCAGTTAAAACAAGAGAGGTTTGTTTCCCCCTTTCATTCTGGAAGCTGGCAGTTGGGCTTGTGTGACAGCGCTAGGGTCATCGGTGCTCCTGTGGCCTGTCTCCGGGGTCTCCTCCTGTCCCCAACACCGAGCTTTCCCTGGAGCCTCTCCCCCGGAAGGCAGCCGTAGGGGCCTGGCACAGGCTGTCTGCTCTTGTAAGTGCAGAGGGCTACCCCCTGCTTTTCCCAGAACAGCCTTCTATGAGATACAGAGCGTCTAGGGCAGGGAGTGAACGCAGAGAAGAATAGAATATCTGGGAGAGGGCTCAGCGGGGAGCTGGGAAGAGCAGAAAGATCACGGGAGTTGAGTTAGAAAATATGGGCGCCTGGGGCTGGCCCTGCAGCTGGATGACCTTGAAGGTCACGTCCCCTGCTGGAACCTCACTGGAGCATGAAAAAGCTCCCCTGAACCTCTAGAAGCCAAAAGCGCAGCTGTAGGACTGCCAGTCGGCAGGAGCCTGGGTACAAGGAAGCCCAAGAAGAACCGTCTTCTTGTTGGGGGCAAGAGGTTTCGATGGAGGCCCCAGAGCATGGGTGCCTTCACTCAGCTTTGTGTCAGGCTGAGGACACTGCATAGATAAGGTGGAGCCGCTGTCCTGAGCCAGGGGCACAGCGTGGAGGGCCTGGGAGACTTGTTGCCCAGGCAGAAGACGCTACACGAGGACTGGGGCCCTTCCGAGGTGTTTAGATAAAATGCACGCTGGCCTAGCACAACTCAAGTTTCTGATTCAGCTCTGAGCCAGAGATTCGTGCATGTCACCTCCAGGCTGAAAATCCAGTGATGACTTCCAGTGGTCTGCTAGATGAAGCTCAGACTCTTTGACTGGGCTCTCAGACCCTGTCCCTGCCCTCCCACCAGCCTCTTCCTTCCACTCTCACTGCCGTCCCCTCCCTCCCTCCCCTCCCTGGTACTCCCATCACTTTGCTTAGGACCCTGGCCTGCTCTTATTTGTCCAGTCCATCCTTCATTTATTCATTTCTAGATATGTACTGAACACGACACCTGTTGTGTTCTAGTGGGTGGGGATACACTGCAAATAATATACTATCCTGGCCTCAAGGAGTTGAATCTGGAAGGAAAGACAAGGAAAGAGGTCATTCCAGACACAGTGGGAGGAAGGTAGGGATTGGACCTGGCCAACTCTGCTGGAGGGTTGGTGGGGGTGGATGGATGCATGTGAACTGAGTCCTGAAGGATGCTGGGCAGGATGGGACTGGATATCCCCGCCAGGCATCAACTCATAGACAGGCACCTGGCCTCGCTTACTCTGGAAACCGCCACCTCTTTGGTTCAGTGCTTAGAACTGTCAGCAAAGATGTGGATGCCAGCCTCTGGGGGGTACACTTTATGGTGAGGACAAAATAAGCCTTGGAAGGGCATTAGGCAGATCATAAGACGGTAGCGTGAAGAGATGGATGGGTGGGGGCATTAAGATGCCTTTGTACCTCCCCGGCTTCTGTAATGGGGCTTCCCAGGTGGCGCTCGTGGTAAAGAACCTGCCTGCCTATGCAGGAGGTGCAAGAGATGCAAGTTCAGTCCCTGGGTCGAGATGAGCCCATGGAGGAGGAAATGGCAACCCACTGCAGTATTATTGCCTGGGAAATCCCACGGACAGAGGAGCCTGGTGGGCTGCAGTCCACGGAACGACTGAGCACACAGCACACACACACACGTTTTCTGTAATTGCCTCTCTCTTGGCTAGAAAGCCCCCTATCCTCTCATTGTCCAGAACCAGTGAAGTACCCTTCAGTCTAGTACAGGGGTTCCCAGCCTCCAGGATCTAGTGCCTGATGATCTGAGGCGAAGCTGATATAACAATAGAAATAAAGCACACAGCAAATGAAACGCGCTTGAATCATCCCCCAACCGTCCGTCCATGCCTGCTCCCACCCCCCAGCCTGATTCATGGGGACATTGTCTTCTACGAAACCTGTCTCTGGTGCCAAAAAGGTTGAGGACCTCTGCTCCAGTAAGTCTTCCCTCCCTCCCAGCCCCATGCTTAAAGGGACCGGAGCACTAGAGTCGGACACGACTTTCACTTTCATCTTTACCCTATAGCACTCTGCATAAGCCTCAACCCTAGGCCTCATCATGGGCGCTGACTTCAGTTGTAGGTCAGCTTCCCCTATGAGCCCCTTGAAGACTGGGGCCCTGACCTTGGTGTTGCCCACTGCCCTGCCTTGCCGCCTGTGAAGGACCTGCCCCAGGTGATGCTAGTCAGCACTCTCCCACCGATTTGCTGATTACCTGCAAGCTCCAGCAGAGTCAGCTGACTTCTCTGGGGCTCTGGTGTGTCTCTGGAAGAAAGCTCTGTTTTCTTGCCTCTGCAGGTCTGGAGTTGATCACAGTTGGAGCTAGGCCAGGGATTGCAACAATTCTAGAGAAAAGCTGAAGGAGTCCAGCCCATGCTGTTCTGAGACCTTTCACTCATTTTTCCTCTCAGGAATTCCTTGAGGTGTAGGTATTGTTGCCTGTACTCATTTTACACATGTGGAAACTAAGATACAGACAGGTCAAGTGAATCCCCCAGGATGACATGGCGCGTATCAGCAAAGCCAGGATCTGAATGCAGGCAGCACTGGCTCCAGAGCCTTTGCTCTTAACTATCCTGCCCTCTGAGAACCTTTAAACCACCCACAAAGGACTTCAGCAGATCCTCACTACAGTAAGTTCCCTGTATACAAATGAGTTCCCTTCTGGGAGTACGTTCATATGTCCAGTTTGTTCGTTAAGTCCATCAAGGTTAGCCCAGGTACCCAACTAACACAGTTGCCTATATAGTACTGTACTGTCATGGGTTTATACTTTTCACACAAAGAATACATTTAAAAAAACACAAAAAGTAAAACATTTTTAATCTTACAATACAGTACTTTGAAAAGTACAGTAGTACTGTACAACAGCTGGCATACAGGGGCTGGCATCGAGTGAACAAGCAAGAAGAGTTACCAACTGGAGGAGGGAGAGGAGGTGGGAGATGGTAGAGCTGAAGGATCATCAGCAATAGGAGACGGAGGGCAAGCTGCAATTTCATTCACGCTTGACGTTGATGGCTCAGGTTCTGGTTCCTTGCTGGAACCAGATGCACGTTGGCATCTTTGAACGTTCGCAACTTGAAAGTTCGTATTGGGGACTTGGTGTATCTCTGTGACCATCCCCTCTGTATGGCCCAGTTTCAGCCCTGGTACCGTCCCCTCCTCTTCTTCCTGGTGGCCTGCTCCTGGGGGGCTGCAGGTTCCTAGGAACCCGTGGGAGAAGGAGCCTTATAGAAACTGCCCATCTTAGACATCCTAGCCTGAGACCTGGGCCTGAAAAGCCTGCCATATGCTCTTCCCAGCTGTGTCGTCTGCCTTGGGCGTTAGGCCACATCTGGGTGGATCATCCCAGGGGATTCTTGGGCAAGGAGAAAAGCTGGGAGCTTAGCACCTGGTCAGATGTTCCCTGAAGCAGGGGGCCCTCTCCCCCTGCCCTGTCCTCTGTGTTGAAGGGAAAGGGGGCCCTGTTAGTGAGTCTGAGGTGTGGGGAGTAGAAGGTAGGAGAGACACTGGTCATGATGATGGAGCCACAAAGATCCAGCTGCTTGGACTGCTGTCTCCCTCCTGGGCTCAGCACAGGGAACTTGGTTTCCTGGAGATACAGATTAAGAAGGTTGGAAAATTCAGGGTTTACAGAGGCCCTGGGCAGAGCAGGCAGAGGGATTAGAAAGGTGATCCTGCGTCATCTTACCCTGATGTTTGCATCAGATGCTGTTGACTGTTAGTCACACACAGCCTTGAATGGGAGCCACTGTAGTCCTGGGCAGGTCTGCAGAGGACACGCAGACTACACGGCGGGAAGAGGGCCCTGCATTCTCTTCTGTCTCTCACTGGCTGTGTGGCTGCAGGCAGACCGCGCTCTCTCTCTGGGCCTGAGCTTTAGTTTCTTTAGAAAGTGAAAGTGGTGGTTGCTCAGTCATGTCCGACTGTTTGCACCCCCAGGGACTGTAGCCCACCAGGCTGCTCTGTCCATGAAACCCTCCAGCCAAGAACACTGAAGTGGGTTGCTGTCTCCTTCTCTAGGAAATCCTCTTGACCCAGGGATCAAACCTGAATCTCCTGCACCATCTGGTCTGTAACTGGGCATCAGAGACATTGGATTAGTTGACCTAGAAGCAGTTGTTCATTATGGTTGCGAGAGTTTGGATTTTGGAGGCAGGCTGCCTGGGTTAAAAATTTTGGCTGCATTTCCTCTTGGTCTCATGACCTTGAGCAAGTTATCCATTCCAAACACAGTAATAATCATAGTTCCTACCTCCTGTTGTTGTGCAGATTTGAATGGGGCAGTATAGCCTTTTTGACTCATGGTAACAGTGACTTGTCCCTTCCAGTTATAAACTTCAATAAATCGTTGTCCTACAAAAATAAATGAGAGACATAGAGGAAATCTATCTCAACAAAAAATTCTCATCCCCTCGCTTCACCCGCAGTCACATTCCCATTTTGGTAGCATTTTGCTGTTGTCATTGACTTTGTTATTTAATCTAGAAGCAGGGAAAATATTCTGACAGATTTCGTTCACCCCCTGGTCTGGTCTAGAATTTTAAATACTTTCTCTGGCTAGTGGTAGATGGGTAGTGTCCAAGCCAGGAGGCCAGCTCGGGGCAGCCCATAGACCACAGGCTATGGCACGTGCCTGTGGTATCGGAAAAGATGCTGTGAATATCCCAGATGGCATTCCCTTCAAGGGTCACGGCTGAAAATATGCGGACTTTGGATCCTGCCTGGGGGTCCTGCCAGGGACATCCGCCTAACACAGCCCCAGGAGGGGAAATCTGGTATCAAGTCTCACCTGGCAAAAACTGAGCGGAAAATGCACCCATGTACCAACTCCAGTCTCCCCTCAGCCGACCTGAGGGTGTGGAAGATTGGATGACCGAGGCTTGGCGGGGCAAGGACAGCCTAGCCTCATGACCCAAGAGCGGATTTCCTGCTGAGAGGAAGCTGAGGTTACCCGAGCTGTGATTCACCTTCCCTCCAAGTCTGGGACCAGGAGGAACCTAACATAACCTTTCTCACCAGCTGGGCCTCAGTCTCCCTTTCTACGATCTTGGTGGAAAATCTCCCTGGACAGTCCCACCCCTCAATGTTCCAGAGACCATTTATAGTGAAGGGAAGTAGGGAAAGTCCTTGGAGAGTCAGAGAAATTCCAAAGGGCATGGGGTGGTGGGGTGGGGAGATACTTCCCTGGTGGTCCAGTGGTTAAAATTTTGCTTGCTAATGTAGAGGGTACCAGTTTGATCCCTGGTCAGGAAACTAAGATAAGATCCCACATGCCTTGGGACCCAAAAACCAAAAGATAAGACTGAAGCAATATTGTAACAAATTCAATAAAGACTTTAAAAAGGGTCCACATCAAAAGACTCTAAAACAAACAAACAACGAAAACGACAGAAAGATCATGGGGATTTGTGGGATGATAGCACTGGAAAATCCCTGGACGGAAGAGCCTGGTAGGCTGCAGTCCATGGGGTCGCTCAGTCGACACGACTGAGCGACCTCACTTTCACTTTTCACTTTTCATGCACTGGAGAAGGAAATTGCAACCCACTCCAGTGTTCTTGCCTGGAGAATCCCAGGGACAGGGGAGCCTGGTGGGCTGCTGTCTCAGGGGTCGCACAGAGTCGGACATGACTGAAGCGACTTAGCAGCAGCAGCACTGGCCAGTCACTTGCAGTGGGCCAGTGGCCCCAGCCAGCACCGCTGAGCACTTAACTCAGAGCAGGCATTCTCTGTGTTTCCCTTCACACCAGCCTGTTCTGTCCTCACCACAACCTCCGGGTAAAAGTGGCATCATCCCTTTACAAACAAGGCTTAGAGAAACTGGGAGATGAGCTGAACGCCACTAATACACTGCAGACTTGGAGGGGAACCCTGGGCCCCTCACTGCCTACACTGGAATCCAGGGGGGCCCCTCAGACCCTGTTCTCAGAGCATTTCACTTGGCAGGAAGCACTCAGTGAACCGGGATGTTTGGTGAATGAGCCCAGGGCACAGTCATTGAAGGATTCATATCTATATAGGCTCTATACCCTCTGTGTTGGTACAGGACCACTAGGGTTCCTGGAGGAACCATCAGTGCGACCAGGGTCCCTCCCAGGCAGGGGGGATCTTCCCACACTTAGACCACTGCTGACTGGGACCTGCTGATGTCTCATCGGGAGCCATTAGCCAAGGCACAGAGCTGGGTGAGAGCAAGGGATACCTCAGGTGCCCAGGGTTTCAGCAGCCGGTTTGGAAAGGGAACCCCATCCCACAGCCCCTCTCCCTTCTTCCTCTGCCCCTCTCTGGCCTCCCTGATTCACACAGTCAGTCAGTGACAGGAAGGAGCCCTTGGCCTGCTGGCCAGGCCATTAGTAACCCCATGGGGAAAGGGGAAGTGGGGAGGGAAGGGGAAAGGTGAGTCATCGCAGCGCCCTTGGCAACAGCTGCTGCTGTGTCTGCCCTTAACCCCATCCTGACCCCGCCAGCTTCATCTGA
The DNA here is from genome assembly GCF_000754665.1 of Bison bison bison. NCBI lineage: Eukaryota > Metazoa > Chordata > Mammalia > Artiodactyla > Bovidae > Bison > Bison bison. The sequence continues at coordinate 9,580,637 of NW_011495071.1, forward strand.
GATGCTGGTGTCTAGAAGCCTGGATGACCAGAAGCACTGGGGGCCTTCTCCCCAAACCTACTGAATGGGAAAGTCAGCAAGAGGAACTCTGAAATCTGTGCTTGTAAAAAGTGCAGCCTCTGCCTTGTGACACCCTGGTCAGGCGGTCGTAGGGACCCCGACTCACCCTGATCAGGGAACACAGGGGTGCCCCAGAAGGGAAGTATCAGCTATGAGTGGACCAGGTGCCAAAAGCGGTGGTTTCCTTTAAGGTGAATTTCTGTACTTTTAAACAGCCTTGTTTTTGGAAAGCTTTCTAGCAGTTCACTATGTGAATTTTCCAGAAGGCTTTGGAACATCTGGGGTGTGTTCTTTTAAGTCACGGGTTTAAATGGGAAAGAAAAAAATTCCCAGGACAGCAGGAGGGAGGTGTCCGTTGCAGGACAGTGTCCAGGCCTGTGTTCTCTGAGGGGGGGTGGTCTGAGCTGAGCATTGTGTGTTGAGGGGGGGACTGGTGAGGAGATCTCACCCCCTCCAACCAGCCCCCATCCTTCTGCCCTTCCCCATCAGGATGTGAAGATCTTCCGGGCCTTGATTCTGGGGGAGCTGGAGAAGGGGCAGAGTCAGTTCCAGGCTCTCTGCTTTGTCACCCGGCTGCACCACAATGAGATCATTCCCAGCGAGGCCATGGCCAAGCTCCGGCAGGTGAGTGCCCACCCCAGGCTTGCCCCAGAGCCTGCACGCACCCCTGCAGCTGAGCCCTGGCCTGGACCCCACCCACCCCAGCCTCAGTGTCCCACCCCGCCCTGATCCACCTAATCCCTGGCCCCACACTCAGCCTCTAATCCTGAGCCCCCTGATTATGCCCCAGGCCACACCTGATCCCATAACCCCAGATCCCTAATCTGCACCGAACCCCCATCTCTCAAATTCTTCCTGCCCCCAACCTCAGCCCCTCCCCGTTTATGATGGAGGCAAGTCAGATCTGCCTTCAGCTGTGGCAATGCCACTCATCATCTGGGTGACTCTAGACGTGTCACCTCCCTTCCAAGTCCCTATTTTCTTTGTTTTTTGGCCACGCCACAGGGCATGTGGAATTTTAGTTTTCCCAACCCGGGATGGAATCCGCCGCAGCCCCTGCATTTGAAGCCCAGTCTTAACCACTAGCCCTCCAGGAAAGTCCCTCAAAGCCCCTATTTTCTTACTGAGAGACGGGTTACAGTGAGAATTAAGTGGGACAGAGCATGTAAAGCATTCAACGCAGCTTTGGAACCCCTCAGCTTTTTGCCCACTCCCAGTCCCTTCCCCTACCCCAGGCCTCTCCCTGGCCTCATGTAAGCTCCCTAAACTCTTCAGCAGGACCTGTCCTAGGTCCCACCCTTCTGTCTGCTTTTCCCAGAGAGACTCAGTTACCTGGATGTTGGCAAGTACAGGACCCCAGCGGTCACTGACCCTGGGACAACTGGCCTGGCTTGCCCACCCCCATCCCCACCCCCCCAGCAACATGTCAGAATTTTCCCTAAGGTCTCAGAGGTCAGCCCAGTGGCCAGCTGAAAAGAATTGACGGTGCCCTGGGTATCAGTTTTTCCACCAGTTGGAGGGGGGCTGGTTCCCCCTGACTGTCACCCTGCAGGTGGCCCCAAGGATCTGAAGGCAGCCAGCCTGGGTTTTTCTGACAATCAGCGATCAGGGAAAGAGTGGGCAGGGGGCTGACTGAGGCCGGGTAGGAACAACTCTTCTCTTCCACTCAGAAAAACCCACGGGCAGTGCGGCAGGCTGAGGAGGTGCGGGGCCCAGAGCAGATGCACATGGACATCGCCGTCAACTTCAGCCAGGGGGCGCTGCTGAGCCCCCATCTCCGCAACGTGTGTGCCGAGGCCCTGGATGCCATCTACACCCGCCAGGAAGACGTCCGGTTCTGGCTGGAGCAAGGTCAGCTGGGTGCGGCCCACTGCTATATCACCTCAAATATGATGGGGAGCAATGATGAGATATGGGAGTTCTCCACCCAGCTAGGACTGGTCAGGGAGGGCTTCCTGGAGGAAGTGATGCCTGCGTGGCACTGGCAGGGGCAAGTGGAGGACTTGAAGTCAGACAGTCCTGAATCCCTACTTACTGTGTGACGTCAGCCAGGCCGATAACCTCTCTGGGCCAGTTTTCTCATCTGTAAAACAAGGATGGTAACACTTAGCTCATGGGAGCACTAGGATGCCTGAAGGGGCCATGTGGGGAGGCCCCTGCCCCCGCCCTGACCCCCGCCTTCTCTCCCAGGTGTGGATGGCTCCGTGTTCGAGGCTCTCCCCAAGGCTTCAGAGCAGGTGTTGCTGCCTCGCTGCGGGCAGGTGGGGGACCGCGGGAAGCCCTGCATCTGCCGCTATGGTCTGAGCCTGGCCTGGTACCCCTGCATGCTCAAGTACTGCCACGGCCGCGACCGCCCAGCGCCCTACAAGTGCGGCATCCGCAGCTGCCAGAAGAACTACAGCTTCGACTTCTACGTGCCCCAGAAGCAGCTGTGCCTCTGGGATGAGGACCCCTAGCCAGGCTGGGACGAGGGGTGGTCCCCGAGGCAGCTGCCCGGGACCCACTGCCCCTCCCCCAGCCGCCAGAGGGGGTGCCCTCCACCCCCGACAACGGAGGCCTTATCGCTCTTCCTTCCCATCACCTAATCCCGGAGCCTCTGGCTCCCTCACCCGTGACTGTGAAAGGGGTGTGGTGTGGCAAGGTTTAACTCATGAAGGCAGCCCCCACTCCTGCCCTGTGCGCCTTCCTTGGGGACCCAGGGAGAAGGGGGGGTTCTCCAAGCTTGCCTCCCCTTCTTCATCTCCCCAAAGTGTTCACTTTCAAGCACCCAAAATGTGACGGCCTGTGACTCTCCTATTTAACTCTTCAAAGGTTTAGACCCTGAAGGGTGTCTGTGCCTGTCGTACCCACCTCCCCACACACAACTCCTGCCCCACCGTTGGGAAGGACCTGGCCCCTGTGCACCGTCCCACTGCGCAGCAAGGAGGGGAAGAATCATTGCACCAGAGGGGGCGCAGCCCCTAGCACGGATCTCAGCGCCTTCCTCTCGTTCTGGCCTCGGAGGCCGCCGTCCCCACCCTGACACAGAATACGTGCCTTTCTGCAAACCTGGACTTTGCCGAGGGAGCAGGTGCTGGCTTGCTCCCTCTAAACAGAAATATTTTTGTAAGGTTCTGGGACAGGGAGGGAGCATGAAGTATGAGGAAAACTTGAATTCCAGATTTTTAATGCAAAATATTTATCATTTGTACCAGAAATAAAAGTTTAAATTTTTACTTGACTGACAGCTCTAGACGCAGAGTTCTGAGAGAATTTTTGGCCAATGCTGCCACCTGGTGTCAGGAGACGTGTCCCTGTCTAGGGAACACGTCTTGGGGACAGCCAGCCTAGGGACAACTCCTGAAGCACCTACTGTGTGCTCAATCTTGGGGTGGGGGGAGGATGTAGCTGGGGGTGGGCATTACTAGGAAAAGCTATGACAAAACTTCTGCACTTAAGATGAGACAGACACAGGTGGGTAAGCAGTAAAACACACCGTGAGACAGATAAAAATTCTGAGCCAGACTTCTCCAGGGATCAAATCCTGGAAATAGGTTTGTTGTTTTTTTTTCCTATTTTAGGGCTTCCCAGGTGATGTTAATGGTAAAGAATAATGCAGGAGACATAAGAGACCTGGGTTCGATCCCTGGTTTGGGAAGATCCCCTGGAGGAGGGCATGGCAACCCACTCCAGTATTCTTGCCTGGAGAATTCCATGGACAGAGGAGCCTGGCAGGCTACAGTCTGTGCTGTCACAAAGAGGCAGACATGAATGCAGCACACTATAATTGATTTACAATGTTGAGTTTCTGTTGTACAGCAAAGTGATTCAGTTGCGCACAGGCACACACATATACATATTGGTTTGCATTTGTTAATCTCAAACTCCCAATCTATTCTTCCCCACCATCCCTGCTCCCGTGGCAACCACAAGTCTGTTCTGTATGTCTGTGAGTCTGTTTCTATTTTGTAGATAATTTCATTTGTGTTATATTTTAGATTCTACATGTAAGTGATATTATATGGTATTTGTCTTTCTGATTTACTTAGTGTGATCATCTCTAGGTTCATTCATGTTGCTGCAAATGGCATTTTAATTCTTTTTTCTGACTGAGTAGTAGTGCACTGATACATGTACCACTTTTTTTTTTTTATCCATTCACCTGTCAGTGGACATTTAGGCTGTTTCCATATCTTGGCTATTGTAAATAGTGCTTCTATGAACATAGGGGTACATGTATCTTTTTAAATTAGAGTTTTGTCTGGATACATGGCCAGGAATGGGATTTCTGGATCATATGGCAATTATATTTTTTAGATTTTTGAGGAAACTCCATCTTGTTTTCCATAATGGCTGTACCAATTTATATTCCCACCAGCAGTGTAGGAGGATTCCCTTTTCTCCACACCTTCTCCAGCATGTTATTTGTAGACTTTTAAATTGATGGCTATTCTGACTGGTATCTCTAATTTTCTTGAAGAGATCTCTAGACTTTCCCATTCTCTTGATGAAAGTGAAAGAGGAGAGTGAAAAAGTTGGCTTAAAGCTCAACATTCAGAAAACTTAAGATCATGGCATCTGGTCCCATCACTTCATGGCAAATAGATGGGGAAACAGTGGAAACAATGACAGACTTTATTTTTGGGGGCTCCAAAATCAGTGCAGATGGTGATTGCAGCCATGAAATTAAAAGATGCTTGCTCCTTGGAAGAAAAGTTATGACCAACCTAGACAGCATATTAAAAACCAGAGACATTATTTTGCCAACAACGGTCTGTCTAGTCAAATCTATGGTTTTTTCCAGTGGCCATGTATGGATGTGAGAGTTGGACTATAAAGTGAAAGTGCAAGTGAAGTGCTCAGTCGTGTCCGACTCTTTGCGACCCCGTGGACTGTAACCTACCAGGCTCCTCCATCCATGGGATTCTCCAGGCAAGAGTACTGGAGTGGGGTGCCATTTCCTTCTCCAGGGGATCTTCCTGACCCAGGGATTGAACCCGGGTCTCCCGCCTTGCAGGCAGATGCTTTAACCTCTGAGCCACCAGGGAGATCTGGACTATAAAGCTGAGCACCAAAGAATTGATGTTTTTGAACTGTGGTGTTGGAGAAGAGACTCTTGAGAGTCCCTTGGACTGCAAGGAGATCCAACCAATCTATCCTAAAGGAAATCAGTCCTGAATATTCATTGGAAGGACTAATGCTGAAGCTGAAAGTCCCATAGTTTGGCCACCTGATTCGAAGAACTGACTCATTGGAAAAGACCCTGATGCTGGGAAAGATTGAAGGCAGGAGGAGAAGGGGACGACAGAGGAAGAGATGGCTGGATGGCATCACCGACTCAGTGGACATGAGTTTGAGTGAACTCCGGGAGTTGGTGATGGACAGGAAGGCTTGGCATGCTGCAGTCCATGGGGTCGCAAAGAGTCGGATACGACTGAGCGACTGAACTGAACTGATTCTGACTGAAGTGAGGTGGTACCTCATGGTAGTTTTGATTTGCAGTTCTCAAACAATTAGCGAGGTTGAACATCTTTTCATGGGCCTACTGCTGGCCATGATTCTTATTTGCTGTGCAGTCTTGATTTGTTACTTTACCTCTCTGTACCTCAGCTCTCTCAGCTACAAAATGGGCTTAATTGTGAGACTCCAGTGGATTTATATGTGTTAAGTGCCCTTCACAGAGAGAATGCTCACTGTGCTAGCTGCCATTAATATTATTACTGTTCATGAGAAGAGCAGCTATTTCCTCATTTATAAACCCAAGACAACTAAGCCAGGCATCTTTTTAAAAGTCATTTACTTTTAAAAAAATATTTATTACATATTTTGGCTGTGCTGGGTCTTAGTTGTGGTATGCAGGATTTTTTTGTTTTTTTAAGTTGCAGCATGTGAATTCTTAGTTGCAGCACATGGGATCTAGTTCCCTGATGAGGGATCAAACCTGGGTCTCTTGCATTGGGAGCGTGAAGTCGTAGCCACTGGACCACCAGGCAAGTCCCAGCCAAGGATCTTGAAGGACCTCTTCACTTCCAGAGTATCTCCTAGTATAAAGAGGCTGTAATATGAAGTGCTGGGCCAGATACTGAGGACTTCCAAGGAGGAGGGATGTGCGTGGCTGAGTTGATTAGGGAAGGTTTCCTGGGATGGGATGGGATAGGAAGAGGTTGAGACCGCAGGCTGATCAGGATTTGGCAAGGTAGAGGGGACCATGTGAGCACAGGGAAGAGACTGGAGTGTTTCAGGGTTGGGCAAGTTCCAGGCGTCACCACTCCTTAGAGGGAGGCACCTTCCCCACAGACTTTGCAGAGGGAAAGGGGCTTGCTGGGCTGCCCCATTACTCTCCCCAGCACCCCCAGAACAGTCTGCTGCTGCTCCTTGAATTGTGCTGGTCAGAGAGTTGTGCAGGGAGCCAGGTGTGCTTGGCCATGGTCAAGTTAGGGGCTGAGGGGTGGGGAGATATCCTTTTCAAGTGGACATGCCTCTTTCTGTACCTGTTTTCAAGGACCAGCTTCAGTCCTGCCGGGGGACAAGCAGGGGAGGTGTTCTTCCCAAAGCCTTTTCCTCTGCCCAGGGTCTTCAAGGCACCTGGATAGGGTGGGTGGAGCCACAGAGGAATCTGGCCAAAAGTGGGGCTGGGACTGCTCACCAGAAGCAAAGCTTGAGGCTAACAATGCATATGAGGAATGTGGGTACCGGCCCAGTCCCATCTCTGGATGACTTCACCACCTTCCAAGACCCCAGTTCCATTGCTCACTAACAGAGAGGGCCTCTCTAGGGCATCTTCCCAAACACTGGCATTCACCATGTAGTGGCTGCTGGGCATCCTACTGTAAATTGTTGGCCCTTTGACTTGTTACTGAGTTGCTAAGTTGTGTCCCACTCTTCTGAGACCCCATGAACTGTAACTGTAGCCCACCAGGCTCTCCTGTCCACGGAATTTCCAGGCAAGGATACTGGAGTGGGTTGCTATGCCCTTCTCCATGGGACTTTCTCGACCCAGGGATCGAACCCCTGTCTCCTGCATTTCAAGGAGATTCTTTTTCCTTCTGAGCCACCAGAGAAGCTGGGCAATTGAATTGCTTCCTGTGACTGGTTCCTATGGCCAGTATTCGGTAGATACTGTACAATCACCTCCAGATGGCGCTGTTCCAGTTTATTCTACATTACCACTAGCAGTGTGTGAAAGGCCCCGTTTCCCCACATTGCTGCTCTATCAGGATTCTTCAGAGAAAGAGAACAGATTATATATGTGTATACATGCAAACATATATACATATATAGGTAAATATATAAACACATATATACACACACACATAAATATATACATACAGTTGATATATATATGTATGTGATACAGTTGATATATGTGTATATATATACATATACACACACATACAGTTGATATATACACATATATATACAGTTGATACACACACACACAACTGAACTCATTTCATATGCTAGCAAGGTAATGCTTAAAATCCTTCAAGCTAGGCTTCAACAGTGGAGAAGGCAATGGCAACCCACTCCAGTACCCTCACCTGGAAAATCCCATGGATGTGGGAGCCTGGTAGGCTGCAGTCCATGGGGTTGCTAAGAGTCAGGTACAACTGAGCGACTTCATTTTCACTTTTCACTTTCATGCATTGGAGAAGGAAATGGTAACCCACTCCAGTATTCTTGCCTGGAGAATCCCAGGGACGGCGGAGCCTGGTGGGCTGCCGTCTATGGGGTCACACAGAGTCAGACACGACTGAAGCAACTTAGCAGCAGCAGCAGCAGCAGCAGCAGGCTTCAACAGTATGTCAACCAAGAACTTCCAGATGTACAAGCTGTACTGAGAAAAGGCAGAGGAACCAGAGATCGAATTGCCAACATCCATTGGATCATAGAAAAAGCAAGAGAATTCCAGAAAAACATCTATTTCTGTTTCATTGACTGCACTAAAGCCTTTGACTATGTGGATCATAACAAACTGTGGAAAATTCTTAAAGAGATGGGAATACCAGTCCACCTGACCTGGCTCCTGAGAAACCTATAGGCGGGTCAAGAAGCAACAGTTATGGATAGGGAACAATGGACTGGTTCCAAATTGGGAAAGGAGTATGTCAAGGCTGTATATTGTCAACTCTCTTATTTAACTTATATTCAGAGTACATCATGCGAAATCCTGGGCTGGATGAAGCACAACCTGGAATCAAGATTGCTGGGAGAAATATCAATAACCTCAGATATGCAGATGACACCATCCTAATGGCAAAAAGTGTAGAGGAACTAAAGAGCCGCTTGATGAAGGTGAAGGAGGAGAATGAAAAAGTTGGCTTAAAATTCAACATTCAAAAAACTAAGATCATAGCATCTGGTCCCCATCATTTCATGGCAAATATATGGAGAAATAATGGAAACAGGGACAGATTTTATTTTCTTGGGCTCCAAAATCACTGTGGATGGTGACTGCACCCATGGAATTAAAAGACACTTATTCCTTGGAAGAAAAGCTATGACACAGCTAGACAGCCTATTAAAAAGCAGAGACATCACTTTGCCAACAAAGGTCCATATAGTCAAAGCTATGGTTTTTCCAGTAGTCGTGTATGGATGTGACAGCTGGACATTAAAAAAGGCTGAGTGAAGAATTGATGCCTTTGAACTGTGGTTTTGGAGAGGACTCTTGAGAGTGCCTTGGACAGCAAGAAAATCAAATCATTCAATCCTAAAGGAAATCAGTCCTGAATATTCATTGGAAGGACTGATGCTGAAGCTGAAGCACCAGTACTTTGGCCACCTGATATGAAGAACTGACTCATTGGAAAAGACCCTGTTGCTGGGAAAGATTGAAGGCGGAAGGAGAAGGGGATGAAAGAGGGACGAGATGATTGGTTGGCATCACTGACTCAATGGACACAAGTTTGAGCAAACTCCTGGAGATGGTGGTGGACAGGGAAGCCTGGCATGCTGCAGTCCGTGGGGTTGCAAAGAGTCGGACATGACTGAGTGCCTGAACAACAACAAATATACAGCTAAGCCTTGAACAAGGCAAGGGCTAGGAGAGTGACCTTTTACAGAATCAAAAATCTAAGTATGGGGGACTTTCCTGGTGGTCCAGTAGTTATAAATCCACCTTGCAATGCAGGGAACACAGGTTCAATCCTTGGTCGGGGAGTAAGATCCCACATGCCGCCACCAAAGACCCCTCATGCTGAAACTAATACCCGATGCAGTCAAATAAATAGATAAATAAACATTTTTTTAAAAATCTGAGTATGATTTATAGTTGGCCCTCCATACCCATGGTTCCTTAGTATCCGCAGCTCTGCATCCTCACATTCAACTGTGGATCTTGTGGCACTACAGTATTTACTATTGAAAAAATCCCCAGACAACTGTACTCAGGCTCTTTAAATCCATCTTGTTCAAGGGTAAACACACACACACTAATTGGTTTTAGCTCATGAGACTGGGGATCTGGCCAGTCAAGTCCTGGCAGCTGGCAGATTAGGCAAAAGTTGATGTGGCAGCCTTGAGTCTGAAATCTGGAGGGCAGGTCAGCCGCTGGAAACTCAACTCAATTTCCATGTTGAGTCTTGAGGCAGAATTCCTTCTCCAGGAAACCTGTCTTTGCTCTTAAGGCTTTCAACTGATTGGATGAGGCCCACCCACATTATCAAGGATCATCTCCTTTACTGAAAGGCAACTGACTGTACAATAGACATTAATCATTTCTACAAAATACCTTCACAGCAACACCTACTCTAATATTAGACCAAACAACTAGCAAGGTAGCCTAGCCAAGCTGACACAGAAAATTCACCACCACATCTGCTATCACTTTGTATTATCACCAAGTGTTGGTGTTTTGACTATGAGAAGCATCAGAGTATTCTACAAGTTTATTCTCCTATATGAACAAGTGACCATAGAGAGGTGACTGGCCATGCTGGCTCCTTGTTTGTTCCTGGGCCCCGGCATTCTCCACCTCCCGCTGCCCTGCTTTGTGTCCCAGGACTCCAACCTCTGGATCAGCCTGACCTAGGTTCCCTCACCTGTGGCTCAGCCAGGAGAAGCAGCAGAGGTCATAGGGCAGGATGAGAGCTTTGAGACCTGGATTCCCTGCCCCTGGCTTCCTTGGTACCATAGCTCTGGCCCCTGGCTTTCTCCCTCCAAGGCTCCAGACCTCCTTGGGCTCCTAGATCACCATTCCTCCTTGGTCCTCTTCAGCCCTAGCTTCTCAGTGTCCCTTAACCCCACGGTTGTTGTTCAATCACCAAATCGTGTCCAACTCTTTGCAATCCCATAGACTGCAGCACGCCAGGCCTCCCTGTCCCTCATTATCCCATGGGGTTTGCCCAAGTTCATGTCCATTGAATTGATGATGCCATCCAACCATCTCATCCTCTGTCACCCTCTTCTCCTCTGCCCCCAATCTTTCTCAGCATTAGGGTTTTTTTCAATGAGTCAGCTGTTCACATCAGGTGGCCAAAGTTTTGGAGCTTCAGCTTCAGCATCAGTCCTTCCAATGAATATTCAGGATTGAATTCCTTTAGGACTGACTGGTTTGATCTCCTTGCTGTCCAAGGGACTCTCAAGAGTCTTCTCCAGCACCACAGTTTGAGAGCAGCAATTCTTCGGCACTCAGCCTTCTTTATGGTCCAACTCTCACGACCGTAAATGACTACTGGAAAGACCACAGGCCACTGGCACCTCTGTAAATAAGCACTCCTTCATCAAAGGACCTCTGAGTCAGGCTGACTGTTTTCCTGTAGAGATCCTGACGACAATAGCTGTCCCAGATGGGGACCCAGAAAAAATGGACAGTGGATGGGAAGAGGGCCAAAGTAACATGGATGGCACAGGCCTATTTGATCCTTGGGAGAAAGCCCATACCTCAGGGGGGCTTCCAGTGAAGCTAGGGAAAGAAGGCAGATCACCAGCTACCTTAGGGCCCAGAGCTTTTCTGGGGTGGCGTCTGCATGCCTGGAGACGGTGGTCTCACTGTCTGGGTCCTGGCTCCTGCCTTGTGTCTCCTGCTGGGAGAATGTGTGGACTCCCAGGGGTAGCGGGTGGGGTGAAGGGACCCTGCACTCACAGCCCCCTCTTCTCCTGCACTCCAGAAGCAGAAGCCTCTCTAGCCGCTGCCTCTACATTGGCCTCTCAGTATTCCCACCTGTCCTGATGGTGGGGACATGTCCCTTCTCCCCCGACTCCATGGCTCTGAATCCCAGGCTCCCCCTGCCTGTCTGGAGAACTCCCCTCTCTTCCGCTTGCATCTCCCTCTTTCCCGCCTCCTGCCCGTCTGCCCTGAGAAGGTTTTTAACTCTTCCCCATTTAAAAAAGAAATCAAAACCACCCCAAGCCCCAGTCCCGCTCCACCTCTGCCCTATTTCTCCTTGTGCCCTCATAGTCAACCTTCTTGCCAGACTCCTCCTCCGCTCCCGCCCCGTGCCGTGGCATTCAAGCCTAGGCTGTGTTGCAATCAGCAGAAGTCACCTGCTCCTGAAACCAGTGGATTATTTCCACCTAAGTTAGGCCCGATTCAAAGTTCTCCCTGTGCAAATATCATCGCCATCCCTTGCCTGTGGTTTTCCACCTCCTGTCCTCTGTGATCCAGCCAGCTTGTACTGTGTGGGCTCCTCCAGGGTGCCACGCACCCTCCTGGCATATGCTGTTCCTTTTGCTTGTACTGCTTATACTCCATTCCTCCTCCTTCCTCTTTGCCGGGGGTGTCTGCTTAGATGTCCCTGCCTCAGAGAAGGCTTTCCTGATGCCTACCGGCAGATTCAGGTAAGGTGTGCCCCTCTGTGGGCCCCATGTGCGTGCTAAGTCACTTCAGGCATGTCCAACTCTTTGCAACCCTATGAACCATAGCGTGCCAGGCTCCTCTGTCCATGGGATTCTCCAGGCAAAAACACTGGAGTGAGTTGCCACGCCCACCTTCAGGGGATCTTCCTGATCCAGGGATCTAACTCATGTCTCTTACATCTCCTGTCTTGGCTGCGGGTGGTTCTTTACCTCTAGCACCACCTGGGAAGCCCTGTGGGCCCTATAGTCCCCTCTGTTTCCCTGAGACACAGGTCCCAGGATGAGGGACTTGCCCCAGGATGGTCCGCAAGCATCACCAGGCCATGAACTTCCTGAGGTCAGGGACACTGCCTGGTCTCTATTGCATTCCCAGCCCCTAGCCTAATGCATAGCTCCAGGGGGTACTCAATTCTCAGCTCTAGATGGACGCGTACACAAAGGGCTCTGACCTCCTATGTGCGTGGGTGGCATGGAGCTCAGATGCTCCAGAGGGCAGTGTGGGAGGTGGGACGTTTTAACCTGCAGAGCTGTCCAGCAAAAGGACTGACAGCCCAAGGCAGTGACTGGATGATTCCAGCTGGGCTTTCCATGGTGAAGTCTGGCCTTTGATGGGAAGCATGGACTAGAAGACCCTACAGCGGCCCGAAACTAACACTCAATATCTCCAACTGGTGTGGAACTGGGGCCCTTGCCTGTGGTTCCCCCAGACATGGACAGGCACCACAGGAGACACTGGGGAGACCTCTCCAAAATCCTGGAAGAGCAGGTGGGGTGAGGGCTCGAGTCAGGATCACACTCCCATCACCACAAGAGGGCGCCTTGGGCTTAGACTTGCCCTGAGTCTGCAGGGGGACTGGGAAACTTACTGGTGGGTTCACTGAGGCATGGCTCTGCAGAAGATGTGATTAGAGTGGCCAGACCTTGGACCAATGCTGGCCCCAAGGTCAAAAGAGTTCATTGGACATCAGAGTTGTTAGGCTGTTTTAAAATTAAATACATATATTATGATCTATTATTTAAGAACTTCGAGAGCAAAGCGGGCAAGTTTGTGTGTACTCCCCC
>NW_011495071.1:9593636-9593742 GCF_000754665.1 Bison bison bison
GCTGTCCAAGGGACTCTCAAGAGTCTTCTCCAGCACCACAGTTTGAAAGCAGCAATTCTTCGGCACTCAGCCTTCTTTATGGTCCAACTCTCACGACCGTAAATGA
>NW_011495071.1:9593842-9598112 GCF_000754665.1 Bison bison bison
TGGGGTTCAGCACTGCGGATATCAGGGGCAGGGAACAGCTATGTCCTGACCACCACGGCCTCTCCTGTCCACTTCCCGAGAAAGCTGCTTTACTCTGGTTCCCAGAGCACCTCTCACTCTGTCATCCCGACACTAACCCCCTCCAGTCCCATTCTGCCAATACGCCTCCTGGCAATGGTGCCATCAGATGGACTCTAGGTCTGATTTTAAAAGAGGCCCAGGATTTCTTCCTGGCCTCTGTCTTCCTTCCATCTGCTCCTGTGGGAAGCCTGAGCTGAATCTCATTCCCTGTGGTCACCTCAAGGCAGGGGGCTGACCCCCCACCCCACACCCCTACACTCTGGGCCCTACAGCCCATCTGGCAGACAGAAAGAACAAGATGAGACTTGTTACTTGGTGGCCTTCCAGGCTGCCTGGCTTCTCCACCCTTCTCCCAGTCCTGACAACTCAATCCAGCTGACATGACAGGAAATGAGAGTGAGCCCAAGGGCCTGCAGCCAAGGAGTCCACTTTGCTGAGGTGGGGAACAGGGCTGTGGCCCCACCTCCCTGCCCGAACACCTTCTCCAGGGGTAAAGCTTGTTTCCAGAAATGTGTCTGGAAGGGTAGACTTAACTCCCAGAGCCTTCTGTCCTTGAAGCAAAAGAAGTTGACAGCTTGCTCAAGTAGAAATGGGGCTGGGGGGCTAGTGACTTCCTAGAGGTGCGGCCGAGGGGATCAGATGTCACTACAGGAGGACCAGAAGGACCCCAGGAGGGATCCAAGTTGATCACAATCTGGGGACAACAGGATCTTGGAGCAAAGATTTGGCTGCTTTCTGAAAAAGCCCTCCAGCTGTTGAGGGGGTGGGGGTAGAGGAGGAAGGGGTCATTTGCATAAAATTTACATGTGATTTGCATGTGGTGCTTTTGATGTCCAAAGGCACTGAAATTTCCTGTCCTTGCTTCTTTTCTCTTTTCTTCTCTCTGTTCCTTTCCAACCTCCAGGCAATTCCCTATCTCTCTCCTCTCCCCACAGCTTTTTCTCTTCCACACTAAACAGAGGAATGGAGTGAGTATTAAGCCCCAGGGGTTGGGGCCTACCACCTGCCATCTGCCCAGAACTCAGAGAGCTGATTTCAGGGAGACTCTTGAGTGTTCCATAGAAGCACTCACAGTCTCCATGAAGGAGGGAGGGACAAAGGGTCTTTTGCACACCTGTTCCAGGTCATCTAGTGGAAATGATCATCAAGCAAGTCAGAAAGAAGGAACAAAAAGTGTCCAACATTGCCCCTCGCCCCACCCAACTTTCAAAGACCCAGGAAGAACATATGACGAAGGAGCAGAGAGAATAGGGTCTCCTCCTACACTTGCTGTGTGACCTTGGCAAGTCCTGTGTGTGTGCGTGCCCAGTTGCACAGCTAAGTCCACCTCTTTGCGACCCTATGGAATGTAGCCTGCCAGGCTCCTCTGTCCATGGGATTTCCCAGGCAAGAGAATAGAGGGTAGCCACTTCCTTCTCCAAGGGACCTTCCCAACCCAGGGATTGATGGGTCTCCTGCGTCTCCTGCATGGGCAGGTGGATTCTTTATCACTGAGCCACCTGGAAAGCCGGGGCAAGTCTTCCCTGCTTGTGGACCTCTGTGAGGTCCCTCCAAGTCCCTCGTATGATTGTTTCTAGGTTCCTTCTACTTCAAGTGATAAGATCATAGAAAGGAAAAGAAGAGAAGAGGAGACAGGCTCAGACGTTGGACAGCAGGATTAAAAGCACCAGCTTTGGAGTCAGGCAGACCTAGTCTAAATTTCAACTCTCCCATCTCCTAGCTATATTAATCCCCCTGAACTTCAGTTTCCTCATCCATAAAAGAAATCTAAAAATTGTATGCTTCTCCTAAAGGTGTGCGGATGAAGCAAGAAGGCATATGCCCAGCATGGAGAACTTCCTTGATATATAGGAAGTGCTCAGTCAATATTTATTGAATGAATGGGTAAATGAATGAAGGTGAAGTCCTGTCTACCACCTCTCCCCCAACCTCCCATCCTCCATCCAATCTCCCTTCCTGCACACAATCTCCCCTCCTGTGGTCTGGAACCCACAGCTGTCCTTCCAACTATGAACCTATAAGGCCCCATAAGGCCCCATCTCTTCCCCAGTGGCCCCATCCCCAGGAGTTCCACCCCCTCCCAACCCCAGGACCCGAGAATCCTAGGCTACTAGAGCTGGAAGTCCCTTAGAAGTCATTAGGTACATGCTCCTCTGGCTTCTGGAAAAGTAAAGCCCCGGAAAGAAATGTAATTTTGCACATAGAAAAGAGACAGAGGTTCCAGATAATGGTGGTCAGAGAATCAGACCCCTGGTGCACATGGCTATGCAAATAGTATGCAAATAGAGATATGGAAATTGCAAGCACACAGGGGTATATAAACTATGTGCAGGCATTTTTCTAGGATGATGGTAGGTGAAGTGCAGTTGTAGATAAGCAATGGCCTCAGATTTGGGGCAAACCTGAAGTGGAGGAGGGAAAGAAAAGGAGAGGAAAGAGAAGGGAACAGCCTGGCAATGTCCTGAGGCAGATGGGGGAGGGGACATCCCTGGGTTCACTAGGCCTCCAAAAAGCTACTGGTCTCTTTCCTCTGCCAGAAGAAATAGGAAGAAAGTCTCCTGCCTTCTTGCCAAGGGTGGGGAGAGGAGCGGAAGGTGCGACAGGGGGTGAGTGGTTGTATGGACCCGAAGAGGTGCTTATTAAACACTTTCTATCCTTGCAGGGCTACTGTGGCCCCCACTGAGCCCTTTCTGACACCTGACATGTACCCTACATGGTATTTGGTGCAGTGGGGAAGACAATCAGTTAACAGCCAGGAGGAAGAATAAGAAAAGTCCTACAGAACAGGCCACAAGGGCTATTAGGAACATTGAAGTGTTACAGTAATTTAATAACAGATCATGTAACTTCTAACTTCAGAAAGGAGGTGGCATCTTAATTATGTACAGAGGGAATAGAGTGTACAGCTTTCAAATAGGAGCCCTGTTACTTACTGGCTGGGTAACTTTGGCAAGCTAAACCCTCTAAACCTCATTTTCCCCATCTGTAAAACGGAAATATAACAGTCCAATGTATAGTTGTTATGAGGACTAAACAAGATCAAGTGACTTTAAAGTGCTGGTTAGCACACTGCCTGACACACACTGAAAGCTCAATAAATTCTGGATGTTATGACGGGGATTATGGGAGTGGATGGTGAGTGGATATACCACCTGGAAAAAAATACTGCAAACAATGCACAGAGGCAGAAAAGTCCAAGATCTGTTCTGTAAGCAGCTTGATAGGGAGACCTGCCTGGAAAGCAAGGCGAGAGCTGCTTCTGCTGGGGGCACCCAGCTTCCTAGACTTATAGGCAGGTCGTCTCTTGACCTTGGCACCTCTTACTGGGACCTGAAGAGTGGAGCAGAAGAGTAGGGGAGCTCAGAGGATGAGTCTATGATGGGTGCTGGAGAGAGCATGGAGTGGGAGTCCAGAGACCTACCCCTGGCCAGGATCCTACCCCCAGCCAGGCTCCTTCCATCACTAGGGTACTGTGTTGCCTTTGGACAAGTCACTTCCCAGCTCTGTACATGAGGGAGGTGGCTGCTCCCACAGCCCCTGTCACTCAATAAATAACTTTCACATCATTCTCTCAAAGAGCCTCACAGCAATCTGGAACCTGATAGAGCAGGCAAGAGACAGAATCTTCACCTAGAAAACGTGATAATTAGCTGGGACCCATCCAGGTCCCAGGAGGAGATGAGGATGCATGGGGACTTAGGTGAGCTTGGCCACCTGCTAGGTTCCTATCATTAGATGCAGTTAAGATTAGCACCTGTCCCATTTTATGGATGAGTAAACTGAGTTCAGGGAGGTGATGAGCTTCCTCTCGTGTTACACAGCCGGCAAGCGGCTGAGAGGTAGAATTCCAACTCTAGATTCTTGCCAGCACACTCTTGTGGCTTCTCCAGACACACCAGAACTCCTCCAAGAGCTGGGGCATCTGTCCAGAGGAAAGCTCAGGCCCCCGCTGGTTAATCCTCCAGGGGTTCCTCAATAGGACGAGCCAGACCAGGAGCCTGGGTGCGGTGGGAAGAGGCCGCCGGCCGGTCTGGGGCGGACAGGTGTTCCGCAGGGTCGGGACCCGCCCCGGCAGCACGGACTGCCCCCTCCGCCAGCCCCCGGCTCCCCAAATGCAAATCGCTGCTTTGCCTGGGCCTGGGGCCAGGCGCGGGGGCCCTGCCAGGGGGCGTGGCCCGCGGCCCCCGCC
>NW_011495071.1:9598382-9601164 GCF_000754665.1 Bison bison bison
CGGCTGGGGCAGACGCGAGGGGCCTGGGGGGAAGCTGGCTTTGGCCCCGCCTGGGGCAGGATGGTGAATCTGGAACCCATGCACCCAGGTGAGGGGCGGAGGGCGCGAGCTCTGACAGGTGTCCCTGCGTGCGGGAGGGGACGAAGGACAGGGGCGCCGCTCTCAGGGGTGTTGTTCCCCTGCGGCCAGGTGAGGGCGGTGTGGACAGCGGGTCACCCGGGGCGGGCGGGCGCCTGGAACGTCTGGGGGATTGGGGGGAAGAATGCGGGTAGAAGCTACAGCCTAGGGGTGTCAGGGCTTCTGAAGGCTCGCAGCACCCCAAGAGCCACAGCTATGTGGGACCTGAGCGTGCTGGGCTGTCCTAGGCTCGGGGAAGTTGCCTTACTGTTCACTTACTGCAGAAGGGTGGCTCACTGGCTTAACCACGGGTGTGGACCTGGGAGTGCAAAAGTGAGGGAAGTACTTGTATCCACATGTTGGTGTTTGGTGTCCCCGGCATTTATATGAAGTAGAGGCCAAATGGACATTTGTGCCGTCTAGGGGTGCCTAGGAGAAGCGAACAGAGCTGGGCATTTACACAGGCACAACCCGGGCAGCTGGTACAACGCACCTATATTGATTAGGGCTTACGGAAGTACATCTGGTGAATATCAGAGGGGAGTCTACCTGTCCTCAGGTATGTTGGGAGAGGAGGTGGAGCAGACCCCATGAAGGTGTGCCTGCTCCCCAGCTCTGTGGATCTAGGTGGTGTTACAGGCTGGTGCACGGCGGGGTTGGGGAGTCCATGTGCAGGGGCTGGGCCGGAGCTCTGTGGGACCCCACCGGAGAAGTAGCCTGCTCAGGGGCCTGTGGGAAGTCCTTCCATCTCTCTGTCTGAGAGGGGACGTGAGAGATACATCAGCAGTGGGTGCATGGCAGCGGAGACCCAGGGGTACCCAGTTCCTGTGTTCTTTGTTCCATGTCCCATAGATTTAGATTCCAAGCTCTCCTCTCCCCAGGGGTGGGAACCTAGGCCATAGAAATACTCTTCTGGGAGTCAGTTTCCCCTGCATGAAAGGTCTGTGAGCACGGAGTGAACCAGGGCCCTCTCCATTCACCCTGCTGATCCCTCCTTCCCCATCCGGGGGAGGACAGGGGCTCCTAATACCAGAGGCTGGACTTGGTGTTGGAGTGGGGCTTCTGGAGGTCTGAGGGCCTGAGCAGAGAAGGACTCCAGGTGAAGAAAGCTGAGCCTGGTTTGGCCATTTCAAACCAGCGACTTGCCTCTTAAAGGGGGCAGCACCCAATGCATGGCCTTTGTTAAGGACTTCAGGGCTGTTGGTGGAATTTTGTTACCTGCTCTTCTTTCTGGAGGAAGCAATTTTCAAGACCCAACCCAAGGAGCACGGCAGGCTAGAGTCTGGCCTTTTCCTGGAGCGGCCAGTCCTGAAATCAAGCAGCAGTGGATGCACAGGGGAGACCCAGGGACCCCAGTTTCCCCAGACGTAGTCCTGATGTGGCTGAGAGAAAGCCAGCTGACAGGGAGGTGTTAACTCTGAGTGGATCCCTGGGCACCAGGACGTGCCAGGAAGGGCTCAGTGAGGCGGAAGGAGCCATCCAACTGGGTATCATCCAATGTTTGGGGAAAGTCCATTTCCAGATCCTGAAGCACCAGTATGGAGCTGGACGTGGCCAGGAGCCTATCCTGGGCTCTCGTTCCTCCACTTCCCACCAAGAAGGCCTCAGCACACATGGGGAGCAAGACCTCAGGAAGATCAGAGACTTCCTGGGGGTTTTCCACCTCGTTGTCTTCTAGAGGCTCCTTCTCTGGGGGAAGTGGGAGGAGGGGGGACCCTGCAACCCAGCAGGGAGGCCGTCTGAGGGTGAAGAGGATCTTGCCGAGAGCCCTAGAGGGTGAGGCTGAGGTGAGGAGGCCGAGCCCTCCTTGCCTGGCCTGGGAGAAAGCTCCAGGCTGATGCTTATCAGAAGCCCGGCACCTCCCCCAGCCCTGTCCCCTGCAGGCAGACACCGAGGGGTGATTAAGCTAAACCTGAGGGGCACTGCCTCCTCAGGTGGGGTCTGCGTCTACTCGGTGTGGGCAACCTGAGTCATCTCTCTACAGCTGCTTGCTGCCACTCCCCAGCCCACTTCTTCAGCCTGTCTCCCCTTGGGGCTGTCCAGCCTCCCTGTGAGGTTTCTTGGCCCCTCTGTGGTGTCCGGTTCCCCTTCGACAGCACCTCAAAGGGATCGCTCAGTTTGGGACTTTCTGTGAAGCCTCTCTGAGTGGGTCTCCATTTGAGGGTTCCCTTTGCTGGGTCTTCTCAGTGGGCTTCTTCCTCCAAGGTCATCTTTTTAGGGTCCTTCAATGAGGGCCCTGCTGTGGGGTCTCTGAGGGAGGGTCCGTCTATGGAGTGTCTTCTTGTGGGACCCTCTCTCGGGTCTCTCAGTTCAGGATCCTCTTTGCGGAGACTTGGTCTCTCTCTCTCTTTTTTAAAATTATTTATATATTTATTTGGCTGCATTGGGTCTTAGTTGTGGCACTCAGGGCCTTTCATTGCAGAACATGGACTCTCTAGTCGTGTGCAGGCTTAGTTGCTCCACCGCATGTGGGATCTTAGTTCCCTGGCCAGGGATCGAACTCGTGCTCCCTGCATTGCAAGGTGGATTCTTTTATTTATATATATATATACATATATATATATATATACATACACACATACACACATGCATACACACACACAATAAATTTATATGTAATGAATAAATATATAATAAATTATATATATAAATATATAATATAATA
>NW_011495071.1:9601264-9604893 GCF_000754665.1 Bison bison bison
ATATAATAAATTATATATATAAATATATAATATAATATTTAATATAAATATATTATATATATATAGTTCCATCTAAAACTATCACAACATTTTTAATTGTCTATACTCTTATATATCTAGGAGTATAGACAATTAAAAATGTGATAGTTTCAGGTGGACAGCAGAGGTTCAGCATGCATACACATGTATCCATTGCTCCCCTCCCATCCAGGCTGGCAAGACGGATTCTTAACCACTGGACCACCAGGAAAATCCTGAAATCTGGTCTCTTTTGAACCCTATTTTTCCCCTCCCAGTGGTCCTGTGTCCTGTGGGTACTTTATAAACAGCACTTGCCCTTCGAATCCCCAGTCTGAGCCCTTGTGGATTCCTCCTCCATTGATTTACTACAAGAGTTTGGGGTGGGGTGTGGGCTACCCTGAAGCTCCCCACCTAGCAGCTCCGTTGGCATGTCAGCCCCTGTGCCAGCCCATCTTTTCACTCAGATAACCTGGGTGCCAGCTGTGATCCAGGTCTGCCTGGGGCCTCAGCACTTTGTGTTTTGTAGAGCGCCTCTCCTTCGACTCAAACACTCGAGCATGAATGAGGTCACCAGACAGGGGGGCACCCCAGCCAAAGAGGGGCTCCTCCCTCCCAGGCCCCAAACAGGTGGAGGGGTAGACAAGAGTCAGACAGAAGGCTTCCCTGGGGGTGCAGCTAAGAACCTGCCTGCCAGTGCAGGGGACAGGGATTTGATACCTGGTCCACGAAGATCCGGTAACTAAACTCGTGTACCCCACCCACTGAAGTCCACTCGCCTTAGAGCCTGTGCTCCTCAACAAGAGAAGCCACCACAACGAGAAGCCTGCACAGCCGGCAACTAGAGAGCAGTACCCACTTTCCGAAAGTAGAGAAATTTGATGCGCAGCAACAAAGACCAGTGTAGCCAGAAAAAAAAAAAAAGGAATCAAAAACCTCAGGCAGAAGAGACAGAAGAGACAGTGGAATTCAGCCTAAGGGGGACACTCAGTTAGTCCCAGGGCACCTCTTGTTTTGCCCCTTTTCTCACTGTGAGCTGTTCCCCATCAGGGTTGGGAAAGAAGATTCAAGTCTCACAGACTGATACCAGTTACGGCTCGGGACCCCAGGGTCCTTCCAAGGTCTCATGAGAGGATGCGCATTTCTCCTGAAGTAGAGGTGAGGGTTGACTCCTCCACAGCAGAGTTGGAAACATGGCTAGCTTAGAAGTAGGACGGTGGGCCCCTTGAATTGCCTCTGGGAGAAGTGCCCCCAGCAGTGGGTGTGGGAGGGAGAAGTCAGGAGGAGCTCCAGTCCCTTCCGAAGAGTTGAAAATGAACCGTAGGAGAGAGGGGAGTGGACCTTTTGCTTTCCCAGCATCGCCTGGGCCCGGGATGTCCAGGACACTGTGGGCACTGAGCCTGCAGCCTAGGGAAGTGCTGCCCCTCAGACTCTGCTCCTACAGGTTCACACACACATCCTGGTTCACCAATGTGTCAGGAGGGGCTGCTGCTGGGTCATGCCAGGGCATCAGGAGGGCAAGGCCGGCAGCCAACACCTTGCCCCAGCTTCAGAGAATGACGGCGCCAGTGAGGCAGATGAGGGGCTGTCTGGTATCTGGGTTCTTACACAGAGCAGCTGAGCCTCCCCAGGGAAGGGAGTGATGGCAAGGAGCCTACTCAGTGCCAACTGAGATAAGAACAGCACAGAAGCCCGGCCCCACCCCACACCTCCCCCACTCACCTCCGGCAAGTGTTGTCCGACAGGCAAAGGGTTACGGCGTCTCAGGGAGTTTCGGTGTTGGCCCATTTTTAGGCTGAGACCCAAGAGCTCATTCCGCCCATCAGCCTCAACCTCCTACCCAACAGGAACAGGCTCTCAGTATCTTAGCATCCTATGGCACTCAAGAGCTTTTACAGATCATCTCAGCCTGCCCCTCCATGCAGACCCACATCTCTGTCCGATCCCGAAGTATCACAATGTCGCTCCCATGATGGATACGTTGAACAAGTAGATGTCCTGGTAGAGTGTGGAGCCTTTGACTCCTTCAAAAGTTTTTTTTCGATATGATTAGGACTTCCTCTTATGCTAATTTAAAAGTTCAGAGAGATGGCTTTTGGATAGATTTAAAGATGGTGCAGGGAATGGGTTTTGGAGGAGAGTCTGCGTTATAGGCATAAAATTACGGTTGAGCTAAAAAGTTACCCTTCTTAAATGTCAGAAGTTTGGAATAAGTTGATTCAGAATACTTGGTTATCATCCCAGCCTTACTACTACTTAAACTCTTCCTGTGCCCATGAGCGTTTTTCTAATGAAGTCAGAATTTGGAGAATGCAGATGCCTTCCCAGGTAAAGGACAAATTACGATAATGCTGAGACAGAAAACCAAAGCTGTTTATTGTAATGGGAGAAGGGGACCCCCATTGAAGCTTAAGTATCCAGTTAGTTCACTCATTTATCACAGCTTTCTGTGTGCCAAGTGCTGTGCCAGGCTGTTTTCATTCAAAATCTTACTTGCTCATCACAATAATTCTGGGGAGTATCATTCTTTTCTTTTCTTTTTTAGCTCAGAAAACAGGTTCACATGTGTGGCCAGGGTTCCCCCTGCTAGTTAGGATGGCACTGGGATTAAATCCAGGGCTGTCTGTCTGCTGTCAAAATCTGTGCTCTGAATTCCCAGGACTGCTGAAGCAGGTTTAAAAGCCCAATGAGGGTGAGAACTCACCCCCCTCCCACCCGCTTCCTCGTCAGTCTCTGGTTTTTTCTCAGCACTGTTGAGAATCCCTATGGGGGAGTGTGACTGAGCCTGTCTGTGGTAGGCAATGCCCAGCTCAAGGGTGGGACTTCATTGGTGGGACAAAGCAAAGCCTGTCTGCTCCCACTGGAGCAGAAAATGAGGACTAGCAGAAGTCCTTGCAGGTGTGTCCAGGTGGCCCACCCTAGTTATGCTGATGCATGGCAGACTATACAGAAAGTTTCAAACTGCAGCAGGAAGAACTTTGGTTAAGCTCGTGAAATGCTTTCTCAAGTGTCATGCGCTGAGAAGGGTGGCCAGTGTGGTTGCAGGGTTTCCCCTAGAGGTCTGTAACCACACAGGACAGCATGGATGTCTGAGGCAGGCTATACGGAGCTCCACTTATTCATCTGGGAGTGGTCAGTTAGGCTGATCTCAAAAATACTCCTCAAACTACAGCAGCTCCTAAGGTTGCTTACCCCCACCCCTGCTGCTGGGGTGTTCCAAGGTCTGGAAAGCCTTGGGACTCCCCATCTCTGTCTTGCTTGGCGTGACAGTCACCCCTTCTACATTGCAGTCACTGCTACCCCTGGGACCACAATTTAAATCTCTGCCAGAGCCACACACGTCATTGCCCTAAACTAACTAAATAAATGAGTTTCTTCCCGCTTTTCCCCCTGGGGGAGGTCCACCCTTCTCCCTCATCCTGATCCTCTCCAGACCTCAGGCATCCAGACTGCCAACTGCTTGATTACCTGATGCAAATGAAGATGGCCTGCTTACCCGACATTGGCTGGGGAGCTGGGTATGCAAATTGGCTCACCCAGACTTTATCAGATTTGAAAGAGTTAAAATGCTGCCCCAGAGAAGAGGGTGGGGGTAAGGTGGGTGGGTGGGT
>NW_011495071.1:9604993-9609557 GCF_000754665.1 Bison bison bison
TGAATAAAATATTCTTCTGTCTTTAAGGGCTTCAGTGTTTGAGTGGTTTAATAAGGAGAGGAGTCTAGAGAACGAGAGTTAGTTCAAAGTTACATCTTTCCTTCTCTCTGTGCACCCTGGAGGGGACTTAGGGGCCTCTTAGGTAGTGGCAGCTGTCTGTTGTGGGTAAATGTTTAATTTATTGAAATGAAGCAGGGCAGACAGGCGAGACCAGAAGCACTTGGGGACTGAGACAGGGGGCTTGTGTAGGTCTTCTCTCGCTGTGGGGCACTGACCCAGTCACCACCCCTCTCTTACTAAGAACTGAAAATGCTGAATGAGTAGGAGAGAAGGTAAGGATTCCCAGAGAGGGCCACACAGATACTAGGGTTTGATCCCTAGACAGTGGGCTGGCCTCTGAGAATCAAACAGAGAACAGAGGCAGAAGGGCAGGCCTTGGTTCAAGCGTACTCTTACCTCCCAGGTTAGATTTATTATAGTGGGGGTTGGGGGCAGGATGCGAGATGGATTTCTTATGCTGCTTTAAAAATTACTTACATTCTCCAGATGCCAAATGAAGTGAGGATGAAGAATGGGAGACATTCTCCCCCATGCTCCACCCACCCTCTGTTGTACCCTTCCCCTTGTTTAAATTTTTACCAGCTGAGCCAGGCGATGGAAAGTAGTGGCAACGAATGATACAAAGTGGGAGAGACCCTACAGTAGCCGGAAGAGGGGGGAAAGGAGGCTAGCCTGAGAGAAGAGTATATGTGTCCCCAAGCTTATGAATATTCTAATAGTTGTACGTTCAGGAATCAGGAATTTGAAAGTCTGATGGTTGTTGTAATTACACATTCATCTTCACTGTTTAGTTACAGCCACATATGTCAGAGCGAGAAAAATTGTGACCTGTTATTAAAATCGGTTGTGTTTTCCCTGCAGATATAAAGATGAGTGGGGACGTAGCAGATTCTACAGATGCTCGAAGTGCTCTCAGCCAGGTGGAGACAGGTAAGGGTCTTCTCTTCTGGGGACAGAGACAGAAAAGCAAGGGTGGGAGAGGGTTATTGGAATTCATCGAATAATGAATCTCTTATTCATTTCTTGTATCCTTTCTGGCTTGGTCTTTCAGCCAATCAGACCCAAAGGCTGAGTCAGGAAGTGAAGAGGTTCCCTAGAGATGTGGGTATGACCCTTTGAACAGTAGACATTGGTCTACAGTAGAACAAAGTCTCTGGAACGAGGCCTTAGATCCTTAGAAACAAACAAGTTAGGGAGGAGATTCACTTCTCCTTCTCCCCCCGCCTTTTTTTTGTGCCTGCACCATGCAGCATATGGGATCATTAGTCCCCGTACCAGAGATCAAACCCACTCTCTGCTGTGGAAGCTTGGCATCAAACCACTGGACCCCCAGGAAATTTCCGAGATTCACTTCTTCATTTGCCATTCCAAGACCCCTAGAAACAGCAGGCTGTGTTCCCAGCTGCTACTGGCTGACGGAAGGCAGAACCTGTCTTTGGTAAATGGGAACTAAGGCCTTTTAACCCCAGATTTCTCAATAATCCTACTCAAGGATCTAACCAAAGAGGCCCATGTACAAGTGTTCGTCTTCCAAATTACATGCATGTGGGTGGTAAATAGACCCAGAAAGGAAGGCTTAGTGCCTGGAGATGATTTTGCTTTGTGAATAAGAGAAAGAGAACAGAAAAGAATTGAGAAGAAAGTTTCATAGCTCCCTGCTTTTAACTCTGTCATCCTTACTTTGAAAGCTCCATATAATTAAAAAGAACTTAAAGAAAGATGAGTATAAATTGTAACACCACCAAATAACTTTAATAGCATCCCAACAAGACCTCAATTAGTCTTTCATCTAGATCATTAGAGGCGTAAAAATTAGAAGTGGAAGAGAATCGATGTCCCCCAGAGCTAAAATCTTTTCCCAAGTCTTCAGGTGCAGTCTCATTCCATTCTTTTTTTTTTTTTTAGTATTTATTTATTTGGCTGCACTGGATCTTAGTTGTGGTACATGGATCCCACGGGTTCTGTAGGCTAGGCGGGCTGGCTTAGTGGCCTTGTGGCGTATGAGATGGATCCCATGTCATCTGATCCCAGATCAGAGATGGAACCCATGTCCCCTGCATTAGAAGGCAGATTCCTAACTACTAGACCACCAGGGAAGTCCCAGTCTAGTTCCATTCTTAAAGCTAAAAGGCTCCGGATCAGGGACAAGAAAACTGAGAGTCTTGTGGAGGCATCTGTAGGATATATTTCCCATAAACTTTCCTGCCCACCCCGCTCCCCAGTTTAGTATTGATACTGTCTGTCTGCACAGGTGGTGGCACAGGTTTTCTATTTTGCTTTGTGTCTGGGGACAGTTAAGTTAGGAGAGGGTGGGCCAATTTCAACCATTTGCCAATTGATTTATTAGCTGAGAATGTGTTACTATAGGGTCTATGGAATGGGGCATCTTTTCTTCCCAGTTGTGAAGAAAATTGCCTTTTATCTCCAGAACTCAAGCAAGGCTTTCAAATCAGTTCTCCTGAAGAGTATCAGGCCTGTCTCTGTTCTGAACACTTCCCTAGAAAAAGGAGAGTCCAGAAGCCTTGTTTCAGGGAAGCTGGGCCACCCTCCCCCTGTAGCAGGCTGGCTGGAGCCAACTCTGCTCATCTGGGCCGAGTATATTGTCCCAGGTATGTGAGGACACAGTTAAGAGAATGTCCATATGGATGGAAGAGTGCACTTAGCAGGCTAGCTCTGGGGCCCTGTTATTAGTTATGGGACCAAGTCAAGGTGCCTGTGTCAGGAGTGAGAAGGACCTATAACAAAACCCTGAAAAGTGAGCCAGGAGGTGGAGGGAGTTCAGATCCTGAGTAGGGATTGGTTGTTTAGTTGTTCAGTTGTGTCTGACTCTTCGTAACCCAGTGGACTGTAGCCCTCCAGGCTTCTCTGTCCACGTGATTTCCCAGGCAAGAATACTGGAGTGGGTTGCCATTTCCTTTTCCAGGGGATCTTCCCAACCCAGAGATCGAACCCAAGGCAAATTCTTTACTGCTGAGCTACCAGGGAAGTAAAGAATCCGCCTGCCAATGCAGGAGCTACAGGAGACGCAGGTTCGATTCCTGGTCAGGAAGATGCCCTGGAGAAGGGAATGGCAACCCACTCCGGTATTCTTGCCAGGATAATTCCGTGGACAGAAGAGCCTGGCAGGCTACAGCCCACAGTGTCCCAAAGAGTCAGACATGACTGAGTGGGGTTAGGAAGGTTTATTTTCTATAGGCCATCTCCATGGTTCTGGCCTCCTGTCTGGGAGTGTAGGAGCTCGCACAGACTAGGTTGTAGGTCCAAGAATCTGAACATAAACTGGATCTTTCAAATACAACTGTCATCCCAGTGACTGTCAGTTCAAAATGTGACCTTAGACCACTTTGCTTCCCCAAGAGGCAGGAACAGATGATCTTCCATGAGTATGGATTTAGAATCAAACAGATGTAGGGTAAAGAAAACAGCTTTCCTGCTTACTGGTTGTGTGATCTGATAAGTTAGTTTAATTTCATCTTTTTCTCTTTTTTATTAAATTTATTTTTGTCCATTGATTTGGCTGCACTTAGTTGATTAGTTGATTATTGATTAGTTGTAGCATGTGGGATCTAGTTCCCAGGGACTGAACTCAGGCCCCCTGGGTTGGGAACATGGAGTTATAACCACTGGACCACCAGGGAAGTCCCAGTTCATCTCTTTTAAAGGGGACAATTAATGTCCATCCTTAGAGAGTAGGTTGAGAGCTGGGATGTTTAAAGCCATTAGCACAGTTATGACAGCTGTGGCCATCATTTCCTCGAATGGCATCATCAAGGTCTTGTGATTCTGGGGTCTTCCCTGGTAGTTAGCAGTTGGGGCTCTGAGTTTTCACTTCAAGAGGCATGGGTTCAATCTTTGGTGGGGGAACTAAGATCCCACACGCCATGAGCCTGACCAAAAAAAAAAAAAAAAGATGCAATGTACATAACGAACCTTTCTGCTAAGCGTTTTGGGGCTGCAGGTAGCTCGAGTGCCCTCACCCCTTCACTCAGGCCTCGAGGGTCAACCCTAGATATTGATTTTGCTCCTTTCTTCCACCACTCAGGGAAGAATTCTGTATGGGTCCTACACTCCAAGGAGACCCGTTAGTCCATGTTGTCTGGAACACCTCTAACCCCAGACCCTTCACTTTTAGGGGCTCAGCTTGGTAGCTGGTAGCATCCATACTTGAGTGATTGTCAAATTACTGCATGTCTTTAAGGGCAAGAAAAAAAGAGGTAGCTAATTAAAGTAACCAAACTTCCTGGAAAGTCGTTCTGACTCATTTTTTATGAAGGAAAGCTCATGGTGAGTCACAGTGGTTACCAACCTGGTTTAATGGCTTCCTTTGGATTTTTGAAAGGCGGATTACCCTTCCAGGCAGTGCATGAATTAAGGGGTAGTTTGTCTCTGGGTTTTAAAGGAACTATAAACAAGGGTGACCTAGAAAGCCCCAGCTCCCAGAGAACACCCTTGGTGTTGTGTGAAATCCCCAAGGGGCACATGGTGGGAGCTGAGAAAGGGAAGT
>NW_011495071.1:9609657-9610932 GCF_000754665.1 Bison bison bison
CTTTCACCCTGGCCAGACTGACATAGGAGAGCGTTCTCGGGTCCAGACACAGACCTCCCCGGCTGGTAGAGACCTGGCAAGGCTGCTCATCCTTCTCTTCCCTGCCGTCTGGGCAGACAGGTAAATGCAGAGTGTCTTTGTGACAGCATGAAGGACCAGAGAAAGCTCCCGATCCCTGTCCAGCGCTGTTTCCACACCGCCCAGAAGACCAGAACCGAGCTGTTTCTATTGTAGCTGTTTTGTCCCTCAGTCGTGTCTTGACTCTTTGTGACCCTGTGGACTATAGCCCACTAGTCTCCTTCTGTTCATGGGATCTTCCCAGGCAAGAAATACTGGAGTGGGCTGCTGTTGCCTTCTCCAAAGCTGGTTCTAGACTTCTAAACTTTTCTGAATCCCTCCTTTGAATCCCTGTTTTTACTTTTCCTTCGTTCTTAAGCTGACATCATATACATTTATTTTTTTCTGTTCTCACTTGAGTGGTTGATAAGAAAATAAGATTACCCACACTTCAAAAGCCCCTGGCTCTGTACTGACCAACCCCAAGCACCCACGCAGCTGACCCTATGACTTTTGACCACACTGATCATGATGTAGCTTCCAACACAGGAGAGGACAGATGGGGTGGTCTTGGGAAGAGGAAGATAAAGGCCAGTCACATCCACGGAGCTTCCTTCCCGTGCCCAGGCCCATGGAGCCAGCTGTAACTACATCACCTCATCTCATTCTTACAATCCACGTTTTTATCAGTGAGGAAATCGTGACTCAGAATGAGAAACTAACTAGCCCAGGATCGCACAGTTTCTAACCAGGAATCAAGTCGGGCCTGCCTGACTCAGGCTATTAACTCCCTGCAGATTACTGGGCAAGTGTTCCCTACCTGGATGTTGATTTTCCTCCCCATTAAGGAGGATTTGGGGGCTTCTCGGTGTAAAGAATCAGACAGGTGAGGAGGGTTGTGGATCCCTGGGATAGGAAGACCCCCTGGAGTAGGAAAAGACACCCCACTGCAGTATTCTTGCCTGGGAAAAATCCCATGGACAGCGGAGCCTAGCAGGGCATAGTCCACAGGGTTGCAAAGAGTCGGACATGACTGAGCGACTAAATAACAGCAACAAAGGAGGGTTCGGGGCTGGATAATCTTTAAGGGCTGGATTTTTAAAGATGTGTACACAGCTCTGCTTTTCAAAAATCTCATTCATCGGTTCGCACACCCACGTGCTGCGTTTGTGTGTGGGCCTCCTCAGGCCCGAGCTGCCTGTGCACCCCATCACCTGC
>NW_011495071.1:9611032-9626806 GCF_000754665.1 Bison bison bison
CGCCCCATCCCCTGCCTCAGCCCCTACATCCCCTCTCGGCCCACTCTCCTCTGACTCCTCCAGCTGCCTTGCTGAGTTCAGGCTCCCATCTCTCCTCTGACCTCGCTGGCAGGTCCCCTTGTGTCAGAACCTGGGTTCAGAAAGATAAAGAAACAGTCCCTGTCTTCAAGGAGCTTTTCTCCGGGACTTCAAGGCGGAGTGGGTAACAGGGCCAACCTGTGTCTGCCAGGAGCGCTTTTGAACAAAACATTTGGCCTTTACAACAGTTCTATGCAGCTAGATGGCACCATCCCACTTTGCCGATGGGGAAATTGAGGCTGGTTAGCAAATTTCCCCAAGATTCTGAATCTAGCAATTGACATAATTAAACCTGGGTCTTTCTAGTGACTTTTTAAAAAAAAATAATTTTATTTACTTACTTACTTTTGGCTGTGCTGGGTCTTCGTTGCTGCACAGGCTTTTCCCTGGTTGTGGAGAGCGAGGGCCACCCTCTAGTTGTGATGTGTGGGCTTCTCATCGTGGTGGCTTCTCTTGCTGCAGAGCACAGGCTCTAGGGCGTGCGGACTTCAGTAGTAGCGGCTCGTGGGCTCAGTAGTTGCGGCTCTCTTTCTACTGACTTTTCACCTAAAGAAGGTGGTGGGAAGACCGGAGACCTTCACGGGGAACAAGGGACAGATGACGCAAGAGAGTGACGGCATCAGAGAGATGCTAAAACGATGGCGGGTGGCTCCAGCCAAAGGGGCCAGAGGGGAGCCA
Organism: Bison bison bison; assembly: GCF_000754665.1. Classification (NCBI taxonomy): domain Eukaryota; kingdom Metazoa; phylum Chordata; class Mammalia; order Artiodactyla; family Bovidae; genus Bison; species Bison bison. The sequence continues at coordinate 9,611,789 of NW_011495071.1, forward strand.
AGCCCCTGCCGGGGGCTGGGGGGGCAGTCTCTTCCAAGAGGTGGAAGCCTTGTCTGCTGCCAAAAGGTGCTTGCTGGGAAAGAGAGAGAAAGAGCTGGGGTCCACTCACTCCCTTTGGTGAAGTGTGGAGGGTGAGGATCTGGCCTCAGAGAGAAGTGTCTCCTCTCTTCTCTCATCCAGCCTTACCAACGTACCGGCCCCAGCTCCTCACAGTCTGCAGGCTCAGCTGTCATCAGTGGGGTGAGGAGATTGCAGACCCAGATGTCACTGGAGCAGATGCCTTGGCACTCTGTCCTGCTCAGAGATCTGGAAAGGAAGGACTCCGTGAGGGCAGCCCATGGGGAGGAGAAGGGGGACAGGAAGAAAAGAGGGCAGGGACTGGACTTCATCAGTCATGGCTTCCTTTCGCCCTTCTCCGCTTCAGTCACTTATCTGTGAGATGAAACTGCTCACTGTGTCGCATTCTCCAGAAGGACCAGCCAGGCAAGTTAGCTGTGTGGGGTCCCTTTGCAGAAAATCTCTCCTCACTTAAATCTGGGAACTTTTTTTTTTTTAATAATTAATTTGTATCGGAGTATCATTGCTTTACAATGTTGTGTTCGTTTCTGCTGTTCAGCAAAGTGAGTCAGCTATACACATACATATATCCCCTCTTTTTTGGATTTCTCTCCCATTCAGGTCACCACAGAGCACTGAGTAAAGTTCCCTGTGCTGTACAGTAGGTTTGCATTCAGTTCAGTTCAGTCGCTTGGTCGTGTCCAATTCTTTGAGACCCCATGGACTGCAGCAGGCCAGGCTTCCCTGTCCAGCACCAACTCCCGGAGCTTACTCAAACTCATGTCTATCGAGTCAGTGATGCCATCCAACCAGCTCATTCTCTGTCGACCCCTTCTCCTCCCGCCTTCAATCTTTCCCAGCATCAGGGTCTTTATAGTGAGTCAGTTCTTCACATCAGGTAGCCAAATTATTGGCGTTTCAGCTTCAGCATCAGTCCTTCCAATGAATATTCAGGATTGATTTCCTTTAGGATAGACTGGCTGGATGTCCTTGCTGTCTAAGAGACTCTCAAGAGTCTTCTCAAACACCACAGTTCAAAAGCATCAATTCTTTTGCGCTGAGCTTTCTTTATAGTCCAGCTCTCACATCCATATGTAACTACTCGAAAAACCATAGCTTTGACTAGATGGACATTTGTCGGCAAAGTAATGTCTCTGCTTTTTAATATGCTGTCTAGATTGATCATAGCTTTCCTTCGAAGGAGCAAGCGTCTTTTAATTTCATGGCTGCAGTCACCATCTGCAGTGATTTTGGAGCCCCCCAAAATAAAGTCTTTCACTGTTTCCACTGTTTCCCCATCTATTTGCCATGAAGTGATGGGACCAGATGCCATGATCTTAGTTTTCTGAATGTTGAGTTTTAAGCCAACTTTTTCACTCTCCTCTTTCACTTTCATCAAGAGGCTCTTTAGTTCTTCTTAGCTTTCTGCCATAAGGGTGGTGTCATCTGCATATCTGAGGTTATTGATATTTCTCCTGGCAATCTTGATTCCAGCTTGTGCTTCATCCAGCCCGGCATTTCACATGATGTACTCTGCATAGAAGTTAAATAAGCAGGGTGACAATACACAGCCCTAACATACTCCTTTCCCAATTTTGAACCAGTCTGTTGTTCCATGTCCTGTTCTAACTGTTGCTTCCTGACCTGCATACAGATTTCTCATGAGGCAGGTCAGGTGGTCTGGTATTCCCATCGCTTGAAGAATTTTCCACAGTTTGTTGTGATCCACACAGTAAAAGGCTTTGACATAGTCAATAAAGCAGAAGCAGATATTTTTCTGGAACTCTCTTACTTTTTCGATGATCCAAGAGATGTTGGCAATTTGATCTCTGGTTCCTCTGCCTTTTCTAAATCCAGCTTGAACATCTGGAATTTCCTGGTTCACGTACTGTTGAAGCCTGGCTTGGAGAATTTTGAGCATTACTTTGCTAGCGTGTGAGATGAGTGCAATTGTGCGATAGTTTGAACATTCTTTGGGATTGGAATGAAAACGGAACTTTTCTAGTCCTGTGGCCACTGCTGGTTCTCATGAGTTATGTTAAATCTGACAGCTTTCTGCATGGTTTTAAGAAGCAATGGACACAATTATATAGGAGAGCCTGGAGAGGTTAGTGATTCTCATAAAAGCCCAAAGAAAGAATGAGGAACTGATTCAGGACGAGAAATCCCATCTCAATTTGTTTATTCCTGGGATCTCACTGTCTCCACCCTACTGCGTCCCCAAGAAAAAGTCTGAGGATAAAGAAACTACAGCTTATTGCAACCAAGAGATGCACTTCCAGGCAGAAGACTCTGGAGATGTGTATGGTTTTTAACCCAAATGTTTATGCAATGAAACTGTTCTTTCAATGACACAGAGGACAGCCGGGGTCTAGGAAGTACCTGGGGTGAGGTGAGACTTGGGGAAAGGTGCGCAAGAGTCTCCTCTTGATAGCTCTTCCTAATGAGGCATGGGGGTAAATACACACTCACATGCACGCCTTTTATGATTAAATGACAGAGTAGGTGTGAAAGCACTTTGCAAAGTGTCTGTCACCATACAAATATAATCCATCATTAGGTTGATAATTATTGGAAACATTCAGGAGACAAGATAAAGAAAGCTCTGTCACTTAGCAGTGTGGGACCAGTCTGCTGGTGCCCTAGGCCTGAGTTTCCTTGTCACAATATGGGGAGGAGAGGGCTGGCTGCAGGAATAAAATGAAGGGAATGGGCCAGGTGGGCTCTACGACTCAAGCCCAGGGACTCTGGTCCCGTGCCTTAGTCTGAACCTACTCTGTCCCTTACCTCTCTGGAGGAGAAAAAGGAAGTCACGGCCCCTGCAGATGTCCAGGGGGAACTGACAAATTCCTGGGGAGGCCAGGATTCTGAGAGGGAATCTCATTCATGCCTCACTCTTCCTTTGCAGATGTTTCAAATCTGTCCCTGGAAAATGAAAGAATCTGTTGTTCTTAGAGCTGTTTTCCCACTTATCATCCATCCTTAAGAAAAGCTAACCCCACCATTTCTCTTGGCCACCTATCCTTACTGGATGCAATTTTCAGGGTCTGAAAGTCCTTATCTCTTGCCTACGACCCTCTTGCTGCAGTAAAAGCCCCATGCCTCTTGTTCTGGCCTTCCACAAGTGGCTTCCGTCTCACCGTGTTGCCAGTTTCTGTGGCCGGGAGATTAGGAGGTACTTAGTCACCATCCAGGCTTCCTACTGTGGCCATGTGTGCTGGAGACCTCAGGAGAGCAGCCTGTGGTGTCGGGAGGTATCTGCCTCCAAAACACGAGAACCTCAGCAAATAAAACAGCTACTCCAGCAGCTCACACCTGTGCTGCACAGCTCACAGACACTTTCTCACCGTCTAGTCCCAAATCCAACCCTACAGGGCAGAACCATGCTGCTCAGATGATAGGTGGCTGGGCCAGTCCTGCCGGGGACCTGTCCCTCTTCCTTTCTGGGGTCCCTTGAAGGATGTACCCCTCTCCCTGCCCAAGCAGCCCTGAAGCGCTTGGACCTCCTTTTCTCTTCGATCTAAGAGGGAGTAAAGTGAGGTGGCCACGTTGGGGGCCGTCAGTATGTAGTCTTTTGTTATCCTGGTTTCATCAGTGGTCATTCCTTAGGGCACCGTTTCTTAAATAATGTGGGTTGCAGGACCAGTCATTTTATTTCTGGTCAGTCACAGACCAGTCTGCAGTTCCACCATCCATGACTGGTAATGCAGCTTATACCCACCGTACACATTCAATAGGACCCAAGCTGGTCTACACCACATCCACAGAGAATGCTCACTAATCATGTGCTCCGGGTGCTGCGAGCATTTCTAAATTCTGACTCTCTGTGTTTGGATGCATCTGGTCTCAGACTTCAGTGAACAAGTCAGACCAGCCTGGTTGTGGGACCACATTTGGAGGTGCCTTAGAGGATAAGGATGTGTCCAAGAATGCCCGTTTCCTTTGGCCTCCCATGGGCAATGGATATATCTTATGGGCTTCTGAGCATCCCTCCTGCTTCCACTGTGGCTATTGTGGGGGCAGTGATAGGGAGATCCAGCAGGGGAGGTAGGCCCAGGCAGTCCTGTGCTGTCAGGGGTGGAATGACACCACAGACACACACACACTCCTGAGCAGTGTCCAGAGGCTCAACTCAACACTGTAGCTTCTGGGTTGGATCCCTGCATTAAGGCGCCTAAACTGCAGCCTCACTTCTCAAGCTGTGAGTAGATTCTTTTGGTCTCTTGGCGCTACTTTGCTCCTCAAGAAACAATTAGGGCAGTGAACACCTGGTGTGCAAAAGTGCTCAGCAAGTGGAAAAGGAATTTGCAGAGAAGTGAGCAGCCAAATTAGAGTAAAGTCTGAGGGCTTGAGGCCTTCCCTAGTGGCTCAGACAGTAAAGACTCAGGTTCCAGCCCTGCTTCGGGAAGATCCCCTGGAGGAGGGCATGGCAACCCGCTCCAGTATTCTTGCCTGGAGAATCCCATGGGCAGAGGAGCCTGGCGGGCTACAGTCCATGGGGTCACACAGAGTCGGACACAACTGAAGCGACTTAGCATGCACGACTGGGGTAACAGCAGGGCCCTGGGAGTCTCAGGGAGGGCAGGCCTTTGTGCCAAGCCAGGAACGTGAGAAACAGAGCGGCGGGCATCTCCCAAAAAAGCGGTAGTGCAGTTGACTCAAAAAATAATAGGTGTTAATTTGCATGGCATTTTACATACGCCCTGCTTTCCATTCCTACCGCTGGAGAGGCATGGCCGAAACCCCCCAGGTCTGTCCTCTCCTCTCACCCCCTCTAGGAGCATCGCTGTGTCCTCCAGGCTCCAGAACTTTCACCACCCAGCCCATCCTTAAATTAGGCCAACCTGGGGAAAAAAACAGCAGTGGGCCTCGCTTGGGTGTGCAGGGTCCAGATTTGCACTAGAGAAGCAAGCAGGTGGCCTGGTAGGTCTGGGACCCTTTGGGCACCTCGGTGAGGGGCGCCCCACTTGCCTGCGGTGGCTACAGTGAGGCCTACTTGGTAGGCAGGGGGCTTGCCCACCCCACCTACTTGGACTGGGGAGAGGAACAAAAAAATCTAAGCCGGGGAGCCCAGAGAGGTGTCACCCAAAGGAGAGGAAACCCAATGGTTGCCATGACGATGGGGACTGGTGCCTGATTTGCATAGGGCAATGATTTCCATACTGCAGGGTGGATTTCCATATCCCTGCCTCAAAGCCTGTTGGGGCCAGAAGCGGGAGAGGGGAGAGGTTATTTGAAATTCAAATGAGGGTGATTAAGGTTTTCTTGAGGAGGGAAGCGTGGACAAAAGGGGTTAAGCCAGCTGGGAAACGTCTGCTCAGGGCTCCAAGATATCAAAGGGAGGTGGCTGCTCTGGGCTGGCCTCTCCCACCCCTGTCTCTGTCCCCTCACCCCCTCACCACAGGCCCCTGGAGGCTGAGGGTGGTTGTCTGGGCCGGGTATTTGTGGCCTCGGCCTCCCAGGAGAAACAGCTAGGTCTTTATTCCCCTCCTGTCCCAGACTCAGTTTACCTCCCAGGGTCCTAAAAGATGCTTGGATTCTTAAAAACCATTGAGTGAGTTAATGAGTTCTAGTTCTGGGCTTAGGCCTGCCACCCTCTGCTGACAACAGATTGGTCATCTCAGTTTTTGTATCAGTGAAACTGGAGAAGCAGTCTGCACCTCCTTGTCCGACTGAGGAGATGTGAGGAGACAGGCATTCTGGAGTCATCTCTGCCATGAACCTGTGCCAAAAAATCACCTCTGTCTTCAGGCCCTGAGTCTGTGCATTGGACGAAGGATCTGAACTTGAGGGTCTCTGATATCACTTCCGGTTCTAAGATGCTGAAGTCTGTGAGTACATGATTGATCCTATGTGCTCACCGGTTGTTATTTGTAAGATGTGGGTTGCTGCACCCCTGATTCCTCTAATGTGTTAGAAACGGCAGCCCTGTCCCCCAGCTCACCAAGGTGCAGGCCATAAATGCAGTGACTTTGGAGCCAGAGTCTGTATTTGAATCCCAGCTTCTCTACTTACTAGTTATAGGACCTTGAGGTGGTTACTTAATGTCTCAGCTCAGTTTCCTAGACTGTAAAACGGGGGTAATAGTAGACATGGGTCTCATAGGGTTCCAGTGAAAACTGAATAAGCCAACATCTGTAAAGCACTTAGAGTAGAGCTTGAGTGAGTGAAAGTTGCTCAGGCGTGTCTGACTCTTTGCAACCCCATGGACTATACAGTCCATGGCATTCTCTAGGCCAGAATACTGGAGTGGGTAGCCTTTCCCTTCTCCAGGGGATCTTCCCAACCCAGGGATCGAACCCAGGTCTTCCACATTGCAAACAGTTCTTTGCCAGCTGAGCCACAGGGGAAACCCAAGAATGCTAGAGTGGGTAGCCTATCCCTTCTCCAGCAGCTCTTCCTGACCCAGGAATTGAACTGGGGTCTCCTGCATTGCAGATGGATTCTTCACCAACTGAGCTAACAGGGAAGCCCCTAGAGCGGAGCCTGCCATACGTAATGCAATACAGGAATGCTATTTGCCAGTGTTAGTATCAGAAAGACAAATTGTCCACACGATGGAGCAGTGACCCAATCGAGGGACCCTCTGTTAGGAATATGGGCTGTCTCCTGAATGGACCTACCTGTGAATTCATTCACTTGTGGCCCACACACTGTCACAGCCACCTGTGCTTGGGAATGGGAAGCATACGTCAACGAAGGGCCCTCAAACAAACTGACATAAGGCAATCCAGAAATGGCTGGAAGGAGGGGAAAGAACTAGTGCCAAGACCCCTCCTCCCCACACCCAGTGCTTAGAGATGTGACAGATTCAAGGAGGCTGCTGCTGCTGCTGCTGCTGCTAAGTCCCTTCAGTCGTGTCCAACTCTGTGAGACCCCATAGACGGCAGCCCACCAGGCTACCCCGTCCCTGGGATTCTCAAGGCAAGAACACTGGAGTGGGTTGCCATTTCCTTCTCCAGTGCTTCGAAGTGAAAAGACTAGAAGACGTTTATAGTTCTGGAACTCTAAAGGTCTTTTTTCCTTCTCAGGTTTCTGCAACAATTCCATTTTTTATTTTCATTTGGAGATAGATAGTACAAAAACTGTGGTGTAGTCAGTCTTGGCTGGTGGACAGATGTGGGCTTGAGTTTCTACTTGACAAGTTACTAACCAGTAACCTTGGGCCAGGTTGATCAGCCTCTCTGAGCCTCAGTTTTCCTCATCTGTGAAATGGGATAATAAGAGCACCAACTCATGGGGTGATGATGAGGATTAAATGCTGTCCTGTATATAAAATGTTTAATACAAAGCTTGGTGCATAGTAAATGCTCAATAAATGCCAACTATTAATTAATCCCTGTTATTTGAAAACAGTGTTCTCTTGCCAAAATGTTTGAAAATTCTCTGGTCTAGTCCTATTCTCGTATTTTATGGGGAAAGAGACTGGGGTCAGAAAAAGGGGAATGATTTTTCCAAGGTCACAGCAGAGAACTGAGATCCCTGTTTCTTTAGAAGTCTTTCCCTACCCTAGAGGTAGTCCTCTGTCCTTCGTTTTTTTTATTGTTTCTTTGGACAAAGCCTCATCTCTCCCCATCACCTGTCCCTCAGAAGTGGCCGCTCCGACGCTTGGAACAGGGGCCCCAGAAGGGGAGGAAGAGGCATGACACAGGGTGAGCACAGGGCATGGTGTCTGGTTCCAGAGGACATTGGCAGGCCTCACTGTCTCTGAGCCTCAAGTTTCTTCACTGGTGAAGTAGGCGTTCTGGAATCTCTGGCCCTGTAGACCTCACAGGTAGGCGAGGCTCTTAAGGATGTGAAACGAAAGTGTACTGCCCAGAAAGGAACAAACCCAGTTCAAGTCCCCAAGACCCATGCTTGTTGGCCAGCCCATGGGCCCTGCCTCCAGAGCTGAGAGATCAGATTTCCATCCCTCCAGGTTGGGCTCCGTGACCCAGCCTCAGTTTCCTTATCTGTAAAACGAGTTGTAAGGCGGGAGCATATCTGTGGCAGCTGAAGGAAGTGTGAGTTGTTCTACAAATGTGAGATAGCATCTTCCGTCTAAGCTTTCCCACCGCACACGTGCCCCTTGGAGCCACACAAAGGACATCTGTGTGCCTGTGTGAAGTCCAGAGCCCCGCTGCGTCTATGCAGCGTCTCTTACCAATCTTAAACCTCTTCCCCTCTCAGAACTCAGGGTGGAGTGGGCTGGGGGCTGGTCTGGAGGAGACCTTTAGGGAACCCCTTGACTGTGGTCAGAAGGCAAGTTCGAGTGTCAGAGCTGGGGTTCTGTTCCTGCTTTGCCTGCATTACCTGTGTGGCTTTCGCTCATCACTCATCCTGTCTGGGACTCAGTCTCCTCACCTGTCAGTGGTGAGTGCAGCACCGGGCGTCTGTGTGATCCCGTTCAGCACAAGAAGTGCTGATAGAAAAACAGCAGCCAAGGCACTTCTCTGATCTGTGCCCAGAACCCTGGGTTTCCTTAACAGAGTTTTTCCTTTCAAGTTGGATTTTTATTGTTTTCCAGGGTCAAGGGATGATGAGTGGAGACTGGGCTGGGGATCCTGGCCCTTTGACCCCATTCCAGGCCAGGGCCCGAGTCCCTAGTCTCTTTTTACGGGAACCTGACACATCTGCCCGCATGCTCCTTCAGCTCCTCTGATCACACTGCCCACTTTGGGCCTCAGTGTGTGGCCAGCAGAAAGTGGGGGTCCCAGGAGTCCCCTCTATAGCTCAGACTGAGAGGAAATGAGGATTCTATTTCCTAAAAAATTAGAAGACCTTGGGGAGGAGCCTTTCATGTATCAAAGAATGACAACAAATTATAAAGGGAAGCCAGAGGAGGCTGGGCCTCCGTTTTAGCAAAGGTGGAGGAGTGGGCACCCTCTGTCCATGGTCACCCGGACCCATGCCCCTGACATCTGTGAGAAGGGCCTGGAGAGCAAGGCTTTGTACAATGGCACAGGTGGAGAAAGTCACTGGGACACTCACAGGCCATGTCACAAGGAAGCCCTTGGCAACACCAGTTGGGTTTACTCTGCCATTCTAGAGAAGAAGCTTTAAATCATGAAAATCTACAGGGAGTCAGAGCTGGAGGGACCCTGGAAGATCTTCCTGTCCTGGGGTAGCAAGTGGGTTTCTTCAGGAGAGCCACTTCTGATCATCGCTGGTGGTCGCTACGCACTGAGTTTAGGAGAAGGAAGTGAATACAGCGGGTCATCAGTGATGTCTGCCCAGGGCACGTCTCCCTCGCCGCACCTTTGCACCTGCTATCCACAGCTGAGGCCATTCAGCTGGTGGAGAACTGCAGCTCTGCTCTCCCATCCCGTAAGCCAGCATTCCTCCCCCAGCCCATCAAGGTCCTCCCGTGTCCTGTTCTTCAGGTGCCTTCAGGGGCCAGCCTCAGTTTCCTTTGAAACGGAGAAATGCCAAGGCGTTTCTTTGCTCCCACGAAGAAAGTGGCATGAATACAGACAGAATTTTTGGTTATAGTATGTAATGGAAATTGAAAGCTATGGAGATCAAGCAACTTGCCCAAAGTCCAGCAGAAAATAGCCTTTGAAGTAACCCTCGGGCTCAGTTTACCGTGTGTTCTCTGTACAGAACTCTGGCCATTAGGCCACAGTGCCCAGTTCCTTGGAGGAATCTCAAATAACAAAAAAGGTAGGCTTGGTGTCTGTGGGGTCCTGGGAAAAACTGTTTTGACTGGTTAGAATGACTTCACTGGGAAGTCTCTTGGTTTGCTCTGGTGGCTACTGCCCAGGAGGGTCTCCAAAGGTGCTGGTTATTTTAATCATTGCTATCCCAGGAAGTGCCAATACATTGCCACGTAGTCATAAAGTGACAGGGGAAGTCTTACTGGGTTTACCTGGGAGTGGAGCTGGTGAGAAGAGAAGCAGCCCAGAAATGGGAGCGTTTCAGCCTCCTTGCAGAACGCTCCCTGTGTGTTTATCAGGCAAGAGTGAAAAATCCTGCTGGAACAGTTCTCCACTCCTGTGCTTCCACCTCCCTTACCCAGAGAATTGCTCCCCAGGCAAGCTCACACCCCAGTGCTGCCAAAGCATGCAAATCAGTGGGCCTGCAGCACTGTGGCTCAGAGGTGGGAATGCGGAGGGCTGGCCAGCTCCTCCTGTCTCCGTCTCGACAGGGGTCTTTGCAGGTGTCTGGGACTGCTGATCTGGTGTTCACCAGATGCCAGGGAGGAGAGACAGAGATGGAAGTTGCCTTGCCCGCTGTGTTCCTCCTATAGACAGATCCTTGACCTTTCTCACTGGGACTCTGTTGAGTATTACTCCATCCTGGTCTAAGGAGATTCTATCCAGAACCCTGGTGTTCCCCACCGATTCAAGATGCCTTTTACCCTCTTTTCATCACTGACTATACGTGTGTACTCAGTTGTGTCCAACTCTTTGTGACCCCATGGATTGTAGCCCACCAGGCTCCTCTGTCCATGGAATTCTCCAGCCAAGAATACTGGAGTGGATAGCCATTCCCTTCTCCAGGGGATCTTCCCGGCCCAGGAATTGAATCTGGTTCTCCCGCACAGCAGACAGGTTCTTTACCATCTGAGCCCCTCAATTCAAAAACCACTTCTATAACATCTCTGAAATAAGCAGCCTCTGCTTGAGCTCTGTTGACATGAAACCATGGGTTTCACTGCTGGACAATTCCACATTTGACACAATTCTTCCTTATCCTGAGGTGAGCCTGCTTCCTGGCAGTCTCCACCACTGACCCTTGTGGAGCTGGGTTTTAGGAGCTGCAGGTTAAGCCTGCTTCATATCCAAACCAATATTTGGGGAAGAAAGAAAAGTACTCTGACATTTACCTAAGAACATACTATGTACCAGGCATTGGGCCAGGTAGAGCTTTCAAATGTTCCCTCATTGAATTACTTTAAAAAGTTTTATTTTGAAAAACTTCAAATATATAGAAAAGAGAAGAAACAGGTTAACGAACAACCATACACCTACCACCTGGATTTAATAACTTAGCATCTTGCCATATCTGTTTCATCCATTTGGGGAGGGAAATATTTTCTTTTTAACTTTTTATTTCAAACACACCTGAAGGTAGATGCTAAAATGATGAGCCCCCTTATACTTATTGCCTACTGTCAACAACCATCAAGTTTCTGCCATTCATGTCACTGAAGTATTTTCTTACAAACTATAGACATTATAAACATTTCGATCCTAAATATGGCAGTATGTGTCTCTAAGCCATAAAAGACATTTTCCTTCTTGACCACAGTACTGTTATCACACTTAACAAAATGAATCTCTCACATAATTCTTGTGGCCATCCTAGGAAGAAGGGTTGATCTAAGGGCAAGGGTTGATCTTTATTTGTTTGGGCTCCAAAATCACTGCAGATGGTGACTGCAGCCATGAAATTAAAAGACGCTTACTCCTTGGAAGGAAAGTTATGACCAACCTAGATAGCATATTCAAAAGCAGAGACATTACTTTGCCAACAAAGGTCCGTCTAGTCAAGGCTATGGTTTTTCCTGTGGTCATGTATGGATGTGAGAGTTGGACTGTGAAGAAGGCTGAGCGCCGAAGAATTGATGCTTTTGAACTGTGGTGTTGGAGAAGACTCTTGAGAGTCCCTTGGACTGCAAGGAGATCCAACCAGTCCATTCTAAAGGAGATCAGCCCTGGGATTTCTTTGGAAGGAATGATGCTAAAGCTGAAACTCCAGTACTTTGGCCACCTCATGCAAAAAGTTGACTCATTGGAAAAGTCTCTGATGCTGGGAGGGATTGGGGGAAGGAGGAGAAGGGGACGGCAGAGGATGAGATGGCTGGATGGCATTACCGACTCGATGGACATGAGTTTGAGTGAACTCCAGGAGTTGGTGATGGACAGGGAGGCCTGGAGTGCTGTGATTCATGGGATTGCAATATTCGGACACGACTGAGCGACTAAATTGAACTGAACTGAAGGGCAAGTGTCCTCTTCTCTAGGCTAGATATCCTTTCCTCATTAGATGTGACTTGGAGGCCCCAGTCTTGGTCCTCATGCTCTACAGCCAGTTCATCAGGGTCGCTTTTAGAAAATGGTACCCTGAACTGGGCCTGATGCTCTCAGCAGAGATCTGCAAATCTGCATGTCTGCTAACATGCAGGTTACCACGCACGTGTAGCACACTCCAGCCAATGTGGGCTTCATGCGTGCATGCACGTGTGCTCAGTCATGCCTGACTCTTTGTGGCCCCGTGTGCTGTAGCCCACCAGGCTTCTCTGTCTGTGGAATTTTCCAGGCGAGAATACTGGAGTGGGTTGTCTTTTCCTCCTCCAGGGGATCTTCCCCACCCAGGGATTGAACCCACATCTCCAGCATTGGTTTTAGTCAACTGAAATGCTCCTTTTTTCCAGTTTCTTTTCCACAGGAAGAACACCAGCCTCCTCTCTCTTCCCCTCCCCACAAGGAACTCCAGTTTGTTTATTTCCAAACATGTCTGCCAATAAACAGAAATGGGAATCTTTTTTTTTTTTTCCGTTGGGATGGGAGAGATATATTGAAGTGAAGTGAAGTGAAAGTCTCTCAGTCGTGTCCGACTCCTTTTGGGTTGGCCAAAAAAGTTCATTTGGGTTTTTCCCTGTAATGAACTTTTTGGCCAATCCAGTATTATATTTCTTTAGGAGGCTGAGTCTCCTTGAAAATGTGAAATATGGAGTATAGATATTTTGATGGTCAGTTATCTTTAATTATGCACCCATGAATTTTTAATCACTGTAGTTACTCGCTGTGATTATTTCTATAGTTTTAGTTTGAGATTGGTTATTGGTTTTGTTGAAAAAACTCTTTGAGGTTTCACATCGTAACCCAGAGTCTTCTGTTTAAGCTTTATTGAAGTGTTACTGGTAAATAAAATTGTAAGATGTCTACAGTGTATATCATGTGATTTGGTACGTGTATATATAGTGAAAGGATTCCCACAGTCTAGTTAATTAACACATCCATCACCTCTATATTTACCTTTTTATCTATGAGACAGAACATTTAAATTCTACCCTCTTAGCAAATTGTAATTGTTCAGTACAGTGTTATTAACTATAGCTACCATGTTATAGACTTCCCTGGTGGCTCAGCAGTAAAAAACCTGCCTGCAAATGCAAGAGACACGGGTTCGACCCGTGGGTCAGGAAGATCCCCTGGAGGAGGAAATGGCAACCCCTCCAGTTTTCTTCCATGGGAAATTTCATGGGCAGAGGAGCCTGGTGGGCTACAGTCCATGAGGTCACAAAGAGTCAAGACACGACTGAGCAACTAAATAACAACACCACCACCATGGTATACATTAGATCTTCAGACTTGACTCCTCCAATAGCTGAAAGTTTTTATCCTTTTAGCAACTTTTCCCAATTCCCCCCACCCCTCCAGTGTCTGGTAACCCGCTTTCCACTCTCTGACTTTTTTTTTGAGTTTGAGTTTGACTTTTTTTCTTTTGATTCCACATATAAGTGATCTGTGCAGTATTTACTTGACTTTCTCAGTCTGACTGATTTCACTTAGCATAATGCTCTCAAGGTCAATCCATGTAGCTGCAAATGGCAGAATTTCCTTCTTTCTTGGGGTTGAATAATATTCCACCATACCACATATATATATATATATATATATACATATATGGCATTTTCTTTACCCATTCATCCACTGATGGGCTATAGCTGAAACTGTTTCCTTAACTTGGCTATAGTGAATAATCCTGCGGTGAACAGGGGAATGAAGCTATCTCTTTGATATCCTTTTTTCATTTCCTGTGGATATATACCCAGAGTTAGATTACTGGATCATATGTAGATAGGTTTAAAGGCGGAAAAACATATAATATTAAATTTAAACATAACACTTACCACCTTAATCATTTCTTAATTCAGCCTCCTTTATCTTTTATGTATACAGTTGACTTTTTTAAACCTAAATATAAGGCTTAGATTTATTCCCGTTACATATTATCTTGTTGGTTTTTGCCTTCTATTCAGTTCAGTTCAGTTCAGTCTCTCAGTCATGTCCGACTCTTTGCGACCCCATGAATTGCAGCACGCCAGGCCTCCCTGTCCATCACCAACTCCCGGAGTTCACTCAAACTCACGTCCAACGAGTCAGTGATGCCATCCAGCCATCTCATCCTCTGTCATCCCCTTCTCCTCCTGCTCCCAATCCCTCCCAGCATCAGAGTCTTTTCCAATGAGTCAACTCTTCGCATCAGGTGACCAAGGTATTGGAGTTTCAGCTTTAGCATCAGTCCTTCCAATGAATACCCAGGACTGATTTCCTTCAGAATGGGCTGGTTGGATCTCCTTGCAGTCCAACGGACTCTCAAGAGTCTTCTCTCCCATTCAGGTCACCACAGAGCACTGAGTAAAGTTCCCTGTGCTGTACAGTAGGTTCGCATTCAGTTCAGTTCAGTCGCTTGGTCGTGTCCAACTCTTTGAGACCCCATGGACTGCAGCAGGCCAGGCTTCCCTGTCCAGCACCAACTCCCGGAGCTTACTCAGACTCATGTCTATCGAGTCAGTGATGCCATCCAACCAGCCCATCCTCTGTCGACCCCTTCTCCTCCCGCCTTCAATCTTTCCCAGCATCAGGGTCTTTATAGTGAGTCAGTTCTTCACATCAGGTAGCCAAATTATTGGCGTTTCAGCTTCAGCATCAGTCCTTCCAATGAATATTCAGGATTGATTTCCTTTAGGATAGACTGGCTGGATGTCCTTGCTGTCTAAGAGACTCTCAAGAGTCTTCTCCAACACCACAGTTCAAAAGCATCAAGTCTTTGGTGTTCAACTTTCTTCACAGTCCAACTCTCACATCCATACATGACCACTGTAAAAATCATAGCCTTGACTAGATGGACCTTTGTTGGCAAAGAAATGTCTCTGCTTTTTAACATGCTATCTAGGTTGGTCATAACTTTTCTTCCAAGGAGTAAGCGTCTTTTAATTTCATGGCTGCAATCACCATCTGCAGTGATTTT
>NW_011495071.1:9626906-9642442 GCF_000754665.1 Bison bison bison
TTTCATCAAGAGGCTGTTTAGTTCCTCTTCACTTTCTGCCATAAGGGTGGTGTCATCTGCATATCTGAGGTTATTGATATGTCTCCTGGCAATCTTGATTCCAGCCTGTTCTTCTTCCAGCCCAGCGTTTCTCATGATGTACTCTGCATATTATTTAAATAAGCAGGGTGACAATATACAGCCTTGACGTACTCCTTTTCCTATTTGGAACTGGTCTGTTGTTTCATGTCCAGTTCTATTCAGATCAGATCAGATCAGATCAGTCGCTCAGTCATGTCCGACTCTTTGCGACCCCAAGAATTGCAGCACGCCAGGCCTCCCTGTCCATCACCAACTCCCGGAGTTCACTGAGACTCACGTCCATCGAGTCAGTGATCCCCCCCAGCCATCTCATCCTCTGTCGTCCCCTTCTCCTCCTGCCCCCAATCCCTCCCAGCATCAGAGTCTTTTCCAATGAGTCAACTCTTCGCATCAGGTGGCCAAAGTACTGGAGTTTCAGCTTTAGCATCATTCCTTCCAAAGAAATCCCAGGACTGATCTCCTTCAGAATGGACTGGTTGGATCTCCTTGCAGTCCAAGGGACTCTCAAGAGTCTTCTCCAACACCACAGTTCTATTAGAATCAACCAAAATATTTTCTAATCCTGATTACATCATCCAGCTTTCTGAATTAATTTTGCTTCCTGCTTTAAATCACCTCCAAATTTGATCAGCATCTATCCTGCTTACTTCCTAAACTATTGATTATAGCCCAATACTTGATTCCCTCTGTGTTGGACTCTGGGCACAGTGAGTTTATTGGGAAAACTGAATGAGTGTAGGAGTTGAGAGATCTAAGCTTTAGTCTGAAATCAGAGTCTCTGAGGCTGTGTGACCACCACAAGGTGCTTCCCTCTGAGGCTGGACTTCGGTATCCTTCCAACTCTAAAATAATGCAGTGGTCCTTCTGGGCGTCTGTCCTGCTTTGTTTTTTCCTACAAGTGACTGCCATCTTCCAAGAGCTTGTATAATAGAATGTGTTCAGATTTCTGCAGGTGGAGGGACCCGTGATTTCTTAGATCTGAATAGAAGATCCATTTCAGTTGCAGTTTCTGAGTTATTTGTATCAGTTAAACATGCATTCATTCAGCTCCTACTATGCGTTAAATGCTGTTAAAGGCTCTCAGAGTACAAAAATGAGTAAGAAGAAATAACCCTGGCCTCTAGGAGCTCACAATTTCATGAGGAAAACAGACACACAAAGCATTGACTCTAAAATATGTGGCAGGACTTTCCTGGCGATCCAGTGGTTTAGAATCTGCCCCAGAGCAACTAAGCCCGTGGGCCACAACTCCTGAGCCCACGTGCCACAGCCAGAGCCTGTGCTCCACAGCAAGAGAAGCCGCCGTAGTGAAAAGTCCACGTACCACCACTAGCATAGCCTCAGCTCGCCACAGCTAGAGAGAGCCTGTGCACAGCAACATCCCAGCGCAGCCAAAACTAAATGTATTTTTGAAATATCTGGTTGTGCTGGGTATCAATTCAAAACCCAAGTCCTTCTAACCACCTCCACGGCTGCCCTTGTGTCCTGTGCAGTGCCCTCTCTCACCTGACCCACTGCATGGCCTCCCTTCCCCCTTGCTTATCCCTACAGCTGATTACCACAGGTTTATTTATTTTTGGCCATGCCACATGACATACAGGATCTTCCCCAACCAGGGATGGAACCCATGCCCACTGCAGTTGGAGCATAGAGTCTTAATTACTGGACCACCAGGGAAGTCCCTGATCACCGCAGGTTTAAGCACTGAAGTCAGTTCATGTAACTCCTCTGCTCAAAACCCTCTGATCACTTCCCAGCGTCCTTGGCATGAAAGCCAAAGTCTTCGGCATGACCTGCCTTCCAGAGCCACGTCATCTTGCCCTGGGCCACACCCATCCCCTGCTCTCCAGCCCTACTGGTCTCATCACTGTTCCTCAACAGGCAAGCCTGTTCTTGCCTCACACAGCCCTCAATCCCTCTGTCTAGAATGATCTTCCCAGACCACCCTGATCATGAACAGCCTCTGACACTCTTCTCCTGACCATTACTACTGCTTTCCATAGTAACTCTTTCTAAATGAAATTGTGTATTTGTTTTCTTATTCCTTCTTTGTCTCTTCAACTAGAAAAGAAGCTCTGTGTGGCCAGGGACTTCATCTGGTTTTCCAGCATGATATTTCAAGTGCCTAGAACAGTGCTTGGTATATAGAGTGTATTTTGTGGAATGAATGAATTTGTTCACATTTTAAAATTACCCCCTTACAAGGCTACATTTACAGTGTCATGAAAGAATATATTTTTTTTAATACGAAAGCAATTTTATCTTTAAGTCTAGCCTCTGCACACACTATTTTCAGTCCTTGGGCCCTTCCCATCTTAGCTCCCCTCTCAGATTAGCTTAATTAAACTCAAAATTGGACTGCTATTCAAAGATGACTTCCTGTCTCACCTATTTCCTCTTTCTCGGAATCCCATAGCCCTTAACCTCTACTGTCATCTTGCCAGCCCAGCTGCTCTCGGGGATGCTTCACAACCTATCAGGCAGGCAAGGGCCAAGCTTATCTATCATTTAGAGCAGAGCAGAGGGAAGGAGGCTTCAGTTAAAGCTCCAGAGGATTCTTTTGGACCCCATTCATTCATCTATCAGGTGCTTCTTGAGCCTCTGACCAATGTTAGGAACTACAGTGGTCTTTGAGGACAAAAGGGGTGTCATCCTTCTGGTTTTCAAGGAATTCATAGACCAGAGGGAGAGAGAGACATGCAGACAAGAAAAGGAGTTCCATGACATGTGCCATAGGGCTGGTAGAGAGGGGAGGGGGACCAACTTTGTAAAAGGGAACAGTGCATGGAGGCCTGGAAACGGGAGGGGTGTGACATGTTTGGACGTGTGGATCTTTCCATGTGACTGGAGCACAGGGTATCTGGGAGGGAGGAAGGCGAGATCATGAGAGCGGAAGACAGAGCAGGGAAGGTAGGCAGAAACCAGATCATACGGGGAATTATTTATCACACTAAGAAATTTGGACTTCATTCCAAAGCTATTGAGGAACCAATGGAAAGCAGAATTTTTTTTTAATTAAAAATAACTGTGTTGGTACAAAGTGATAACCATCGTCTGAGCCTTCAGTGAGTCAAGTATAATCAGATCAGATCAGATCAGTCTCTCAGTCGTGTCCGACTCTTTGCGACCCCATGAATCGCAGCACGCCAGGCCTCCCTCTCCATCACCAACTCCCGGAGTTCACTCAGACTCACGTCCATCGAGTCAGTGATGCCATCCAGCCATCTCATCCTCTGTCGTCCCCTTCTCCTCCTGCCCCCAATCCCTCCCAGCATCAGAGACTTTTCCAATGAGTCAACTCTTCGCATCAGGTGGCCAAAGTACTGGAGTTTCAGCTTTAGCATCATTCCTTCCAAAGAAATCCCAGGGCTGATCTCCTTCAGAATGGACTGGTTGGATCTCCTGCAACATCAAAGATTGTTGATCACAGATCACCATGACAAATATAATAATAATGAAAAAGTTTCAAATATGTGGAGGATTACCAGAATGTGATAAACCTGAATATACATTATTACATAATGTCATTGTGTTCAGGTTTCCTTTTTTCCTCGGGCTGACCAAGCCAAAGCCAGATGTGAACCCTCTGCATTTGTGGCAAATCTGTTGATGAGGACAGAGTTCACAATTGTACTCAATTCACTTTATGTAGAGAGAAAGCAGAAGAATTTTCTAATTGAAAGGTCTGAATTCATTCACATGTTCATTTATTCATTCATTCAACTAATATAATATTTAAAAAAATTTTTAAATTTTATTTATGTATTATTGGCTATATGTAGAATCTTTATTGTGGCTCAGGCTTAGTTATCCCATGCATGTGCGATCCCTGACCAGGGATTGAACCCACATCGCCTGCTTGGTAAGGCAGATTCTTAACCACTGGATGACCAGGGAAGTCCCAACCAATATAATTTGAACTCCTGTTATGTACTAAGCCCAGTGCTAGGCTCTGGGTGTATGGCATTTAATATCATTTTCTTGCCATTATAGAGCCAGTTATCCATGGGGCTCAAAGGAAGATTGTTTGGCAGCTCCTGCCCTGAGGAGGTATATGAGTAGGAAACTTAATTTTAGCAAAGAATGGAAGCATTTTTCTAATAATAGGTATATGTTTAAGCAGATTTTGGTATGTCCATAAATGGAATATTATGTAGCCATTAAAAATTATCTTTGCAAGCATAGGAGAAAGATTTATGATGTGTCTTAATGGTGTAGGAGAAAGACTTATGATGCTCACTAGAAAAAGCAGAGTAAAAATCTGTACAGAGTGGTATATATCAATTAGGAAAAGCAAGCATAAAAAGGTCATGAAATATACAAAAATAGTCATTGTAGCTCTTCGCAAATTGATTTTTTCTGCTACTTTTTCTATATCAAAAATTTTTTTCTATTAAGCATACCTTTAATTTTTCAACCGAACATTTACTATAAAGGGAAAAAGATGAATAAAACAAAGAATGAAAGTTGGGGGACAGGTGGTAGAAACAGGGGTGACAGTCATTTACCTGACATGATTTAGATCCCATCAACCCTGGAGGGCTGGGATAGTGGAGGGACTTCTTGCCTTCGGGCAGTTCCTTTAGGATCCATGGCTGGTCATCCCTTGCTTTTCCAGAAAGCCTGTGTCAGAACTTCTGTCTGAGGACATCTGGCAGAAGCATTCTGGTATGGCAAGTTCTAATCCCAGTTAGATTCTAGATGACCTTGGACAAGTCAGTCTCCCCTTTCCTTGTCTGGTTACTCCCTTCTTGAAGAAAAATTTTTCAAAGACTGTCCCAGGAAACAGAATAAACAGGAAGAGTCTGGCCACAGGGCGGGCAAGTGTACTTTTTCAAAATAAAGAGAAGCTCATCCTGACATCCTATTTCCCTTTAACTTTCAGTCTCTTCCAATCTTGCTAGCTATTAATATTTTCTTTTTTTTTTTTTTTTATCTTTTTCAGGAAATGATCGAAATGGCTTAGATTTCAACAGGCAGGTAAGGACATTCAGAAGAAAAATTTATTCTATAAATTTTAGGGGCATTCATACTATGTCAAGTGTGGGGACACAAAGAAGATTAAGGGAAGTGTTCAAGGGTGTTTATTTGTAGATTCATCACTCTCAGGATTGGTAGGGGTATTTCAAGAGCTTTTGCAACCCCTATCTGCTGAATTGGCAGGCAAATTCTTTACCACTAAGCCACCTGGGAAGAAGACAAAAGGGTGGGCTTCAGTTAAAGACACATCTAGGTAAACTACGAGGAAGGACTTGCAGCCAATGAGCTTTATCAAACACTGGAAGAGCTACCAAAGGAAGGAGGCTGTGGAATAAGCTTCTCTCTCAAGGTCTTTAAAAATAAGACAAGGACTTCCCTGGTGCCTAAGATCCAGTGCCTAGGACTCTGAGTACCCAATGCAGGAGTCCCAGGTTCTATCCCTGGTCAAGGAACTAGATCCCACATGCTGCAACTACAGATCTTCAACTAGGATCCTATGTGCCCCAGCTAAGCCCCAGCTAAGCCCCAGCTCAGCCAGATAAATAAGTATTTATTAAAAAAAAAAAAAAAAAAGATGAGACAGATTCTCAACTAAGGGATAGTTTGGCCAGGTGTGTTTCCAGGGCAGGAGGATGGAGGATATGCCTGAGGATTCTGTGACCCTGAAGGAGCCCTCCGTGGTTGGGGTGTGGCCCGTTGCCTGTTCTTTCTGAGCTTCGTGGCCCTTGGATGAGGGCGTCTCACAGTCCCTTGGATGAGATGCGCAGGGAGTAGCCCATCCACACCAAGACGGCGGCACTAGCCCAGCCTGGAGGTGGCCCGCTCCACAGGCCTGGTGGGTTTGGCTGCCTGTGTGATCTGTTTGAAGCTGGGGAAAACCTTGCACTTAGGTCAAGGGTGGGGGCAGCCCCTCTGGTCCCAGCAGCCTACCGAGAGGCCCCTGATCCTTTGAACTTCTGTAGGGATAAGGTTTCCTCACCAGTTGGGAGAAAGTTTCCGGGTTTCTGTCAGGGGAGGACCTCACTGGAGTTTGCTTCTCTTGGATAAGCCTCATCAGGGCAGAAAGGAGGGCAATCCCACCCTTCCCTGGGAAGGGTTTCTGCATTTCTCATTAAAGACAAGAACAAACACAAGAGATTTTTTCCTTTTTTTTTTTCTTTCGGTGCACAGGCTTCTCTATTTGTGTTACGCAGGCTCCAGAGTGTGTGGGCTCAGTAGTTGTAGCATGAGGGTTAGCTGTTCCATGGCGTGTGGGATCTTAGTTCCCTGACCACAATTCGAACCTGCATCCCCTGCATTGCAACATGGATTCTTAACCACTGGACCACCAGAAAAGTCCCACAAGAGACCTTTTCTTTAGAGGGGTGGGAATTTTGGAGTAAGAGAGGCTCTGCTGGTCACGCTCCTTTACACACTTAGACTGGCATTCACCTCTGTGCACAAACACACACATCCACACCCTCCCTAAGAATCCACCTGGCTCCTTCTCATTCTGCCTTTCAGATGCCATCAGATACCAGCACCCACACCCTCACATTCACACCAGCTCACCTGTGGACCTGCAGGTGGGCACTAGAATTTCTCAGGTCCCTAAATTGATAGTGATACCCTCGAGCTTCATGACGAGGGAAGTAAACCAACATTTGCAGACACTCAGGCAGTAGGCAAGGAGCTTCTGGCACTTCGTCTCATTTGATCCTCACTATTCTCACCTTACTTGGTAAGGAAATCGCTTCCCAGGCAGCCCCACCTGATTTGGGGAAGGGTTTGAGAGGTTAAGTAATTTGCCAAAGGTCATGCACATTGGTTAACTGGCAGAGCCAGGACTTGAACCCACATCTCCTTGACTCCTAAGCTCATTTTTCCCATGATGCCTTGCAGCACCCTCCTCCCCAGTCCCTCAATTCCCCTCTCCCTGAAAATGCACACCGTCCTTAGGGAGAGGCCTGGGAGCCAGCAGCTGAGTGTGACCTCACCATGACTAACCTGGAGGAAGTGGGAGGTGGAGGGAGCTGGGAGGGGAAGAAACAGTGTTGTGTAGGAGTCGTCTTTGTGTCTGATACCGAGAAGGGTTGGCGGACACGGGAAAGCAAAGGCTAAGCCGCCGCCTTTGGTGAAGCTACGGTTGGAAGACCCCAAGCCAGTTGGTGCCATGGGTAATTGCAGCCAGGCTCTGGGTACACTGCCCGCCATCTTGAGGTTGCATGAACAAGGGATGTTTACTCATCAGGAAGTTTCGTGCTGAGCCTGTTAACTTCCTGATCCCAGAAAAGCAGCCTGAGCCTGTTTGGGAGATAATAGTGAGCTGACCCAGAAGCAGGGCCACCCTTAAGTCCCTCGGAAAGATTAATTCAGAGCTGGAAGGCGACAGGACAAGGCCAGATCCCTGGACGGGGAGTCCGAGGTCCTGAGGGCCAGTGCTCTTGCACCGTACACAATCCTCTCCTTTCTGGGCCTCAATGTCCTCATGAATAAAAGAAAGATGTTTGCATAACATGGTCGCCAAAGCCCCTGCAGTCTGTATGTTATGGTCCCATCAATTTTCTCATGCCATATTCTGTTTGGTTATGCTTCCACATTCCTTTCATGTTTTTCTTTGAAGAGAAACAGGGAAAAGAGTGTCCATTTCTTTACCCTGAGCTGTAGAGAGTGAAGAGAAAATGTCACATGAAATCTTTCCAGCCTTTATGATCTCGTGTCATCCAGAGAAAAGCATTTTTCTGAAATTTAAGGGGCAGAGACAGAAGGACCCAGCAGGCTAGATCTGGGGCTAACCATTCATTCTTTGAATACTTAATCATTCCTAAGGGTTAGATAGAGGGTGTCATTTGTAAGATGATAAATTGCCAACGAACTCTGTAGGCAATTCTGTTAAGACAGAAGAGCGCTGAGCTCTGAGATACTGCACAAGGACGTCACCATAGAGATGGTGTCCGAAGCGGGTGACAAGGGAAGAGTATGGGATTTGACTGGCAGAGAGGAGCAACAAGAATATTCTTGTTGCTGTGAAAGTAGAGCCTCACCACGTAAAAGGGAACTATGCGAAGGTCAGCATGGGGTGTGACGGTGGGAGATGAGGCTGGACAGACTGTGTAGAGCTTTGAATGCCCAGCAAAGAAGTCTGGATCTATCCCATGGACAGGAGGGAAGCCACTAGGCTTTTTCAAACAAAACTAGTTTCACTTAATGGAAGAGCATCAGAAGTGGGTATGGGTGAGGAGGGAGGAAGGATGAACGGACTGATGTGAGAGCGGCCAGCGGGATGCTGCTGAAGCAGGAGGAAGTGGGCAGTGCCAAGGAGTGGGATTAAGCACACAGACAAAGAGCCAGATGGCCTGCATTAGAGTCCTGGGCTTTGCACTGCTTGGCATTGTGACCTTGTACAAATTCTTCAACTTCTATATTTCTCTGGGGAGAATACTGGTACCTGTCTCACAGGACTGTTGTGAGTGTGTGTACATTAGTGTACCTCTTTGACAATGTCTAGAATATATATATACTGTATGCTGCTGCTGCTAAGTCGCCTCAGTCGTGTCCGACTCTGTGCGACCCCATAGACGGAAGCCCAAGAGGCTCCCCCGTCCCTTGGATTCTCCAGGCAAGAACACTGGAGTGGGTTGCCATTTCCTTCTCCAATGCATGAAAGTGAAAAGTGAAAGGGAAGTCGCTCAGTCGTGTCTGACTCTAAGCGACCCCATGGACTACAGCCTACCAGGCTCCTCCACCCATGGGATTTTCCAGGCAAGAGTACTGGAGTGGGTTGTCATTGCCTTCTCCAGAGGATCTTCCCAACCCAGGGCAAAATAGAGTCCAACTTGGGAGAGATTTCTGGTATACAATCAGGAGGATTTGGGCAACAAATTGGAGATGGACAGCAAAGGAAGGGGAAAGGTCTGGCACAATTCTTGTGTTTCTGGCTTCGATGCTAAACATTAGTGGGGCTGCGATCAGAGATCAAGAGGATTGGAGGTCCAGTCAGTTTGTTCAGATGATAGGAGGAGGAAGAAAGGCAGATAATGGTCTATAGGTGCTCAATACATGATGAGAAACTCAGGTCTAGAGCGAGCAGACAGGTCAGGATGCATACTGAGGAGTCTCCATTGAATGGTGTTAATCCTAGCAATGGGAAGGAGTGAGGTCACCTTGGGAGGTGGTGCAGACTGGGATGAGAATCCAGAGAAGACCTGGAGAGAAGGAACATGTCAGGGACAGGCTGATGAACAGGTACCCATAGATGAGACTAAGAAGGAGTGGTGAAAGGGATGGATGGAGAACCACACCCACAAAGGAAAGATTTTCACAAAGGTGGGGACAACAGATAGCATCAGAGTGCACAGAGATGTTGTACAGCCCCAGCTGGGAAGTGGCCATGGTCTGGCAGTGAGGTGAATGGTGCTGGTCTCATCATGGCATCGTGATGAGAACAGATGCCAGGTTGCTATGGGGTGCAGGGGAGGGGACGAGGGGTTAGGACATGATGGAGATGAGGACTACAGAATTCCCTTCCAAGGAGTGGGATGATGAAGAGATGGAGATGTTGGCCAAAGATGGAGACAGTGTGAAGAGAAGTTTTGGGGGGATGAGGGAGGCTTTGGGGGGCTGTGGGCCTGGGGAGAGATGGGAGATGCAGTAGAGGAGACAGAAGAAGGAGAACATGGATGGAAGATTTAGCCTAGAAGAGGGGGGTGGGGGGAAGGGCTAAGCACCCTGCCAGTGAGTTCAGGAGCCCAAGGGACAGCCTTCCAGTCCCGGAGTTTCTCCACTTCCACTTCCTGCTCTTTGGACCTGCAGCTAACTTCAGAAGAACTTTAGGAAGTATTATTGACTCACAGGGCTTGGAGAGCCCACAGTGACACAGGCACCCCTGGGCAGCCTGGCGCTGCTCTGTGCTGATGGCTTCTGGGTCCCTCATCAATCCAGGGCCATGGTTGTCCATCAGAACTATCAGCATGGCGTCTCCACCTGTGCTGTGGAACGCTGTCTGGCCAGAAGACTTCACAAAAGCTCTCTGAAGCCAGAAGAGAGTCTGAAGCAGGTTGGCAGGTATCTTTGTCTCTGAGCATCTTGCCCCCAAAGCTGACAGCCAGCTACCTGGGGTTCTGTCTCAGCCCCAGGCCTGGCAGTATTCTCAACTCACCTGCTCCTACAACAGGAGGCACTTCCTTTCTGGCTCAGCTGGTAAAGAATTCACCTGCAATGTGGGAGACCTGGGTTCGATCCCTGGGTTAGGAAGATCCCCTGGAGAAGGGAAAGGCTACCCACTCCAGTATTCTGGCTTAGAGAATTCCATGGACTGTATACTCCATGGAGTTGCAGAGTTGGACATGACTGAGTGTCTTTCACTTTCACTAAGCCACTTGAGTAGTAATTGGGCTTCCCTGGTTGCTCAGACGGTAAAGCGTCTGTCTGCAATGTGGGAGACCTGGGTTCGATTGTTGGGTCGGGAAGATCCCCTGGAGAAGGAAATGGCAATGCACTCCAGTACTCTTGCCTGGAAAATCCCATGGACAGAGGAGCCTGCTGGGTTATTGTCCATGGGTTTGCAAAGAGTCAGACACGACCGAGCGACTTCACTTTCACTTTCCATGATGGAGGCAGGACCAGGCTCTCAAGCTGGGGCTTCAAGGTCTGCAGTGAAGACATAGTGAGTCTTCTCTGGGGCACCCAAGGAGGGCTGGCCCCACTGTAGCTAAGCACCAGAGGGTGAGGGAGGGAATTAATTGACCACGTTTGACCATTTAGTCCCACAAACCTGTGCCTAGCTGGGTAGTGAGGAGGAGTCAGAGAAGGGTAGAACGAGGTCCCTGCCCACAAGAGCTCCCAGTTGGTGGGAAGAAAACACAGTGGAAGATGCAGGGGGAGAGAAGGGAGAGAGGGGGGGTGCCCTGCATTATACTAATGCCAGTGGGCTGATTCAGGGAGTCTCAGAAAGAGCTAGAGCATAGGGATAGCACTAGGGATAGAGCTAGGGATAGGGGGCCCAATAAGCTGGAGGGAGACTCTGAGACCTCCTTGTGAAAGACCTCGGAGGATGAGAGTTAGGATTGTGAAAGTCTTAATCCTCTGAGGCTTGTTTCCGTCTGCGGCAGAATCCAGCTTCTGGTCCTGTACTTCCAGGTGGATGCAGGATTGTTGATGGTGGATGGGCAGACTAAGGGAAGAGATTGAGGAGCCAGCCAACTACATTTTGCTCAACCCTAAGCAGTAAGGTTGGGTTTTAGTATGTTGACCTATGACATCCCTCTTTTTCCCCCGCCCAGGTACCAAAGCAATTGAAAAACACAGATGCAGGAGTCAGACAGATAGAGCTGCAAGGAAGACATGATTGTTTGTTTTTAACTCAGTGTGCTTTTATTGCCCAAAGAAAGTGAAAGTTTTACCCTAGGAAACATTGCTATAAAAATCATTTAACAACAAAATTATAAAGACAGAGTAATGACAAAGATAGTGGTAAATTCTATCAGAGAGCTTAGATGGACAAAATATATATAGTGAACATCAATACATCTCTCTTATTTCTTTGTCAAACAAGAGAAGAAGCACAACAATACAGTATTACTTTTAGGTAATATCCTTTATAAAGGTACAATTTATTTAAAAGGATTGCACTTAAACAATAGGCCAGAACTTATTTTCAATTAACTGGTTGGGGGACATGGTTCTGATGTGTTGCCATAATGGACTTTCAAAGACCTTGCTCCAGAACTAAATATATCCACCCAGCACACATAGAGTTGGTGGAGAACAGACTTTAAAGTACCCTCCTAGCCAACAGGCAGGTCCCAGAAGGGACCAAGTCACGCATATCCATTTCATTCTAAACCTGTGCTTCTCAGCCTTATCAGATCCAATATCCCTTGTAACAGGGTGCTATAAAACCCCCTTAATATGCTAGAATGAAACTTATAGAAAACATACCTAAAAATCAGTAGGATACTCTAATTTGGATAATGATTCAAAGGAGAATGAAAAAAAAGTAAATAATATATATTTCAGCAAGTAAATCCTCGTGAAGACTCCCCCGGAAGGTTTGATGAGATAATATGATGTTTATATGAATGGGACAGACACAAGTACAGACTGATATTGGTATGCTATGCTGGCAGCTCAAAAGCCATGATTTTCCAAAATGTTAAGCAAACTCTTGATAAACTTCCAAACAAAGTAAAATATAATCTTTCTTCAATTTATGCAGAAAATGGCATCCCAGAAAAAGGTAATGCATATTTAAAGTGTGCAAAAAGTACAGTGTGCCTGCCTAAAAACTGGAATTGGGGACTTCCCTAACAGTCCAGGGGTTAAGACCCACACTTCCAATCTTCCAATGCAGGGGACGTGGGTTCAATCACTGGTTGGGTTCGATCCCTGATTGGGAAACTAAGATGCCACCTGCTGCATGGAGCAGTCAAACGGAAAAATAAAAACTCTGGAATTGGGTTCTAGGCTCGTGTGATTATAGGCAGGCTATTTACTGACGCAAGTGACTGATGGGTATTTGAAAGCCAAATACAAGTTGTACAGAACACAAACAAGTGTTTCTTGGCTATTACCGTCTTCTGCATCACAGGATGTCTAGAATGTCTGTCCTCTGCTTGGTAAATGCAAACAGAACCTCCTAGTTATTAAGACAGAAAAACCACCACACAGATATCAGAGAATGACCTTTAGCTTTGCTCTCACCGCTGCCCCTCAACCCCCGCCCCGCCCCACGGCGAGGACAGCTGCTGACTTAGGCTCACCCGGGACACAGCCCTTCCACAGGGGGTGGAGGGCACGGTGTTTCTGTGGCTATGATCCTTCCACACAGAAAGGCAAGACAGTGAAATATGGAGGCTCCCCAGCACTGGGAAAATGTACCCCAAGTAACACACACAAACCTGCCCTCAGAGAACTCGCTTGCTATTCCACAGGGAGACAGGTCTGAAAAGTACCTTAAAATGTCAGAACAACGGGTATGTAAAGCAGTGCAGCCTGAACAGGGACTAAGCTGGGCCTGTGGAGTCACAAGGTAGACGGAGGGCAGAATTCTGCGGCAGGAGATGGTTGGTGAGACAGAAGGACTCCTTTCTCCAAAGTGATTCCCCCGTCATAGTCAAGATAAGGTAACAGTAGAAATATTTATTAGTAGTAAATATTTATTATTATTAAATGATAATAAATCCTGCCTGTGCACAGGTGCTGAGTGCAATGTGCTTCGTTTTTATTGTTCCTTTTATTACTTAGAACACTCCTGTGAGGTCTTTGGGATCATTCCAATTCCACAGATTAGAAAACTGAGGCGCTGAAAGGTTAAGGAATTTTCCCAACATCACTTTATCCAGAAGTACGGAATTTAAGGCTAGACCAGCCAAACTCCAGACTGCATGCTTCTTCTGCTCCACGGCCCTTCTTGTCTGGGAGGAGGTGGTCCCATGTAGTTGAGCCAATTGTCTGTATTGGTCAACCTCCCCATGTTTCACTGTCCTCACCTGAAGATGAGAATAGTCATCAGGCCTCCTTTCCAGGCATGTTGTAAGGGTTAATTACAGTTAAGACACAGAATAGGCTCTGACATACAGTCATTGACCAATAAACATTAGCTGCTATTATTTCTGATGAATGAGAACCCATAATTTTCTCTTCCCCTTCTCTCCCTGGGTGGCTGCTCTGCCAAACTTGCACCAGTTTAGATGGGCTGCCAGTGCTACTAGAAGGAAATTTTTTTCTGAGATGCACGATCTTTCCATCTAAGCTTCCCCCTATCCAACCCTAGCTTGGATGGGAAGCAACTGATGAGTGTCTTCGCTTTTGGAGAGGTGGGAATTTGTCCTTTGCCAATCATGCTCTGCTGTTTGGCCTGAGGCTCAGATGTCAATGGTCTCCTGTTCGTGGCCTGGGCAGCAGCCTCAGTATTTAGATGGATTGAGCCTTATTTAGAATAGGACTGTGAGGAGCAGGTAGGAACAGGAGCAGCCAGGGTTCTCAAGAGGCTGGTCCTGGGACACCCTGGTTGACCTTAGAGCCGCCACCACCACCACGAAGCCCCTCTAGGGCACTGGGTGTGGGGCCAGCTCGTTCCGGCTGCAGCAATGGCACAAGCCCACGGGTGCCTCTAGATGGGGAGTGGGAGACCGAACATTCCTCTCCACTCATGTGTGGGGTGGAGAGCAGAGAGGACACAAGAGGAGAAGGAAAGCATCAGACCTTCTCCCCAATTCTGCGGGGATCCAAAAGAGGGCTTTCTTTGGAGGTTTGAATGAGTTGCCTTTGATAGGTCTACATTCTGGTAAGGAAGGGCCAGTTTGTCCCCCTCTCATGTAGGAGTCTTTTTGGAGCAGGAGTCTTGAAAAAGAAGCTGGATTTGGCTCAAATGGCATAAGAAATTAATACCATCCTGAGCTGAAAGGCAGTAGGCCATGCCTTCCATAAGCAGTATCTCATTGGAACCTCACAGCAACCCAGAGGGATAGCTTTTAGAATTCCCAATTTACAGATGAGAAAACGGAGTCCAGAAAGGTCAAGAGACTTTCCTGGATTCAAACCGTGAATGATGGAATGTGCCAGGCACTTTACCTAAAGTTCTATCTTATTTGATATTACTTAATCCTTACGACAGCCAGGTGAGGTAAGCGTGATTATTCCCATTATACAGCTGGGGTAACTATAACTCAGAGCGGTTAAGTAATTTATCCAGGGTGGAGCTCAGATGTGCAGCAGGCCTGTCTGACCCTACCCTGTGGCAGGCTGTTTTTGAGACAGAGAGATCCTGCGAAGCAACGAGCCCTAACGTTGCACAGAGCCCCCCGCCTGTAGTCTGCAGGGTACTTTTCCACAGGTCCCCAGCCCTCGTGCTCAGACCGCAGACCTCTCGCGGCCAGGGCTTGCCAGCCTGCATGACAGAGATGCTATCTGCAGGCTCGGGGAAGGCTGCCAGGGAAGGCGTGGGGTGAAGCAGGGTTCCCACCCAGAGGGTTCCCCTGCCCCGAGAGGAGGAGTGCCTCCCCGGCCTGTGCGTGAGAAGGGTGCAGGGAGGAGACGACTGTTTGCCTGTGTGTGTGCCCACAGGGCAGGGGGTGGGACCTGGCTTCTCTGTGCCCCCAGTCGGAGGGCTGTCGAGGCAACTCTAGTACCCAGAAGATTCTCCTAGAATCACTGCTGCGACAGAAAATAAACTTTTCCACCTCAAACTTCCCTCTCCTAGTCTAGCCCGAGAGTGGCTTCGGAGGCCGGGCTCAGGGCTCAGGCGCTGTGGCCTTGTTCAATTCCCTACCCCATTAAGCCAACAGTTTGACTCTCACAACAGCTATTAAACAAGCATCATTATTCTCAATGAACAAGGGAAACTTCGGCTTAAAATGGTAAAGTGACTTCACTTAAGTGGCAGAGCCAGGGCTTATTCCACTTACCTTTATTCAGTGTTTACTTGATCATATGCACTGTGTCAAACTGTTGGCTTAATGGGGTAGGGAATTGAACAAGGCCACAGCGCCTGAGCC
>NW_011495071.1:9642542-9645529 GCF_000754665.1 Bison bison bison
ACTGGCCTCCTGTCTCCAATTCCAGCTTATTCTACTAACTGGCTGCCCCCTTCACCCCCAACACCCCTCTGGCCTCTGCTGCTTGTGTCCAGATCCCATGTCAAGACTCCCTTCCCTCCTCCCTGCGAGGCCGCTAAAATCCCCTCGGCTTCCAACGTCCAAGGATTCACATCCTGTTTTGTTTCTCTGTCTTGGCAGCCCCTCCCCTGCACTGGCATCTGTAACATTTTCTCCCCAGACACTGCTGGCATGGACTGCTGCAGGGCGTCTGGTTCTAGGCTTACAAGTGGCAGTGCAGTGGTCAGAGATCCAGCCCTGCGATCACACAGACCGGGATGTGAATCTTGGCTCTGCCACCAGGAGCTGGGGTCACTCACCCTTCCCAAGCCTCAGTTTCTCCCTCTGTAAAATGCGGGGAAATAATAGCATCAACCTCACAGCATTGTTAGGATGAGGATTGAAAGAGATCTTGAGCGTAAGCTGTCTGGGATATAGTAAGTGCTCAATAAACTGGCTGTTGTTGCTGTTGCCACAGTTGATTCTCGCTGCCCTGTTTCACATCAGCCTGCTCCAACTCTGCTCTTGGGAGGCACTGAAGGCCCAAGCTTCACCATTTTCCAGATGATAGTTCCATTCAGATTCCCCCAACTGCAGGCCTTTTTCTGGGTGCCCTAACCTGTGCCCTTGTGCCTGACTCAGCCCGTTCCTAGAGGAATAATAAGAAAAATATGCCAGACTCAGTTGGTGCCAGGTAAACACAGGCATGCCTCTCCATACCTGAGAGGGTGGTTCCTAAAATGTTGTACGTAAGTTAAAGTTTTATCAACTAAATTTAATTTTTTTGCACCAAGAGCCTGCTATTTAAAGCAATATTATGCTCAATCTTTTTAGAGACTATAAAGAATGCCCTTTTACGATGAATTAAAGCAAACATCATCCATAGGATTTGCTTAAAGTAAGTTCTGTATTAATTTGGCTTTTTCCTGATGACATCTTCTCAAAGAAAGTGTGTGATCCTAACCAGGTAATGTTTAAACTTGACCCCATCACAGTGGACGGGACTCATCTGAGAGCTTGGAAGTGGGTTTTGCGGGCCAGTTGGGGAGCTGGTAAACTGAAGCCCAGAAAGATTAGAACACCCAGTCCCTGGGGGTAAACGCTGATGCCTGCTGGGGCCAGTGGTGGAAGGCTTCTGTGCCCCCTGTCTGGGGCTGGGACTCTCAGAGGTGTGGCTGCTAGGGTACAAGCCCCCAGGCCAGACAGAAAAAGTTAACACCACTCTGGCTAGAGGGAAGCCAGCAGCTGCCCAAAGGCATGGAGTCCCTTTCTCTCTGAAGTGAACCAGAACCAACTTCCTTTTTGAGAATTTGGTGCTTCCCCTTATGCTGGCCGGGCAGTGCAGAGGAGTACAGCTTCCTGGCTTCGGGGCACTCCCCAGCCTGGCCAGGCCCATGGCCTCTGAGAGACAGACACTCTTCCCGCATAAAGCAGGTGGGGAGTAGCAGGATCTGAGGTTTGGGACTTGGCTGAGAATCTAGCCACTCAGCCAGGGTCCATCTAACCTCACAGGAAACCTCCAGGCCCTCTTCTTCCCAGGTCCTAAGGGCTTCTAAGTACCACCCAGAAATGATCCTCTTTAAAATAAGGAAGTGTCCTCAAGATAGGGAGGAACAGAGGAAGAGGCAGCATCTAGACTCTGTTGCTTTTTAATTTTTTAAATTTATTTTATTTTTGGCTACACCAAGTCTTTGTTTCTGCACACGGGCTTTCTCTGGTTGCAGCGAGCGGGAGCTACTCTTCCTTGTGGCACTCGGGCTTCTCATGGTGGAGGCTTCTCTTGTTGCAGAGCGTGGGCTCTAGGGTGCATGGGTTTCAGCATTTGTGGTGTGTGAGCTCAGTAGTCATGGCTCCCAGGCTCTAGAGCACAGACAAGACTCAATAGTTATAGTGCACTGGCTTCACTCTGCGGCTTGTGGGATCTTCCCAGCAGGGGTCAGACCAGTGTCCTCCTGCATTGGCAGGCCGATTCGTAACCACTGGACCACCAGGGAGGTCCTCAACTGTTCTGAATGAGCCCTACCCGCACACCGCCAACCGCCTCACTGCCTCATCCTCACTTTCCATCACCCTGCCATTTATCTTTCCAAACTCAGCTCAGATGTCTTCTTCTTCAGGTAGCCTTCCAGAAGATGGGAAATATTTGAGGAAAGAGTCTGTATTGTATTGATTCCAGTAAAGCAGTGCCTAGCACAGAGCAGACGTTCAGTACGTGTTTCTTAAATAAATGGACTGATGGATAGCTGTGATGAACCTATCCACCCGTCCCTCCATCCTGGTGCCAAGGATCCCACCTCTCTGCTTTTCAGGGCCTTCTGCTCCTCATGCTGCTCTGCTCCCTGTCATCATTCTCTCAGCCAGCGATTCTCAGAAACACACCCGTCCTCCCAGGGCGGTGAGCTTGCTGGGTGTCTGCACATAGCGTGTACAGCGGGCTCCTTCCAGTCCACTCTGGTAAATATTTCCCAACTCCACTGCTTTACTGGCTGGGTCCCAGGAGCTATTGGCTGAGGCATCTCAGCTGTTTGCTCAGTGGGTGCTGGGTGCCAGGGCCTACCCTCTAGGCATCCGGGGTCTGCATATAGGACTCTGGCCAACCTGGCTTTCTAAACTCTTTGAGGTTGAGAGTTCAGTCCCAAGCTACATATCCCAAGCCAGAGGAGGCCCCTTACAAATGCCCCTTAACGGAGGACAGGGCTGAACTTCTTCTCCTAGGACTGCCCTCTCCTGGCCATTTCAATAGGAAGTGTGGTTGAGGGTAACCAGTGACCCCTGACAGCACTGTGACTATATTTTTCATTAGCTGTAGAGACAAATTTGGGTTGCATTTCTAACTCCGGAGTGAGTCAGAGACAAATAGACCCTTAGGGCAAAAGGGTCCCTTAGGTCATTTGTCCCCTGTATCCAGAAGGGTTCCACAGATCTCTGCT
>NW_011495071.1:9645629-9668909 GCF_000754665.1 Bison bison bison
CTATCCCGTCTGTGGATACACTTATTTATTCATAATACAACATTTTATGACTAAGTTTTCACCATCTGCATTAGAATTTTAAAAAAATATTTACTTATTTATTTGGCTATACCGGGTCTTAGTTGCAGCATGTGGGATTTAGTTCCCTGATCAGGGATTGAAACCAGGCCCTCCACATTAGGAGTGCAGAGTCTTAGCCACTGGACCACCAGGGAATTTCCTGCAGTGACATTTTAAAAGAATAAAACATAGCAAATTTTTATACAGTTAAATATGTTCAATTTAAACAGTCTGAGAGTTTGCATTTCGGGGTATTAAAATATCAGTTGCATGTAATGAAGTGATGACTTGAGTAGGTGATACTGGTTACTTTAATGTTCTTAGTTGACAAAAGAACACTCTCTGAACTCTGCCAAAAAAAATTAATTAATTAAAATTTACTTGTCAGGAGTCTCAAAACCAGCATAAGCCTCAAAACCAGCTTAAGCTACCTCCTGGAGCAACGTTCTTCTGCCGACATCTCTGACAGAAGGCCCCTGGCCCCACACCTCTGGCCAGAGCTCTCCCAGGAATTCGGGACTCACTTCCCAGAGTGCAGTTCACTGCAGGGTTCAGCAGATTGCGATGTTAGGACATTCTTTCCCCTGAGGCTCCATCCACTCTCTGTGGCGGTCACCCGTGGTCATCACTCCACGTGCTCCAGGCCCTAAATCCGTCCACTTTAGTTGACAGCCCTTCAGTATTTGAGAAGAGCTCTCACCCCTCATCCTGCCACCTACACCAGGGCTCCCTCGTGGCTCAGATGGTAAAGAATCTGCCTGCAATGTGGGAGACCTGGGTTTGATCCCTGGGTCAGGAAGATCGCCTGGAGAAGGGAATGGCAACCCACTCCAGCATTCTTGCCTGGAGAATTCCATGGACAGAGGAACCTGGCGGGCTACAGTCCAAGGAGTCGCAAAGAGTGAGACATGACTGAGCAACAACACAATACAACAACTCACCTCTCAATCTTCCCCTTTCCATGTAAACATCCAGAATTCCTTCAGCAAAGTCATATAGAGGTTTCTAATTGCCTTACTTAAAGCAGTCACACACAAAGTGCATGAATGCTTTCTTGTAGAAACATTGTTCCTTGTTGAGCTTCGGCCCTCTTTGCAGAGAGAATTTCTCTTATCAATATGGTGTGTATGTGTCTAAGAACCTTCTCTCCACTCATACGTGGATATGGGAACAAATGGAAATTATAAATATTTGTGGAGTTTTAAAAATGCATGTATATGTACATATGTAGGTAGGTATAAATTATAAAGTGTGTATTCCTTTGTGAATTTGTTTTGAAATTTAAAAATAAGATTTGTAGATTGCCCCTGGGTGTTACACATAGGGTCGATTATGATTATTGTTAATGACTGCATGCCATTCTGTTGTTTCAGTGTAATTTTACTGTTCTATTACCCTGCCAAAGGACATTAGGTTGCTTCAGCTATTTTTGTTCAATGCTGTGACAAACCCTTTGAATTTGTTTCTGCCTTCATGCCTTTCACCCTCTTTAGGTATAGTATCCACAAGTGTACAACATTTAATACTCAGATGACATCTGGCTAGGCCAGAGCACCTTGGATGATTTATTCATTATCCATTTACTCATTCAACAAAATTTAATTGAGCAAGTGCTGTATCTTTGTTGTATCTTGATTCCAGCCGTTACAAGCCCAGATAAGGCAGTGGCAGGCCTGTCCAGGTGGAACTTGCATGGTTAAGTAGGGGATCCTCATTCCACACTCTGCTGCATTAGAATAGTACAGCCTATCCTACAGATTTTTTATTTTTATTTTTTTCTTTAAATTTTGCTGGACTGCGGTTGATTTACAATGTTGTGTTAGTTTCAGGTGTACATCAAAGTGATTCGGTTATACATATACATATACTCATTCTTTTTCAGATTCTTTTCTCATATAGGTTGTCATGGCATATTGAGTAGAGTTCCCTGAGCTATACAGTAGTCTACAGATTATTTAAAAGATAATTATATCACACTTTCAATTTACATGGTCTTAAGTGTCAGTTAACACCTCTCAAGTCTTCTTGAAAAAATTACAAACTGCTGCCTCAACTTGTGCAGTTAATTTTCATATTCTAAGTAAAGGATTTTTATATTTCCTCTTATGCTTTATCTTATTACTTTGTTCCCTTCCTTGCATCTTTTCAAGTTTATTTTTTTAACCATGATGTTTTTGTGCACAGTAGTAGTAGCCAATCCTGTTCCTCATACAGAGATGTATTAAGTATGCAGGGTACATATCTCTTCATAGTCTAATGTACTGATGACATTCTTAGCAAGACTGGACCATGAGCAGAGTCCCATGGCATGCCATTGGAGACATCCCCGTTGGATGACACTGATTTGTTAATTAACACTCTCTCAGTCCTTATGACCCCCATCTTGATTTCCAGGGACATGTGTATATATATATACATATAATAATTATAGCATTCATCTGATCCTTATTTCTAAAAACCCTGTATAAAAGAAAATGAGCCTAGTTTGGCGTGACTTTTTAAGTCAGCACGATACCAGGGAAAGGGAGTTCATTCTGGGTCTGCTCAGTCTCTCAGTCGTGTCCGACTTGTTGGGACTCCATGGACTGTAGCCTACCAGGCTCCTCTCCCCATGGGATTATCCAGGCAAGAATACTAAAGTGGGTTACCATTTCTTCCTCCAGGGGATCTTCCCCACCCAGGGATTGAACTCATGTCTCCTGCACTGCCTGCATTGGCAGGTGGATTCTTTACCACTGAGTCACCTGAGAAGCCCAAATCTGCTTAGAGTTAGATTCAAATTCCAGCTCTGCCACTTTCTAGCTGTATGGTTTTTGGGAAATCCTTTGATTTCTCTGAGACCTGGTTTCCTAAATTCTAGGATTATTGAAAGTATTTATGCGTCAGTCCCCTATCTATTCAATAAGCATTTAGTGACAGGCAAGCAAGATAAGTATCCCAGGTAATACATGTGCAAAATCATCATCTTCATATTGATTTGGTGACAAAAGCAGGGAAAGTCCTTCTTAGAATAGGTTTTATAGATGTGTGTGTACGCTCAGGCATGTAGTTGTGTCCTACTCTTTGCAACCCTATGGACTGTAGCCCACCAGAATATTGGCAAAAATACTGGAGTGGGTTGCCATTTCCTTCTCTAGGGGATCTTCATGACCCAGGAATCGAACCTGAGTCTCCTGTATCTCCTGCATTGGCAGGCGGATTCTCTCACTGTGCCATCTGGGAAGCCCAGGTTTTATAGTTCTTTATCCCTAAATCCTTGACACCTGGGCAGGAATCAAAGATGATTTTCATTTTATAAGTAGGGAAACAGATATACTGTCAGAAAGTCCCTTGGCTTAAGTTCACTGCCTTTTGGCAATAAATTTGGTAACTGCTCCTCAGCCATAGAGAATTTAGCTTACACTGTCAATTGTGTGGGTTCAGCCAACCATTTTGCCTGGAGTCCTGTCCCAGGCTAATAAGGGTAACAGGATAGATATGTACTCAGTAAAATTTGAACCAAAAGGCAAACCCCATGTCAAACAGCTACTCAGAGCCATTGCAGTGCCTCAGTTATCCAGAGAGCCCACAGCCTCACCTATTTAGAATCCAACTGAGAGTAAGAAGGAAGCCATTGAGACTTGGAGCCACATGATTTCTCAAGAGCCTTAAACTCCTATTTTAGAAACAGTTGTAACAAACTTAACTATCTGGTTTTTCTAGCCCTTAGCAAATAAAAGTTGCGAAGTTAAACTGGCATGGGGGGCTGCTAGAAGCCAGGATACCAACGATAGGATAAAAACCTGGTTGTGAGAAAGGAGGCAAAAAACATGGAAAAAAGCAGAACTGCAAAAAATAAAGGGATTCAGAGCCATTTAGTGCTACACCCAACAGAGGCCAAATGCTTCAGTGTCCCTGAGGGCACGATTGCTTTTAAAACGTGTTCACAATTGTGATTGCGTCATTGACTAAATTACCTTTCAGGTACCCTTTAAGGGAAAGAAGGGATGTGTATAATACTTTTTAGCAAGATCTCTATTCAAAAATGAAATCAATCAATATGTATTCAAAACGGAAAGAAAGACTTGGAGCTAAAAAGGATAGATTTTAGTAATTGAAAAATGTACTTATTTGGGGAGGCTTTCTCAGGAAATCTTAGGAATTTTGAAAGATGATGTGTTGGTTTTTTTTTAATTGAGGCATAGTTTATTTATTATATTATATTAGTTTCAGGTAGACAACATAGTGATTCAAAATGTTCATATATTATACTTCATTTATTATTTATTATATAATACTGGCTGTAGTCTGGCTGCTGTACAATCTATCCTGTGGCTCATTTTAGACATGGTAGTTTGTACTTTTAATCTTCTCCCCCTGTCTTGTTCCTCGCCCTTCTCTCTCCCCACTGGTAACCACTAGTTTGTTCTCTTTATCTGTGAGTCTGTTTCTGTTTTGTTACATTCATTCATTTGTTTACTTTGGGTTTTTCCGAAAAAAGTTATGGTAAAACTGGAATAAACTTTTTGGCCAACTCAATATTTTTTAGATTCTAAATATCAAGTGGTAACATGCGGTATTTTTCTTTCTCTTCTGACTTATTTCAGAAAGTATAATACCCTCCAGGTCCATCCATGTTGTTGCAAATGGCAAAATTCCATTCTTTTAATGGCTGAGTAACAGTCCACTCATATACATATTCCACTTCTTCTTTATCCACTCCTCTGCGGATGGACAGTTAGGTTAGGTTGCTTCCATGTATTGGCAGTTGTAAGTAACTGCTGCTATGAACATTGAAGAGCATATGTCTTTTTGAATTAGTATTTTCATCTTCTTTGGATATATACGTACTGCTGGAATTGCAGAATCATACAGTGGTGCTATTTTCAGTTTTCTTAAGAATCTCCATACTGTTTTTTTCCACAGTGGCTGCACAAATTTACATATACATCAACAGTGCACAAGGGTTCTCTTTTCTCTACATCCCCACCGACATTTGTTATTTACAATTTTTTTGATGATAGCCATTCTGACAGGCATGAAGTGATATCTCACTGCAGTTTTTATTTGCATTTCTCTAAAGATTAGCAATGTCGAGCATACTTTTCATGTGTCTGTTGGCCATCTGTGTGTTTTCTTTGGAAAAATATCTATTCAGTTCTTCTTCCCAGATTTTAATCGAGTTGTTCGATTATTTTACATTAAGTTCTATGAGTTGTTTATATATTTTGGATAATGACCCCTTATTGGTCATATCATTTGCAACTGCTTTCTCCCATTCAGTAGGTTGTCTTTATGTTTGTCAATGGTTTCCTTCGTAAAAGCTTTTTAAGCTTACATGGGTCTCATTTGTTTATTTAATTTTTAAAATTTTATTTTGCCTTAGGAGACAGATCCAAAAAATATTGCTGCAATTTATGTTAAAGAGTGTTTGTCCTATGTTTTTTTCTAGGAGTTTAATAGGTTTTGGTCTTACATTGAGGTCTTTGACCCATTTTGAGTTTATTTTTGTATATGGTGTGAAAAAAATATTCTATTACATGTAGCTGCCCAGCTTTTCAAGTACCACTTATTGAAAGTATTAGTCACTCAATTGTGTCTGACTCTTTGTGATCCCATGGATTGTAGCCTTCCAGGCTTCTCTGTCCATGGAATTCTTCAGGCAAGAATACTGGAGTGGATAGCCATTTCCTTCTCCAGGGGATCTGCCCAACCCAGGGATCAAACCTGGGTCTCCCATATTGCAGGCAGATTCTTTACCATCTGAGCCACCAGGGAGTTCTTATCGAGGAGACCACCTTTTCCTCATTGTATATTTTTGCCTCCAGTGTTGTAGATTGACAGTAAATCCATGGGTTTATTTCTGAGTTCTCTATTCTGTTCCATTGATCTATGTGTGTGTTTCTGTGCCATTACCATGCTTTTTTTTTTTTTTTTTTGATTACTGTAATTTTGTAGTGTAGTCTGAAGTCAGGGGGATCATGCTACCTTTAGCTCTTTACTTTCTCAACATTATTTTGGCTCTTCAAGGCCTTTTGTGCTTCCGTACAAATTTTAAAATTACCTCCTCTAGTTCTGTGAATAAGGCCATTGGTATTTTGATAGGGATTGCATTGAATCTACAGATTGCCTTGATCATTTTAACAATTATTTTAATCTATAACATGGTGTACCCTTCCATCTGTTTATGTTGTCTTCAATTTCTTTCATCAATTTTGAGTATATGTCTTTTACCTCCTTAATTGGATTTACTCCTAGGTATTTTATTCTTTTTGATGTGATTTTAAATGGGATTTTTTTAATGTCTCTTGCTGATAGTTCATTGTTAGTGTTTAGAAATGCAAGAGATTTCTGTGTATTAATTTTGTATCCTGCAACTTTACCAAATTCATTGATAAACTCTAGAAGTTTTTTGGTGGGGTGTTTAGGATTTTCTATGTATAGTATCCTATCATCTGCAGTGACAGTTTTACTTCTTCCTTTCTGGTTTGGGTATCTTTTATTTCTTCATTTTCTAGTTGCTGTGGCTGGGACTTCCAAGACTATGTTAAATAAAAGTGGGCATCCTCATCTTTTTCCTAATCTTAGAGGAAATGCCTTCAGTTTTTTTACCACCAAGTATGATGTTAGCTATGGGTATGTTATATATGGCCTTTATTATGTTGAAGTATGTTCCCTCTCTACCCACTTTGTGGGGAGTTTTTGTCATAGATGCTGACTTTCATCAAAAGCTTTTTCTGCATGTATTGAGATGATCATATGATTTTTTATTCTTTAATAAATTAAATGTGATATATCACATTTTTTGATTTGTGAATATTGAATCCTTGCTGCCCTGGAATAAATCCTGCTTGGTCACAGTGTATGATTCTTTTAATGTATTGTTGGAGTCAGTTTGTTAATATTTTGTTGAAGATTTTTGCATTTATGTTCATCAGTAATACTGGCTTATAATTTTCTTTTTTGTGAGTTCTTTGTCAGGTACTCTTTAGGGGAAAGTAGAGATGTATATGATATAAGATGTCTGTTCAAAAATAAAACCAATAGGAAAGAGGAGGAGAAGAAAATCATATAGTAGGATTTATTCCAAGAAGGCAAAGTTGATTTTACAATAAAATATCAGTTGTGCAATTAATCACAAACAGAAGTCAAAAATTATGTGGTTATCTTAAAAAATAAAGAAAAAAAATTTGATAAAATTCAGTTCAGTTCAGTTCAGTTCAGTCGCTCAGTCATGTCCAACTCTTTGCGACCCCATGAATCGCAGCACACCAGGCCTCCCTGTCCATCACCAACTCCCGGAGTTCACCCAGACTCACGTCCATTGAGTCAGTGATGCCATCCAGCCATCTCATCCTCTGTCATCCCCTTCTCCTCCTGCCCCCAATCCCTCCCAGCATCAGAGTCTTTTCCAATGGGTCAACTCTTCGCATGAGGTGGCCAAAGTACTGGAGTTTCAGCTTTAGCGTCATTCCTTCCAAAGAACACCCAGGGCTG
Source organism: Bison bison bison (assembly GCF_000754665.1). Taxonomy (NCBI): domain Eukaryota; kingdom Metazoa; phylum Chordata; class Mammalia; order Artiodactyla; family Bovidae; genus Bison; species Bison bison. The sequence continues at coordinate 9,653,166 of NW_011495071.1, forward strand.
ATCTCTTTCAGAATGGACTGGTTGGATCTCCTTGCAGACCAAGGGACTCTCAAGAGTCTTCTCCAACACCACAGTTCAAAAGCATCAATTCTTTGGCGCTCAGCCTTCTTCACAGTCCAACTCTCATATCCATACATGACCACAGGAAAAACCATAGCCTTGACTAGATGAACCTTTGTTGGCAAAGAATTAAACACCCATTAATGGTTTTAAAATTTAAAAAGCTCAGTAACTAGAAATTGAAAAAAAATTTTTTTTAATCTGATAAAGGATATCTTCAAAAAAATACCAACCTCTAACATACTTGGAAGGACTGATGCTAAGGCTGAAACTCCAATACTTTGGCCACCTGATGAGAAGAGTTGACTCATTGGAAAAGACTCTGATGCTGGGAGGGATTGGGGGCAGGAGGAAAAGGGGACGACAGAGGATGAGATGGCTAGATGGCATCACCGACTCGATGGACGTGAGTCTGAGTAAAGTCCGGGAGTTAGTGATGGACAGGGAGGCCTGGTGTGCTGTGATTCATGGGGTTGCAGAGTCAGACATGACTGAGCAACTGAACTGAACTGAACATACTTAATGATGAAATGTGACATTGAGAAAATGACAAAAATATACACTACCATTACTTTTATTCAATTATCTTGGAAGTCTAAGCCAGAGCAATAAAGTAAAGGTACAAAATAAAAATAAAAAATGTAAAGTTTGGGAAAAAAGTAAAACTATCTTTATTCACAGAAAACTATTGACCAAATTGTGTAAATAGAAAATTCAAAAGATCTTACAGGGAAGTTATTAGAATTAATAAGTGCATGTAATAAAGTTAATGAGTATCTGATCAGTATGTGAAAAGCAAGTGTATGTCTATATTTCACAGCAAACAAGTTAAAAATGAAACTGTAAACACATTTATAACAGTATCAGAAAAATCAAATCCTAGAGGTGCAATACTTCTAAAAACTATAAAACATTGCTGAGAGAAATTAGAATATTCAAATAGGCTAAATTTATATAATTTAGAAGGTCTACTGTAATAAAGGTATCTATTTCCCTCAAATTAATCTATAGATAATGCAATCCCCATTAAAATACTGGAAAGTGAAAAAAAAAGAAACCAATAAATAGCTATCCAAAACTGAAATAAAGTCTTTGGATCTGTAAGAGATAGATTTCAGGGACTGAAAATCCACTTATTTGGGAAGCTTCCTCAGAAAATCCTAGAAATTTGACAGATGTGTTGACTTTTAAATCAGATAACCTGAGTTCAAATCAGAACTCTCCTGATAACCAGCCATGTACCTTGGATACATCATTTACCTTTCATGAGCCTGTTTTCCTTAACAGTAAAACAGGAATAGCATCACTTGCCTTTTCAATCTCATGGGGATATTCTGAAAATCAACCAAACTGATATGTTTGAAAGTGCTTTGTAAACTGTAGAACTTCATGGAAAGGTATGGGTAAGGGCTATAGGCCACATCCAGGTGTGGCCTCTTGGTAGACGATGACTCAGGTTATGGCAGGAGAAGGAGATGGATTCTCAGTTATTGATTTAAAAACACACACATACAACAAACATATCTATGTGCATATATGTGTGTTTATTTAGAAAATGTGCCCCTAAATGTCTCAAGACACTTCTTTCACCAGGTAAAAAAGGAAACTATCACTAACTTGAATACCTTAGGAACTGAAATCTTCCAAACTCAAGCACTGAAATTTGGAGTTCTTTCTCTTTTTAATCTTATTAATATTTTTTTTCTAATTTAAAATGAATAATTACCTTTGAAAATTTGGACATTACAGAAATATTTGACTTAGTAAATACCTTCTGGAACCCCAAATGCCCTCCGTGTGTCTGTTCTAAGCAATTGGATTGACTCTGGTCTTTCAGAATTTTTTCTGTGTTGGTTCTTTGTGTCCTACAGGCATTCAACAGAGAATTCCTGAAATAGTCCTTTGTTATAGAGGATAAACCTTTGGGGGTGGAAATATATTTTCGATACTAAAAGTTTGCCATTCCATATCTGCCTCTCCGTTCTTACTGTTTTGGCCTTAGGCATGTCCTCAGCAGCTCTTTACCTAGACTGTCATGATAAACAGCTCTTTAATTAATTCCCCTGCTCACAGGTATCCTCTCTTCAAATCCATATTCCATACAGCTGTTAGCATAATCTAACTAGGTGAAAATCTCACATGTCCCTGCCCTTTGCTCAAGTTACACTTTGCCCCCGAGTCCAGCCTCAGCTTCTTTGCGTGATCCACAGGGCCTCTGTCATCAGGCCCTGGCTGCTTGCCCCAGCCTCTCCCACTCCACGCTGTGGCAGCACTGAATTGCTCGTCGCTCTTGAACATGAAGTCGTTTCGTTATCTGTGACTGTGGACAAGCTGCTCCCACTTCCTGGCATGCCCTGCTTTCCCTTCTGCTGAACCCCCCTTCATTCTTCAAGGCTCCTCAGAGGCTCCCACTTCTCTTTCCTGGAACCTTCCTATCTGACCCCTCTTTTTCTGGTTATCTGTCCTCTGCCCTGACAAAGCAACTCACAACCTTCCCATGCGACCACCGCAGCACCGCCTTCCCACTGCCTTCAGTATTGCACTGTAGGTGATGTTTTTGTTTGTTTCATTACTTATCTATTTTTTAAAGCTTTTTATTTTATATTGGAATGGCAATGATCAACAATGCTGTGATAGCTTCAGGTGGACTGCAAAGGTCTCAGCCATTCACATACATGTATCCCTTCTCCCTCCTCCCCTCCTAGCCAGGCTGTGTAGGTGACTGCAGTTTTACTTGCCATCTCCTAATTGGTCTGGGAGGTCCCTGTTCACCTTTGTGTCACAGTTACTCTTGGTATACAATAGGTGCATACTAAATGTTTATTGAACTAAAATGGGAAGGGGAACTTTATGGGGCAGAAAAAGCTATGTTTAAAGCCACTTGGAAGACCATATGCTCCACTGCTACCGGAGCAGATGTGGGATCAGAGGGCCACAGAGGCACATCACTTTATCCAGGGCACCAGAAGAATACAAGAGACAAGGACCTCAGTCTTCCTTAGAAGACTATTCTCAAATATGCACGTTACCAGGGAAAGCCTTTTACTTGCATTTATAGCCAATGCTCAGCCTTTCAGAGACAGGCTTCCAGGTCACAGGCAGTTCCCCAGGGGATGCCAAAGAGAATCCCAGTCAGACTTGTTGAAAGTTTACTTTTGATCACTACGTCAGCCCCACATCCATGTAAAAATCCCAGGCTCCACTTGTGGAAACCTGTACACCAACTGTGTACCACATGTGAAAACAGCATGGCCCACCGAGGAGGCAGAGGTCAACAAGTTCATTTTTAGGTGGGAAATTCTGGGTGGAAACAAAATGGGATGCCTTACAGAGTGGTATGGGCAGAAGAAGGGAGGGTCTGGGGCCCAAAGATCCAAATAGAAAGTCAGGCTCTGCTCTTCCTGGCTGTGTGATGGGCCTATTAATTTCTCTAGTCTTGGTTCCTACATCTGTAAAAATGGTTCAATAAGATTATTTTCCTCATTGAGTTATCATGAAGAATAAATGATGATCCATTTGAAAGTACTTTTATTTTTATTGTAATTGTATTTACTTATTTTTGGCTGTGCTGGGTCTTCGTTGCTGCATGGACTTTTCTCTAGTTGTGGTGAGCAGGGACTAGTCTCTAGTTGCAGTGTGTGGGTTTTTTATTGCGGTGGCTTCTCTGTTGTGGAGCACTTGCTCTAGGCACGTGTGCCTCATTGGCTGTGACACATAGTTGTGGTTCGCAGGCTCTAGAACACAGGCTCAGGAGTCGTGGCACACAGACTTAGTTGCTCCGTGACTTGTGGGATCTTCCTGGTCCAAGGATCGAACCCGTGTCATGCACTGGCATGTGGTTCTTTACCACTGAGCCACCAGGGAAGCCCTAAAGTATTTTTAAAATATTACTTTTTCCCTTTCTTGAACTGATGCTCTTGGAACTAATCTATGTAGCACTTCGTGACTGCAGGCTGGTGCTGTGTGTGTGTACAGTCTCCTTTGGACCCCAGAGTACAATATACAGTAGTGTGAGAATATCGTGGTGTGTCTGAGCCTTCTCTTTCCCTGTCCCACATCTCTTCCTCATGATGAGGGAGGAAAAGAGCAAATGTCAACCCCCCTGGAGTTAATCTGTCTGTGTGAAAGTCAAGGGAATATAAGAATGCTGGTTCCCAAAGCAAGCGTTATCAGGTCACACATCAGGTAGATGTGTGCTTTATCTGCATCTAAACCTTACCCTGTGTAGTAATGGAGAACTCTGAATCGGGACTGAGATTAAATCTTATTAGAGCAATGGGATTAGGGTTACTACTGAGTTACTTCAGGAGCCAGAATGGGCAACAACCCCAGGGTGATAGAAACAGGAGGCAGAGTCATGCCACTGTGTAGGGGAGTGGACTTGAATACTGGGTGGAAAGTTAGGAGACCTGTTCTTAGGGGCCCTGACTTGGTCTCCAGACTTGGTGTGACTGCATCTCTAGCTGGGTTGCCCTGATAGGTGATTTCTCCTCTGGAGAAATCAGAGTCAGAGCTGTAAAATGAACCATTTGAACCAGGTTGTATCTACACTTCCTGTGAGTTCTGATGGGAAAGGGAAGGAATCCACATTGTTGAATGTCTGCCATGCACTTGACAACAATCTGCACAAAGCTACCTTGAAGAGTCTATGGTTTTATCACACATGGTAGTCAGGTTTATGTAGAACTATGCACTCAGATAGATGTGGATTGAAATCCCAGATTTACCAGCAGGAAGTATCTTTTAGCGTTTCTTAACTTTTCTAAGACTCAGTCTAGTAACATGGGTCTGCTGCTGCTGCTGCTAAGTCACTTCAGTCGTGTCCAACTCTGTGCGACCCTGTAGACGGGAGCCCACCAGGCTCCCCCGTCCCTGGGATTCTCCAGGCAAGAACACTGGAGTGGGTTGCCATTTCCTTCTCCAATGCATGAAAGTGAAAAGTGAAAGTGAAGTTGCTCAGTCGTGTCTGACTCTTAGTGATCCCATGGACTGCAGCCTACCAGGCTCCTCCATCCATGGGATTTTCCAGGCAAGAGTACTGGAGTGGGGTGCCATTGCCTTCTCCAAAATGGGTCTAGTGACTCAATAAATGTGCCTGTGTGCTCACAAGTCAACTCCAACTCTCTCTTTTATACATGACAAATTTCTTAAGTAGATTCCATCTGGTGTGTTTTCTTCCTTTCATGGATGCATAATCTAGGCCTAGAGAGATGAGTGAAATAACTAAATATAAGATCATGCAGGTCTTTAGAGGCACACATGGAGCCCAAAGTCAGGTCTCCTGGTTAATTCTGAGCCTTGTGCTTGTTTCCTGGATGTGTTCTTTTTTTCCCAACCCCTGCTCTGAAATGAATCACAAGGTTCTTCCATGATAGGCAGCCCAGTGTATGCAGAAGAACCCAGTGTGGTGACAACCAGCATTCACACATCAGATAGTTCCCAAGAATAGCCACTAGCAAAAGGTTTTCAGAGTTTGATTCCATGCTCAGCCTTTCGAGCCCCAGCCCTCCCCACCCCTTCTTCTGGCCATTTCACTTATTTGGGGGGCAGAACAGCCATCTATAGGGGTGAATCAACAGTTCTCTGTGGCACTCCTTCCCAGTCAAAGAATCAGAGAGGCACTCCACACCTCTTGTTGACCAGGTAGGTGGCCAGGATAACTAGAAGACTCTGATTCAAAAGAGGTCAGGGTTAGGAATTCCCTGGCTGTCCAGTGATTAGGACTCAGCACTTTCACTGCCACCGCCCAGGTTTAGTCCCTGGTCAGGGAACTAAGATCTGCAAGTCAAGTGGAGAGGCCAAAAAAAAAAAAATCAGGGTCTAAAAAGAGAGCTAGCATTAATCCAGCTCTTCACTGGAAGCAGATGCTGCTGGTGTCCCCAGAGGGCTAGAAAGCAGCACAGTGGTTAAAGTGCTTCAAGTCCTGGGCACCGAAAATAATCCATGAGGATGTGACCTCCCAGAGAGCACAGCCCCTTCCTAGAGTTTTTAAACTTGAATGCACGGACCTGTATGCCAGAGGGAGAAGAAAACTTTTATGGGCTTAAAATGATGGGGTTTTTTCAGACATGTGTCAGTACTAGCAGTGCTATGTGCTAAGAACTGAAGCCAAAGCATTAAATAACAGGACTGATAAGCATATTGCATTTCCAGAGGAGGTACAAGCAGGAAAAACAAGAAGGCCTCTATGGAAAGCTTCTTTTCAGGAAGGAACAACTCCAAGTGGCCCCACCCTCCTAAGAAATTGTATGTTTATTGAAGGACTCCATGTCTCCTCACTTCATCAGTCTTTGTCTAGAAGTTCAGTGCTGCCCAAGAGAAGATTCCAAAGTGCAACAGGCCAAGGTACATCTAGGAACTTCTCTGGTGGTACTGTGGATAAGAATCCACCTGCCAATGCAGGGGACAGGAGTTCCATCCCTGATCTGGGAAGATTCCACATGCCTTGGAGCAACTAAGCTAGTGGGTCACAACTGCTGAGCCCACGTGCTGCAGCTCTTGAAGCCTGAATGCCTAGAGCCTGTTCTACAACAAGGTTTCTTACTGTTTAGTCGTTAAGTCATGTCCAACTCTTTTGTGACACCGTGGCAGATGAGCCCACCAGGCTCATCTGTCCATGGGATTTCCCAAGCAAGAATACTGGAGTGGGTTGCTATTTCCTTCTCCCAGGGCTCTTCATGACCCAGGAATCGAACCCGCATCTCCTGCACTGGAGGCAGATTCTTTACCACTAATGTACTTGGGAAGCCCGCTCTACAAGAGAAGCTACCACAATGGGAAGTCCGTGCATTGCAACAAAGAGTAGCCCCCACTGACCACAGCAGAGAAAACCCTCGCACTGCAGTGAAGACCCAGCACACCTAATTGAAAAAAAAACACCCACAAAATTGTTTTTTAAAGAAGGTGCATCTAGGCTAGTCTGTCATAGACCTGACTAGACCTCATCCAGTCCATCTCTTCTCCCCAGGCACTTCCCACAGGGACCCAAAAGGGTGGGAGCCTTGGACTCATGGGAAGCAGTCAAGAGCCATGGAGAAAGGAGAGTCTCTTGGGCAAAAACACAGCCAGCATCTCTTAGGGGACTCTCAGCCTTGTTCATCTGAGTTAGCTGCCTGCCCCATTCCACTACTTGGAATGTATTTTTAGGATTGTTCATTAGCAATGTTTGTCAACCCTTTTATAGATCAGTTACAAAACAGAAACTCTTCCTCACTGCTCTGGAGAAGTATAGAAGGGGTGGGGGGGAGGGAGAAACAACCAAAAAAAAAAAAAAATCTTGCCTGTAATTGAAGGCAGGTTGGGAGATGTTCACGCTTTGAAATTCTCCTTCTTGTGAAATGTTTATGAAACACTTTCCACAAACGAGTTATGCAACTGGCACTACAGCTTTGATCATTTTCATCGCCAGTGATATATTCATTAGTGTCGGGCTGTTTTCCCCCCAGGAGAGGGCCATGTGAAATGTCACAGGGAGGGGGCTAAGGCTAAGTACTCCAGCCCCATCAGATGGTTAATAAGGAGGTTCAAGTGTATGTGTGGACCACAGCATCACCTTTTCCATCACCTATAGTCTGTTCTCTCTCTTATCCCTGGAAAGTATGTAGTACTGTTTTGTAGAAAGAGTGCCAGGGGAGGGTCAGAGGACCATTCCCTTGTCAGGGTTTAGCCAGTGTCCTGTTGAATACCTTTACACTCATCTCTGAAGCACTCCTGGTCTCCATGAGATAGTAAGATACACACTTGTCTTCAAAATTCCTGACTGGGAGGTGAAGCTAAGTAAGGAATGTTTGAAGGGTTTCCAATTCATCATAAAGGGCTCTCTCTTCCCAGAAAGAGACTATTTATTGCTTTCTATAGCAGGTGATGTCAGGGAGTTCGCTGGGATTAGAAAAGATAATCACCCATGATACCTCTTTACCTCTCTGGTCACTACCCAAGACTCAGTGTAACACCTTTGCACAGCACAATGGGTGGAGAAGATCCTAAACTAACTAACTGTGTCCAATAGATGGACAGAGTGATCGATGGCCTTGACCGCGCCTTGACCTGGCAGAGCCCTTTGTGGTGGCTCACGTTCCCAGGGATCGGTCCATCGCAACAGGGCCTGGAGAATTAATCTACTGGCGTGAAAAGACGCTCCAAAGGGACCCTGCAGATGATCTGCACAGTTTCAGGGAGGCTGTGGGTTTGGTGGGGTTTTCACAAGTATGCGGGAAATTGGGTTTTCGTCCAATTTGCCTCTGGTTCTCACGTTATAAGTCAATGGGATCCAACAGAAGTCTCTCTATCTCATCGTTCCGACCCACAGCCAACACCCAGTTGCCTGGAAAGGTTCCAGTCTTTTCCATTTGACAGCCGTGAGAGGGATTTTGGGATTTGGAAGGGACTTGATTTCTTAGTTTCTTAGCCTCTGAACTCTCAGAGAGTAATCAGAGAAGTGTGCAGGGGGGTGGGAGGGGTGTGGGATCAGACAGAGCTGCTGCCGTGTCTCTCCTCCTCCTAGTCCAGTTCAGCTCTTTCTGAGACTCAGTGACCAAAGCAGAGATTTTAGAACTTGTCACAGGAAAAGTCTTCTGCTTTGCTGTCTTTCAAATTGGTTTGTTTAGGATTGCCTTCTTTGGGGTTCACCATCAGCAACTCATACCTAAGGGGTAGTAAATGATGAAAAATGAAAGAATAAGGTGTCGATAAAGCAAAAACTCAGAAGAGTAACACACGGAGTTGTCAGAACACCCCCAGGCTAACACCCAGGGGGATGTTTTGCTATCAGGAACCTCATTTTCAGAAGTGGGAGGTCGGCAGGGGCCTTGAAAGAGCATGGAGGGCAATTGATCCAGGAAGCAGATGAAAGGGTGCATTTTCTTTTATGATGGCGCTGGTTTCTGAAATTAAGTGTTGCAGGAAGACCTGGCACTGATTCTAACAGATAGCACTCAGGTTGGAGGCAAAGCACATGTTTTCAAGCTCTGTCATAGCTGCACCTTCTTATCTCCCCATTGCGCATAATGAGTCTATAAAGGAACCCTGCCACTTGCCTCCGAGCTGGAGCCCTGCCAAGCTGCCTGGGGTGGTTCCACCAGCGTGCTGTGAGCTCCGATTTTCCATGTTCTCCCTCCGTCTCCCTTCCTCCATCCTGTCTCACCTATCCCCACTGGGGATAAGGGATGCCCGGGAGCACGAGGGGGCTGCAAAAGAAGCATGTGGGGAAGGGAGGCTTTGCTTAAGTAAAATCTCCTCTCTGAGCAAAGCTTGAGCTTGGTGGTGATCTGAAATAAGTAGTTTATCATCTATTTTGAGCTTTCAAAAACCTGCTAACGAATGTTTCCCCGGAATCTAGGATGTGAAAACTCTAACTTCTGGGGGAAGAACTAGGACACTGGAGCTTCTTAGATGGAGATGCCAAGTATGGTGGGTGGGGAAAGCTGAAGGGCATTGAGGGTGGGGATGGAGGATATTCTGGAGAACACTCCTGGGGGGCAGTGCCTTTGAAGTTTTCTGGATGTCTAACTGTCTGCCCCCACAAGGCTGTTTTCTGACACTCTGACTTCCTCCTCTTTGCTTCCAAGTTTCTAGAATAGTCTCCTTAGGTGAGGAAGGAGAGGAAAGATGTATAAAGACTATCCCCAAAAGGACCATCTTCTTATCACTTTTGGTACAAGCAGGGCTTCCTGGTGCTGTTTAGATCTGCTTTATCTAAGAGCGCTGTAGCAAGCTGGAGGAGCGAAAGAAAAATCATGTAGAATGGGGAAACCAAGTCTCACAGAGATGAAATGATTGCTCAAGGTTATGTTGTAAACTAGGGTCAAAGTTAGGACTAGAAACAGGTTCTAGCTCCCTGTTCGATGTTTTCCTCACTGTATCCCGATGCAGGATGGGGAGAGAGACTCTGTGTCTTTGATTCAGTTAACACGCATTGGGTTCCCACTAGGTACGAAGTACCATACTTAGGACATGGGCTCCCCCCTTGGTCTGTGTCACTCAACAAGATCTTCCTAACTCTCCAACCACAGGGAGTTCTTTCTTTAGTGATCCAAAGCACCATTTTCCCACAGCAGTTGAGCACAAGTAGAGCTGTTAGTCTGAACCTTTGACTTGTGTTAAACTAATGCAGACAAGAAAGATTCCAGGATGTCAGTGATATTCCCAGCATAGACCAAGAAAATGGTTTCAGCCAAGATTCCTATGGACAAGAGCTTCCAGCCAAGCCATACCCGCCCGACACCAGCCCCCGCCCCCCCAATGTCTTTTATAAGGTTCTGTCTGGATCCCAAGCTCCCTGCTGTATTATATGAATTCAGAGTCCCTTGCATACTCTCTACCCACCCTCCACCCCCACAATGGACTTTTTGAAAGGCTGCAAGAGGGTAGTTGTTCTCAGGGTGGGAGAAGGGGTGGGCACAGGTAGAACTTCCTGCCCTGCCCTTGGACACCTGGAAAACCCACAGGTGGGTGGTTGGTGCTGCCACTGAAGGGTGGTAGAGGCTGGAGAGAGTGTGGAAACCACCACAGGCCCCTCAGGCTGCAACTTCAGCAGTGACTGTGAGGGAGCATGTCCCCACCTGTAAGGAGACAGGCAAGGTCTGTCACCCAAGCCGCATGGCTAAGGAAGCTGGCTGCCAAAGCAACTCAGCTCGCAGAGGGCAGGTTAGTGTAGAAAACATGGGGGAATGGAGGGAAGCTGGTTCCCAGACTTTGGGATTTTGTGGACCAGGAAAATAAAAAACAGACTATAAGGGAGATTGGAAAAGAACTGCCTTTGTCTTTTTTTAAAAAACTTTATAAAGTGCACTCTAAAGCCCATGCTCCACAACAAGAGGCCCGTGCACTACCTCTGGAGAGCAGCCCCTGCTCACCACAACCAGAGAAAAACCTGTGCAGCAGTGGGGACCCAGCTCAGCCGTAAATAAATAAAGAAAATGGAATAAAAATACCATTGAGGAGCACTATCATGTCCAAAAAGAAATCCTAACATGCCACCCCCAAGACAAAAAGAATATCATCTAACAATCTGAAAGAAATGTTTGAAGTCACTACAAAAATTCCTCATTTTTTGAGTTTTAGTGAGGAAGAATGTGTATTGCTGTATACACCAGCACAGGCCATGGTGTTCAGGAGCAATCAATCCAGGTGGACACCCCGTTGAGCACATTTACCCCTGAGAACTCTCAACCTCTGTCCCTTACCAGCTGCCCTGACCTAAAGGACTCACACAGGCAGGAAAATCAAGTTGCAGCCCAATAGGCGCTGCGCGAGTTTTCTGACTCTTGGGGCTTGTTGAACATCTCCTGCCTTCGCCTTCTCCGAGTTTCCCCTTCCTTCTGCTTGAGGGGTCCTGAACTGATGCTTCTCCTTCCTGCCTCCGCTTACAGATTAAAACTGAGGACCTCAGCGACTCCCTGCAGCAGACTCTCTCTCATCGACCATGCCACCTGAGTCAAGGACCTGCCATGATGCCCGGAAATCAAATGTCTGGGGTAAATGCCAGCTCAAGTCGGGGAGCCCTAATAGTCTCAGTGGGCCAGTGAGTTTCAGGCGAGCCTCCTGCAAAATGCTTCACCTCTGGACCTGGCTCTCAGTGCATCCAGATTGGGCCAAAGAATCCCCTGCAGGGAAACTTCGATGTCTGAGGTGGGGCTAGGGTTACCAGACAGTCCTCAGAAAGATGAAGCCTGGCTACTTATACAAAGAGGGAGGTCTCCACCCCTCTGGGAGAAAAAGCAGCCTGTCTTGCCAAAATGATAGGGCTCACAGCTATAGGGCTGGGGTCTGCCAGCCATATTCAGTGGAGCCCCACGATGACAGCTATGGTCACAGAGCACTTCTGTCCCCACTAAGCCCATTCTTCCTCCTCAAGAGTCTGTCAAGCTAGAAGGAATAAAGGGGCTCCTGAAATAGTAATGACAAATGTCTGAGAAGGCTGGATGTCCACAGGGTGAGTCCCTGATTTGATATGGATTCCCCCAGGGAAGAATGAGCCACCACTTCCCTGGAAATATTTAAGGATAGAATGTGCACTTATTCTTTCACTTCTTTTCAGCAAGGATTTACCAAGTCTTTTCTTTGTGCACAGACCTAAGCTCGGTCCTGTGGGGATCATAGACTCCCACGGGTCCAGATCACAGAGGACTCCCATGTCCCTGGATATTGGGACTGGTATTTCCCTTTGTGGGGCCTAATGGGAGGAACCCCAAGGGGAAATGGACTTTCTGTTTCATCAAAGCGTTTTTATTAAGAGCAAGCAACGGGCTTCTTCCTCCAGGAATGGTTTAGACCCTGGAAACGGCCAAGATGAAAAGGGCTTTTAGTATAATCAAAGGGCATGAGATTAAAAAAAAAATTGTGTACTGTGTGTCATTTCTAGGGTAAACCTCTGAGAGATGGGTAATACCCACAGTCTGTGTCCTCGGGGCATTATCAGTCTAGCTGGGAGACAGTTCTGACACACACGAAAGTTAAATAACAAGGCAAGGTTAAGTAACAACAGGCTGCGAGGCACGGCCTGACTGAGGGCAGGCAGTGTATCAATAGCGCCATTAACGGGGTAGCTGCTATGTGCCACATACAGGGACACACAGAGGCATAGGGCAAGCTCCCGGTGGATACCCCTGGGACAGACAGGCAGCGGGTGGATGGAGCCCACGCTCCCAGCTTGTAAATTCTATGATGTCTGTGTCGCCCTGCATAGGACATGGCCTCCCTCCACCCACTCCAGCAGCTTGTGCTGGTTCCCGGACACCTACAGTCTGTTTCCCAGTTCCTGCTATCTCAGAGCCAGCCTGGGCAGCAAGGTGAGAACCCTGGGGGTTTTCTATATAGACAAGGGCGGTAAAGGGCTGCTCCTGCCTGCTGGGACCCAAGTGTGGGGTGTGGGTGACCAACTCATGTGCGCATGTGTGTGCTAAGTCACTTCAGTTGTGTCCAACTCTTGGCAACACTATGGAGAATCCATGGGATTCTCCAGGCAAGAATACTGGAGTGGGATGCAGCTTCCTTCTCCAGGGGAATCTTCCCCACCCAGGGATCGAACCCGAGTCTTTTATGTCTCCTGCACTGGCAAGCGGGTTCTTTACCACTAGTGCTACATTAAGGTTGGTGGGTGACCAGCTTACCCTCTGGTATTAAGAGCGGCTTATCCAGCTCAAGGCCTGAAGAAGGGACCTGGTTTTGCCCTTCAGGTTGAGAATCCTTCTCCTCCTCCTTCTCCCATCTTCCTTAATTTCATGACCAGTTGAGACCGAAGGTAAAAGGTGGCAGAGCCGGGGCAGAGCAAGGAAGGAGGAGCTCTTTGGGAAACGCAGTCCCAATTCCTTGGAAACCTCCCCAGGACTCAGGATGTGGAAACAGACTCCCGCCCTCGGGGAGCTGGAATTCCATTTGTGTGGGGCGGCAGCGCCACCCACAGGCTATGCAGAGCATTGTCGGGTTTCCTCCCACAGGGAAGTTCCTCGCAGAGAACTTCTCGTTGGCCAAGAGCAAGCGGACTAGAATATTCACAGTAATAACTAACATTTCTTGAGCTTGATATGCCAGGAGTTCTGTGGAGGGATTTTTCTGACATCTTTAAAAATAACCTCGAATGGTAGGTGGACCTACTAGAAAGTTCCGTAAATTTCTTTTCTTCAGAAAACCCATTTTCTGAAAAATGGGTTTCAGAAACCCATTTTTTTGGCATTGCATGGTACTGCCTCGCCGTCTCCCACCTCCACCAACTAGAGCTGAAAGTGATGAAGCCTAAGCTTCTCTCCACTGTTCAAATCCCAAAGAGAGGCTGTGGAGATCCAGAACCCGACAAAAACGCAATCTTGCCTTCTGTCCTTACCACCTGCCCAGTAATAGGTATCCTTCATTTCCAAGACATCTCAGAGTGTTATGATGATGATGAATGAGGACATAAGTGAATCTGTGAGTCTCTGCATTCACTAAACAGTGCACATCCTGTTCCCGGCATAGGAAAGGGAAGGTAACAGTTAATTCTATTTCTTTTGAAAAATGGCACTGTGAAACTGGCTCAGGCATATAACCAATGAGGCTAGTGTGTGACACAGAGAGAGAATACAGTTTAGTATTTGGAATCAGAAAAACTCATTGGTTTAAAAAAGTCATTTACTAGCTGAGTCTCCTTGAGAACCTTACCTGACCTCTCTGAGGTTCCTTTTTCTCCTCCCTAAAAATGGAATCATACTAAAACTCTGCCTCACAAGGTTACTGAGAGCTATTTGAAATAATGCATGTGAGAGGGCTTTGTACATTTCAAAATGCAGCGTAAATGTCAGATCACTGTTAGTACTCGTGCCTCTGACTCTCAGTACAGGGTTCTTTATAGCTTTCTTGCTTACGTATTTTTAAACTTTATTATTATTTTTTAAAAAAAACATTTAATTTTGTGTTGGGATATAGCCAATTAACAATGTTATGATAGTTTCCAGTGAACAGTGAAGGGACTCAGCTGTACATACACATGTACCCATTCTCCCCTGAACTCCCCTCCCATCCAGGCTGCCACAAAACACTGAGCAGAGACCCTGTGCTATACAGTAGGTCCTTGTTAGGTGTCCATTTTAAATACAGGGGTGTGTACATGTCCATCCCAAACTCCCTAGCTGTCCCTTCCCCCCCATTATTCCTCCGGCAACCATAAGTTTGTTCTCTAAGCCAATGAGTCTCTTTCTGTTCTGTAAATAAGTTCATTTGTCTCGCGTAAATCATCTCTCTTCATATTCCATATGTAAAGAATGTCATAGGATATTTCTTCTCTATCTGACTTACTTCACTCAATGTGACCGTCTCTAGGTCCGTCCATGTTGCTGCAAATTTGCCTATGTATTTTATTTTTCTTGTCTATGTATTTTAACAAGGAAAAATTAAGCCTCCAGGGTCTCTGTTGTCCCTAATCTGTTCTGGGTCACTGATGTAAAGCATCTCTTCATTCTGAAGAGTACAGTGGTCAGCCTCAGTAGGTGCTACACGTCAGTGACCCAGAACAGCTTAGGGACAACAGAGACGCCAAGGTTCTGCTCTGTGCTGAGTGCGTGGGGTGACCTGCCCCGTCACATGCTTTGGTAGTCAGTTCCATTCCCGTAATGTGAGTAACAGTTCCTGGCTGTGGCTCTTCTTAGAGGGAGGCCATTGTCATGACCACCAACCAGGCAGAGCGCTTCATGGACAGTTTTCCTGGAGCAAGAAGGAGGAAGCAGACCTCAGGCAGTGTGAAGAAGCAGGTAGAGTCCGTACCACCAGAGAGAGTTGCCAGAAGCTTGGCCTGGGCTCTTCCGTTCTCTCTCTTAGCCCTTCCTCCCAAGTGTACAATGTCTGGGTCCTGCCAAGAGCCTCTGGCACTTGTCTGCTGCCCTTTAGAGCTGTATCGCCCCATTCCTTTGACCTGGCATCTTTGCAGATGTGGCTAGGCCTCTCTAGCCATCCCAGCTACTTCTGCAGGCAAAACGAAAACCCTCAGCCCCAGCTTGAATTCTGAGTAGTCACCCCCCTCATTTCCTTCCCACCTTGGGTTTCTTCAGGCCTGGCTATCAGATCCCAGAGCTGGTTTCCTTGACCCTCCTCAGCCTTTGTACCACTCCAGGCAGGCAGGCAGGCAGGCAAGCAGAAGGACTGGTTTGGGGACTGCTGTTTACATCTGTTTATCCCCATGTCTGATTGGCCTCCACTTGTGTGTGGCAATCCTGACAG